>NC_090024.1:33931360-34578360 GCF_037176765.1 Anolis sagrei | reverse complement strand
CCACTTTACCATAAGAACCCACTGGATGACTTTAGGCCACATTCGCAGTCTCTAAAGAGGCCAATGGCAGATCTCACTACAAAAGGCACATGATATTTTCACCGTGCCTGCTGGTGGTGCAGTGTATTAAACAGCTGAGCTGCTGAACATTCTGACCAAAAGGTTTGTGGTTCGAATCTTGGGAGAGGGGTGTGCTCCTGCTGTTAGCCCCAGCTTCTGCCAACCTAGCAGCTAAAAAACATGGAAATATGAGTAGATCAATAGGTATCAGGAAGGTAACAGCACTCCATGCAGTCATGACCTTGGAGGTGTCTATGGACAACGGCGGCTCTTCAGCTTAGAAATGGAAATGAGCACCACCTCCCAGAGTCAGACATGACTAGACTTCATGTCAGGGGAAACCTTCCCTTTACTTTTATTTAACAATGGCTGTAGCCACTTTATATTATCATATCACAAGCACACAAATACCAAGAATAATTTTGTGGTATTTATTCATTAGTATTGTTGAAGGCTTTCATGGGCGGAATCACTGGGTTGTTGTTGGTTTTTTGGGTTATATGACCATGTTCTAAAAGCATTCTCTCTTGACGCTTCACCTGCATTTATGGCAGGCATCCTCAGAGGTTGTGAGGTCTGTTGGAAACTAGGCAAGTGAGATTTATATATCTGTGGAATGTCCAGAGTGGGAGAAAGAACTCTTGTCTGTTGGAGGTAGGTGTTTCAATTGGCCACCTTGATTAGCATTTGATGGCCTGGCAGTTTTTATTCATTAGGTTTATTGGTTTCAGGTTGGTGTAATTGTACCGAAATGAGCTAGGCAGAAATGCAGAAATTGGCAGTTTTCCCTTTAAAAGGAAATATTTAATTAAAATATTTCACTACATTAAAAAAATCTTGAAAATAAAGAAAAAATAGAAAAGATAACTTCCAATCTTCTTATCAGCAGCTATAATTATGTACATTAACTAATAGTACCTCACTTTAACATTTATACAAATTATCTTCCTTCCATGCTCAATTCTTTGTGATCATCAAAACCAACAGTAACTGAGACATTTTCTTTCTTTTTTCCTTTGCAAAAAGGAATTGCCAATGTAGGGTAGTCCCTTCTATGTGTGAATCTCCCATCATACATAAAGCTGAGGGCAAATGTATTTTGTGTTATCGAAGGCTTTCATGGCTGGAATCACTAGGTTCTGGTGGGTTTTTTCGGGCTATAGAGCCATGTTCTAGAGGCATTTCTCCTGACGTTTCGCCTGCATCTATGGCAGGTTAAACACTACCTCTGAGGATGCTTGCCATAGATGCAGGCGAAACATCAGGAGAAATGCCTCTAGAACATGGCTCTATAGCCCGAAAAAACCCACCAGAACCTATTTTGTGTTATCTAGAAAAAATGTGTTTCATCCATATTTCATAAATTCATTCCCAGATTTTCAGTCAAATTTCAAGTTTACATTAGCAAACCAGTTGTGATCCAGTTGCTTGTAAGGTTTTGTCCAACATATTCAGTACAAAATACTGGAGCCCTCAGTGGCACAATGGGTTAAACACTTGTGCCAGCAGAACTGAAGACCAACTAGTCGGAGGTTCGAATCCGGGGAGATCGTGGATGAGCTCCCTCTGTCAGCTCCAGCTCCCCATGTGGGGACATGAGAGAAGCCTCCCACAAGGAGGGTAAAATATCAAAACATTTGGGCATCCCCTGGCCAATTCTCCCACACCAGACGACCAATTCTCCCACACCAGAAGCGAATTGCAGTTTCTCAAGTCACTCTTGACACACAAAAAGTACAAAATTTCTGAAAAAGAAGGAAACAAAGGAAAGGAAAGAAATAGTGCAAACCTATATTATGTCAACTCAGAGGTAAGTTTCATCAAGTTCAATGTGCTAACTTTGAAGTCAGTTGGCATAGGAGCACAGCCAAAGTATACGGTAAAATATTTATCACTAAGCTACATAGCACAATTGAAGGATTTAAGTGGCAAAACATTGAGACATTAACCAAAAAAAACAAAAACATTGGTACAAGTCAGAGTTGCCTCTGGGGTGATGCCCTTCCAAAGTACTAAAAGGCTTTTATCTGAAAACATACATTTGCAGCCATTCTACCACTAAAAAGCAAACAATTAGCTGTGCACAGAATGAACATTAGCTGCTCCTAAACAATCTTCATTGAAATGAACAGAGTGGCCAGCCGATGAATTATATTGGAGGGTTTGCCCCAATGGCTCACGTACTTTCCTGCTGGGGGTCAGATGTGGCTGGTGTTGAATCCATTTACATGTTTTAGCTTCATTATTAAAGGAGCTATTCAGGGCCCTGAAGCCTAGCCCTCAAATAATTTCAGCACTTTGGACAGCTTCTTTAAAGTACTGGCTGAAATTCAAGAGGGAATTCAGTACCCCATTAATGTGGGAGCCATGAACCACCACTGAGGCTGGTAGTCAGAATCTCTTGTCCATCAAAAAGAGATAACGTGGCATTATCTGAGGTGAAACTGCTAAAGTTTTCACTTGTCCTTTTTGTCAGTATTGTAGTTGGCTGTGTTCACCACTTTGATTTGTAGATATTTTTTTCTCCCTAGATATCCAGCACGATGGATTGAGTTTTGGACTAGGACACTGTGAGACCAGAGTTCAAATACTCACTGAGTCTTGAAAACCCACTGATTGACCTTGGAGATATCACACACTCTCAGCTGCAAAGAAAGACAAGGTCAAATATGCTACGAACAAATTCTGCCAAGAAAACCCTGTGATTGGGTTTCCTTAGGGCAGCGTTTCTCAACCTGGGGATCGCAAGGGGGGTTTCAGAGGAGTTACCAAAGACCACCAGGAAACACTTATTTCTGATGGTCTTAGGAATTGCTTTGTCAGAGAAAGCTGAAGAACTCTCCGTATGTCATTCTCTTCTTTTTGGAAACAGATGGTGAATCCTCCCACCAAAAGCCCTCCTCTGCTGTGATTAGTTCACCTCTCAGCCAAGGGGAGGGCTGTTTTTGAGACAAGTTCTGCATGGCAAATGTACTAGTTCCATTACCAGTTTGGTAAAGAGTGCTCTCTCAGTGTTGGTGAACTACAACTCCCAGAATTCAGAAACAGCTCTCCATAAACCACCAGTATGCAATGTTGCCTTGAAGGTAGCATACCAAGTTTGGCACAGATCCATTGTGGGCTGAGTTTAGAATGCTCTTTGATTGCAAGTGAACTATAAATCACAGCAACTACAGCTCCCAAATGTCAAGGTCTATTTTCCCCAAACTTCACCAGTGTTCACATTTGGGCATATTGAGTATTCGTGCCAAGTTGGTCCAATCCATCATTATTTGAGTCCACAGTGCTCTCTGAATATAAGTGAACCACAACTCCAAAACTCAAGGTCAATTACCCCCCCCCCACCCCACCAGTAATCAAATGTGGGAATATCAAGTATTTGTGTCAAATTTGGTCCAGTGAATGAAAATACATCCTGTATGTCATTACATTCATAACAGTAGCAAAATTATAGTTATGAAGCAGCAACGAAAATAATTTTATGGTTGGGGGTCACCACAACATGGGGAACTTTATTAAGGGGTCGAGGCATTAGGAAGGTTGAGAACCACTGCCTTAGGGTCATCAGAAATGACTTGAAGACAAAACAACAACAAATTTACCCCCTTCTTCACAAAGACCCACCTTAATACAAGCGGCCATAAATACTATACCCATGCTACCGTTCCATAGACACACAAACATTTGCATTCCTCTCGGTTAGGTCTCTCACGCCCATTTGTCCCCAATACCCCTGTCAAAATCTGACAAGCCGCGTATAACTCTTTCAACATATTGATGGGTTGGAAGCTAATGAGGTTTAAAAATAACAACAACATGAACATACTGGAGTGCACTGATGAGACAAGGCACATCAACCAAATGTCCCTATTCACACTGGAATTCAGCTAGGGCAGAAGGGCTGACACGCCTACTTTGACAGTGTTGTCTTGTTATGAATCATTCCCAACTGGAGACAGGAGAGATCATCAATGAATAACAGCTCAAGCTTGAAAGGATCCTTTGATGGTAAGTTCTGAAAATGGCATGCATAATGCCTGAAGTGGGCAACCAGCACACCAAGGGACTTTGCCCTCTTCCCTTATGGACCTGTCAGAAGTTTGTTTTAAGGTTTTATTTTTTCCCTAGTTGCTTGCAACACACCAGTCTTTTCCCTGCTTTTCCTTTCTGTGTTTTCCCCATGCTGCACCAGCAATGAATAATTTACCATTGTGGAGACAAAGAGAAGTGTCACTGGGCTCATCCTTCATAAGCTTGTCACATGGACAAGAGGCATCAGTGCCATTATTTGTGTGTGGTGGGAGTGGGAGGGGATGAGCATGAAGACACTGCAGAGGTATTCCAGCTTCATCAGTAAACGGGGACAAGAGAGCAGGTTGTCTACTGTTGCCAGCCTGGTAGCACAGAAGAAACACATTAAGGTAAATCTCACTGACAGTTTCTAGCTGATTTCAGCAATATACATCTGTTTAAAACAGCTTACATAATTTTGAGGTTTCAGTTTCACTCTCAGTAAAAGAGCTGCAGGGGGAGGCAGGTAATAAATTCATTATTAATATTATTTAAAATGGCACATTTTATATTTTCCCCCTTTTCTTCCCACTCATAGAATCATAGAGTTGGAAGACACCTCATGGGCCACCCAGTCCAACCCCCTGCCAAGAAGCAGGAAAATCGCATTCACAGCATCCCCAACAGATGGCCATCTAGCCTCTGCTTTAAAGTCTCAAAGGAGGAGCCTCCACCACACTCCGAGCAGAGAGTTCCAGTGCTGAACAGCTCTCACAGTCAGGAAGTTCTTCCTAACTTTGCTTTTCTGCATTGAGTGATCTTTATTTTATCCACTTGATAATTCAACTATCAAATTTGCTGATACTATATCGTGATTTTAATTCAAGTTTCTTTGGGCATTCTAGTATAATGTTAGGCTCCCAGATGATCAAGCATCATGTAACAAAAGTGGTGGATGCTATTAAAAAATGTAGCTGCTTTTAAATGAAAAAAAAAAGAATATTACCTCCATTTTGCCTTTTTTTCCAAAGAGTTGTTTGTAATTTATTTTCTGTATTTATTCTTGCTTTCAGATCTAACCAGTTTACTTATGCTGTCTTTTCTGTTAATAATAGTTTTAACCACTCATCAAGGCCAAAATAACTTCTCTTGGGATACACATTCAGCATTATAAAGGAGCAATCCCTGTCTGTGACAAGAGGGAAGCATGTTGGATGCCTTCACTTGGTGGAAAATTCTTAATTGGCCAGGGCTCACTGTTAAGAAGAGTGGAGCCTTACCTCCATAAAGCTTTATGGGAGTGTGCTTTTGCCAGAGGCATTAAATGCGTCAAGCAGAACACCAGATCAATTTCACATAGACACAGAGAGATAGATTCATGAGAAGTGAGATGTCATAAAACAAATTCAAAACTCACACAATTGTGCTAAAAACTTGTGTGGCTGTGCAGGTACATGGGAGAGCTGGCTGATATATATACATATACACACATTTCCCATTTACTGCAACCCCACTTAGGATGCCTTCCCATGTCCACACAGTTCCTGTGTTTATGCACATATCCCACTGTCAGTCATACTGCTCCAGGAATCTGATGGTACTATTAATTGGTTGTTATTGCTTTTGGGTGTGAAGTCAGGTTCAAGTTTGGCTGATTTTCTGAAACAGAGACCTTCAAGAAGCCAGTCAAGGAAGCTACCTCCCTGGCTTTGCAAAAGTGAATCACTCAGCTCTTGCAAAGTCAGGACTGCGGCCTCCTTGACTGAATCAATCCATCTGTAATGTGGGATTCCTCTTTTGCTATGGCTTTTCACTTTACCAAGCATGATTGTCTTTGCCAATGAGTCATGTCATCTCATGATATATCCAAAGTATGAAAGCTTTAATTTAGTCACTGTTGGCTTTGAGGGCGAGATCAGTCTTGATTTTCTCTCACACCCATTTATCTTTTTGACAGGTTACTGTATCAGCAGAACTATCCTCCAAACACTACATTTCAAATGAATTGATCTTCCTCCAGTCAGTTTTCTTCACTGTCCAGATCTCTCTCTCTCATACACACACACACACACGCACATTTTCCCTCCTGTATGTTTCCCACGTTGAAATATGATTTAGAATAATAATATTTTTTGTTCTTGTTTTTTAATAAAATGTTCTTTAATGAAACTAATATAAAGGATAGGGAAGAAGAAAACTTCATGATAGGATTATGAAACAATGTGAAAGCATGCAGCAACAACCAGATAGGTGATGTCCATCAGATAAACACTCCCTACAAGATAAAGAATGTTATTGATAAAGATGAAATAGACCACACTGTACTGGACAACTACAGACCAGTCTGTGATCTCCAAATTTGGGGCAAAGTACTGGAGCGTGTGGTGGCTTCACAACTCCAAGGATTCCTGGATGAGGCAGATTATCTAGATCCACTTCAGTCTGGTTTCAGGACTGATTATGGGACAGAGACAGCTTTGGTCACTTTGGTGGATGACCTACACAGAGAACTGAACAGAGGGAATGTGTCCCTGTTGGTTCTCCTGGAGCTTTCAGCAGCTTTCGATACCATCAACCCTCCCAAGTAGGGCCCTGTCTCTGTCCCACAACCTGCTCAAGTGTATTTGGTGGGAACACGGGAGAGGGCCTTTTCCGTTGTTGCTCCCAAACTGTGGAAGTCCCTCCCAAGAGAGACCAGCATGGCCCCATCCCTGGTGGCCTTCCACAGGCAGGTCAAGATCTTCTTGCCAGCAGCTTTAAAGGCTATTTTATGTGTATTTATAATATTTTAATCTGTTTTTTACCTTAATCCACACTGCATTGTTAATTTTTTCTTGTATTGCACTTTTTAAACTATGACCCAAGTGTGGGATTTTTAGCTGCTTTTTAACTCTTGCAATTGATGCCAAGACTTCTTCCATGGAAATTTGTCCATTAAGTTGTTGATGAAATCCACTGTAGAGGCCAGAAATTTCTTGAATTGTTGTTTCTCAGGTCACCCCCCATTTCTACTCTCCTAAACACATATTTAAGGGTGATAAGGAAAGGATTCCTGAGGTGTCATGTTTTAAAAGACATATTTACTGTATGCAGAGTAAATATAAAGGTTTTCCCCTGACATTAAGTCCAGTTGTGTCCGACTCTGGAAGTTGATGCCCATCTCCATTTTTAAGCTGAAGAGCCAGCGTTATCTGTAGACACCTCCAAGGTCATGTGGCCAGCATGACTGCATGGAGCGCCGTTACCTTCCCGCTGGAGCAGTATCTATTGATCTACTCACATTTGCATGTTTTCAAACTGCTAGGTTGGCAGAAGCTGGGACTAACAGCGGGAGCTCACACCGCTCCCTGGATATAAACCAGTGACTTTTCAGCCAGCAAGTTCAGCAGCTCAGTGTTTTAACCCACTATGCCACCGGGGGTATGTATTGCACTTTTAAACTATGACCCAAGTATGAGATTTTCAACTGCCTTGAGTATCCATGGGGAGAAAGGTGGGGTATAAATAAAGATGATGGTGATAATAATAATGATGATGATGATGATGATGATGAAGATAGATAGATAGATAGATAGATAGATAGATAGATAGATAGATAGATAGTAGGCTTGTTTGATCAAGAAAGAATTTGGTTCTAAACTCGCTTCGTTTCCAGGGGGCGCCAGCATTTCGAATTTCTGAGGACTTCCGAAATTTAAGATTTCAAAATTTCGAAATTTACAAAATTTCGTTAATTACAAATCGATTCATTAATGGCGGACACGAGTGCGCAATGCGCTAAAATCACCTCCAAACGGGACAGGGGGAACTTCTGAAATTCAGGATGAAATTAAAATACATTAAGTTAGTAAAAATACAAATTAAAATCAATAAAATAATAAAATAAGTAATAAGATAATAAAATATCGCCAGGAGGAGGAGCATGGGGAGGAAAGGCAACGCTGGCACATTTTCTCTCCTTCTTTCCTGTCTTAATAATTACGAAATAATTACGAAAGTTTGGTAAAATTGTTTCGATTCTTAATTACTCTTCACACTATTTCTGCATGGCTCGATATTGGATCGTAAGCTAATTTAAATATGAATTAATAACGACTTTAGAAACTAACGAACATGATCAAACAAGCCTAATAGATAGATAGCTTTTGAATTTGTCTGTATTTGTTTCTAGGATAAGGAGATATATAAACACAACCACAGTCCAGAAATCAATCCATGCCTAGAAAAAGGTACATAATTATGATTCAGCTCCAGCATTTGCTTCTCAAGGTGTGAACAAGAAATGTAACCAACCGAAACACTGACGGTTCAGGACAGATGTTCTGGTCCAATATAAAATTAATCTTAACGTCAGGTTTTGTTTTAAGGAAGGCTGTGAAAATTTAATTATTTAGAGAATATTTCCCAATTGATTGGAATTTTACAGTTGGTTGTCAATTTTTAAGTTGTTACAAAGACACTTGCCTTCTTCATTTGTGTTGTTGATATTTGATTTTTGTATATGTGAATGGGTTTCAGGTTTGTGCTTTAAAATATTGTCTACTTTAAATTCACTTTCTAGATGTAACAATAAGAACAGACAGCAAGACAGTAGATATATGGATTGTACTGAAAGGCTCAGAGACTGATGTTTTTTGTAGCTTCCCTACTTACTACCAGACCAACCAGAATCAAATATTAAAGATAAAAATAGAAATGTATTTTTCATTGAGTTGTCTTTTGAATATTCAGGCTTTACTTTGGGGTCAAAGAGAGGTCTTCATCAAGCAGATACAGGAGGTTGTTCACAGTGCAATCCTATGCTTATCTGTTCAGAGATTAGTTTCACTGCGTTCAGTGTGATTTACTCCCAGGTAAATATATATAGGATTGCTGTCTTTATCTCAGCTGTGTGCAGAGCTCTTTGTTAAAGCATTTCACCTACCTTGCTATGAATTTACTTTCCTAGGTCTTTGTTCCATTTGTCAATGGCCTGTGCTTCTAAACGACTCAAGAAAAAAAGAGATGTGGGTGGAGGAGAGAATCTGCTTCATACTGAAGAATACTCTCTTTAATTCAGTCTTTGCCATTAATCTTTTGTCAGCTTTTACATACCGCAATGATGCTGCTGTAAATCATAAATCCCATCATACAACCGCTCTCAGTGGAATCTACTTCACTATAGATTTAAACAGCTGCTTTAAAAGTTAAACTCCTAACCCTCCCCAGCTCCCTCCAGCTGTTCCCGGCATCTTTTGGAAAGAATCCGAAAGGCCATGTTTTATCGCCCATGCCTGCATTTGCTCACACTTTACTATTTGTCAATTAGCAAGGTCAAAGAGAACTCCCTTTAGGAAGGTTTGAAACAACACTCTCCCTTCTGGTTTTAATGCAATACTCTGGTGTCTGCACTATCTCCTTCTTTCCCCATCGCCGTAGATCTCCCATTTGCCTTATTTAATCCCGCTTCACTGATTAATGGCCAAAACCATCACAGAGTATTCCTCTATAAAACAAATGAAGGGTATCCTTTTGGAAAATAAGAAATCTCTGGACTAGAAAAGAAAACATTTGGGTTTATGGACTCTGAGCCAAAGATATTCAAACAGGGCACAAAAAGTTATTTATACAGAATTAGGGTTGTATAGAGGAGAGATAAAGGAAGCTTACTTTAAAATGGGAAGTGCAGCAAATTTCAAAATGGTAAGTGTGAATCATCTGATTTTCATCCAAGATTCAAGAAGATTTCTTTGTTCTTGTTGACTGAAAGGTTGCAGGTTTGAATCCAGGAAGTGGCATGAGCTTCCGCTGTCAACCCCAGCTTTTGCCAACCTAGCAGTTCTAAAACATGCAAATGTGAGTAGATTAATAGGTACCGCTCTGGCAGGAAGGTAACGGCATTTCATGCAGTCATGCTGGCCACATGACTTTGGAGGTATTTACGGACAACACCAGCTCTTTGGCTTAGAAATGGAGATGAGCACCACATCCCAGAGTCAGACACAACTGGACTTAGTATCAGGGGAAAGCCTTTACCTTTACCTTACACGGGATATACGATCTGTGCTCTGGAATCCTTAAAATATGCAAAAACAACAAGGAATAAATCTAGGGAAATGAGCACATTTGAACAGCTTGCAAAGAAAAATGTGTGGATAGCAAAACACTGATCAATATGGTTTAATCAATGGCAGGAATTCAGTCAATGAAGATCCATTGCTTTATTTACATTTTCAGTGAAAGCAATGGATCTCATCCCATCAATAGCACCAAGAACATTAGCAGGAACATCTTTTACATCAGTTTAAAAAATTGCACTGGTTACCAATACACCTCTGCTCTAAATTCAAGAGTTTGGAGATGACCCTGGTATCTCAAGGGACACATGCCCTGATAAACCTGCCTCAGGATCAGTGTTTGCTGCAACAGCACTTCTCAGTATCCTGTAGGTCAGTGGTTCTCAACCTGTGGGTTCCCAGATGTTTTGGCCTACAACTAGAAATCCCAGCCACTTTACCAGCTGTTAGAATTTCTGGGAGTTGAAGGCCAAAACATCTGGAGACTCACAGGTTGAGAACCACTGACCTAAGGTATGACATACTGCCTGTAACCAGCTCTGGTCAACAATCTGGTGAAGAACCTGTAAATGATTTTAAATATTAGTGTATTAACATTATTTTACATGAACATAGTTTCCTGATATTATTCATTTATCACTATTTTACAAGTAGCATGTTACACTATCTGTTAGTAACGGTTCAAAACAACCTCTGGTTATTTCTAGCCTTAGAAAACACAGTAAAATCTATGGAGTCACCATAAGTTAACAGTTTGACTTGATGACAACACATGGAAATGTGTTAGTCTGGGAGTTAGAAAGGGTTGCCTCTTATAGACTATAGCTGGGAAGAATGGGTTATCTTGCTTATCTTTTAAACAAGAGTGCAAAACTATTCAGAGCCACACAGGAGCTAGCAGAAAAGATATAGTTTGGCCAACAGCCAGACACACTTTTTGAATAGCTATATTATAGGATGCTTCAGTGATCTATTTGCATGTTAACCTTAACTCTGCAAACACTTTCTTGAATGCTTCTGATACTTGGGGGAGCTCCCTGTGGCACAATGGGTTAAACTCTTGTGCCGGTAGGACTGCTCACCAAAAAGCCAGTGGTTTGAATCCGGGGAGTGGAGTAAACTCCTGTCTGTCAGCTCCAGCTTCTCATGTGGGGACATGAGAGAAGCCTTCTTCAGGATGGTAAAAACATCCAAGCGTCCCCTGGGCAGCGTTCTTGCAGACAGCCAATTCTCTCACAACAGAAGTGACTTGCAGTTTCTCAAGTCACTCTTGACACACACACACACACACACACACAACACTGATACCTGGGCACTCAGGTAGAACTTTAGAAGTACACTGCAATTGTGAAGTTGACATTTCAAAGGGCATATGACCCCATCCAGCACCTTCTGAGCCTTGACTTGATCTGCTTCTCAACTGGGGAAAGGAATCTCTGTCTTGTCTGGATTAAGTTTCATTTGTCTGCTCTCATCCAGTCCATTACTGACATCAGATACATTTTCAGAATCAGAAATGCTTCCTTGGATTTAGATGGAGAAAGAGAGAGATTAGCAGGTTAGAGTACACCACAATGGATTGCAATACCACATAAAAGAAGGCATCATCTAGGTTTTTCATCAGTATTTTGCAAGCGTTTTTTTTTTTACTGCTTCAGTGTACATCAGCCTCCTACCTTGTCAATTTAGATTTTTTGTCTCTTCTAACGCCATGCCATTCTTGCAATTTACCAGCATCTTCTCATTTACCCACTTTCTCATCCTTGCCATTTTCAAGACAACTTATGTGAAGAAATAATTAATGACAGCCCCATTCCTTCCTATTACATGGTGAGAGAGCAATCTTTTATGCTTAGAATCCATTATACAGTGAACCTCTTGGAGAAAAGTATAGAAATATTACAAATCAATGAAGAAATCCATTTGTAGAAATGATTTGGAGTAGGTCTACAGTCTGTGGGCTAAGAGCTTCCCTTCTGCTGTTTCTCTGCTCTACTTAAGGTGCTTTTCTCCTAATTCTTTTAAGGTTTCAAGGTCTTTAGGTATGTAGGTCATCTCTCTGGATGCTTTCACCTGAGACATTTGTCATAAAATCACCTTTCTCCAGTCACAGAATTTTAGAAGATGATGCCATCTTCCTATCATTTCTTCTCCATTTATTCCATGATTTTTCATTTTATGAATATTCTCTCAAAACAAAAGACAAAACAACTGCACAATGTGTTTTGATTTACAGTGCTAGGAACTGCAAACAAGAAGTGGTTTATGGCCTAATTTCAAGTGTTACCATAAGCTACAGGTATAGTAACTACCATGGTTAATTCTTCCAAACATGTCCTGTCTTAATTCAGGCCCTCTCTGGAAACTTCACCCTAATCATTCATATGTATATTATTGTCCTCCGAACCTGCTATATGCTTGTGAAACGTGGACTGTCTACAGATGTCACACTCAACTCTTGGAACAATTCCATTAGTGATGCCTCTGAAAAATCCTACAAATCTCTTGGGAAGACAGGTGAACAAATGTCAGTGTGCTGGAAGAAGCAGAGGCCACCGGCACTGAAATGATGCTCTTATGCCATCAACTCCACTGGACTGGCCATGTTGTCCAAATGCCTGATCACCATCTCCCAAAGCAAATATTATACTCCCAACTCAAGAATGGGAAACGTAATGTTGGTGGACAGGAAAAGAGATTTAAAGATGAGCTTAAGACCAACTTTAAAAACTGTGACATAAGCACTGAGAACTGGGAAGCCCTGGCCCTTGAGTGCTCTAACTGGAGGTCAGCAGTGACCAGCAGTGCTGCAAAATTCGAAGAGGCACGAATAGAGGGCGAAAGGGAGAAACATGCCAAGAAGAAGGCATGTCAAGCCAACCCTGACGTACGGGCTGCCTTCCACCTGCAAACTGATGTCCTCACTGCAGGAGAACATGCGGATCAAAAATAGGGCTCCACAGACACCTACAGACTCACCACCCAGACACTACGCTTGGAGGACCATCATCCTCAGGCTAAAGGGGATCACCTAAGTAATTTATATTATTATTTTATTTAGTTCATTTATACCTAACCTTTTTCCCTATGGGGACTCAAGGCGGCTAACAATCCCACACTTTGGTCACAATTTAAAATAAAGAAAATACAACATTAAAAAAATTAAATAAAACAGCATGGATTTAGGCTACATGCAGTTAAAATATAATAAATACACTTAAAATAGGATTTAAATTTCACAGTCACCAACTCATTGACACTCTAGCTATCATTATTTTTATTTTATTTTTATCCTGCCTCTCTACCAAAGGAGAGTTGTGGTGGCTACTGCAAGCTACTGCTACACTAGCAAGCTACTGCTACAACCCCAATGGAGCACTAGTGTGAAAAGTTTGTTTAAATGTAATGAGGTATGGATTAAAAATGTAATTGTGAAATAAAAAAAATATGTGGAGGAATGAAACCATTTGCTGAGCCTCCAGACAAAGACAGTGAATCAGATATCCCATAATATTCTGCCATTTACATTACATTACTTCTCACTACAGCCACTTAATTTAACATGACAAAGTAATTCATGAAACCAGGGTCTTATTGGAAGGTTTTTACTCTTTACGGAGAACACACAAGTGCCTTGCTACCTTGGGTCATGAACAATTTTTTCTGCTCTTATCCATCCAGGTTATCGTCACATCTAAATGAGTGTGATGCTTTAAAAATTCTACTTCAACTTGAATATGAATAAGAGGAAATTTGTTTGGGTGATTTCCTCTTCCCATAGATCTGTGACACTTGCATATCTGTTGTATCAGCTTTTTCAAAATTAGTATGTGTATATGTGTGCGTGTTTTAACTGTATTGCCTGGGGAATTTTCTCTCTAGATGTCTACCACCAGTGTGCTTATTTAAAAAGGGCAATTCTTTTTGTACAAAAATCACGTTTCCATGCAAGAGAAGATGGGCAAAACTCTGATGTTATTCTATGGGCTTCAACTGCATCAGTACAAATGATGGATTTATCCCACTGCGTTTCAATATGCAGATATTAGAAACAGAATCCTTTCCTACTAGAGGAAACAGTCAACATCTTATTTGCATCCATGCATATCAACAATGCAATTAGGACACACTTCCCTGAGAATTAGATTCAGATGGTAATTAAAGAATTGTGTTATGAATTTTAATTTGGCATTAGGGAAGTAAATTATTCTGTATTCCTCTGTTCTCACAGTTTGGGCAGAATACATTATGCTGTATTCTTGGATTTTTTTAAAAAAGATAATAATAATCAGAAACTGAGTCCTGATGTCCTTAAAGTCTAATTGTGTGGAAGATAATGGATAACATAAAACATCTGATTCAAAGTAAAACAGCAGGTTTGATTCCCTCACACCTTTTGGAGAAAGCATCCATGAGGATTGTAAGTGACAACAACTACAAAGCTCTAATCAGAAGAGCATCTACTTAAAAGGTCACTTTATAAAAGGCTGGTGAAGAAATAAAGTTTTGCATAATAATCACAAGTCAACGTTGTTCAAATGAATTTGAGTGATCCAGTGCCAAGAAAGGGGAAAGGACCTTAGGTTCTTAATGGGAAGTGATGCAGCTCACTTTTTTCCACATTTTTCTTCTACTGCCTATTGTCTTCCGACAGTACTGAAATATGCCCTAAACAGTTCTGGCCCAGTTTAACTGTCCGAATGTATTTCTCCCTATGAACCACCTCAGAGATTAAGATCTTCTGGAGAGCCCCTGCTCTAGGTCCCACCTTCTATGAAAGCACAACTGGTGGGGATGAGAGATAGGGTCTTCTCAGTGGTGGCCCCTTGGCTGTGGAACTTCCTCTCTATTGACATTAGATCAGCCCGCTCCCTCCTAGCCTTCAGAAGGGACCAGGCCTTCAGAGAAGCAGTGCAATAATATAATATAATTGGAATATGTGCAATGACTACAAAACGGCCTCAGATTACAATTTTTGGATGGCATGATTTTAATATTGCATGTAATTTTAAAATGTTTAATATGTATTCATTTTTAATTCAATGGATATTAAGTTTAGTGTTGTATATGTTTAAGGCATTGAATAACTGCCATATGTAAGCCGACTTGAGCCCCCCTTGGGATAGAGAAAATTGGGGTATAAATAGGGTAAATAAATAAATATTGACTTTAAGTTCTTTATGGCCAGACCTCTTCTTCCCCACTTTAAAATAAACAAGAAGCCTGCACAGGAGGAGTGCGATGAGCATTAATTCAACCCGCCTGAACATCCTTGTTTGAATTATACACTCTCATAATAAAATCATAGAGTTGGATGGGAGCCCATAAGCCATCCAAGTCCACCCCATCTCACACCCTACAGTTCAGAAAATCCAACTAGACCAGTAAGTGCATGTCCAGCATCTTTATTGGAGATGTCTAGAAAAAGGGACTTTACACCTGCACACCACTGTTATTATTAAAATGTTCTAATAGTCAATCAAAATCTACCTAGTATAACCTGAAACCATTAAACCCAATCATAATATGGAGTTATTTGCTGAAGACACTTGGGCTAGATGTTTGGCACTGAGCAGGTTGTTGGACTCAATCGCCCATGGGGCTCCTTCCAATTCTATGAATCTATCACTACACCTCTGAGGGCAGCCCTAACATAGAGCTAACCTTGTTGAATATCCAGAAGTTCAAACCAAAATGTTTCAGCACCAAAATACCTGAACCTGAATGGATAATTCTGATTCTCCCATTTATGACCTTATTATACTGGTTGCTGGTATCACCATACACCATGGCAAATCCAGCAATGCCCTGCAGGAGGAAGCCATGGCCCCACTGCCCACATCTCCCAGCTTACCCTCTACCTCATCCAATGGCATTGATCTCATTGTAACACAGGAAGGCTCATGCGATGGAGCCCCGTCGGAAGTAGTTCTACATCATGGGATGGGAGCTAGCAGGCTCCATTGCAAAAGAGAAGTTTGTTTGTTTTTTGTCATGAGCAGAGCGACTTGAGAAACTGCAAGTTGCTTTTGGTGTGAGAGAATTGGCCGTCTGCAGGGACGTTGCCCAGCGGATGCCCGGATGTTTTGATGTTTTTACCATCCTTGTGGGAGGCTTCTCTCATGTTCGTGCATGGAAAGCTGGAGCTGATAGAGGGTGCTCATCCACCTCTCCCCGGATTCAAATCTGTGACCTGTCAGTCTTCAGTTGTGCCGGCACAGGGGTTGAACCCACTGCACTGCCGGGGGCTCCAAAAAGAGGTGAACCAGCATATACAGCCTAAAAATCCTCTGTCTGATGGGGTTGATAGTCTCTTTTAAAAAAACATTTCATATCCTTCCCATTTGAAATATGAGAAGTTTAAATTTCTTATCATTAAAAAATCACAAATGAAATAGTATGCTTGCTCATCCATAACCCATCACCATATTCTTAAAAATGTATGAACCTAACCATACTTATTCATTCTGATATGAAAGAGAACGGTGTGATAATTTTATCTCCTTAGGACTGACAAACACACACATACCCAAAGCCAGGCAGGTTCAGAGACCAAGATCTCAAAAGGTAGGTGTGTGGGTGGTTTAAAGTGAAAAGTAATCTTTTAAATTGGAGGAAAGGCCTATTTTTCATGTTGCTTCATCTCTTATTCCTCTCCCATCAGTTATATTTGATAGCTATAGCTTGGGGGAGGGGAGAGGAGGAGAACCGCTTGTCCTCTAATAAAAACCACTAGATTTATTGCTTATGGAAGGTACTAACCTCTGATAGCCCTGGAGTCTTGCAGCAAGTGACCCTCTACAATCTATCCTAACATCACTTGCAATAACTTTGACCTATTAGCTGCCTCATTGAAAAGCTAAGTTGAAACATCTGTGCCGTGATAAAAGGTGGCAGCATTCTTTGATTGTGCTCAGGGTGTCTAGCTTGGTGCAGGTGTGCTCTATGTAACTAATATGTTATTGCAGTTGCCGATAATCACAGCCATCCCCCATCTCATTTCTTCCCTGCGGGTCAGATGTCCTACGATATGAGGCATCATAGATAGAATTTAAAGTGTTTTTATTGTGTTATCTCAAGGTATTCAGTTGGATTGGAGGTCCTGTGTGTTGGAGTTAGCAACCTTGCATGTCTGTATTCCCTATTTATACCCTGCCTTTCCTCTACCCCAAGGTATCCCAACCCTCAGGTGGAGAAACTCTACTCTAGCTGGACTAGCATCAGATGGCCCTGCAGATGGTCCTGCAGATAGCATCCCTACAGTCTCTCCAGATAAAGGAAAATAACCGGATGTACTCCACTCTTGAAGAAAATACAAATAGAGGCATTGGGGGTTGCATGGCTTACAAGGCATGGAGAAGTATTTGGGTGAAAACAGAATTCCAATCTCCACAATAAGAAAAAAAAGAGGTGAGCTGCAATAGCATGTCTGACTGATTCACTAAGAGGATGCCAGACTGTATTTTTGGCATGCTGAGTGTTCAAATGCTGGGACATATCTTGTGCTAGATTGTCACATGAAACCCCCAAGGAAAACACACAAAAATGACAACAATGCAAGTATGACCCTCAATATTGGGAAATATGAGTGATTGCAGTGTATCTCTCAAGCAGAATAATTAATGCTTCCAGAAGAAGTTTGAAGAGTTCACCAGCTCACCACCAACATAAGATCCAGTAGGAAAGAAAGCAAACATATTCTTCTTTCTATGGTATATAAAATTTTATTCTAAAATACTTGTGCATACTCCCACAGCTCCATCTTCTTGGGGAAAGGTAAGAAAATAAAGAGTACTACATGGTGTCAAGAGAATTAGAGCATCTCACCTAGAGAGGCTTTTATCCCATGCTTCATGGAGCACAGGCAGGGAGAGAAAGAGATGTGAGAAAGCAGATGAGACCCCAGAGAACAAAGGAAGGCCACATTGTGCAGAAAAAGAATGGATGTGAGAAATGCACACACAAACAGGAAGTTACCAGAAACGTATTGTGCCAAAGCTCCTAGAGGAAGAAATGCAGTCTTAACGTATTGGTCCAGATCTATCATTGATTGAGTCAACAGTACTCTCTGGGTGTAGGTGAACTACAACTCCAAAACTCAGGGTCAATGCCCACCAAACCATTCCAGTATTTTCTGTAGGTCATGGGAGTTTCGTTTGCCAAGTTTGGTTCAATTCCATCATTGGTGGAGTTCAGAATGCTCTTTGATTGTAGGTGAACTATAAATCCCAGCAACTACGACTCACAAATGACAAAATCAATCCCTACCCCCATCAGTATTCAAATTTTGGCCTTTCAGGTATTTGTGCTAAATTTGGTCCAGTGAATAAAAATACATCCTGCATATCAGATATTTACGTTACCATTCATAACAGCAAAATTACAATTATGAAGTAGCAATGAAAATAATTTTATGTTTTGGGGGTCACCACAACATGAGGAACTGTATTAAGGGGTCACGGCATTAGGAAGGTTGAGACACACTGAGCTAGAGGAAAACGGTTGGTGATTCACTCACTCTCTAAAACAGAAGTGATTAGTTTAGCATTGAAAGAAAAAATGCAGGCAAAGAGATCCATGGAATGCAAGAGGCCAACAGGCAGCAATATGCATATCATGTGATAGGGACCTTCACCAAAGGTGATGGTCCACCTATAATGCTGACTTGCCTGCTGTGTGATAAAGTCCCACCTAAATCAAATAATCCCAGGAAGAAGAGCTGTCCATAGCAGTTATTTCAAAATCTACATGTAAAAAAAATAGCATATAGCATTTTGAGCCAAACATGGATTTTTTCTTTTTTGATAATATATTTCTTCTGAGCCCCCAGTGGCACAGTGGGTTAAACTCCTGAGTTGCTTAACTTGCTGATCGAAAGGTCACAGATTCAAATCTGGGAAACGGCTTGAGCTCCCGCTGTTAGCCCCACCTTCTGCCAACCTAGCAGTTCAAAACCATGCAAATTAGAGTAGGTCAATAGGTACCACTCTGGCAGGGAGGTAACGGCGCTCCATGCAGTCATGCCAGCCACATGACCTTGGAGGTGTCTTTGGCTTGGAAATGGAGATGAGCACCAACCCCCAGAGTCGGACACGACTGGACTTACTTACTTACTTACTTACTTACTTAGGCGATCCCTCGTTGGACGAGTAAGATGGTCTTCCATTATGGATTTCCCTGTGGGTCCGTATGTGGCTGTGGAGCCCTATTCTTGCTCTGCATCTTCTTCCGCAGTGAGGGCATTGGTTTCCAGGTGGAAGGCGGTCCCGGTCGGGGTTGGCTTGACGCGCCTTCCTCCTGGCACATTTCTCTCTTTCACCCTCCACTCGTGCCTCCTCAAATTCTGCAGCACTGCTGGTCACAGCTGTCCTCCAGCTGGAGCGCTCAAGGGCCAGGGCTTCCCAGTTCTCAGTGTCTATGCCAGAGTTTTTAAGGTTGGCTTTGAGCCCGTCTTTAAATCTCTTTTCCTGTCCACCAACGTTCCGTTTTCCGTTCTTAAGTTCAGAGTAGAGCAACTGCTTTGGGAGACGGTGGTCAGGCATCCGGACAACGTGGCCGGCCCAGCGGAGTTGATGTTGGAGGACCATCGCTTCAATGCTGGTGGTCTTTGCTTCTTCCAGCACACTGACGTTTGTCCGCTTGTCTTCCCAGGAGATTTGCAGGATTTTCCGGAGGCAGCGCTGATGGAAACGTTCCAGGAGCTGCATGTGACGTCTGTAGACAGTCCACGTCTCACAGGCATATAGCAGGGTTGGGAGGACAATGGCTTTATAAACAAGCACCTTGGTATCCCTACGGATGTCCCAGTCCTCAAACACTCTTTGCTTCATTCTGGAAAATGCTGCACTTGCAGAGCTCAGGAGGTGTTGTATTTCGGCATCGATGTTGACTTCGGTGGAGAGGTGGCTGCCAAGGTAGCGGAAATGGTCCACATTTTCTAATGTGACACCATTAAGCTGTATTACTGGCATTGGAGAGGGATTGGCTGGCGACTGCTGGAACAGCACCTTGGTTTTCTCAATGTTCAGTGACAGGCCGAGCTTCTCATATGCTTCTGCGAAGGTGTTTAGAGTGGCTTGTAGATCTTCTTCTGAATGCGCACAAACAACATTGTCATCAGCATACTGGAGTTCTATAACAGCTGTTGTAACCTTGGTTTTGGCTTTCAGTCTGCTGAGGTTGAATAGCTTGCTATCTGTCCGATAGATGATTTCCACTCCGGTGGGAAGCTTCCCATCAACAAGGTGAAGTATCATAGCGATGAAGATGGAGAATAGAGTTGGGGCAATAACACATCCCTGTTTGACACCGGATTCCACCTTAAATGGGTCACTTTGGGAGCCACTGCTGTCCAAGACTGTTGCCATCATGTCATCGTGGAGGAGCCGCAGGATGTTCACAAATTTGTTTGGGCACCCGATTTTGTGGAGGATGGTCCAGAGAGCGCTGCGATTCACTGTGTCAAATGCCTTTGCAAGGTCGATGAATGCCATGTACAGAGGTTGGTTTTGTTCTCTGCATTTTTCTTGGAGCTGTCTTGCAGTGAAGATCATGTCTACTGTTCCTCTGGAGGGGCAGAAACCATTCTGGGATTCTGGGAGGGTGTCTTCTGAGAGGGGCAGAAGGCGGTTTGCAAGGATTCTTGCAAGGATTTTCCCAGCAGAGGTTAGAAGGGAGATACCTCGATAGTTTCCGCAGTCTGTTCTTTCCCCTTTTTTGAAGAGGGTGATGATGGTGGCGTCCTTGAAATCTGCTGGGATTTTCTCGGTCACCCACACTTTTTCTATGAGCTGGTGGAGTTGCTGTGTCAGCTCAGGTCCTCCCTCTTTAAAGATTTCAGCAGGGATCCCGTCTGGTCCACTGGCTTTGTTATTCTTCTGTTGGCTGATGGCATTGCTGACTTCTTCCAAACTGGGCAGTGCTGCAAGCTCATCCATGGTTTGTTGTTGTGGGATTTGTGAGAGGACCTCTTCGGCCACATTGGAGCTGCGGTTCAGGAGGCTTTGGTAGTGTTCTTTCCAACGTAGTGCAATTGAGTTTTGGTCCTTCAGGAGTTTGGTTCCATCTGATGAGCGTAGAGGCTGTATGCCATGGTTTCTTGGTCCGTAGATGACCTTTGTGGCTTTGAAAAATCCCTGAGCATTATGGGTATCTGCCAGGTGTTGGATTTCTTCGGCCTTCTTTGTCCACCAGATGTTCTTGAGCTCTCTTGTCCTTCTTTGGACCTCAGCTTTTGCACTGGCATAGATCTTTTTCTTAGCAGCACAGTTGATGTCTCTCTGCCATGCTTGGAAGGCTTTCCTTTTCTTGTCAATTAGCTGTTGGATCTCGATGTCATTTTCATCAAACCAGTCTTGATGTTTCTTGGCTTGGTATCCAATAGTTTCTTCGCAGGCTTGGATGATGGAGGTCTTCAGTTTGTTCCAATGTTCCTCGACATTTTCGGGGTGTACTGTGGGTAGATGGTTCTTGAGTGCTGTTTAGAGATGGGCTCGTCTGGAGGGCTCCTGAAGGGCTTGGGTGTTCATTTTGCGCCTTGTCTTCCTTCCTTGGAGTCTGCGCTTGGGAGCGATCTTGATAGCCATCGAGGATTGAATTAGCCTGTGGTCAGTCCAGCAGTCGTCAGCACCTGTCATGGCTCTTGTGAGGAGCACGTCACGGCGGTCTCTGGCGCGTGTGATTATAGTCTAAGACAGGGGTCCTCAAACTTTTTAAACGGGGGGCCAGATTACTGTCCCCCAGACCGTTGGAGGGCCGGACTATAGTTTTTTTTAAAAAAAAAAATGATGACCAAATTCCTATGCACACTGCATATGTCCTATTTTGCTACTGTTATGAATTGTAATGTAAATATCTGATATGCATGATGTATTTTTATTGTTACAATCTGAACATAAAGCATGGTTTTAGCATTTCTGGAGATAAAATCGTTCCAATTAAAATGAGGAAAGCATTCTATTTTCTGTCTTTTTGAAAGTGGTGTTTGAAATATGTAAGCATGAGTCCCCTTTCAGGGGGAGAAGGGCAGGGTATAAATATAGGAAATAAATCTATATAAATAAAAATGTAACGTTCGTTTGTGGGATTAACAGAACTCAAAAACCACTGGATACCTAACAACCCAATGTATGTCCTTCACTCAAAAAAAATTGATTTTGTCATTTGGGAGTTGTAGTTGCTGGGATTTATAGTTTACCTATAATCAAAGAACATTCTGAACCCCATCAACGATGGAATTGAACCAAACTTAGCACACAGTTCTCCCATGACCAACAGAAAATACTGGAAGGGTTTGGTGGGCAGTGTCCTTTGGTTTTAGAGTTGTAGTTCACCTACATCCAGAGATCACTGTGGACTCAGACAAGGATGGATCTGGACCAAACTTGGCACTGATACTCAATATGCCCAAATGTGAACACTGGTGGCGTTTGGGGGTTGTATTTGCTGGGATTTATAGTTCACCTGCAATCAAAGAGCATTCTAAATTCCACCAATGATGGAATTGAACCAGTCTTGGTACACAGAACTCCCATGAACAACAGAAAATACTGGAAGGGTTTGGTGGACATTGACCTTGAGTTTTGGAGTTGTAGTTCACCTGCCTCCATAAATCACTGTGGATTCAATGAAAGATCTGGCCCAGACTTGGCACGAATGTTCCATATGCCCAAATGTGAACACTGGTAGAGTATGGGGGAAATAGAATCTTGACATTTGGGAGTTGTAGTTGCTGGGATTTGTAGTTCACCTACAATCACAGAGCATTCTGAACCTCATCAACAATAGAATTGGGCCAAACCTTTCCAGAGCAGCGCGGGATGGAGAAGCCTGTGGAGGGAGAAGCGCTCTCTGCTCTCCCGCGGAGAACAGAGAGCGAAGCAGAGCGGACGCCATTCATTCTTCTGTAACAGACAATCCCTGGTGGCAAGGAAGGCGTGCGCAAACGGTGGAGGCGGCGCCGGGTGGGCGTGGCCAGGCTTCCAGGCCGGGAAGCCAGCATCGCTTGGCCACGCCCACCCGGCGCCGCCTCCACCGTTTGCGCACGCCTTCCTTGCCACCAGGGATTGTCTGTTACAGAAGAATGAATGGCGTCCGCTCTGCTGCGCTTCTCCCTCCACAGGCTTCTCCATCCCGTGTGGAAGGAGAAGCCTGTGGAGGGAGAAGTGCAGCAGAGCAGACGCCATTGGCGGCGGCGGCGGCGAGGGGCTTTGGACAGGCTAGGACAGGCCGCGCGGGCCGGATAAAGGCCCTTGGCGGGCCGCATACGGCCCGCGGGCCGTAGTTTGGGGACCCCTGGTCTAAGAGGTGCCAATTCTTTGACCGGGGGTGCTTCCATGATGTCTTAAACTTGTTTTTCTGGCGGAAGAGCGTGTTGGTGATGACAAGGTTGTGCTCCACACATTTGGTGAGAAGCAGGATGCCATTTGAGTTGCTGTTTCCAACCCCATCTTTTCCTATGGTCCCTGGCCACAGGTCGAAGTCTCGCCCGACTCTTGCATTGAAGTCCCCCAGGAGGATGATTTTGTCCTCCTTAGGTATCCCCGATAGGACGGTGTCCAGCTGACAGTAGAATTTCTCCTTGATGTCTTCGTCAGCATCTAGTGTTGGTGCATAGGCACTTATGATGGTTGCCCGTTGGTTTTTGGCAAGATCGATTCGGAGGGTTGAGAGTCGTTCGTTGATGCCAGTGGGTGCTTCGGGCAGATATTTCATCAGGTCATTTCTGATGGCGAAGCCAACTCCGTGTGTTCTTTGGTCTTTTTCGGGCAGTCCCTTCCAGAAGAAGGTGTAGCCTCCTTTTTCTTCCTTCAGCTGTCCCTCTCCTGCTCTCCGGGTCTCCTGAAGGGCTGCTATGTCGATGTTGAAGCGTCCCAGCTCCCTTGCAATTATGGCAGTTCTGCGTTCGGGGCGTTCACTGCCGCTGTTGTCCATCAGAGTCCATACGTTCCACGTGCTGAAGTTCATTTTTCTTTTTTGGCCGCAGGGTGGTGACCCCACTGGACGCGGCAGTCCAGTCAGGGATAAGTGAGGCAGACTATGTTTAGGGCACCTTTTCTAGCCCCCTCCCCGTGTGGGGTGAGCAGAGTGGGTCCTAAAAAGGGCTGCTCAGTCGCAGATACAGCTGCCGAACTGCTCAACTGCCTCGGACCTTGAGGTAGAACGACTGAGTCCGTACCCACCGCCCATGTGCCAGTCTGTGACTAGGGGCTTCCAGATTTCACAGTCCTGCCCCCGTCGCCACTCGCTGATCGCCATGGGGCTTTGGTTGGTTTGTTTTTATTTTTTTTGGAAGACGCCTGTGCATGGGTTTTTTTAATGTGTGGAGGTCAGTGCACAACTGATCAACACACAGACTTCACAGAGTGAGGTTCCACTGGTGATGTAGTTTAACACAATGACCGTGGCTTCTCAGTCTGTTGCAGCCTTCTTCCGCCTTCGCAGCCGTTGTAACATGTGCCATGTTATCCTCCGCCTGCTCCGCCGTTGAGGTCTTTGGGTCTTCGGACTGTGCTTGGTCTGGAACCTCCCCCGCAGCCACTCCTGGGAGTGCACGACTCCAGTTGTTGTGCCTACAGGTTCATCGGAACGCGCACGCCCCCTCACCACGACAAGGTGACAGTCCATCGAGGGGGGCGACTGGACTTAATGTCAGGGGAAAACCTTTACTTTCTTTATTGACCACTTTAGACCATAATATAGAGAGAGTATTCTCTATCAATGACCCTAGAGTAATGGGTGACTCCTTCTGCAGAAGGTCACTGGAATTTTAATTGTAACAGACTAAAATGACTGAATTTTCTCACCTGGAAATGTTAATTTGAGGGTTGAGACTTTTTTTAAAGACCAGAAACTGCATGTGAACACCACTGCCTTTTCCCCCTTAATTCCAGAGGACAACATAGTAATGTGGAAGGAAAGTCTCTTTGGCAAGATTTACAGTCACAGATACTAAGCATTGATGTTCAATGCTTATCTCCAAAGAGCTGGTGAATTCTGCCTCCATACGCACCATCCCTAGTTCTCAGTCAGTTTGCAATAAACATATGCCTCAGCAAGCTATTGTGTGATATCAACTGCAAAACACATATGAATCCAGTGTGTTCACTGTGTGACTGTCAGGTTTGTGAGCACTTCTGAGAGTATTTGCCCTTTCCCTCACCACATTCTCTGGGTGTTGAATAAACATAATGGAACATCCAATGCAAGGGTTGTCATGTTCCTCATCCGCCTACATTATGTGATAACAGCTTTTTGTATCCTTGTCCCATTACAAGCAAACTCTGCTGCTCCCTAAAGATCCTGCTCTGTCCACTCTGCTAATCACCTTTTTATTTTTGAAAGTACCAAGGACAGACTCGGAGGCAAGGGGATTCCAGGTTCTTCCAAAATAATTCTCAACACATTCCTCATTAGGCATCTGTTTATTCTAAAACATACACATACACAGGGGAAAGAATTAGATAACACTTTTCTGGCTTACTAAAAGTGTTCGACTTAGTAAATATGGTACTCGATTTTCAACTGATTCTGCCATCTGTCAGCAAACTTGGTGCTTTCAACGGGGTTTTCCCCCCAGTAGCAGGAAAATCTGATTCCACCCCCCCCCCCTTTTTGTTCTTTTTTTTCCAGATAGATTTTATTATGATGTTCAGCAGAAAAAATACAGAAGAGAAATTAATCCACAAAATATACAAAGCATGCAAAGGATTGGTAAAGCAGGTTAGAGTGAGGATTATCTTGTAGATTCTATTGCACAACAGTTATGTACACAGTTACACAAGCAGAGGGCTTATCTAACAGGCTTGTTTTTAATGAGATCAAGTTTCCACAAGGTGAGCTCTCCACCATAGATTTTGGTGTGGTGAACATTCCTCCTTGACGTCTCTCCTCCTGAAACTCGAGAATTGCTGACTGAGCAGATTAATGTGGACACGAATATAGCTTCTATTCTGGTGCATATATATATATTCATTTAAGAAAAAATATAAAATTGGCATTCAAGGCAATGAATTGGAATGGGAAAGTGAGCAGGAGAGAGGACCGATATGTTTTAATCGTTATAATTTGGGCTGGGTTTATATATGCATAATTTGATTTCACATCTCTGGCAACTCACAGGTGAATATATGAGTAGATTCTGTAGTAAACCATCATATTTTAGGTGATATGGAAGTCCTACTTCCTCCAAACATTGAGCCCCAAGGATGCAGGACAGAGTATTTCTAATAATAGTAATTGTTAAATGATTTTAGAATGTTTATTCTTGTCATACTTATAGATGGTTTTACTGTTATATGTATTTGTTGTTTGTCCTGTTTTTTAAGCATGTTGTGAGCCACTTTGGGTCCCATTCAGGGAGAAAAGTGAGATATAAATTTATTATTAATATTATTATTATTGACACAGAAATACAGTTGGTCACAGCAAACAAGATATATATGCTGCATTTCGTATCACAAAATCTCAACTCAAACACTTTCCAAGTGCCTAGGACTGTGTAATGTATTTTCGAATACAGTTCAATTTTGAGGTCTTGATTATTATTATTATTTAACTGACACAAAATCACAGTATCTAACTTGTGAAATATCTGACTTGTTGTACACAAGTTTATTCAGATTGTGAGGGTGTTCAGTAATTCCTCTGAATAAACTATGGTATTTATTTCTTTATTATTTACCATATATATGTGTGTGTGTGTGTGTGTGTGTGTGTGTGTGTGTTATTGTGATGCTTATGTTTTATGCTTATGTTGTTTTGTTAATTTTATGTTATGCTATTTACTCTGTATGTTTTGGTGATGTTACTTGGAAACCATCTGAGTCCCCCTCGGGGAGATAGAGAGGTATATAAATAAAGTTTTATATTATTATTATTATTATTATTATTATTATTATTATATTAAATTCAAATTAGATCAATATGCTGGATTTCGTATACTTCCCAAGTATCTAGGACAGTGTAATGTATTTTCGAATGATGCGTGCAGATCCAAGTAAAGTGGCCTTTTGCAGTTGACATGTCATGATTTTGTCAGTGTTTATTGTTTCCAGATGCCAGCTGAGATCTTTTGGCACAGCACCCAGTGTGCCGATGACCACTGGGACCACCTGTACTGGTTTATGCCAGAGCCTTTGCAATTCGATTTTGAGGTCCTGATAACGGCTGAGTTTTTCCTGTTGTTGTTTTTATTATTATTATTATTATTATTATTATTATTATTATTATTATTATATGCTAATGCAACTGTCTTTAGGAGAGGCTAATCTCAAGAAGGTTTTGAAGATGGCTAAAAAATCTATTGGTAGAACTGTTCGATCATGATCAATATTTTAATACTGTGGGGTGTGGGGAGTAAATGTTCTAGGGTTTCATTCTGGCCCTCTGGCCATGCTTCCTTCCCCATAGCACTAACATTTAGTGCTTTTCCAGCTTTTATGTTTTCCCACATTTTTGTAAATTTGGGTTGTCTCTCCTCAAGTTTAGTTGCTGTCAGCAAGAGATGTCTCTTAAATTATGGTATTCCTATCATTTTATCTCTGGCCCACATGGCCTCTTAGAACTTCTCTGAAACTGATGCTCTTGACTGAAAAGTTTTCCCTATCCTTGGATTAAATAAAAGATTTGAGGCTAAGAACCACCTTCTTTTTTCAATGCCTTATAATGATTTCTACCATAGTTCAGCAACAAGAAACATATAAAAAATAGATGGTCTCTCTGTAAGAAAGGGCATCTCAGGAGAGCATTGGGCCTAGGAGGTGTGATTTGCATTCTCTCATCCCATAGTATGTCTAATTTTAATTAAGATACTATGCAAATGTTGTTCCTTGTGAAGCCCAGGCACCTTGCAGATGTCTCCCAATTATCTCAAGTGTGAGATAATTGGTGGTTCCAATTTACCTCAAGGGTGATACGACACTCTGTTTGCAGTAGCTTCTACTCTAGCCTTGTTTTACTATTTGCTTAGACTAGAAGACTGACCACTGTTATTTGCACTATTGGGGACAGCATCAGCAATGGGGAAGTCCATCTCCTCTGCGATTCACTGGTGCAAACTATGCTTGCTTACTTACTTACTCAGGTGATCCCTTGTTGTCCGAGTAGGATTTTCTTCCAAGATCAGTGTACTGGTGGTGGGTACGTAGGTGACTGTGGAGCCCTATTCTTGATCTGTCACAAATGCGGTTTGCGGGGATGAGGAACAGGCCCTTCTCGGTGGTGGCCCTCCGCCTGTGGAATTCACTCCCTGGGGAACTCAGGTCATCTTCATCCCTCCTCTTCTTTTGAAGGAAATTAAAAACGTGGATGTGGGACAAGACCTTTGATAATCTTGCAGACTTGACGAGGACAATGACGACAATAGCTATGGAAACAGATTATGGACAAGCTAAATGGAGTCTCTAGTTACAGAACCCGGTGAGACAATGGCCACCAACTGGCTTTCTTTTCTAGTAGATTTTATTGTATTAACTCGATGTTTTTAACTATTTATAATTGCTGTTTTGTTGTGTAATTTATTGTGTTTAATTGTAGACATCAAAAATGTGCTGGCTGGAAGCAGCTGTGAGTCCCCACCCCCAGGGGGTTTAGAAAGGTGGGGTATAAATATCCGAAATAAATAAATAATAAATAAACAAAATCTGCATGTTCTCCCGCAGTGAGGGCATTGATTTCCAGGTGGAAAGTGGTACCGGATTATCATGATAGCTAAAGATCACTCTTTATTGTTTTCAATGGGTTAAGTGAGCCCCCGGTGGTGCAGTGGGTTAAACCCCTGTGCTGGCAGGACTGAAGACCGATAGGTCGCAGGCTCGAATCTGGGGAGAGACAGTTGAGCTCCCATGAGAGAAGCCTCCCACAAGGATGATAAAAACAGCAAATAATCCAGGCGTCCCCTGGGCAACATCCTTGCAGATGGCCAATTCTCTCACACCAGAAGCGACTTGCAGTTTCTCAAGTCGCTCCTCACATGACAAAAAATGGGTTAAGTGTGTTAGTCTGTTCTAGGAAAATGGTGATTTCATGGCACGTTCAACTCCATCATAAATTCATGGATTACAATCCACTTTTTCAGATGCAACAAATATTACAATTCATTTGTAATGGTTCAGGACATTGATTGTAATATCATACTGAAATGTTAGATACCACAAGGTTCTTTGTTGTTTTGCTACTCATGTGATGCTCTATGGTAATTTTCTTCCAGCTTGACTCCGGATTGCCAAAGTGCCATTGCTGTGAAGCACTGAGAGGGAAGCAGCATCAATGAAAAACCATTTTAACTCTGTTATTTCCCAGTTCCTATTTAGTAATTTTTATTTGAGTCCAATTTATTAACCGAAATGTATCTTGAGAGTAAGTCCACTTCTGAGTTTTTAAAACATAATAATCTGGTTCCTTGATAATTTGCACCAACGTTTTTATATTGGAAGGAATTTTAATCAAACTCCATGGTTTTATGTAGCATAATAGAACTATCTAATGAAAACATATGAAATATGTGTTTCCTAATTACCTCAGACAGCTCATTTTGAGGTACATCCTGCTTAAATCCCCACATTCCTGTCTTCTTGCATTGTAAACATTTTTGTTCCTATCTCATCAATCAGAGTTATGTAAATTATGTTGGGCAAGGGCCACAATTAGATTTCCCCTCTCCAAATACACACACACACACACACACACACACACACACACACCCCTTCTTCAGAGCAAATCAATGCCCTCTTCACGGAGATATGCTACCTTGGAAGGAGGGGGCAATCAAGAGTCTCCTTTTTTAAATCTGCCTGAAAATTCATGATTTAATGTGAAATTGCAAAGAGCCCTGGAAAGACTATTGGGGCATTTCTATTGCACTAATAGGTATTTATTTGGGAAATATAGCTCTGGTGCTTCAATATAGCAGGTGTATATAAAGGATATGCATCACGCATCAAGCTTAATTTGTGGTATATCCACTAGTAATGAGAAATATATCCTGCTAGGCCAAGGGAGCTTAACTGGTATGGGATGTGCACATAATTTGCAAGCAATGTACACTTACCCGGGAGGAGGTCCTGTCCTCTTGAGTTCAGACATCTTCTCACTTGCCAATCAAATTGCACTGCTTGACCGCAATCCTACACATCTCTGCGTGAGAGCAAATACCATCAAACTCAGTATGTCTTGCTCTTAAGTAGAAATGCACAAGAATATGTTACTCATAGGGGCCATGGGTGGTGCAATGGGTTAAACCCTTGTGCTGCTGAACTGCTGACTTGAAGGTTGACCATTCAAATCCGTGGGATGGGGTGAGCTCCTGCTATTAGCCCTAGCTTCTGTCAACCCAGCAGTTTGAAAACATGCAAATGTGAGTAGATCAATTGGTATCATCTCAGCGGGAAAGGCAAAAAGATGATCCATGTATTTATGCTGGCCACACAAAGAGTAGGTGTCGACAGACAATTCAGGCTCCTTGGCTTGGAAATGGAAATGAGCACCTACTCCAGAGCCATTGTCATTCCTCTACTCGATTATTGGTCACTCACTGGCATGCAGCAAAACGTAAGAACTCAGACTATTGCAGCTTCACCAGCATTACTACCTCATCATTGGTAGCAAAAAAGAACAGGAATCATTTATTCAAGGGCAGTTTTATCCCAATTTATTAATTATTTATTTATTTGCTACATTTATATGTGCTGCCCTTCTCACCCGAAGAATACTCAGAACAGCTTACAAGTTATAATTGTTTCTTATTTGTGTGCTACTTTCTTTGGACTTCAATCTGGTCTTGATCTTATACAATAAAGACACAAGGAGTCGTTCATCAGATGTTGCTATGGCTGGGCAACTAGGCTGTTGAAGCACTCTTGCCATGAGGCTGTGTGGGCCATGGAGGCACCCTGCCCAGGAGTTGTAAGGCAGCAGGGCCGAAGAGTTGTTGCCTATTTTCTCATTTTAAACCCAATTAGTATGGCAATTTCCACCTCTACCCTGTCCCAATTTGATTAAAATAATAACACTTTGTCTTTCATATAGTAATAACAACAACAAGCAACAAATTGTTTAAAATGAGACCATTAAACAAGCCTCTCCATCTATTCAAAGCCCAAGGGCTCTCTCTAAAACTGTTTATGAAAACATGGCCCTGAAATGTCCCATCCCCTCCCAATGTAGTTCTTTTATTATTCCACTGCCACTCCCAAAATGTAAGACAAATATTCAGTACCTTGTATTTTAACTGACTCCTATGAACTGATCTCCCTAATCCTATGACAACCAGATCTGACTATGATAGAGCCTTAATCAACCCTGAACTACAAATGTCTTTGAGACTATCCAACTGTAACAGCATTTTCTTACCAAATATTTCAGAGCACAATTTTGGGTTAACCCAGGAGACATATATGAGCAGCCTTCTTGTTGTATCAACAGTGAAATTAGTCAGGAGTGGGTTTATCACAACCACTAGAGTTTTCCCAATACACATATTGTGAGCGATTGCAATTGTATTTCTACAAATTTGATCTGCTGCTGCTTCCAGTAAGTTTCAGGTGTACTTGCTTGTCCTCTCTTCTTCCAGCAGCTGGAAAAAGAGCTCTTCAATATGAATCTAAGAAAAAGTATATAATTGGCAATATTTTTATGTATCTGCTTTCTGTTTTATCTCCTGTCTCTTCCTTTGTTACCTACAGTCCACATGTCACCATATTTTGCAAGCAGTGTGCCTGCAGCTATAGCTCAGTTAACAAGTCCGTTCTCCTCTCTCCCTCAGAAGGATAAAGAGGAAGCACAATTGTTGTCCCTTAGAGCATGGCTCTCAAACTTTGGTCCTCCAAATGTTTTGGACTTGAACTTCCAGAAACCCAGCTATCTTGCTCAAAGTTGCAAGGATCCTGAGAGCTTAAGTACTCAACACCTGAAGGACCAAAGACTAAGAACGACTGCCTTAAGATACTTCTTTCTTAAACCAAATGTATGAGATGGCAAACATTCATCTTCTCTTGTGTATAAGTCTTTCTTGATCACATCAGCAAATATTTTTCTTCCTCGTATTCTAAGCAGGCAAAGCCGATATCCTCTCCACAAGTTCGTAAACCAATTCACAGGTGAAAAAGCTGGAAAGACATTTCATCGGTCATTGAACAATTTGAAATGAGGTAAATGTTTTAGGAAAAACGGGTTACCCTTGGCAGCAATCTTCCAAGTGACAAGTAAGCTGAGCATTCATTCATTTATGTACATACACAAACCACTTAAAACTACAAGTTTCAAAGTAGTTTGCACAAACTGAAATATAATGTATTGTCGAAAGCTATTACAATATAATCTCAATATATAAAACCAGTGTTCTGCAAATTCAGGCCCATGGGAATGGAAATGCATTATAAGGTAGCATATTTATTTACTTAAATAAATGTGCATCCCAAAATAATATTTTTCTGTGCATTATGACACACATTTAGCAGTAGCATGTTAAAAATCCTACTCCAAACAGCCACAGAATACAATTTGTCCCCATATGGCCATTTGGTTTTATTTATTTATTTCTGACATTTATATCCCATCCTTCTCACCCCCAAGGAGGGACTCAGGGCAGCTCACAACTGGTATCCATTAGATACCAACAACAGTAGTAATAAAATCACACCTAGAGATTAGTTAAAACAGCAGAATTAAAACATCCTTTTAAAATAAAACCAATCCAAGGGGTTGTTGTAGGTTTTTCAGGCTGTATGGCCATGTTCTAGAAGCATTCTCTCCTGACGTTTTGCCTGCATCTGTGGCAAGCATCCTCAGAGATTGTGAGGTTTGAACCAATCTAAATCCCAAATCCAGAGTCATAATCCGAGATCTGCCCATTGCCAAATACATAAGTCATTTCCAATTATTATCACTGTGTCTGCTGCTCGAATGCCTGGTCCCATAACCAAGATTGAAGTTTCTTCCTAAAGGGTAGAAGAGAGCGAGGCTGACCTGATTTCATTAGGGAGTGAGTTCCACAGATCCGGGGGGGGGGGGCACCATTGAGAAGATTTTGGTGGCTATCTAGTGAGCAAAGAATAAAACCATAATAATAAAGATTCATATGCAAAACACAAACCCTATTTAATAATCAAATGCTTATTTAAACAAAGGGCATCTACCTGCTGGTGATAGGAAAGTACAGAGAAAAAGTCAGCCTTGTCTCCTGTGGAAATGCTACAGCACTGTCTCATATCATCTCCAGACAGGCCAGTGAGGATCACTAAAAAGGTATGGGCAGACTGGTAAAGGAAGATATATATACATAGGTTTCCTATGGCTATACACACTCTGTGATAACCAGCATGGTGTAATGGTTTAAGCATTGGACTATGATTTTGGAGACCAAGGTTTGAATCCACTCTCTGCCATGGAAACCCACTGGATGACCTTGGGGAAGTCACACTCTCTTAGCCTCAGAGAAACCCAAAGACAAAACTCCTCTGGACACATCTTGCCAACAAAATCCCATGATAGGCCACCAGAAGTTGGAAATGACTTGAAGGGGCACAACAGCCACGACAACAATAGACACTCTATGCTCATACAACAGCAACCCTTTGGAGGCTATATTTCCCTAGGATACAGATATGTGGTTCATAGTGGAGTTGAAATAGTCTTCCAGATGTTGGTGTAGGGAGGAGAGAGGTACATTTCTCTTCTTTTTACATCTTTATTGCAGTTGCACCCAAAGCAGAGAATTGAAAGGGTTGGAGTATGACAGGAAGCCCTCTGAGAGGAATTGTGGAAGGCACTGAAATTCCTTCACAAAGAGATTGGCATAGAATAAACTCAGCTTTTTCCTTGTTTGTTCCTTTGGAAAATAGCCCATTTTGCCAAACCGATCTATGAAGCAAACTGGTTCAAAATGGAAAGAGACTTTGAAAAAGTACCAGGCTGCCATAAGTCCTCCAAAGCATGTCAGTTAAATGGAATTGCTTTATTAAAGGAAGAATATTTACTCAACGATCATTGCTTGGCTATAAGAGAGAAACTTTTTTTCTATAGTAATTCTGGTAAGTAATACTTTGATAGGCAGATTGAACAGAAACAGATATGTGAAGTATCTCTGGGCAATTTGGAAAGAGCAAGTTATGATGAACGGCAAGAGCTCTTCCCATAAATCAGCCACATATGAGGTCATTGTGTTTCTCAAGAGTCGAGTGAAACCCACCAGCCCAGCTTCATAGATCTGATAATTCCCTGAAAGGGATTGTCAGTAATTATCTCACTGGACTTCCCAGATGCAGGCTTCAATCACTGGGGTTAGGAACAGCCCACCAGTGAGGTCTTGACAGTATAGGGGCTCTGGGTTATGTTAGCCATCCACCACAGTACCTTTCAGACATGCATTTTCAAGTGATTTATAGGACAGCATTAAAACTTTTATCATTATTGAAACATAAATAGAACAGTGTGGTTCTCTTCAAGCTGAAAAATGGTAAGCAAGAGCAAGGGGAAAAATTCTAATTATATCCTATTTAATCCAAGCATGTGGAAGATACACAATGCCAGAGGTGACGGGGAGGGGGGGATGAGAAGAGGTATCTGTCCTCATTGAGTGTGTGTGAAGTAATTCCCTAGATAGTGAATTCAATTAGAGAATTACAGATCCTATTTTAATGTCTATTCACACTACAGACCAGTGTGACATACTTATAGTACAGTGAATGTCTTCAGTACCAACATTTATGACTGTTACCAATCCAAAAGGAAAGATGTGAACACAACATTCCAAAGTATGTAAATTTCCAGTTTTTTAGAGAAAAATGTAGAAAACTGTTTGAGAAAACATGGATATTTGTTGGGATTTCTCTTAGGTTTTTCAAAAATCTGACTTCAGCAAAATACATACTTATGTTGACATTAACCAATTTCAGATATTACCAGGAACATATATAAGTGTATATGCCAATGGACTTGAAATGTATAATCCTTCCATTTGATCAAGATTGCTTCACTTTAGAGATAAAGGGCTTAATTAAGTCATGTTAAAAAGTATATCACTCTCAGAAAAATAAGGTTAAACACCCCTTATCTGGAATTCCAACATCTAAAATACTCCAAAATCTGAAATGGTTCACATGGGTGGCTGAGATAGTGGCACTTTTATTTTCTGATGGCTCAATATACATGACCTTTGCTTCATGCACAAAAATACTGTATAAAAATTATTACTTTCAGACCGCATGTATAGTGTCTATGAAGCATCGTGTTTATACTCTGATTACACCTTCAAGATATTATGTTGTTGTTGTTTATTTGTTCAGTCACTTCCAACTCTTCGTTACCTCATGGACCAGTCCAGGCCAGAGCTCCCTTTCGTCTATCACTACCCCCAGCTCCTTTAAGGTCAAACCATTCACTTCAAGGATAAAATCCATCCATTTTGCCCTTGGTTGTCCCTCTTCCTTTTCCCTTCCATTTTCCCCAGCATCATTATCTTCTCCAGCTTTCCTGTCTTCTCATTATGTGGCCAAAGTATTTCATCTTTGCATCTAATATCCTTCCCTCCAGTTAGCAGTCAGGCATTATTTCCTGGAGTGTGGACTGGTTGATCTTCTTGCAGTCCAAGGCATTCTCAAAATTTTGCTCCAACACCACAGATCAAAAAGCATCTATCTTCCTTCGCTCAGCCTTCCTTATGGTCCAGCTCTTGCATCCGTAGGTTACTATGGGGAAATATCATTGCTTTAAGTATGTGGATCTTCGTTGCCAGTGTAATGTCTCTACACTTCAGTATTTTATTGAGATTGGTCATTGCTCTCCTCCCAAGAAGTAAATGTCTTCTGATTTCCTGGCTGTAGTCTGCGTCTGCAATCATCTTTGCACCTAGAAATACAAAGCCTGTCATTGCCTCCAGATTTCCCCCCTTTATTTGCCAGTTATGTATATTGCAAATATTCCAAATCCCCCAAAATCCAAAGTCTTCTGGTCCTAAGCATTTTAGATAAGGGATACCCAACCTGTATAGACAATATGGTTTTGAAAAAGAAATGCAGGGTGAGAAAAACTAAAAGCCCTCCTGAAAACAACAACTAAAAATAAGTTGTATAAAAAAGCCTTCATGTTTCATGACAATCGTATCTAATTAGGTTAAGTGTTCTATTTAATAATTCACTGTGCAATGAGATAGAGTAATGGGATTTGTCAAAGATGAAGCTACTGTAGTATATAATACATGGTAGCTATTTTAAGTACATTTACAAATTACAAGATCAATAGATTTAAAAGGCAGCTATGGCTCATGGTATATTCCTGGTTAAAGCCATATCCTTTTGGTTATTGGAAGAGAAGGGTCTGATATTTTCCCTCTTGACTTTTCTCAGTACAGATCCTGGGCTGGGTTTGTTAGTGGGTAGTTTACGCCTGTATCACGTTATAGCAAAATCCGGGAACCATGGACGTTTAAACCCTCCCTAGCCAAAAACAAAATCGCCAGCACATAATCTTAGGAGTTCATTATAGCCTTAAGCATACTGTTTTGCATCCCAGATTAAAGGATTTTCAAAACTAACTGTGATTGTCTTGTCACGGTTGAACTAGATATTAGTTGGCTGAGCTGAGTATCAAATATGGGAAATTAGTTGCCATTAAAGGCTCGCTTCAGGCAGTTCATTTCTCATCAGCCAAGCTGTGTGAACCTCCTGCTGTGGACAGTGAACATTAGCTTACTAAATACTTTTGCTAATCAGATGCTGTGTTGCTAACGGATGTTCCCAAATTTGAGGAGGAAGGGAGTGAAAGGCAACAAAGTCTGCAGGGGGTGAGATTAATATGCTTCCGGTTATCCAAAAGGTTAATGCAATCTCTTCTTCTGATGCTTATTTAGAAAGATGCATCTTTGAACAGCTCAAGGTGCATTTCTCTTACTCTTAAAAACATTATGTAAAAAAGGAAAACATCCTACATTCATGTAATCAGAATAAAATCAGTGAAAAGAATGGGCTTAGATTCACATAGTGTACTGAAAGTTAATGGCTGCTATAGATGTATATAGGGAAATGGGGAAAGGTTGACATTGTGTCATGGATCAAATTTGAGCCACTAAAACCTGCTTTTGGGGGGACACTGATGAATCCAGTGTAAGAAGGATAGAAGAAACTGGGCATCATTGATTTTTAGAAGAACCAAAAGGACATAAGCTTGCTGGACATAAAAGTGTGAGAAGAGAGGGAAAATGGAAACAGAAATAATGCATTATAAATAACTACTGTAGTTACTTCTGATCCTCACCCCAATATCAAATATGTCTGGGTTTTGTTATAACTATGGCTTTTAATAGTTTGAATGTTGAACTGACTTTAGAGGCCATCCTTGGCCATGGAAACCCACTGGTTGATTTTGGGCAAGTCACACACTCTCAACCCCAGAAACCCCTATGATAGGTTTGCATTTGGGTTGTATGACTTGGAGGCACACAACTTTATTAAGAAGGGCAGTATTACTCATTTTGTGGTGAAAACATGACTAGTTACTCATATAGTTACTCATATAGTTAGATGTGCTGGGCTGACTAAACGGCAGGAGAGAACTGTCACACTATGCTTTGGACAACTTCACTGATGCTCCACAAAGGCCCCTTCTACACTGTCATGTAAAATCCGGATTATCTGCTTTGAATTGGATTATATAGTACTGTGTAGACATATAATCCAGTTCAAAGCAGATAATTTGGATTATATGACAGTGTAGAAGGGGGCTGAGTGAGTTAAAAAGAAATGGACAGAGAGTTTGTTTTGTTCATCTGTGGTCTCCCAACGTTTCTAAAATAGTTTCCTGGTAGTTCTGGGAGTTATTTCTATCTATCTATCTATCTATCTATCTATCTATAAAGCTCTTATTGAAATAATACTTTGTGTGGCTTTTGAACTATAAATAGATAATTGCTTTTTGAGATTCACTTTTGGAATTTGTGCATTTTTTTTGTATTAGAGTTTGATTCTGCAATTTGAGAGATATTATTGAAGCATATTGTTCAATTTCTGAATGGCCTTTTCAGCAGAATATGAAAATCAGCCAGCCTTAAATTTTGTTTTGTTTCTTTGAAGCTCTCTTGCATGTTTTTCATCTCCTTGGTCATAAAGCTGGAGGAGGGAATCCACATGGAAATGTATGATCATTTTTCCTAATGTGTGAGCATTTTCTGCGCACTTTATCTAATATTCTATTATGGGCTTTTGATGGTGTGCTGTGCTGTTGATTTTCAGATTTTATTTTAATAAATTTAAGTGGTTTTTAAATCTGAGGCTTGTTTAATTGTTTAAAAAACACAGATATAGATATCACTCATAGTTTTAAATCTCTACAGTATGCCCCCCCCCCCCATACACACACATACACATCCAAGGGACTGGTACCAGTGGTTTCATTTGCACCCATTGACAAAATATTTCCTCTCTTGGTCTCCCAGATCAGTGTTTCTTAAACTGTGGGTTTCGACCTCAAATGGAGCCTTCTTAGCACAATGTTGGGGTCCCTCCAAAAAAATGTCAACAGTAAGAGGTTTCTGAACATCATTTAGTGACCGTTTTAGACATTTGCACAGATCTGTTGTGCAATGTTTGCAGAGGAGTCTGCAAAAGATGCTTCAGCTGTATTCCACAAAAAGCAAAATCAGCCTATTTAACAAGCCTTGCAAATGTTGATTTGTTATCAGTAAAAAAAATATATTTCTATGTCTATATACCTGGAGTCATGTACAAATTTATCAGGATGAAAGAGGGTGCAATTGGAAAGGCTTAAGAAGCCCTGCCCAAATTGATTCTATATGTTTCTGCCATTAAGTTGCACCAACCATAGTATTGCACTGGACTATCTCGTGGTGCCATTTTCTAGCTTCTCTAGCATTGTTCTATGGCAGGCATGGGCAATCTCTAACCCTCCAGGTGTTTTGGACTTCAACTCCTACCATTCCTAACAGCCTACTAGCTGTTAGGAATTGTGGGCGTTAAAGCCCAAAACACCTGGAGGGCCAGAGCTTGCCCATGTCTGCTCTATGTTATGCTATTACCAGAAGTCATTCATTCAATGAGGTTCACCATTACCTACATTTTTGTGTATCAATATGAAGCTCTGGGACATAGGTCCTTGAGATAAAATCTTACCGTACTAGTTTTAATAATTTGTAAACCCCTTTCAGTCCCATTATTTGGAAAAATATAGTATATAAATGAATTAACAACAGCAGCAGCACATTTTCCCATTGCCTGAAGCGTTTTAGTGTAGATTTCTTTTCCAGGCGTGTATACACTTTTAAACCATTTACATTATAAAATCTGCACATTTTTGTGTGCACTTTATTTCTCCAAAAACCCCATTGGCATTGCAACTGCACATTCTGAAGATGTTGTGTGTTTCTTCTCACATCAGATCTTGGGAAGTACAACATGGCTCTTTTTGTTGAGGCTGTTAATTCAAGGACATTCTTATTCATTCCATGTTTCAGCAATGGAGTTCTTCCTTACTTTTACCCAGAATATCTTCTTGATGATGGATCTGTTTTGCCTTGCATTCAGGGATTGCATGAAGCAGCTCAGCTATATTTAGAAACTGTTTGGATACAAGACCGAATGTCTTTTTTTATTGCTGGCATTGTTGCAATGTTGTTGGGAGATTATGCTACCATTTTATGACCCTATTTTAATGACTGCCTTAAAACATTCTGCGGTATTTTTATATTGTTTTCATTACTGTTGTTATTTTAAAAGCAGGCCCTACTCCGAAAAAAAAATCCATAAATCATATTTTTGAAGTTGACTCTGTGAGTCTCATAGCGTATGTAGCCAAAATGGCACCAGCCACAGACAAGAGGGAGCTAACTGAAAACTTGGGGGGGGGGGGGAGAACCATAAGACCCTCAAACTGTTGGAACCCCCTCCCCAAGCAACCTGCACCAGCACAGATAGTGGTGAGCAGTTATGAAAGTTGCATCCCCCAACTGTCCTGATTTGGCCAGGATAGTCCTGATTTATCTTCCTACTTTTTCAGCTGCTTTTAAAATGTCTCAGACCACTTCCAGACATAGGGAAAACCCACACTGAAGCGGGTTTAAAAAACCCAATTCCGCTTGGATTTTTATCCTCACACCTCCCCCCGAAACCCAGGCTTTCCCAGGTGGATGTCCCCATGCCATCATGGTAACTACTGTAATGACATGGGGCCAGTCCAACCCCCCTCCAAAAAAAGCCCTTAAAAGAAGTAAAAACTTACCAGAGACCCTATGGCACTCCTTCAGCAAGCCTCCTGGCACATAGAAATGATGCACCAAGAGGCAGAAGGGAGAACCAGGATGATTTTATGCAATGCTTTTGACACAAAATAAACAAAACTGTATATTCCTGCATGACAAGGGATTGAATTGGATGGACTTTGTGGTCTCTTCCAAGTCTATGATTCTATAACAAGTCAATCCCAAACCTTCCACTATTTTACAGATAAAACTGAGATACATTGGCCAAGGAACATCAGCGTGTGGTCACATTGGCAAAAGTTACTAATAAGGAAGGATAAGACAAGGTAAGGCTATAGAGCTGGTTCAGCTGATCAAACTGTGAATTCATTTTACAGCAGTTGAAGTACACTTCATACAAAGAAGGAAAATGGGAAAAAGAAAGAGAAATTGAGACATTTTTAAAGCAACTTTTAAAAAGGGATGACATAAGATTAACCTGGACCGTCTCCGTAAAATCAAGAAGATTAAAGATATGCAATCTTGAAGACACTTCCAAAACACAAAATAAAACAAGGATGCTCTAAATATAAGGCAAAAAATGATTTTTTTTCTGTAGGGGAAGAAAACATACACAAAAATCGAGGGATGATTTCAAGATTTCATTGCAAAATTAGATAATAGTCCAGCTAATGGCCCTAGCATACAATATTCAGGTAAAAAACTACCATCTTTGTGGACCACTTTTCATCCAGAAAGCAAGGTCTAATGCAGCTTTACACTTCTTAGTGAGGTATTGCTCAGGTATCGTTGTCTGTACATATGGCGAATTTATTGAAAGCGTTGCATTAACTTTAAGCGCCTGCTGCTGAGGCTAGACAAACAGTGTCATATGCAGCCTGGAAAGGGAAGCCTGATTATTTGTCTTCTGGTAACACTCTGTTTTCAGGAGCTTCAAAGACAATTGCTTCCTTGCAAACACAAGGCAGATTAAATAAACCACATTTTGTCCTCTTTGCCATCTGCCCTCTGCTTACTTTATTTTAAGCTGCATGACTAAGCTTTACTATCTGACATGATGGGAAGGTGGGCCCTGCTGATTTTCTACTCAGCTCTCTGAGGCTTGTAATGAACCTGAAGACGCAAAATTGAACAGCAATGGTGAGGGGGGGGGGGGGACAGTTTGAAATGGAGGCAACCAAAACCAGAAGTCAGTAACTGTATAATAAATTCTTGCTGTGCCAAATTGTAGGATTTAGACACTGACAGAACAAAACCTATTCAGAGAAACTTTGACGAAGGGAAAGCACAGCCATGAACTTTGGGGAAGGGAATAGCAGTTATTGGGATGGGTGATGATTTGCAACAGGAATAAATCAAAATATGGGTGTATGCTAAGAATAAGCTCAAATGATCACACACACAGTTAAGAGAGTTAGCAATTTCATTTATCTTTGGGAGGGAAGGAGTAGAAAATACCATAATCTTATACTCATCGATGCAAAGATGAGGCACTTTGGCCACATAATGAGAAGACAGGAATGCTTGGAGAAGAGAATGGAAGGTAAAAGAAGAGGGGCGGACCAAGGGCAAGATGGATATATGGTATCCTTGAAGTGACTGGCTTGACTTTGAAAGAGCTGGGGGTGGCCATGGCTGACAGGGAGCTCCAGCATGGGTTGGTCCATGAGGTCACAAAGAGTTGGAAGCAACTGAACAAATAAACAACAAATACCCATCAACATCTCACAGATGAAAAAACACAGGAGGCCAAACAACATCAGAATGTTGTCAATATGTCAAATGTTTGTAACAAGGAAGAAGACACAGGCTAGGAGCCACTGGGAAGGACAAGATTCTCCCACCTGATGAATTAATGGAGACTGGCTACTTTTGCTGGATGGCCATCTGTCGGGGGTGCTTTGAATGCGATTTTCCTGCTTCTTGGCAGGGGGTTGGACTGGATGGCCCATGACGTCTCTTCCAACTCAATGATTCTATGATACTATTATTAATCTAGTCTGTGCCTGCCAAATTGGGACAGTTGGAGATGATACAGTCTATTGAAATGCTTAACATTTCATCCCTATTTCCCATACAGTAAGAGAGAGAGAAAGGATATTAAAGTGGTTGGCTGCTAGCTTCCATAATTTCCTTCCTAGAACATGCTGGGACAGTGCTACATCTTCCACCAAGTGAAGGAGAATAATAGAAGCAGGCAGCCAGGGATACTGGACACTTGTGCATTCAGGACTCCTCCAGTGCAAATGTACTAGGAGGTTGCAATATTTATTTCTGCTTTTATAACAGGACCATTGCTGCTAAACAAAGCTGACACAGACTGGATGGAAATAAATAATAAAGATATAGAAATGAGATTTTAAAATATATTTTTAAGGAACACTCAAAAAAAGGAAATTGAAAAATATACTAACAATATGGAACAAATATAAGAAAACTTAATCAAAGGGAATTCTAAAATAATGCCAGTTATAATAGAGGGGAAATTTCCTAAAAACCTAAAAAATGTGATGGATAAGGAGTTGAAAAAGAAGGAATTAGACAAAATTGGAAGTTGAATGAAACAAATAAAGGAGAAGTCCAGCATTAAGGAAATCCTAGGTGAATTAAATATATAGTGGCTCCATTGAGTCCAACTGGACCAATGGTTCAAAAATTGGAAAGGAAAAGGCTCAGAGGAAAGAGAACCAACAAAATTTGAAAATATATTAAAAGAACAGGCTAGAGAAGAAAATGAGTATCAAAAGGGGATAACAAGTATGACATACACAATATTAATAGAGATTAAGGGGGGGGAGAAAAGGGATACAAACAAGGAAACTATGGGAGAAAGAACTGGGAATAAAAAAATAGGAGAAAGAAATTGGGAAAAATTATGGAGAGCAAGACACCTCAGGAATTTATCAATTACAATGAAAGAAAACTACTACAGGATGGTATGGAAATGGTACCTGACCCCGACAAAGATACACAATATGGATAAGAATTGTTCAGAAAAATGTTGGAGGGGTTGCCAAGAAAGAGGTACATGTATTCATATGTGGTGGCAATGCAAAGTATGTACAGAGGTTCTGGGGAAAAGTTATAGTAGAAATAGAATTATGAAGAAAAAATTAATATAAATCCAATGACTATACTATTATAGTATAGTCATGAATGGAAGGAAAATGAAAAGAATTTGATAACAACGTTGTTAATCGCTGCAAGGCTATTAATAGCAAAACATTGGAAAGGAGAGGTGGAAATTACGACCAAAGAATGGTACAAAGAAAATTGGAAATTAGCAATAAATGATAAATGAACATGCAATCTAAAGGTTTAAAAAGGCCTAAGGAAGGATAATGATTTTGAAAATATATGGAAAATATTTATTGAGGAAACATTAAGGAAAGAAGAAGGGAACTAACCCCCACCAGAAGAAATGAGTAAACATAACAGGACCCTCTCTCCGAATCACATGGGCACCTTTGCTTACATCAGCAGGGGTGTCAAGCAAGGACTCAAAGCTCCCTGGAGTTCCTAAACCGCTGCTACAGCAACAAACCATGGTACAGGTAAAGGTTACTTTCAAATGCTCTGTTCTCACCATTGGTGTAGCTCAGGAGCAGTCACGTGAACACCATGGCATTTTGTTGACTGTTTAGATGCACCCTGTGAATACAGCATTTTAATTACTTTTGAGAAATGGAAAGAGCTCTTTTAAAGTAACTAGTTGGGTTCCCTTGGACATACAATTCCAATTACTTTTAAAGTTTTGGATAACTCACAATTCCTGCCTTAAAGGAAAGTTTTTGTCCGTCATCTCATATTGTTCTTTTCAGACCAGTGAACAATCTGTAGCTTCATAAAACATTTGGACTCTGCAAGCAATCACTTAGTCCTTAATGTCTTCTTTATTTTTATTAGCTTTTAGTCCCATCAGATTTGTTTATATCTCCTGAAGTATGCTGGGGCTACAAAAGCAGCTCCTGGGGTATGTAGGCTTTGTGAGGTCTGATGTTTAACATCCCTATGAGCCAAGGTAGATAAGAGCAATCGGAGGCCATCCCAATGTCATACAAGCAATCTAAAATAACGAAATCCAGGCACAGAAACACACAGAGTTTCTCCCTCTTGTTTGAAGTAGTGAAGAAATGCAGGTCAGGTCCATAAACAAAAAAAGGGAGGAAGTTGGAGACCGTAGCTGTCACGCCTTCAGTAGTTTATATATTTCAGATAAGCTTGGCTAAACCGAATGGTCTGAGCTATAGATCTTTTCTGCCAGGAACCAAAAGAACTCCAAGTCCATCTTGATTATGTAGCATTTCACCCATTTCTTGAGGTGAACAGAATGAATAGAAAATAAATAAGGCTGAGCAGATCAGCTGCTACGAATATGTAGACTCAAATACTTAGTGTTTAATGTATTCTAAAGCAGATGGAATACTTTTGAAATCATAAATAATAGTCAGGATTGATCTCATGAAGGTTTTCCAATAATTCATTCCAGCTCAGATCTACACTGGTGCATGTTGATGCATACATATTTCAGTGAATTGACACACACACACACTCTCCAATATGCTGTTTATCTTTCTCTCAACCTTTCTTTGTCTGTTTTTACATTTCTGTTACATTCTTTCAAAGTGTTTATTGCGCATTTTTCATATCCCTCTTCTTTTAAAGTAGCATAAAAAATCTGGAAATGTACAGCTGTCTGATTCTCCATTCATTTCCAAAAAGTAAAATTTCATAATTCCTCACCTGAAAATACAAATCCAAGAAATTTATCACCTTTCCTACATAACAGTTTTTATATTTCACTCCATTTTTCTCATCCCCAGTGAACTGGACGGCTGATGCAACTCCTTTGTGATTAAGTGGAAGTCTGATGTAAGAAGTCCTTTATTCAAATATCACTGCTGCCATGCCTTCATTAGTTGACCTTAAATCAATATCTTCTCTCTCCCTTGTTGTGATACAGAAATAATTATATAGACCTGCTATTAAGCCAGGGATATAGCTTTGTGGCAGGCTGTAGCTAAGGTCTCAGTCTGGCAAACTAAGTGCATAATAAACAGACCAGAGGCACCAGAAATTATGACAAAGTCATGCATATTTAAGGTCATCTAGAAAATCCATGCAAAGGTGAAAACTGAATGAAAGCCTTGCTGATTAGAGTTCTCAGATTTTATGTCTTCTTCTCCAGTCTTCAGGACTAAGGGAGGAATTTCAAAGTGAGAGCACTGCTGTGAAAAATATGGATACTAAGGACTGTTAATCTTAACTTTTCAATATGCGTTTTTTTATCCTGTAACTTTGGGACATTTGGGATTTTTTTTCCTGCATCGATGGAAAACGAACTTATTCTATGAAAAGTTGCACAACTTGCCCAGAAAACTGCATGTTGTGCAACTAAAGTGTTGTGATGATGATAATGATGATGATGATGATGATTATTATTATTATTATTATTAGTAGTAGTAGTAGTAGTACTGTTGGGAAGCAATATCACATACATATCCCTTTTTTTCCCGTGTCAGGAGCTACTTGAGAAACTGCAAGTCATTTTTGGTGTGAGAGAATTGGCCATCTGCAAGGACGTTGCCCAGTGGATGCCCGGATGTTTTGATGTTTTACCATCCTTGTGGGAGGCTTCTCTCATATCTCTGCATGGAGTGCTGGAGCCGACAGAGGGAGCTCATCTGTACTCTCCCCCAATTCAAACGTCCGATCTGTTGGTCTTCAGTCCTGCCGGCACAAGGGTTTAAACCACTGTGCCACAGGGGGTTCTATCCCTTGATTCTACTAGATTCTGTTGTTCCACCAATGGAAAAGCCCGATTTGGATACCACCCAGGTATCCATACCTTTCTCAATTTGTAAAAAAAAGAAGAGGGAAACATATGCATACATTAAAAATATGTGTGAAAAAATTGTGCATTTCAAAAAGGGTGCATTTTGAAAAATGCAATTAAAATAAGGAATTATTTACTCAGAAAAGGGGCTAATCATCTGACAGGAAACCAGAACAAAATAGTACAACTTATCAACATAAAAAGTGTAAGACAACAACAACAACAATAACAACAACTTCATTTTTGCACCCCGTCTCCATCTTCCCAAAAGATACGGCACCAAGTGCCTGGAACAACAATAAAAATAAACACATGATACAATAAAAAATAAAACCACAAGCATATAAAAATTATTTAAACTCAAAACAAGGCTGTAAAGATATGCCCATTCTTAATGAAAGCACAGTAAAAGTTATTTCTTTGGACAATCACTCCCAGAACTCCCAGCAAGCAGGATTCTGGGAATTACAGCACGAAAAGTAAAATTTCAGAGCTATGACCCAGAGCTATGACCCTAACTCATGTGCTGTTCTGTGAACTTTTTTCATTGGGTTAGCAAATACCAAAGGAGTGGGAGGAATATAATCGACCCTAGATTTGTCTAATTTCACTCTACTTGAATCTTAATTTTGCCATGTGTGAAATTGGTGATGGTTATATCTAACACAATGAAAGAAGAAAAGGAATTATGAAGTGAAAAGAATACACAAGAAAGTAATAAACATAACATGTTTGAGTGACTGGAAGGCTTTTAATCACGAGGTTTGGTTTAGAGGAATTCAAAATGAATTCTGTAAAAGCAAATGAAGTTTCTCATTTCTATTGTCTATGAGAAAAAATGAAGAGCTTGAAGAGGCTTGGAGTGGCCAACTTACCTTGTGAAGAGATCCAGAGGATCATCCAAGAGACTTTTCAATTAATGGGTCAATAGAGGTCAAAGTTTACCATGAAGGCCACAGTGGTTTTTCTTTAGAACTTGTTTTCAAATCGGTTGTATATTTTATGTTCTCCTCTTTTCTACTTTTAACAATTGAAGAGCTCATGAATTAATTACCACCAGATAGATTTCGTTTATCTAGGTCAAACTTCCCAGATCTTGATGAACTCTTCATAGCTCCATATATCTAGGTGAAGACAGACTAGATTTTCCACAGAAAACAGCTCTGTGTGATCCTTTGCAGATGTTGTGGATGTAAAGAAGGAAATTGTCTGCACAGCAACCAGGCACCTTCAGCATGTATCAAGAGTGCTACTTGCTCCCTAATCATCACTGTTCTCACATCATATTTTAGAGAAATAGCCTGAGACTATTGAAAGCCAGTTCTTCAGGCAACCAAGACCAAGACCAAAATGCAACTTTACTGTTCAACCATATGTGCAGTAGGAGACCTTCTTCTCATATCTAGAATAAACTTGGCATTGTACACATGGATTAAAATGTCCTATAATGCAGAGAGAAGTATAAAATGGCAGGACTCCATCTTCTTTTAAAGTTGATATGTGTTCATGGAGCCCCCGGTGGCGCAGTGGGTTAAACCCCTGTGCCGGCAAGACTGAAGACCAACAGGTCGCAGGTTCGAATCTGGGGAGAGACGGATGAGCTCCCTCTATCAGCTCCAGCTCCTCATGCGGGGACATGAGAGAAGCCTCCCACAAGGATGATAAAAACATCAAAATCATCCGGGCGTCCCCTGGGCAATGTCCTTGCAGGCGGCCAATTCTCTCATACCAGAAGCGACTTGCAGTTTCTCAAGTCGCTCCTGACACAATAAATGATAATAATAATAATAATAATAATAATAATAATAATACAACCATGGATGTGTCCACACTGCATAATGATAGCATTTTGATGCCAATTTAACTGTCATGCCTCTCCCCCTTTATTGATTTATTTATTCATTTATTTACAGTATTTGTATTCTGCCCTTCTCACTCTGAAGGTGACTCAAAGCAGATCATAGAGCACACATATGGCAAACATTCAATGCTGTTATACATTGACAAGACAGACAACTGTACTCAGATAGAGGTGTTTACATGCTTTCCCATCTTCGGTATCTTGAAGGCTGTGCTCGGTTCCAACCACGGGGGAGGGGGTGTTGTCGCTCCATCTTCCCTGCTGAAGAGCTTTGTTCATAAACTTCCTCTTTGATCAAATCATTGGCATTTTTCTGGCATTTCCTTATGGGTGCTTTAAATACCTCCCTTCTTTAATCTATTCAGATTTGCTTTTGAACTGCTAGGTAGGCAGAGGCTGGGCTAAAGGCAAGGAGCTCACCCTGACCCAAGCTTCGAACTGCCAACCTTTCAATTGGCAAGATTTACTGCAGCTGGCAGTTAACCTGCTGTGCTAAAGCCCGGCCCTAGGTGAGGAACCTAGAACCCTCTGCTATACTTCAAGGAAATGGACTAGAGCTGTCCAGCAGAGAACCATAAGCACCTCACCAAACTCCAAATCCCAGTGTTTCATATAATGGAACCATGCCAATTAAAGTGCTAGCAAACTGCTATAATTGTGTTGTGTGTATACACTACAGCAAGACCTAATAACCAAATTGCATGTGTTCCCCGTCACTTAGACAGTAGTTTTGTAGCCAGTACTTTACTAACATGTCTTGAAATTCACTTCAATGAGGCATGCCAACTGCACCAATGTAGAAAGCTTGGCTTACATTAATTCTAGATATGCCAGATCACATAGCCATTTCCCCATTTATCCCCATATATATCTATACTGCATATGCAAATGTGTGCTGTGACTCATCTGATTGGTTGGTTTCTCAGGCAATTATGTGCTTTCAAATTGATTTCAACTTGTACATATTAGGGTTGTGCATTCCAGGTAAACTTTGACATATTTAGTGTCCCACCTTTCAATGGGGGGCCCCAATCCATTTTTGGTAGTCCAGCAGGTTAACCGCCAGCTGCAGATATCTGTTTTCGCTCTTTGGTGCTGAAAGATCTGTTTCTATTGGCCTATTAAGGGAGGGAGCTTCCCACGCAGGCTCCCCATCCTGATTTATGCTTTAAAGAGGACTTGGGGCAGCTAACAAAGCACGCAAATTGGCACACATAAAATAGAATTACATATCATCAAAACAATTCACAATCTGACTGAATACAGCAATGAAGAACATTGATCAATAAAATTAAAACATTTAAATTTTCTAAAACATAGTCATACCTGTGGGTCATTGGGTTTCTTCAAACACGATGATGTCAACCATTGCCGAATAACAATGGTTGACATCATCACATGAACACAGTATATTACTCCAGATCAAAGGCCTATGTAAATACCCATGTTTTTAGGCTTGAATGGAAAGTTTGGAGATTTAGGGCTAACCTAATCTCTCTAGGGAGGGCATTCCAGAACCAGGGAGCCACCACCGAGAAGGCCCTCTCTCTCGTCCCCACCAACCACACCTGTGACAGTGCTGGGACCGGAGAAGGGCCTCCACAGCAAGGTTCGCACCAGTCCATAGAAGGAGATCCGGTCTCAAAGATAGGTTGGACTCAAAGCATGTGCTCTAATATGACTTGGCTACATGTGTCCTAGTTTTCCTCTGTAAAATGTTTATGACAATACTATTGCAAGGTTTTCTTGGTAAAGGGATTCAGAGATTTACCACTGCCTTCCTCTTAGGCTGAGAGAATGTGAGTCATCCAATATTGTTTAGCAGGTGTCAATTGCTGGGCAAAGATTCAGACCATCATCTGTTGAGTTTTAGTCTAGCATTAAAATCTCTACAACATGCTGGCACATAAATCCAAAATCTAAACCAGATGATGAGACACACCAAAAAGTTTTTTTCCCCTAAAGAATCGATTAAAAGTGAGTTAGCTTAATCTATGTTATAGCCTTCAGGGTTTGGTTTTGTTTTTAAATCTAGTGCTCCTCTGGGAAAGAGAGAACATCATGTGTCTCACAAAGTTTAGGAACAAGGTTAAGCCGCTGTTTCCACCCTGTGGCAATTCAACTCCGGTTGTCTTTCTACTGATAGGCAAAAGGCTTTTTATTGAGGCAGACCTTTGGCAACTGATGTCACTTGTTGCCAAAAGGGCTTTTAGTGGAGCGGGTGCTATGTTTTCTTTAATTAGTGTGCATTTTTAATCTTTCATGCCTGAATTTGTTTTATCTCTTAATTGTATTTGCTTTATTCATTTTTTATTGTAAGCCACCTTAAGTTCTATTAGGGGATAAAGATGGGATTCCAAACCTAATAAATAAAGAGAGATAGAAAAAAAACAGAGAGTTACGGACAGACAGGCAGACAGAAGGATAAATCAATTTAATGTATTTCTCCCAGTGTGAATGGGTGAGAATTGTTGCTTTGGTTCCCTGTTCACCAGAATTTAGTAAAAATCACAAACCTCTTCATACTTGAGAAGGGGAGAACTTGAAATGTCAGAATCTTTAATGGGAGAAAAAGCAAAACTAACAGATTTACTTATCGCTACTGATATAGTCTAAAAGAGATTTCCTCTGTAGCCCCATGCATATAATTATTTGAATACATAGAAAAGGCAAGTAACATCATGTGACTTGTCCTCATTTCTTCTCTGCAAGTGAATACATATAGTTAAGCAGCCACAACTGGTATTCCTTCCTTCATGTATTCAAACATTGGAAAGGGTCTGAGGACTTTATTGCACATAGCCACTATTCCACAACTGTTTTGCAATAATCAACAGTAGTTACCCACTGGTATGAGCACCCTTGTAATCACATATTTCTCCTTTCATGCAATTGCACTGATTCACCAATCTATGATCCTGCACTCATGCTTCTCAATACCCAGTAGCTCTGTGTTCTTGCACTTCCACTGCTCCATAATTTTAAAATTATTTTAAAGCAATTCCACAGTTGCAGCTATGGTTAATAAAAACCCCAAATATTACTGATTTTTTTTAAACTACCACATTGGGAATAGCAAGGGGAAGTGGGTAAAGTAGAAGAATCCCACCCTTTCAGTGCTAGCATGCTGACAAATAATTGGAATGGCCCCACTGCATCAGATATGTTTGCATGTTTTAAAATCAGTGGTTTTTAATGTTTAATATGCTTTTAATGATTGTTTTAATGTATATTTTTATTTTATTGATGTATGTTCTTTTGGCATTGAAATTGCTGCCTATATATGTGAGCTGCCCTGAGTCTCCCACGGGGTGAGAACGGTGGGGTACAAATATGGTACATAAATAAATAAATAAATAGGTAATGGGAATGTTATGGGATTGGCAGCTATTGATGGGTTTTGCCTACGCAAAACATCGAACAGCATGCATGCATGCATGGAAGTTATTAATATAATCCTGAAGGATTGTAGTATATTAATACAATTTCCAAACAGTCCTTGCAACCAAGAATTTTTATATGATTCAATCACTCAGAAACCCCAGTAAAGAAACATAAGCTTTTATAAATATGCCTCTACTGAAAAGGACAGATGCTATTAATTTAAGACTACTTTAACCCTTAATACTGTTTAAGCTGTTAGAGCTTGCCAGACATTTCATGTTGGTGACATACTTTTTCAACATGCATCATTTCGCAACACAGTTTTACTAGCAAACCAGGTTAAACCTATCATATCAGGAATAGCAAAATGAAGTAGGCACACATACATAAATTGTAATAACAAAATGTATGGGAATACAAGATATGTTATGAAAAACTTTCATTTATGTTTTTCAAAATATAGGATATATTGTTTACTAGCTGTCCCCTGCCACATGTTGCTGTGGGCCAGTCTGGTGATCTGGAAAATAAAGTAATAAGAAAGTGTAATTTCTTTATGCTTGTGGGTAAACAGTATTTCTTGCTGTTACTTTGTCAGTGTTGATGTAGAGATTATCTGGTTTGCCTACTCTGGAACATGCAACACGTAATTGTCCTTCTTTAGGGGGTCTCTTTCAAATCTATGATACTATATCTCTCTGTGTGTGAATCATATATATTTATCTATGGCTGGATGGCTCTTTGTCAGGAAGACTTTGATTACGTTTTCTTGCCCTGGTGAAGGGAGTTGGACTGGATGTCCTTAAGTATTTTCTGTTGGTCATGGGAGTCCTCTGTGCCATGTTTGGTTCAATTCCATCATTGGTGGAGTTCAGAATGCTCTTTGATTTTCGGTGAACTACAAATCCCAATAACTACACCTCCCAAATATCAAGGTCTATTTTCCCCAAACTCTGTGTTCACATTTGGGCATATTGATATTTATGCCACGTTTGGTCCAGATCCATCATTGTTTGAGTCCACACTGCTCTCTGGATGTAGACTCAAGGTCAATGCCCACCAAACCCTTCCAGTGTTTTCTGTTGGTCATGGGAGTCCCATGTGCCACATTTGGTTCAGTTCCATAATTGGTGGAGTTCAGAATGTTCTTTGATTGTAAATGAACTATAAATCCCAGTAACTACAACTCCCAAATGACAAAATCATTTTTAATGATGGTCTGATAGGTGTATTGTATCCAAATTTGGTGTCAATTCGTCCAGTGGTTTTTGAGTTATGTTAATCCCACAAAAGAACATTACATTTTTATTTATATAGATTTCACATGAACACAGAGATTTCAGCATCACATCTGCATGACACCTACACACTGCAGCTGACACACGAATGTGTCACGACACACAGTTTGGAAAGCTCTTCTTTAGCAAAAGTGCTGAAACACTGTTTAGTACCTATTTATCACAAAAAGCATTTAGAAAGGTGCTTTTTAAAATTTAAAATGTACAACTACAGAGGCATCATCGGGGGAAATGGAAAAGATAACGCTCCTATAAAGGATGAAAAACACACATGAACATGCACACATCTAATTTCTGTGTACATATATGCTGCATATTGTCTCTCACAGGTCTGTTGAGTGCACACTCCCTGGGGATAAACCTGTCTTTCATCCATTTAGTACTGTGTGTTCTGCATATATCTTAAGAGCTAAGCCTTATCCTCATCTTCAAAAACAAAAACATAACCTCAGGAGCAATGCAAAAGGAGATTTCACATGTATGCAAGTCGGGATCCCACGCTAACATCTCCCCCTTTATCCTGCAGGCACAATTGACCTGCTGCACCAGACTATAAAACTCTAATAGCACTTGTTGCAGCTTAAAGAAAAATCAAACAGACATAATGGCTAGCCGTAATGGCCTTTTATTTCTTTATTTATTTTTGTGTGATTTGTGCATTAGCAGCATGGAATGGATATGTGCTCTGTATAGAAGTTATTATTTGCTAATTTGCAGCTCTGGAAGGAAGAGGGGGGAGAAAAGCCCAGCACACTATCTATTATGTATCATGCATTACAATTACAACAGTTTGATTAATCACTAGCAGTCGGTTTTGTTGCTGCTCTGCTGTGGAATTCTGGGTAATGGCGTTGTTTACCATTTAGCAAGTAGCAACATTTCATTCTGTTTCACTACATTAAACTGCTCAAATAAAGCAAATGGATATTGAAAAGAGTTGGCCATCTGCCTTTATTTTCTCTTACTTTTGTTAAGAAGGGTGGGGGCTGGGGAGCAAATCCCACCTCTCCTGAAAGAACAAGGAGCGCAGCCATGAAACAGATAGTGACAAAAAACACCCTTTTTTATTAATCAGGTCAAAATCTCATCGAGATGCAGTCCTGATGAATGGTAAAAAGCCTGCTTTGTGGATTTGGAGTGGGACTCGAGACCAGCAATGAAGTCTAATGATTATTTAATGGTGCCGCGCTTGACGCCGGATTATGTGAGACTTCTCGTCCCCGTTAAGAGTTTGATGAATAGGTTTTGTGACAGCCATTTAGGAATAAACAAGAATTCATCAGTCTGTATAAGAAGGAGCCAGTTTATAGATGAAGTTTGGGGAGGTAATTCATGAGGTCAGTCCCATTTAGATGTAGACTATTAGAGCTCGGCTTTTGAGACTGGCCATACAAGGGACTTACTCCAAATGGACCCCTGGAACACAAAGCCTTCTTTCAGAAGGAAGCTTGAAATTTTTATGACCCGGCTGCGAGGAAGCACATCAACTTGTCACTGTGAAGATCTGCTAGGCCAGGACCTCATCACTCTATTAAAGAGCTTTGTGACCCTATTGATTTGAAGTATTTAAAACAGGGGTGAAGTTCAAAGCAATTTCTTTTCTATACTATTACTCAGACCCTCTGTGTCTTGGCTCTAAAACATCTGCTGTCAGTTCCCCTCTGGTGTTTGACTCTGGAATCTGTCACCAGAGAACAGAGTAGTTTTATTTGGAATAAATTGGATTCTTTTTTTCCCTCCCCTTCCTCTTCTTCTTCTGTTCTCGTCTACAGTTTTCAGCATTTATACCAAGATCAATGGTTTACATTTCTTCATGTGCCAGGAGACATAACTGTGAGTGTTTTCTTTTATGCCTTTTCGGGCGGAGGGATGGGGGAAGTGTTCAAACCAACGTTGCTCCTTAGGATCTTTGAACAAATCCATCCATTCCGTGAGTTAACAACCACAGCGACTCAAACTGGCACATCTAAAAAACTTTCTTATTCAGAGAAAGATACAGGGAGAAAAAATGGAAGTTTTTGCATTCAAGGAACTGATTTCAAGCTTTGCTACCCACCCTATTACCTTTTGCATACACTCCAATATTTCACAGATGGAAACTAGGACAAGTGTGGCCACGTAACATCAGAGTGGATCAAGATGCCGGAAACTATTATTGTGGCAAAATGTGCAAGCTTCAAGAGACTGCAGTAGTTGCATTTGGCTGTACCTGTCAAAATCATTTTTAAAAACATATGCAGAAATATTGAATTTGCAGTCTTACATCCATTTACCTGGGAGACATGTACAGGACTGCTTTAATAGTGATGTTATTTAAAGTAGCATTTCCCTTTCAGAAGTAAACATTGTGGCAACTTTTAATACTTGTTTACAATATGAAGTGAGCATTCCAGTCATGAAAAATATTATCTGTTTTAGATTTTTGTCTAAATCAAAGAAGACATAAAACATTCTTCCCACAATGTTGGATATCTTCTGAAATTTCAGAGGCAGACCAATAAAATTGATCTTTTACTTGAACCTACTGAGAAAGGAAAGATTTTGTCCCTTACTCTCTCACTTGCTGAATTAACTGAGTGTAAATTTTTGCATTTTCAGTTTTCTTTCCACCAACAGAAATAAGTCATGGATAACAACAACAGTATGGAAGGAAGAAAAACTGGGATATTTGAATAACAGATGCAAAAGATCATTATTTTAGCAGAGGACTCCTTTGTTATCTGTTGGGGTTTGATTCCAGGGCCCCTGTGGATACCAAATCTGTGGGTGTTCCAGTGTCTTTATATACAACTAGCGGTCCTCTGCCACGTGTTGCTGTGGCCCAGATGGGGGTTCTGTGTGGGAGGTTTGGCCCAATTCTATTGTTGGTTGGGTTCAGAATGCTCTGTGCTTGTAGGTGAACTATAAATCCCAGCAACTACAACTCCCAAATGTCAAGATTCTATTTTCCCCCAACTCCACCAGTGTTCACATTTGGGCATATTGAGTGTTCCTGTACAGTTTGATCCAGATCCATCATTGCTTAAGTCCACGGTGATCTCTGTATGTAGCTGAACTATAATTCCAAAACCAAAGGACACTGCCCACCAAACACTTCCAGTATTTTCTGTTGGTCATGGGAGAACTGTGTGCCAAGTTTGGTTCAATTCCATCGTTGGTGGGGTTCAGAATGTTCTTTGATTGTAGGGGAACTATAAATCCCAGCAACTACAACTCCCAAATAACAAAATATTTTTTTTGAGTGAAGGACATACATTGGGTTTTTAGGTGTCTTGTGTCCAAATTTGGTGTCAATTTGTCCAGTGGTTTTTGAGTTCTGTTAATCCCACAAATGAACATTACATTTTTATTTATATAGATGACATAGTAAAATGGTGTCCCTTACATAAAATGGCAAAATCAAGGTTTGCCTTTTATTTATTTTATTTATTTTTTAAATTTTCATGCCATGGATGGTTAAATTTATGGATGCAGGATCTGTGGATGTGGAGAGCTGAGTATAATTCTCTTTCGTATGTATGCACACATACTTTAAAATTACATAATTTTTAAAGCAGTTACTGTACATTTATTTCCCAAATACAAGGATCCTCCCTGGAAAAAAAAATCTTCAAATTCATTAGCCATCCAATTCCCTATAGCAGGAGAAAGGTAGGATAAAAATAAAGTCAGTCATCATCACCATCATTATGATCCAGTCTTAGATTTATTTATTTTTTACTTTGTACACAGCATCATGCGGGGGGGGGGGGAAGCAAAGTGTCTGCAAAGTGTCGCCTTTTTTGGGCTGAAAATGCGGTATAGAAATGAAGCAAATAAATAAATAAATAAATCATCACATAATAATTAAACGTGTACTAATAAGAACAGATTATTCAACAGTTGTACGCAAACTACAGCTATAGTTGCATGATGGCATGACTGAAAATGAAGTGAATTGAAAATGAGTAGAGGTGTGCCTTTAAATAATGTCTAGCTTACTGTGACACAATGTTTTCTTGGCAATATTTGTTCAGATGCTGGGAGAGTGTGACTTGCTCAAGTTCACCAACTGGGTTTCTTTCTGTGTATGAACAGAGAGATAAACCATGATATCCAGAGTCATAGTTCAGTATTCAAACCAATACACCATACAGGCTCCTAATAGTGAAATATTTTTGCAAGGAATTCGGAATATGTATTTTCTCTTGGTGCCATCATCAATCTAAGTTTGTTCAATGAGCATATGAGGCATAAGGCAGTTCTTCACTGACCACTTATCCCAGATCCAATCCAGTGTGGCCCCAGAATGGTTTAGAGCAGTGGTTCTTAACCTGTGAGTCCCCAGGTGTTTTAGTTTACAATTCCCAGAAATCCCAGCCAGTTTACCAGCTGTTAGGATTTCTGGGAGTTGAAGGCCAAAACAGCTGGGAACCCACAGGTTGAGAACCACTGGTTTAGACTATATACTGCCCCAGCCACTGTGTAGGCAGGAGGGAGTCCTGACTGTCCATTGCCTTCTTAGTGGTGGCCCCCCTGACTCTGGAACTCACTTCCCAAGGACATCAGGCATGCCCCAACATTGGCAATCTTTAAGAGGAGCCTGAAAACATGGCTGTTCCAGTATGCCTTCCTGGAATAAGGAAACAATTCCCAGCAAAATGTCCTCAAATGCACTTTAACTATCCGTTTGAATTGCACTCCCTTCACTTTTTTAAAAAACCCTCATATTAGATATATCCTACCTGTTCATGACCAACGTTATTTTTTAATTTTTAACTATTTAACTATCACATGTCATGGTGATTGCTTATCACCTGAAGCAATGATGGCCAGAGGGATGAGGGGACTGGGTTTTAAATCCTTGTATGTTAATGTTTATATGTGATTTATTTAATTGTATTGTTGTTATTTTTTGTTTATTGTTTTTTTGTTACTGATGTGTTGTTGGACTTGGCCTCATGTAAGCCGCTCTGAGTCCCTTGGGGAGATGGAGGTGGGGTATAAATAAAGATTATTATTATTATTATTATTATTATTATTATTATTATTGCTGCCAAACCCAGTTCAATGTCACTGGACAGCCACTCTTACCATTCCCTCCTGATCCCTTTGTTGTGGCAGCCAACGTGTGCAACATGTGTCATGTTGGTCACTCGTCACTTGGAAGGACATCAACCAGGGTGCCAGAGTGCCAAGAAGAGTGACAAGAAGTGCCTCCCTTCTCCAGTCCCCTCATCCCTCTGGTCATCATTGCTCCAGGTGATAAGCAATCACCATGACATATGTCATGCCTGCTGATCACCACAATGAACAGAATGGGAAGGAGTGGCGAGTGCCTTTGCATGAACTTGGAGCTACCAAATCCAGGGAACATGAGATGGCTGTGTAAACAGTTGTGACCATTTCCACCTCAGAACTGGCTTGACTGTTTACATAGGCTTAAAGTTGTGATTTGTTCTGGATGCTGGAGGAGACTTCAGAGCAACCATGACTTTGATAAAAATGTCCACATTCAAGGCCATATTAAACAGCTTTGGCAACGTTGCTGATTTGCTCTAAGCGGTCAGTGTAGTTGTTCCCAAGGTCTTCTCAGGGAGTGCTCCAAGTTTTTGGAATTCCCTCTTGCCAGAGATTTGGCTGGCCTCCTCTCTTCTTTCCTTTTTCTAACATGCAATTACTTTTTTCATTTAAGCAGAACTTTGACTTATAATTATCTATCTGTTTTATTTTTAATTCTGTTTCTCTTTTTAAGTTTTACATTTTTAAAAATTGTGTATTGTTTTAACCTTCTGCGTGTGTTTGTATGTTTAACTAAAATGATATTTAGTTGCTCTTTAAACATTTGATGAATATCATTTTTAACTGTCCTGTGTTTTCTAAATTTTTGGAAGCCACCATTGGTTTTGTAAAAGAGGAAAAGTGGGACATAAATAAAATAAGATAAAAAGCCATGAGCTCTTTTTTCACACAGTGTGCCAAAAATGTGAGTTGTTAGACTAATTCATAGAAGCTGAGCTTTATGCCAAAATGTATAATGTATTTCAGCCAGAAAAAATGAAAGACACTACTGTTAAGGAAGGAAAAATCAGATGCGTGCATATAATATGTATGGAGCAAGAGAGTTTATGGAGTTCTGCTTCAGTCCAAACATATGAACAGATTAATATAGGTGAAACTATTTTTTGACAATGTAAAGTTCCTAAAGAACATGGTAAAATTTGACAGAAAATTAAGCAAGGAGTAAATGAAGAAAAGAACCTTAGCAGAAGAATAAAAGAAATGCATCATTTAAACCAAATTCCCAGTAAAATACGTGTATAGAAACATTCAACTTGCAACCACCATGACTAAACTGAGGCTATCATGAGACTTGATTCAGCCAAAAAATTATAATGATTCATAAAGTGGAAGTAAATTTTTAAAAATCTGAAAACAATGGGCCTGTCTACCCACATGTTGCTCCTGGACACCCACAAGACATTCAGGGACTTCTGGCCCCTAACTTGGATTAAAACCAGTTAACCCAATTTCACCCTCATTAACAGAAGTTGAGGAATGCTTTGAAGCTTCCCTGAATCCCTGCAGCTGTGCTGCACTGCAGGGTTGGTGTGAACAGTTAGGGGCCATATTGAACCAATACTGTCATCCTATTTTCTCTGTGCAGGGAAAAGGGAGTGTTGTTTTTCACCATGGAAGAAGCTACAGAGCTCCTGAGAACTCCTGATTGTGCCATCATGACAAACAGAAAAGGTAAGGATCACTGTCCAGTGGAGGTGACCCAGGTTTGGCCCAACTGGACAGTTAGGATGCCACTCTTGTCACAGCTTGTCACAGTTGTAGAATCCAGGACCAGTCCCAGATTTAGATGCCAGTGTAGATAAGTCTTACACCACAGTTGTATTGAGGCCCCTTCCACACAGCTGTATAAAATCCACATTGAACTGGATTATATGGCAGTGTAGCCTCAGCTAATCCAGTTCAAAGCTAAAATTGTGGATTATCTGCCTTGATATTCTGGGTTATATGGTTGGGTGAAAGGATTTAAAATCAATGAAGCAACATCGCTGAGTGTATAGTATCACAGCAAGGCTGGGGCTCTTAGAGGTCTTCATTCATAGAGTCAACATAAATCAAAGCTAGCAACAACAAATAATGAGAATAATAAAGAGTGTCTTCCAAACAGTGTAATGAGTGGTATTAGACCTAGGTTTGAATCCATATTTGCTTTGGGGTACTCGCCAGACTTCATCATATTACAGGTTATTGAAAACAGTGTTGAAATAAAGTACCCCATCACACAAGCCCATCTACTCCCATCTTCCGTTTTTCACCATGCGGGTTTGTCATCACATGATGTCTGATTTATTTTAAAAAAATCAAGATTGTTTGGAAATAAATGCAATAGTTTTTTAATTACCTTTCTTTCTCCAGAGAAACAAACGGGAGATCCCATCATAATACTAAAAGAACTGTGCATTCAAACAGTGTGAGATGAGTCCTTAGTCTCTCAGCCTAATCTGTCAATGGATTCTTGTGAATATAGCATTTGGAAGTAGAGAAGAAACCAAGTGCAACACCTTGACCTCCTTGAATGAATAGTTAGAAATAAATTGGTTTATTAACAAATGAAGTCTGTAGTCACAAATACAATGAATAAGAGAAAAATCCAGTGGTACGCCATCAAAATTATACAAACCAACTAAGTGTGGGCATTTAATAGCATGCAGTGTTGTTTTAAGGATTGTATATAGTCTTTTAATGAATTTAATTTCAATGTCTAATGGTTTGTTTTAAGTTTTGTATTTATACTTTTGTTCTTGCCTTGTGTAGTTTCCGTATGCATTATTTTACATATTTTAGCTTCCTTGAATCCCATTATTGAGATAAAGGTAAAATATCAATGAATAAAGTTGTTGTTGTTGTTATTCAAGCACACTGAAACTGATGAAGCAGAATGCAGTGTGCTTGCTATTGACAGAGTGGAAGTGATTGCTGTTTGCACAGAAATGACAAATAGTTATGCCCATTAAATTTAAGAGCATCCCTGCAGAGCAGAGAGTTGGGACAGTCTATGAGTCATAAAACAGTTCCAAAACAGTTCTTTAAGCCTATATTTTTTTCTGTACAGAATACCAGTTTCACAGTTGGTGAGCCAATTAATTTCCCAAGGAAAAAAATATCCATTATTCCAACATTTGTTTTTCAAAATATAATGATCATCCCTGAGAAAAGTTTTTCGAAACCTCAAGTGCCACCCTAGATTCTCCCCCAAAATTTCTTTTCACAGTGTACATTTCACAGTGTAAGCAAAAGTGGGGAAATGTCTAAGTTCGAAAGATCATGATCACACTTAGACGATGGAATAGAAAGAGAGACAAGTGAAAGGCAAATGTCATAAGCAATAACGATCAAAAATGCCATATAAACACAGTACAATCCTATACATGTTTGCAAAGATTTAATTCCAGTTCTATTCAACAAATTTTCCTATGAATTAAGCATATTTTGTTGTTGAGCCCTAGAAATCAAATCTGTCAGTCTCTGACAAAGTTCGACTTCTTTTACACCCTATCTCACATGACAATTAGGATACCTCTCTGGAGATCATCAAAATGGCAAAAATTATATATGGGAAAGAACACATAGTCTCGCAGTTTGCTTTTGCCAGAGCTACTGGAAAAGGCATGGATCTATGCACTGACCATAGACCATCCTGCTAGCAAAATACAACAAGAGACATAATTAAAACCAAATATAGAATTTCATCTTATTTGGGGGGGTTGGGTTGAGGATAGATTGAGGGGAGTATATCACATTTTATTACAAAACTACAATTCCAGAATATTTCATCAAACATGAATTTCTGAACTGGCATCTTTTTTTAACAGGGTTTGGGAGCAAGTATATCAATCACCTGTACGTTTGAGGGAATTATTCATACTTTAACAGTGAGTTGCAATAACCTCCATGCACCACAATTGAGTCAAAAGTTGGGTTACAAGCATACCAAATAAATGACTGTCTCCAATTATAAGTGGCCCATGTAACAAAAGAGATTGCATTTTTCTTCCCAGTGTACCTTAAAAAGATAATATGCTAATTCATTAATTTTTAAAAAATAATAAACATTTATTCAACAAAACACTCAACAAAAACATAGCTTTAAGCAGTAATGGGAACATCCTAGAAACTGAATCACTAATGGAGTTTTCAATTGTTTGCATGGAGTTTTTTAAGGTCTCTGGAGTAAACAAATCAGTTATTTCTAAATGTCAGCAAGCAAACTTTGCAGCTAATTTGGAAGGAATTTTTATTTCTTTTTTTCCCAAACAATTTGTGATCCCATATTTTCTTGCAAAAGCTGCTGGTAGCAGAGTACCTTCTGAGCAGTTAATAATACATTAAGCATTGTTCGTGCATTATAGATTTGTTTCTGTGACACTGGGCAAGTTGCAGTAACAAGCTGTAGAGCAACGAGATTAGCATGCTGTTTGGATGATATCAGGCATTTCAAAATTAACAAACAGTGAGTGTCAGGCTGGGAATGCAAATGGGATTTCTTCAAACTAATTTATAGTGGTCATGCATTGATAGGAAAATCAAACCTTAGAAAAGCTACTTTTTTGGAGTATACATCTGAAAATGCCCTGACCTGCACAGACACTGAACCTGCTGGCTAGGGGACTCTGGACCAAAAATGTAACTTTTATGGGTTTCAGAGAAAATAAACCTATAGTCCAGTAGTTCTCAACCTTCCTAATACCACGAACCTTTAACACAGTTCCTCATGTGGCATGACCCCCAACTAGAAAATTATTTTAGTTGCTACTTCATAACTGTAATTATGCTACTGTTATGAATTGTAATGTAAATATCTGATATTCAGGATACATTTTCATTCGCTGGACCAAATTTGGCACAAATACCTGATATACCCAAATTTGAATACTGGCGGGGTTGGAGGGAGTTGATTGTGTCATTTGGGAGTTGCATTCCGAATTCCACCAACGATGTAATTGAACCAAACTTGGCACACAGAACTCCCATGACCAACAGAAAATACTGGAAGGGTTTGGTGGGCATTGACCTTGGGTTTTAGAGTTATACTTCACCTACATCCAGAGAGCACTGTGGACACAAACAGTGATAGAACTGGACCAAACTTGTGAAAATTGGTGGAGTTTGGGGAAAATAGACCTTGACATTTGGGAGTTGCAGTTGCTAGGATTTATAGTTCATATACAATCAAAGAGCATTCTGAACCCCAACAACAATAGAATTGGGCCAAACTTACCACACAGAAACCCATGACCAACAGAAAATACTGTGTTTTCTGATGGTCTTTGGTGCCCCTCTGACACCTGCTTGCAACCTCCCCCCCCCCCCAAGGGTTCCTGACCCCCAGGTTGAGAAACGCTGCTATAGTCACACACTTGTGCACATAACAGTAAGTATGTATTAATGGGGCACCTTTTTCTCTCTGTTTCACATTACTTTTGCAATTTGAACTTAGTTTGCCACTACTTCTGTAGTTTTAACAAAGGGAGAAGTGGGTGGAAGGAAGAGATAATGGGATATTTTAAAAGCAACTGAAAAGTAGGATGACAGAGAATTAATTGGACTACCCCTACCAGTTGGAATGTGTGCTGTTCTGCCTCCAGATCTACAAGGAGAAATTTTGGTCCAGATTAATTCAGTTCATCAATTCATTAGAGATGATAGGGTCCAGCTGCCTCATGTTTTGTAATTATTTCCGAGGTCTAGTGAATGTCATAAAGCCAACGATATAAGATTTTTCTTCATTGAAGGAAACTTACAAAGACAGTAATTTTAAGACCTTGACCATCATTTAATCCATCCACTTGCATTTTTTCCCAATAAGTAATGACTGGACATTCAATTTCTGAGTCACTTCTTCTTAGACCAAAGAACCTCTTCCAAATCTAAAATGATCCAGACCCACCAAACCATGGGAATCATTAGGAAATATTGAGAAGAAGAAAAAAATGCCAAAAGTTTATAGATGCTAGGTTGGTCTGGGGACATCACATTTAGCAGAACCCCCAGTGGCACAATGGGTTAAACCCTTGTGCCAGCAGGAATGAAGACAGACAAACTGGAGGTTCAAATCCAGGGAGAGCACGGATGAACTCCATCTGTCAGCTCCAGCTCCCCATATGGAGACATGAGAGAAGCCTCCCACAAGGATGGTAAAACATCAAAAAATCTGGACATTTCCTGGGCAATGTCCTTGTAGACAACCAATTCTCTCACACCAGAAGCAACTTGCAGTTTCTCAAGTCTCTCCTGACATGAAAAAAAAATCACATTTGGCTTACTAGCCGCATTTGCCTCACTTTAACAAAAAAAGGCATTATGCCAGATTGTATTGCTAAGAAGTATTTAGTAATGGTGGTTTTGTTTCTGGGCTTTGTTTGTTTTTTTTTTTACATTGCAAAGCATTTAACTCGTCGCCTCATTGAGTGAAAGATTATCAAGTTCCCTTTTGGATGCATATCAATCAACATATCTCTATTGATGCTGACTTGTGTAAGTGAAGAAAATTGTCTCACGGACTGCTTACTTGTCACATATGAATCTATACATATACAGAGAGAGAAAATGGGAATTGCTTATCAGGCTAAATGTGCACTCAATAATGAATTATGTTTATAGAGAGATAACCGTCACACCATTTGTTCAAGCGCTGCCATCAAGAGTCTGGCTGGATTTGCCGACAGATGCACCTATTGCTTGTCAGTCATAAGAAGTATCCTTTGCAGCTTTGCATTTTTATCTGCTCAGCAAAAGAAACCATGTTGCTGCAGCTCCGGGGTCAATACTAAATATACCAACAGAATCCCGAGCTGAGCATCTCTCAGTGGGAAAAGTCTTCAAAGATTAGCAGAGAAGATAACCGCTTTCATTGTGCTCTCAATGGAAAGAAGAGGGGAAAAAACATTGAAATAAAATATAACACAATACCCATTTCCTTGATTTCTATGTCTATCTCTCTGTGTAAAAAAAAAAATCAACAATAGAAACCACTGCAAATGAAACACTATTATAAGCCGAAATCATCTTGAGTTCATGTGCGGAATATATTGGCGTTTATGGCTTCTTTTCCCAAGGTGCATTTCAAAATGAAACTGAAACTTGATGGGCCAACTGTACTCCATTAAAAAAAAGAAAAGACAGAAAGGGGTTATACAGGATCCTTTCCCCCTAAGAATCTGGTAAAATTGAGTAATTTCAAAAAAGCACAGTTTTAACTATCTCTCCAACCTCAGCCTCCCCTCCCCATAAACCTAAATGTTTAAGGTCAAGCCAAAGGCAACAGATTTTATTTTTTTTATTTCTTAAATCCTTTCTTCCCCTAGATTATGAATGATGCAAAAATTTATGGAGCATACAGTTTATTACCATCTTAATGGGGCCCCTTGTTTATATCCTGCAACATATGCTCAGAATTGCTAGGAAATGGCCGTGTTTTTAAAGAAAGAATTGAGAGGCAATTAGAGGCATTAGGTTTAATTATTGTGGAAAAACTTAGGAAGAAATGACATACTTTAAAAAAAGATATGGTTTTTGTGTGAACATCCAGTGTAGCTTTGTGTATTTGAGATTTTTCATGAGGAGAAAAGTCCACAGCACTGGTTCTGTGGCTTTTGGCTATTAGGTGAATTATCAATATTTTTTATAGCAAATGAAATCAGATCATCAGGACATACCAGAGGCTCATGTACACTGTCAAACATAAGCAAGGCTCCTATATGTGCACACTTCATCAATATCAATGTAAGCAAGTCTACAGCTATACCACTCTGAACACACCCAATCTCATTTGATATCGGAAGCTAAACAGGGTTGGGCCTGGTTAATACATGGGTGAGAGACCACCTGGGAATACCAGGTGCTGTAGGCTTTTATTTTTCTTCCATCAACCTAGTCGTTTGAAAACATGCAAATGTGTGTAGATCAATAGGTACAGTTTATGCAGGAAGGTAATGGTGTTCCATGCAGTCATGCTGGCCACATGACCTTGGAGGTGTTTATGGACAATGTCGGCACTTTGGCTTAGAAATAGAGACAAGCACCACCCCCAGAGGTCATTTTGGGTGAACCAGCATCATGAACACCAAAATATACAGAGGAAGAAATTGATGAGGGCATATAATTGGCCCTCTGTATCAACGGCTTCAGTCATCCACAGCTTAACAATACTAAAACAAAAATTCCAAAAAGCACACCTTGATTTCATTTTTACAGGCTGTCCCCAAGTTACAAACAAGATAGGTTCTGTGGGTTTGTTTTTAAATTGAATTTGTGTGTTAGGTACATTTTTAAGTGTAACTCCAGCCATATACATATACATATACATATATATGAGAGAGCTTTGGATAGCATAAAGGTGTTTGTTTGGCTGTTCGTGTCCCTATTCAGAAGGTTTCACTGCACTTTCTCTCCATGTAATAATTGAAAAAATTGGCTTGTTGTGGAAACAAGGGTTGGTGATAAAACTTCAGTGGAGACACCTCTTCTCTATGGGAACTCTTTCAGGAGTGAATTTCCCTTTTGAGGGGTAGATTTCTCTCACTTCCTATTGTCTTACCCCCATTCTTAACTCTGAGATGGATGTAAGTCAGATGTTTGTAACTCGGGGACTGCCTGTATATATAAGCAAAATTGTATTGTATATAATGGAATTTGAACATTTTGAGTATTCATGGGGCAGCCTGGAACTGAACCGAGAATACCAAGGTCCTGGTGTGCTACTGGGGTTTCTGTCCCAAATATGGAAATTTAGGGGAAATTTGCAAGTACGACATCATTTTCTATACTGCCCAGGTTTTACTTGCTATGCAAGTATCTAAATACTTAGGACAAAATGCAATAGTGCAACTTAACATTTGTGTATTGAGATATCACTGTTTTTAAGCAGTTAACCTTGATGTAGTCACAGTCCCGTAGGCCAGATTCTTGTTTAATGATTTCAGTAAAATGCAAGTGTAGGAATAATATATATATAGTTGTATATGATAGTAGATTTTCAGTTGCTTGCAGGAAATGTTTGTAATGATTTCACTAGGGTCAAAGCTAACTGTACAGCACCCTATTATTTTCTTGATTAGTTTGTGGCATAAAATAAACAGTAGAAAGTTATAGTTGAATTTGAGAATCCCGTGAATATGCAAAAAGCTCTCTCTCATGGATTCCCAATATATGGAGTGAGCAGACAGAATCAAGACCAGGCTGATGACAGGTTTAGATCTTTAAGGCATTCATACAAAAGTGTGGCAGAACCATCTACATTTTATTCAGGGAGACATTTACTCTCCAGTTGTAACTTCAAAAGGTGTTTTTGAAAACCAGATCAATGACACTAAGTAAAGAGATGAATTCTTACAGTTTGTGATCTCTTGTCCTATTGTACACATCACAGGACTGGACTTATCTTGCATCCACTGCTGGAAATGGTGTGAGATTGTGGGACCGGGGGGGGGGGGTGCTATATAGCTTATAACAACTTTTGATTCTATTTTAATTGCATTCTATTGTTTTTATGCTGCTTGACATGGAAGATTGGATAGTTTTTTATGCATTTTTGTTTTTTATGCATTTGCCCTGTTTTTAATTTCTATTGTCCCATGTTGCTGTCTTGAATCCCTATATTGGGAAAAAGGATGGATAGAAATAAAGTAAATAAATAAATAATTGTATGCATGTGTGTCTGTGTTTGCGTATATGATGCTAAACTTGGAATGACAAAGTAAGCTTCCTCTCTTCATTTTCATGCAAGTTTGGTCCAATAATTTTTGCTGCCTAGAACAACGAACAAGATGACAGCGTCTTCCCATTCCATGCCTTGTGTCTTTCTCCAGCATTTCGGAATGATCTAGCACACCTGAATACATCAAATTAATGTAAGGGATGCAAGATATCCCATGCAGAGTACAACTTTCTGCTCCGTTTCTTTGCTGCCACTTTCCAGTCTCTTCAACTTTTGTTAACTGACTGATTGACTCACTCTGCATAATGGTAGACTCAGTTCTGTTTTGGTTTTTATCTTTTTTTAGTCTGAATAACCCCACAGTTGTGTATCTAGATGCTGCAGTCTTATCCATATGTCAGTGGAAGACCTACTGAAAATGAAAGCTCTCTAACAAGTGATTTGTACATTGTTCTGGAAGCATGGTGTGAATTATTCAAAAGCTCCAAGCCACCAATGTGACTTCTTTTTTACCACTTGGTACTATACTACATAGCTTCACATTGCTGAAGAGAGAACAACTGAGATGCATAAAATCCCAGTATTCATTAAGAAATAAGGAGTGCATAGATTTCAGGTGCATTTGATGTTTAACAATAGAGTTTCTTTACCTATTGAATCTATTTGTATTGTATTATATTTTTTCTTCTATACCCTACCTTTTTCCCAAACCTGGAACTCAAAACATGTTTCAAAATAAAAGGAGATTCAAATAAAACCACACAAAAATAAAACCATATAAAAGTTATTTTAAAATTTGAGTTAAACCCGTCTATAGAACTAAAATCCATTTAATACATATTCGCTCAGTGGCAAATGTTTAAACATGAGCAGAAAGAAAATAAATAGTGCCATGGCGATCATGCCACTTCTATTGTCTGGGTCATAGAAAAGGTAGGTGTATGAAAAAGGTTGCAATGAGTAAGCAATTCCAATGAGGTTTTTTTTTTTTTTTTATCATTGGCCTCCTTATGAGGTATGAGCCCTTGGCAAGTACCTAACCATTCTGATTGTGAATGCAGCCCTCTTCTCCTGATGAATTGTTTTTCAGTGTTTTAGTGTTTTTTGTTTGAGCATTTGACTATGACTCTGGGGAACTCATGGGCTGGTCCATGAGGTCACGAAGAGTTGGAAGCGACTGAATGAATAAATAACAACTGGAGAACAAGTTAAATTCCCCCCTCAGTCCTGGAAATCTATTGAGGGCCCATCCAGACAGTACCTTTCTCCCAGGAGCTTCCGCAAAAAACAGGAGAGTGGCCAGATGCCGTTCCCTGTAAGCCCTGAAGTAATCGCTACAAAAGGCAAAAACTGAGATTTCCAGATGCGGGACTATTGTGGTTTTGAGCTGAATATCTGAATCTATCCCTGTAATTGAAAATTACAGGATTTTTTTTAATCTGGGTTTTTTCCCTAGGTTTTAGATGTTTGTTCCTGATTGGTCGGTTCCTAAAACGGTGACACTTGAGTAGAAGGCAAAAACTTTGTTTATGTGCCAGAAACTTTAGGAAACATGTAGGGGGCAGTTTCTCTGGCCTGCACATAGAATGGAACTTTTGCAGTGATCCACATAACCACAGTGGCCATCTTGGGAGCCTCTAAATCTCAGAACAAAGCATCAAGTCTGGACAATGGAAGCAGAAATCCTGGGACCAACTGGTCTGTATGTGGACCTCTCCTGAAGTCACAGGATTTTTTGCCCCTCACTAAAACCTGTGATTTAGTGCTGTCCGGAAGTTCCCTGAATGAACTTGAGTGAGTCACATACTGTCAGCTCCAGAAAACCCCATGACAGAATTGCCGTAAGATGACCTGAAGGCATACAACCACATTTTTGAACAACTGTTTTTAAGTTGTTCACAACACGAGTCTTTTCTCTGGACAGACTTTACCCTGTGTAAAAATAACATCTCCATATAGTTCAGTCGAAAAGACAACTCATCAAGAAGGAGAAAAAGAACTTACCTACTACACTTATAACTTAGGAAGAAGTACATGATTTTTCCTGGAAGTGACACAAGGAACGTTCACATGTTACCTTCAACATAAGCATACAAGTTGTTGATCTATACATTCATACAGTCATTCACATGTAATGTTTTACTTTTGTATCCAGTATACAGATTGCTACTCTATACCACTACTTTTTAACTGTGGGTCTGAACCCCAAATGAGAATCCCCTTAACGCAATTTTGAGGTCACCAAAAATTTGGCAACATGAATGCTATCCATTTACACAAATATGTTAGCAACAATGTGCAGTGTTTACAATGGTTTTTGTAGTTGTGCTTGATTAAAAGAGAAATCAGTCAGTTTAGCAAGCCTTGCAAATGCCAATTTACTATCAGTAAATATTTTATTTTTATATCTATTTTATATATCTATGTTCCTGGGGTTGTGTAAAAATTTCTCCAGTAAAAAGGGGCCGCAAAAGGAAAAACATTAAGAAGCCCTGCTCTATACAGTTAAAGGCTGGTTCACATATTACACTCATCCAGAAGTTTGCAAGACTCTCCTCAATCTCTTGGGTAGATTGGTATAAGAATGAGTGACTACCTTAAATCACTCAATGACTTCCATTGTGAAGACTTTAATACTCGTCTCTCAGGTCCTTCTATGCCAACACTTTAACCACTAACCCATGCTGGTTCTCAGTTTACACACACAGTTATTTCCTCCCTTGTAGTGGGAAAATCCATTGAGTGTTGAATGTGAAAGCTAAATGCGCTCAGGACTGTATAACACAGCAATGGCATGAAAGAAAAGCACATCCCCTAATTTATGCATATCCCCCAGAAAAGGAAAGGGGAGGGGGAAATCCCACTCTGAGACCCTTTCCAAGGTGAAAGCTCACTCTCGCCACAACATTTTGCAGGTATGCCCCATGTTTCTCACTGGTTGTTTTACGCACTCAGCATTCTGTCCTAGAAAGTCTGAGTTTATGAGACATCCATTACAATTGACACATTGTTGCAGCGAGGGGTGAATAGATGCATTAGACAGATGATCTTCATTGGCTTTTATCCAAGAGAAATTAAAGAGAAGGGGGAGAAAGAAAGAGAGAGAGAGAGAGAGAGACAGCTGAATTTGATTCACATTTTCAATTAGTAAAACTTTCTTTCATTATTATAATGCCTGCTCAAATAGCAGCCACATCATGGTGACAAATCCCGTTATCATGCTTTCTTTAATTGTCTTCCAAAAAGGCTTCTATTGAAAGCATTGTCTGGGCTTGTGTATAATGCTGACAATCAAGTTCCGTTCAAAGAGACGGGTGGGGGGAGCAGAATAAAGGGGGGTCTGGCCGAGGCACATTATAATAACACATTTTTCCTTGCTGGTGGTTCTTCAGTGTGAGATTCTTGTTTTAGGTCACCGTGCTATGATGACAGATGATGTGTGCTAACAAGATCAGTCACCAAGCATTAGTGGAATTCTGATGCTTCCAGCTCTTCTCCCCCCATCCTCTCCCCTTTTGAATGTGATCCTCTTGCAGGTGTTATTTGCTCAGAAAATTATTACACAATAAACGTAGCGATTTTTTAAGGCAGAGAAGAAAGCTAACAGATGAACCCACGTGGGGCACAATGGCTTTCTCCAAAAATGAAATGTGTAAAGTGAATGTAAACAAGTAGGTGAGTCCCTTTGGAACTGGGGAACTATTACATAGTTCCTTGTAATAGGAAAAAATATTAGGGTTGTGCAATCCAATGGTTCAAAAGTTATTACAGAATTGGGGGTGGGGCACTGATGCTTCATTTCTAAACTGTTTCTAAAGTATACCTGGTGAAAATTTCATTACTATAACGAGAGTAAGGAAATTTCATTACTAGTTTGTTATAGTAATTGCACACCGGGGGGTGCTCCTGGAGCTCCTTTCTCCCTCATTTCTACAGCTATTTAGGTGAAATTTGCCACAGTGGTAGAACAGGTTTACCCCTGTTAGCCCACCAAATTTCAGAACATTTCAGATTTTGGGGAAATTTTCAAAGTTTTTATAAACAACATTTTATAATAACTACAAGAGCTATCGCCTTGAATTTTCCATACAATGACACAAGATAATAGGGGATCATTCCCTCAACTTTCTGAAATGTTCATACATCTGCTGATTTTTGAGGATTTTACTTTAAGTTTTGAGAAAAGTGTTTTTTAAAGCCACAAAAGCTATCTTATTAAATGTCTCTCATATTAACCAATAGAAGAAACCATAGGGAAAATCCCACAAGATATATATAAGGACAAAACTAATTCCTCTTTTCCAAAGTGTGAGAAAGGTCTATGAATTTCGCCTCATGATGACATTTAATTGCCTTAACCGTTGTCTTAACCTATGCCATGTATATGGACTGGTACAGTGCTCTGAAGGCTATCAGACTTCTCAATAAATACGAAATCCAGAAGGGCCACCAGATCCTGTTTGCAGAAGCAACAAGTTATGAGCTCTATAGTGATGGCCTGGCCCCATTGGTGAAAGAGGACCAGCTTCTTCTGATGCAACAGGCACTTACTACTGGAGTCCTGAGCATCACCTTGCAACCAAGCCCTTTCAAGAACCAGTGGCAGCTTACAGAGGAAAAAATACATCTCCCAGCAGGCTGGAGCAATAACCAAGAAAGCTCTTGTATAAGGTACTTGGAGACCAAATTGAAGTAGACTACTTGACACCCAGCATAAAACAAGAATTGCACATATCCTTTGTGCAGGCCATCCTGGAGATCATGCCAAGCCAACACGTTATGCTTGCATAGATGCCCTTTGCAAAGAGCCTCCTGAGCCTTGAGCTACCAGTACCCACATTGCCTGAACTCACTATCTGGGTATGGGCATGGACATTGTAACGGGGCAAAGGGAGCAGAGGGATGATGGTGCAGCCTCCTCTGTAGGTCCCTCATCCTGCTCACTGGCAGCTGGTGACTCAGAGGGAGACTCAGGGAGGAAAAGAAGTTCTATGACCATCCCCCCTTTCAGATTCAAAGACATGATCCTCCTCCTGTGTTGGCTCTATAGGCAAATCCAGTCCTGCCTCCACCACAGAAACAGGAACTGGCAACTGGGATTGAGAGGGTTGAATCACAGCAGTTCTGCTGGTATGAGCATCACCACCTCCACCATCCACAGTTGTACATTGCTGTGGACACAAAAGGGAGGAGGATATGGTATGTCATGAGCTAATGGAGAGAGGCTTTGGAACTAAAGGAAACAAAGCCATTCTCTCCAAGACCATTAAGAATGAAAAATGAGAAATATATCCATTAGCCATGTAGCTGACACATATGATTTCTCTCACATGGTTTGTAACAGGAGATAAATATTGCATTTTTAAAAAAGGGAAAGGAAAGGAGGAAAAAACGTGATTTTTTTCTTCCATTCCATCCTTTGGCCTTTTCACATTGTATAATTATAGTGTTATGATTTCACTTTAACTGCCATGGCAGCATCCTATGTAATTCTAGGATTTGTAATTCTTTGTAGTTTAGTATATTCGCATTTCTCAGTCTGAGAATCCTGATACCCTATCAAACTACAAAATAGCCAACATTACATAAGATTTAGCCACAGCAGTTAAAGAGGAATCTTTGTACTATGGGATCCTGTTATTTATAGTTTAAGGAGAATTCTCATTAGAATTCCCTAAAACAAACCTCAGGATTTCACAGGAGGCAGCCATGGGTGTTAAAATGGCATCACTGAACTATATTAGTGTAGCATGAAAGGGCTCTTGTTCTTCTAAGTCCAGCAAAGCTCTAAATGAGCTTCTTGTCTATCTCTGGCTCTTGCCATTGTGACTGCTTGCATACTTCATTATTTTTAATAGTATTGTTATTGCCGAAGGCTTTCATGGCTGGAATCACTAAGTTCTTGTGGGTTTTTTCGGGCTAATGCCTCTAGAACATGGCCATATAGCCCGAAAAAACCCACAAGAATTTAGTATTGTTATTGCATTAATTGGGATATATTAAAAGATGTGCTATTAAAGGTGGAGTGATATTATGGGAGACCTAAGTGTGAGGTCAGGTTTTTAAATACTAAATTGATTATAAAATCAGTTGATCATTAAAAAATATTGTATAACACATGATAACTGGGTTAACTGATTGATTGACTGATTGATCATTCTCTTTGTATAATATATTATTTTTCTGAGCTGACAGGGTAAAATAAAGGGACTGTCTTTGGAAAGATTTGTATATATTAATCATGAATTGTTTATAAAACAGAGGTTTTTTTAACAAGATCTGGTTTTGTGAAATAGATAGGCTTTGTAGTTAAATGAACTATTTAAGCTTTGAAGTACTTTCACTGTATCCTGTGATTGCTTTATATATGGAATGTAGGAATATTTAAAGATATGTATAGATATAAATATAGATGAACAAACACTTCTTTAAGATGTAAATTTTCCCTTAAAGAAGTGACACTCATGCAAATTCATATTCACAGGCTTTGTAGTCCATTTTCATTTTATTCCTTTCATATGCTTCTCTTTGTTACCCATCTGTACTGTGGGCAGTTTGAGTTCCAGGTCCCTAGCCCCCCAAACGCCACCTGTTTACTTCTGTACCTTTCTGCCCATCTGTCTCACATGGATTAATTAAAAGTATAATGTAATAGCTGTCAGTTTCTTGCTTGCGGAAATACAAGACAATATTACACACGGTCAGGTTAAAGAAATATTTCCTCCATGATGCAAACCAAATTGTCACAACAGAAAAATAGAAGGAGGGGGTAAAAGAGAATTATGTTTTGTTTCTATATGATGATACTCATAAAAGCAGCAAATAGAAGACAAGACTAATAGAGATCAGCTGAATCCACATTTAATCTACTTAGAATCAATGAAACTATCCATTCTTGACAGATTTAAGTCCCAGTGAGTCCAATAAGCATATTCTTAGTATGACTAAATTCAGATTCTGCCAACTTAAAACAAAGTAATGTAACTCTATGAACATTTCCATCCTGTAATTTCAGTGTAAGGTTCACCAAGTTCCTTGAGCCTTACAACTAAGCTACAGGCATGAAAGCCATGAAGTTACATTATTTTGTTTAGTCTCGTGTAACTTCATTGTCTAAGGCCAAAATCCTGAGTATAGTCAATGAACTCAATGAAATGTGTTCCTGAGCAAACAAGTAAAGGAAATGTTGACAACGTGCAGTTTTATTGATGCTGAACTGCAAATTCCAGCATTCTTTATAAATGACTGTACTGACTTCAGCTGATGCAATTTGTAGTTCAACCACAGGAGAGTTTTAGTTGCCAATTAGCACTATGGGTAGGGCAACACATAGGATTAAACTTCATTTGTCTGCCAACCCACGAAGAAACACACGAGAATAAAAGACACAACACCAATGCGTTGGATTCAAATTGGGCAACTTTTATTTAACGTTACCTATTTAAGTTCTTAACTTAACTCAAGGGTGTAAGGAACTGGTGTCACCTAACCCAGGTAGTATCACTACCCGATAATAACAATTTCCGGGCGAAGCACCTGGGTTTCGGTAATCAAACCGTATCACCATCAAGGGAAAGGAATGAGGAGTCTCTTCCAGAGCTCTTGTATCGAGACTCCTTCCCATTAAAGGCCATTAACTACACCTCACCCCTTTAAACTGTAGGTGAGTGTTTAACTTAAGGGCCTTTCACCCCTTAAAGGGGTGCCCTAGGTGCACACCGACTAAAGGAATTTCCCTATCTATTTACGCCACGGATTGGGGGCAAATGTCCATTTCGCCCCCATCCCCCACCAATTCCTCTAACACCCCTAAAATACCTTCCTGTAAATCTAACCGAAATCGTTGGTTGCCCAATTCCGAAAGACGTACTCCAAAACCCCGATACAACCTCTCGTCGTCACGAGTGATGTTTGGGTGCTCAATGTAACGACCCCTCTGATGGATCCGAACAATCACATGGCCCGAGTCACTCGTTTTCTGGCTTTCTCAAGCCTTCCCATGTCGCCTCTGCACTTGCGACGAGGTATGATAGCGGACCAAACGACGTGCACCCTGGGCCATGACCAACAAATCCTTCGAATGTCCGCCCGTGGATCAGAACAATCACATGGCCCGAGTCACTCGTTTTCTGGCTTTCTGGAGCCTTCCCACGTCGCCTCTGCACTTGCGACGAGGTATGATAGCGGACCAAACGACGTGCACCCTAGGCCATGACCAACAAATCCTTCGAATGTCCGCCCGTGGATCAGAACAATCACATGGCCCGAGTCACTCGTTTTCTGGCTTTCTGAAGCCTTCCCATGGCGCCTCTGCACTTGCGACGAGGTATGATAGCAGACCAAACGACGTGCACCCTGGGCCATGACCAACAAATCCTTCGAATGTCCGCCCGTGCTTGCAGAAAGAGGGCTTTTCCTGCTAGCAGGTCTAAATCGTTATCACCGAGGTGGATAACCAACACATCAGGAGAAACACCCACTCCTGGTAACAAACAACAAAGGGAAACAAACCGTCCCAATGCAATGCAGTCAACGCCGCTGCATGATATAACACCTGCTCATAAACTGATGTGTGCTAAAGCCGCCAGCCAGTAATTTGCTGCAGCTCTGTAAGGCTAACTTTCCAGCCAGCAACTAAGCAGACCCGCCTTGATTGGGCTGGGGCCCTTTTGGAACAGTAACCTGTCCAGGGTTCCTTCTATTGAACTGGGCACCTCTTGGCCCACTTCTTGTGGGTTTTCCCTTGTAACAACTATTGGTTGCGTGGTTACCCTGGCATATTGCACAGGCGTGCTGATATTTACAGTCCTCGCGGGCGCAAGCTCCCTGGGCCGCGTATTCCCAGCACATACCCTTTTGTCTTTGCGGCTGTTTTGCTGGGCCTCCCTGCCGAAAGGGCTGACTCTCTTTAGTGTTCTGTATAGTATGGCCGCTATCGGCCTTCTCACCAGAAACTGCTCTGGTTGTATTCATTACCTCCATCCACAATTGACTGTCGATGAGGTCCCATCGCTTGTTAGGCATCGTGGCAGCCTCAGAACGAAAGCGGCTATCGTAAACAAGCCACGCCTGACCAGTGTAGTTGACATATGCCCCATATATTATATTTTGATATTTAAACAAGGCCTTGGCCCTGTAAGGATGAGCTTCCACTAGCAGGGATGCATATATGGTATAACAAGCTATCCAATTTTTCCAATTCTGCTCAACCCGCCTTTTCTTTAGCTTCTCTTTACGTTGTTCGTCCAAATCCTCTTTTTCCTTTTTATCTAACTCCCTAAAGTATAATGAAAACATATCTATATACTCATTCCTGAGTATCTTGTCTATGGTTTTCTGTGACAAATGAGCCCCCAAAGAGGCTGAGGCTGCTGTAGGTACTATCGGCAAAACCCATTTATCGGTTCCCCAATACTGGTTGTCATCCCCCGTCCTAGCCATTTCTAAGGTTATGGGGGCAACCGTAGGGACTTGAGGGCCAGCCTTTGCGACCAAAGCTCCTGTTGCAACCAGGGCCGGACTTGGGAGAGTAGGTGTTGTGTTTTGCGCCTGGCACAGGCCCCAAGGCCAGACCAGTGTGGTGTTATTACCTGCGGATGTCGAAGGCCCGTCCACGACGATGGCTTGTGTAGCAGGCTGACCAGGTGCCGCCCGCTCTGGCACAGCCGGTGTCGCCGAAGGAGATGTCATGACCGGATCAGCCGGTGTGGTGGCCAGTGGTGTTGGTTTCTCCGCAGGCTGCACCTCAGCACAAACTGGTTGAGGCCGGGATACCGCCGGGGCTGCACTGGTCAGCGTTGTTGTTGCTGGGTTGTCAGCCGACACCTGACCCACGACCGTTTGCGGTGACAGGGCCGGGGGATCTTGATCCCTCTGATTGGGCTCCGGTTGGCTATATCGATCACCTCCTTGTGTCGCCGCTGCTCGGCCGGCCTCTAGAACAGACATGCGGGAGAGCAGATTTTTAAAAATTACCTTCCTGCTAGCCCGCCGCGCAGGGCGCGGCCCAGCCTCCCTCGTCAAAAGCCCCCTTTCCCTCTCAAATTTGTCCATCCTAGCCATAAGAGCATTCAATTCTTCGGCTGAAACGTCCTCCTCCTCCGATGATGATTCCCTAGGAGGGAGGGGACGCTTCACCGGAGTCTTCTTGGCAGGTCCCTTTCCTTTAGGGCCGCCCACATTCTTCCTCGGCGTCATCCTGAAAGAAAAATTACCAGTGACTGTGTCAATAAGTATAAAGCGCCAGTAAAACAAGTTGACAATGACTTTATCACTTATGTATATATATATATATAGGGCAATGCAGAAATGCTTAAATCTATGCCTCACCGACTGTTGTATAGTTATAACTTAAGTGACCTAAGGCTCACCTTAAGTTCCCCATGGAATAAACCACTGTTCAAGCAACTAATATGCTATTTACCAGCGTCCGCTTTGCCTAAAGGTGGAGCTCTCTAGTGCCTTCGTAAGGGAAGCCCAGGCTAGGCCGGGGCATATTGATCAACTCACATTTGCATAGAGTCTCGCTGTGAGGTTATCACAAGTTGGGGCTGACCCCAGAAGCTCACCCTGCACCCAAGTAGTCAGAGCCTACAGTTGGGCCTACTGATCAATTCTTATTTGCATTGAGTCTCACTGTGAGGCTATCACAAGTTGAGGCTGACCTCAGAGCTCGCCCGCACCCAAGTAAACAGAGCCTACCGTTGGGGCCTATTGATCTACTCACAACTGCATTTATTGCTGCTTAAGTGTTGATTTTTATTTTATATACATATGCATTGAGTCTCACTGTGATGCTATCGCAAGTTGGGGCTGACATCAGGAGCTCTCCCGCCCCCAAGCAGCCAGAGCCTACCGTTGGGGCCTATTGATCTACTCACATTTGCATTTATTGATGTTTAAGTGTTGGTTTTCATTCTATATAGCTATGCATTGAGACTCACTGTGAGGCTATCACAAGTTGGGGCTGACATCAGGAGCTCTCCCGCACTCAAGTAGACCGAGCCTACCGTTGGGCCTATTGATCTAATCACATTTGCATTTATTACTACTTAAGTGTTGATTTTTATTTTATATACATATGTCTTGAGTCTCACTGTGAGGCTATCACGAGTTGGGGCTGACATCAGGAGCTCTCCCGCACCCAAGCAGCCAGAGCCTACCGTTGGGGCCTATTGATCTACTCACATTTGCATTTATTACTACTTAAGTGTTGATTTTTATTTTATATACCTATGCCTTGAGTCTCGCTGTGAGGCTATCACAAGCTGGATCTAACAGCAGGAGCTCTCTCCCTGCTCCATTTTTTTTTTTTTGGCTATCAGAAGCTGGATCAAACAGCAGGAGCTCCCCCTCTGATCCTATTTAAAATAATAATATTATTTGGGGGGTATCAGAAGCTGGATCTAACAGCAGGAGCTCTCTCCCTGCTCCATTTTTTTTTGCTATCAGAAGCTGGATCAAACAGCAGGAGCTCCCCCTCTGATCCTATTTAAAATAATAATATTATTTGGGGGGGTATCAGAAGCTGGATCTAACAGCAGGAGCTCTCTCCCTGCTCCATTTTTTTGCTATCAGAAGCTGGATCAAACAGCAGGAGCTCCCCCTCTGATCCTATTTAAAATAATAATATTATTTGGGGGGTATCAGAAGCTGGATCTAACAGCAGGAGCTCTCTCCCTGCTCCATTTTTTTTGCTATCAGAAGCTGGATCAAACAGCAGGAGCTCCCCCTCTGATCCTATTTAAAATAATAATATTATTTGGGGGGTATCAGAAGCTGGATCTAACAGCAGGAGCTCTCTCCCTGCTCCATTTTTTTTTGCTATCAGAAGCTGGATCAAACAGCAGGAGCTCCCCCTCCGATCCTATTTAAAATTATATATATATATATATATATATATATATGTATGTATGTATCAGAAGCTGGATCTAACAGCAGGAGCTCTCTCCCTGATCCATTTTTTTTGGGAGCTGTGGCTAACATCGGGAGCTCGCTCCGCTCCCGAATAAGAACTATCGACCTTAGGTCAGCAACCTCTGTAGCCAAGGGTATAACTCCCCTATTACCTGTGTAACGTTGTGTATTTAACATCATACCTACTACATATAACACGCATCTGGCCCAAAATAAAGTAATTGAAATACCTTTCACTTTCATTTTGCCCCATGTGGCAAACGAAATTGGGCCTATCCTAAAATGGCAGCCGCCCCATCTCCCACAATGGCCTCCATCAACGGCGACCAAAATTGACGCTGCGGGCCCCTATTGCCAGAACCCTCAGGTAGCTCGAGGCCGGGCCCAATCCTAGGCCACGGTGACCATGCGCCAGGGAATGTCGATGGCCGGCTAGCCGCCTGCCAAGCCGCCTAGCTCCAGGCCCCTGGCCACGTGTGCTCTTGTTTGCCATAACCAAGGCCTCTGTGAAGGGCCCTGAAGGGCCCAGCCTTTGTCCGGGAGGGGGGTGGGTGGGTGAAGCCTCCCTCCCCCAGGACCCCTGTACAGACCTGTAGATGCTCTTCTTATCCCCTTAACCTCTTTTCTTCTCTTCTTTGCTGAACCTCTTCAGACTTCTTGTCTTCACTCTTCTCTGCAACCTCTCTCCCCAACTTCCAGGCACGGAATGAGCCTGGGAGGGCCTGGCCTGTGCTAGCAGGCCACGCCCCCGGATGTTCTGGAGGGTTCCTCCAGAACTCCTCCCTGCCTCGTGTGAGGCAGACAAATGTTTTTTCTCTCCCCATTTCTTGGGGAGAGGAAAACTGTTGTTTCAATTGTATGGATGAAGTGTCATCTTCTTCATCCTGGGGCCATTTGTTCTTTTGGCTACTTTGTTCTTCACAGGCTAAACAAAAACTATTATTATTTAAATGAATTTTTTAATAACACTACATTTATCTGGGTTGTTTTAGGTTTTTTCAGGCTATATGGCCATGTTCAGGAGGCATTCTCTCCTGATGTTTTGCCTGCATCTATGGCAAGCATCCTCAGATACATTTACCTCTGCATAAGGAAAACAGAATTTTCAGGGTTTTTTCATTCAAATGTCAAAAATTGGGGTACTGATAATTAATAAATCCTTTTGGAAAGACAGCAGACTAATGAGAATCTTGTGGAATTTTCTCCCCATATTCAAACATTCCAAACAAATTATTCTGCATGGTGTTTTCTTGGAGAAAAACTGTTTTCTGTGTGGGGTTTTTTTATACCAAAAAGGGTTTGTTGAATGAATAAGTAAGTTTCCCATGGTTAAAATACTGTTTCCTGTGCAAGATACCTCTTTTTCTGCACAGAAAATGGATTTTTGCATAGAAAAGAAAAATATTTTTCTACACAGGATAATTCCTCCTCAAGAATTTGGAATATTCAAATATAGGAAAAAATATTGCAGAGAAATGTTAATTTTCTCCCTCTGAGGGGAGAAAAACTCTCATAAATATTTGTCCCACGTGTGAGGGTAAGATAGTTGAGGGTTTACAACTCTACCTCAGACATAAGGTACATTTGGACCAATTGAAAAGTCCTAGAGTTTGTTTCTGTGCCCTCCCCCCATTTTATATTGGTTTGAAACCTGTGATCATACCAGAAACTAATAGAAAACAATCCAAAATAAACCAAACATGTATGGATCTTTAAAATAAAATTGGAAAGAAAATCAAAAAGAAAATGAACTGAATCTGGGCCTTTCTGGGACTTCTAATCGATCTGGATTTGCTCATGGTTGTTATTTCAAGGACGAACAGCACAAATCCTATGACCATATTTCCATTCCAGCACCAGAGAAATGAATGATTCCATCAGTATTTCTCACTCTGAATTCAGAGGCACTTCTTCACATAAGGTAATCATGCTGACAGAATATAGTGCACAAGGATCTTTTTTAATGTCATGTTTGAGTAAAGAGACAATAATCACGAACATAATTTCGGTCATTACTTCTGATAAACCAATAATCTTCACTCTCAATTAAAAGTAAGGGAAATGTGAGCCAAAAATTACCTCAAATTATTCAATATCTCCGGGCAGAACATTATTGTAATTTGGATAGGTTCATCTGTAAATGTGCCATGGAACTCCTCTGAATTGTGTATACTGTGAACGTGCTTTTGAGAGTGTGAACATCAACATGTGGTGGCCCTCATTCATAGAATCATAGAATCTTAGAGTTGGAAGGGACTAGAAGGGCCATGAGGTCCAATCCCCTGTTATATACCAATACACAACTAAAACACTCTTGGGAAATGGCCATCAAAGCTCTATAATGATAGAATTGTATTTTAATTAATTTTTATTGAAACAAATTAATACAAAATCTACATGCAAAATACATACTACACACACATACACACAACCTACATTTCTTTTCCAGGTTAAACTACCCAAATGTGAAATTTTATATATAGTGATATATAGCAATAGAGATAGATACAATAAGAGTGGTTCAACAATGGAACCAATTGCCTACAGCAATCTTAAGAAAAAGGCTGGGAAGCCACCTGCTAGAGATGCTCTGCTAGGGAGTCTGTATTGAACAACAGATTGGACTTGATAGCCTTTAAGCCCATTTTCAACTGTATGGCTCTATGCCTTTATACCATCCTCATTCACCCATTCTGTATCCTTCACAGTTCACAAATAAATCAAAAAGAGATAATAATCACAACATATTTGGTCCTATCAGTCCATGTATTCAGATGGCACAAGGCCCAATTTTCTGCTGTTAATGTCTCTTCAAAATCTGAGATTTCAGTCATTTGTTTTGGACACCATTTGGCTATGGGAGAAGAAACAGATCAAATTTCCATAGAGCAGTATGTAGGAAAGTCTTCCAAATCAATTCACATACTTTTACATTAGCTTTTGTTTTGTTTTGTTTTGTTTTCTTCTTGAAAGATGAACAGTTTGTGTTATAATAACAAATGGGCATGACAAGGCATGCCTTTCTAGGCAATTAAGGCACTTTCTTTTTGGCCTTATGCCTCAGAGGACTCCCAGGACGTGCATTAATGGCTTGGTAATATGACACGCCCTATAGTATCTTATCACTTAATTGGACTCCAGACAAATTCAGTTAAATCACATATAATATTCTCTTTAGTGTGATTACTATTTTTTATTTCCTGTGTTCTCTGTTGGCTTTAGAGATTTCTGAGTTACATGGAATGTTATCTTCTGAGGACACAGATTACGAAGGCTTAAATGTGCTTCACAGGCATTCCCCCATAAAACTGGCAACATATTCTTCTTGAAAGTTTATGATGGAACCAAAATACCCATCACTGAGAATCACAGAAGAAACAGCAGAATACATCTTGAAGAAGCTCACAAGCAAATCTTTGACTTAGCGGTATAATCTACTCCAGAGTTGCCCTGATGCAACTTGGCGACATCTCCAGAGCCCTTTTGCCATCCAGCCAAGGGTGCATTGTACTGCATCACTGGCAACAAGTAGCTCCCCTGCCAGAGGCTTGTTGGCAATATCACATTTCCAGGTTACATGGCTGGGTGCCCTGGTGTGACATCACAAAAAAAAGCATTGCTAGCAAGTCTCTGACAAGGAATTGCTTGTTGCCAGCAACACAGTAGTGAGTCAGTTTTTGGTTTGGATAGTGGACCAGAAGCTGTCCATACTTTTGAATATCATGAATCATTCATTCCAGAGCTCCCTGGAAATCCAGTTTGCTCTTGACATTCATTAATGACTGGATACATACTTCTGCTGAAAATCCAGCCATGTTTCATCTGGACTCCTCACAGCAGCTAAGAGATGAGTCCCCTTTATTTTGGTCATGCAGACATGGCTTTAGTTATGCTTTAAGTAGCCCCTTGAAACTAAGAGCACCTGAGTTAGAATATTCAACAGTGACAAATGCAAGATACTCCACTTTGGCAGGAAAAACGAAATGCAAAGATACAAAATGGGTGACACCTCGCTCAAGAGCAGTATGTGTGAAAAGGATCTTGGAGTCCTCGTGGACGACAAGTTAAACATGAGCCAACAATGTGATGCGGCGGCAAAAAAAAGCCAATGGGATTTTAGCCTGCATCAATAGGAGCATAGTGTCTAGATCTAGGGAAGTAATGCTACCCCTCTATTCTGCTTTGGTTAGACCACACCTGGAATATTGTGTCCAATTCTGGGCATCACAATTCAAGAGAGATATTGACAAGCTGGAATGTGTCCAGGGGAGGGCAATTCAAATGATCAAGGGTCTGGAGAACAAGCCCTATGAAGAGCGGCTTAAGGAGCTGGGCATGTTTAGCCTGAAGAAGAGAAGGCTGAGAGGAGATATGATAGCCATGTATAAATATGTGAGAGGAAGCCACAGGGAGGAGGGAGCAAGCTTGTTTTCTGCTTCCTTGGAGACTAGGACGCGAAACAATGGCTTCAAACTACAAGAAAGGAGATTCCATCTGAACATGAGGAAGAACTTCCTGAGTGTGAGAGCCGTTCAGCAGTGGAACTCTCTGCCCCGGAGTGTGGTGGAGGTTCCTTCTGTGGAAGCTTTTAAACAGAGGCTGGATGGCCATCTGTCAGGGGTGATTTGAATGCAATATTCCTGATTCTTGGCAGGGGGTTGGACTGGATGGCCCATGAGGTCTCTTCCAACTCTTTGATTCTATGATTCTATGATTCTATATATACAGTACATGTCGATTCATACCTATAGTTTCTTTCTAAACCCAGTGGATCAGTTTGTGAGAGTTATGAAATGCCTCTCCATTGCTGAAAACCATGAGATGCTAGTCCTACATTGGAGCAGGGAAGCAAACACATCTGCTGATAGCTTTGTATCATGCCCTGCATAGAAATTATAACAGCAACTAACTATGGCACCTAAAAAATCAATAATATATCAAAACATCTGTCAGTCAGCGATCTCTTTAGCAATTTCAAATATGCAACCTAACAAGCAACTGCATACCCTTTGCTCCTGAACATTGTAAAAAAGGGAGCCCCGGTGGCCAAAATGATGTCCTCTATTTTCAGAACAAAGTTTGCTTCAGAAAGACAGTCATGGTTAATATTTATAACTCCAGCTGTTTGCTGTTGGCTTGAATCGCAGCACAGACATACCTTGACCTATAGAATTTTCCAGAAGCAAAGTGAGGAATCTTGTGATAAAAGTGTGTGGGATGAGTGAGCTTCTGTTTCTTTTTCAGTGTCCAGTGTCCACATGGAGAAAAGGTGAAACATCCGATCTATGTCACAAGCAGGAAAAAAAATTATAACAACTTGAAAGAAAAGTTGATGGGAGAAAACAGCAAGATCTTTAGTTTTTTAATTGTTCAGCTTTTCATGAAATTTGCTTAGTTGCAAAAATAACAACCAACATTTCTTTGTTATTTTCAATTCCTTTTGCATTTGCATTTTTCTTCTCCACTTTCCTGTTCTTTCTGTCTTTGTACAGAATAGCAAGGATGTTCAGTCTGACTGATGTGACACAAGTGTCAACTAGTCAATCCAGTGTCACTCATTTTAAATTTCTGCCATATGGTCACTGCACATGGCTGAGCACACTGATGGCTGTGGCCAAGTCATTTAAAATGCCTTCTGTAAACTCTGGTTTCTCAAGGATGCTGCTGGTCTGCATTTTTGGCTAGGCTAACCTGATGCACAGTTCTTAAAATACAATGCAAAGTGGAACACCAATCTCTTTCAAATTGGAATCCTTTAGAAATTTTGCAATATAGTCACAGTTTAAAAACCATACCAAGATTTGTTCATAATCTGTAAATTTTAGGATGGAATGTATGCCAGGGTGTATTTCAGTGCATATTTTCCAGCTTTTAAAAATAGTTTTGAAGATGGATGTGGAATTAATTTATGAATGAGACTTGAGAAACTGATATAGTCCATTCATCTTTATATTGCTTAGCTTACCCACTCCCTAAACTGACAACATACTTCAATAGGTATAGTTGATTATTTCAATCATTCAATCAATACATATCAATAAGAACAATTTACCACTTCCCTAAATCAACAACAACATATATCAATATATACTGCCGATAGAACAACTTCCTAACTGTGAGAGCTGTTCAGCAGTGGAACTCTCTGTCCTGGAGTGTGGTGGAGGCTTCTTCGTTGAAGGCTTTTAGATGGCCATTTGTCGAGGGTGCTTTGAATGTGATTTTCCTTCTTCTTGGAAGGGGTTGAACTGGATGGCCCACAAGGTCTCTTCCAACTCAATGATTCTATGATTCTATGATATTTTAAGGTCTTGTGGGGCTCTGTCATATTGCGAAGGCCAAGATTGATATGCTTAAATATGTATAGCCTGCTCTGAAATGTCGGGTTGTACATATAGTGCCATGCAAGGCTAGCTAATGTTGTTGCCATTGCCTTCATAATTCCATCTATGAATGACATGACTTGGCCAAACAATAGAATCCAATAGAATCCAAATAACCCTGGGGCTAGGTTATTTGAAGGACCATATCTTTCTCTATGAGCTTGTTAAGAATCCTGTGAACTTCTGGAGAGGCCACCCCTTCAAACTCATTCCCACCACCCTTTCAAACTCATTCGGTTGGCAACAAGGGAGATAACGTTTGTGGTAGCTGCTCCCACACTCTGGAACTCCTGCCCTAGAGATATAAATAGAAGCAGAAAGCAAGGACAAGCCTACTGTCCTGACATGGTTTGTCAGGGCCTTCCAACTAACCCATTGTCCTCCATAGTGACTTTCTCTACTTGAATAAGTCTTTGTGCAGGATTCTCAAGCAGAAAAGAAATCTACACAGGTAGAGGAAAATGTTCTGCAGAATTTACTGTTTCAGTGCACGGAAGACCTCAGGACATCCATTGCACTGGATGACAACAGAGACAACAGAGGTGGTGCCTATTATGTACTTGTATTTAAAAAGGTCTAAGTGTCAACAGGTCTATACTTGAGGGGTGAATAGAAAGTTATAGTTGCAGTTGAGATCCATCTTACCTCTTCAGAGGCCTTGGCAATCCCCGAAGCCAGGCCACTTCAAGTGTTATGTTTCTTATTGCTAAGTAATTGCTCCTTGTTCTGAGTGTCTGAATGAATAACTGCTAATGAAGACATTTCTGTATGGCTCTCTTCCTCAAATTCAAAAGGTCCAAATGACTTGATGTACCTTCACATGGTATTAATCATGAAGGCAGGGAAAAGACTTCAATACTGCACTCTATAGACAAGAAAAAAAATGTTTCAATGTTCTTGTATATTGAAGAAAATATATTCTCTAAAGCTTTTGTTTTTTGATTTTGGGTTTCTGACATTTCTCCAAAGTGATGAAAAATGGAAACTTTATGAGCTGAGATGTAAATAAAACTTCATTGCTTATGCATATATTTTAGTGTGTGTACTAGCCGTCTCCTGCCACACATTGCTGTGGCCCAGTCTGTGTATATGTGTTTTGTGTGTGTATATGTGTGTGTATATATTTTTGTATATGTGTATACGTGTGTTTCCATATTTGTGTGTGTGTGGTTTTGTGCATGCATTGTAATGTATTTTTTGTTTGTTTGTTGGCTTTTTAAGTATCTTCCACTGTGCTTTTCAGTGTTTTTACCAGTGATGGTCACTCATTGGGATGTTAGGTGTATTGTGTCCAACTTTGGTGTCAATTTGTCCAGTGGTTTTTGAGCTATGTTAATCCCACAAACAAACATTGCATTTTTATTTATATAGATACACACACACACCTGCAGAATGTTCCTTGTAATAGGCAATGATTTTTCATTTTGTGTAACATAAAGCATGACACATTACTTCTAAAAGCAACATTTCCTGTTTTATAAGATAGTGAAGAAATTTATTTCTGCAGCCAAATGTCCCAAGAGTCCAGAGTTCTTCAATGAAACTGTCTTTGATTACGGTTTCTGTATCTTATTACTTTTACTTTGTTGAAAGAGCCCTAAGGCAGCATGGAGCCATCCTGAAGAAATTTGGATTCAAATTCCTCCAATGGATTCAATGACAAGGAAAGAGATTCCACTTCAACATTAGAATTATTGACTGTAAGAGCTATCTGACAGTAGAATAGACTGCCTTGGAGGGTGGTGGACTCTCCTTGTTTGGAGATCTTTAAACAAAAAATTGATGAACATCTTTTGGGAGTGCTTTTATTGTAGTTTGTGTCTTTTGAAAAACATCTTCATTTTGGCTCAAAGTCACAAAAACAGAACTGTGCAGCTAAGACAATTAAAAAGGGATCAACGTGCTTTAATTGTGCCATGTGGATACAAGCCATGGTTGTATTTTTACTTCTGGAGAAGAGTTTCTGCTTCAGTTGCTGATGCAACGAAATAGCCTAGTACACTATGCAGCTTGAATGTTGGCAAGAAGGTGCCATTTTCCACTCTGTTTCAACCAGAAAAATACCTTGGGCCAGGCCTGAAATAATACAGTGCATATACACTACAGACAGACCTTAATTTTCTTCTGGCTGGCACGCTCTGCTGTTCTGAGTGCACATAATAGATTGTAGTTCCACACCTGAAGAAACTTGATGGAAAATATTAAAATTCAAAACTGTTTTCCTGGGAATAGGAAGACCTGTACATCATTGCGAAGAAACATCTGCCTCGGTCTGGGATCTTACTGCTGTTCCTTTGGTTTCCTTGTTTAAATCTGGTTGGGATTTTACAGTCAAAGGCCCTCAGGCAAATTAAACTAGTCATGTTCACCCTAAGGGAAAGGAGACTTGAGCTGCAAGGGTCTCATATCAGTTGATGCCTACCCAAAGAACTCTTGGAGATTAATGAGTCTCCATAATTAAAGAACAGTTAATTGAAATGTAGCAATGGGTCTATTGGAAACATCACAGTTAATCATCTCTATCAAGTTCACATTTATTTAAAGAGTTGTCTAAAGGGGGAAAATCACTTAACAATTTCTTTAGGCTGCAATCCTATAAATACTTACCTGGAACTAAAGCCTTTTGAACCCAATAGTGCTCAGTTCAGAAAAGATATCTAGGATTTTATTGTGGCAGTGCACACATAGGCACACATACTAAAGAAATAGTGCTTATGTTTATGTGCCTTCAAGTTTCCTTTGGATGTTCTTGCATTGACTGGATGGTCCTTATGATCTCCTCCAGTTCTGTGATCCTATGATTCTAAGCTGCTGGTTAACTAATGGGAACTCTGTGAATTTTTTAAGACAAATTAATACTCAAAGGTATTTTGTTTAATTTGAAACTAGTGTCAAACTGCATCAGTTCTACAGTGTAGATGCACCCATAAATTATCCATACAATGAAGTTCTTCAATCAAACAAATGCCAACATCCATTGGAATCTTATTGGTGGGCTATGCGCGTACTTGTAAAAAGGTGCATTATGAACCTCATCATGTGAGCTGTGGGAAATGAAGAAAGTCATCTGAAACTGTAGCATTCCATCCCAAAATGGATTGTTACATTTCAAGGCTTCCCATCACACAGAAATGTTCCCCAGCCTTTCCCCCATGGTGTCCACATGTTTGAACCCATCACACAGGCAAGCTCTGCCCCCACCCACTCAGTCATTTAAAAAAAACAACAGGGAAATCTTTGAAATCCCAGAACTCTGAAACCTCACAATACTTCAAAGAAGGAATGTATACAATTTCTGTCAATGGCATTAAAGAAAATAATAAAAAGAACCAGCCTCATGGCATTAAAGAAAATAATAAAAAGAACCAGGCTGAAACAGAAGAACTTTAAACAAGAATTGGAGCATTCATGCTTACCCATAGGAATGCCCATTGCTCCACGTCACTGAAACGAAACAACACTGGTGAATCTGACAGATCCCATCCCACATGTTTTTCAGTGCTTTCTTCCATTTTTGGGTGCTTCAGGGGCTCAGAAGAATATTTCTCCTCTTCTCTCCCATTTCTACACACTTCAATCACATTTCAAGGACAAAATGCTATGAATGACACATGGAAGTCAAAAAACGTTGTGTGATGGGCTCCGTGCCACTTTGTCTTTGAAATGGATTAGAAGTGTGTAGAAACGGGGAGAGGACTATGTCTGATGTCACTTTCTCAAGCAGGACTTAGTAGCATAGTAGCAAAAGCCATCTTTACCAGAAGAAATTCCTATCACACCACTTTAATTGTTATTTTCCACCTTACATTGTTTCCGCAACCACAGCCACTGTACCTCTACCGCTGCTCTAGTGCCACTTCTGATGTATAGCATAACTATGCCAGCATAGAAAGAGAAGGTGGCAGAGATGATGGCACTACTGCAGTGGTCACAAGCATTAACCATCTCTCACACTTCTTCTTTCTATGCTGACATAGTTATGATGGGCAATAGAAGCACACTAGTTAATTCCCCTTATCTGAAATGTTTGGGACCATATGTGTTCAGGGTTTGTAGTTTTGGATTTTTGGAAATAACTGTATTTGCATACAATGCATAATAAGATATCTTGAAAATGGGACCCAAATGTAAACATGCAATTAATTTATGTTTCATATACACCTTACAGGCATAGCCTGAAAATGAGTTTATACCGTATTTTTAATACTTTGTGCACAAAACCAAGTTTGTATACATTGAATCACCAGAAATCAATGGCGTTGCTATCTCAGCCACCTTTGGAGTATTTAAGATTTTGGCATCTTCATATGTTCTTACATGGGGAGACTGCTCTTTTGCTCTCAGTAAACTGCCTTGAGCTATGCAGGGGGAGGATATCCTGTACAATAAACACAAGAGTGCCAAACTGGATTTATCATCCAATATTCAAGACAGTTTCATAGGACCTGGTAGCCACAAGATCAGCTAAGTGTGCCAAGGAGAACACACACACACACACACACGCACACACATCAATCAGGACTATGGAATGTGTTTATTTCTATCTAGAATGATAAATAAAATATATTGTGAAAAGAATGGGGGAAGAGAATTGTGTCAAGTAATTAGATGCTAATGAAATCTAATATTAACATGAATACATTTAGGTAGGAAATACATAGCTCAGCTGATTTTCTTGTACAACCTCTCCTCACTGAAAACAGTTGGTTCAAGTCTAGTTTTGGCAGGATACCAGGAATAAGAAAAAATGCAACAAACACAGTCCCCCATTTGATCAGCATATGAAACAGATGATTTGGATTATGAAACAGCAGGCAGGTAGGCAGGTTCTCCTTTGCCCTTCTCTAGTGCTAAGGTGATCCTACAAGGTCTGTAATTATAACACTTCTGTAAAGCAATTCTCAAGTAACCTAGGTGAATCTGATACACCAAGACACCACATAATGAAACATGCCCCAGAACAGATGCTAGCCAGCTAAAAGTGGTTGGGTGAGTTGGTTCCTCTAGCAGTGTGATATCCTTAAAAGAGCACTAAAACACTTGAAAGGATGTGCTAGATTTTATGAAATGATATCACAACCACCTTATATAGACTTGTCCATCATAATCACACATCTGTTAAGCAGGGCTTATGCCAATGAGGCTGAGACTAAGGACTTTCTTGCACAGCATCATGTGATAAGGACCATTTGCAAAGGTCCTGCTTCAATGCTAGTTTCTCTCCTTCATAGGATAAAGTCCTTACACATAGCTGGATCACTTCATAGGATGAAGTAAATTAGGACCAGGTCCAACCTATCTTTGAGACCACATCTTCTTCTATGAACCGGCGTGGGCTCAAAGATCTGCTGGGGAGGCCCTCCTCTTGGTCCCACTTCCATCTCAAGTACGGTTGGTGGAGATGAAAGAAAGGGCCTTCTCGGTGGTGGCCCTCCAGCTCTGGAATGCCCCCCCCCCAGAGAGAGATTCAACTAGCCCCCACCATTCAAGTTGTCAGAACAAATCTGAAAACATGGCTCTTCAAACAGGCCTCCAACCATGTTTAGAACCCTATCTGTTATATTCGTTATATTTGAGGACCTAGTGATTTGTTTCACTCTAGCACAGTGTTTCTCAACCTGGGGTCAGGCCCACTGTTGAGGTCATTTTCTGTTCATTATGGTGGTTCTGTGTGGGAAGTTTGGCCCATTCTATCATTGGTGGAGTCCAAAATGCTCTTTGATTGTAGATGAACTAAAAATCCCAATAACTACGTCTCCCAAATATCAAGGTCTATTTTCCCCAAACTCTGTGTTCATATTTGGGCATATTGAGTATTTATGCCAAGTTTGGTCCAGATCCATCATTGTTTGAGTCCACAGTGCTCTCTGGATGTAGGTGAACTACAACTCCCAAACTCAAGGTAAATGCCCACCAGACCCTTACAGTGTTTTCTATTGCTCACGGGAGTTCTCTGTGCCAAGTCTGGGTCAATTCCATCATTGCAGGTGTTCAGAATGCTCTTTGATTGTAAGTGAACTATAAATTCCAGCAACTACAACTCCCAAATGACAAAATCAGAGAGTCCCTTCTACCCCAGCAGTATTAAAATGTGGGAGTATTGGATATTTGTGCCAAATTTGGTCCAGTGAATGAAAATACATCCTGCATATCAGATATTGACATTATGATTCATAACAGTCATGGAGTAGCAACGAAAATAATGTTATGTTTGGGACTCACCACAACATGAGGAACTGTATTAAGGGGTCGTAGCATTAGGAAGGTTGAGAACCACTGCTCTAGCACTTTATGGGGATGATATTAATTACAGTTTATTTTTATATCCGCAGACACTACTACATTTTATTGAATCTTTTACATCAGCAGGGGTTTTATATGATGTTTTATGTAATTTGTTTATGTGGACTTTATTGTTATTGTGTTATTTTGCTTACGTACTTTGTTGTATTTTATATGTTGTCACCCTGAGTCCCTTCAAGGAGATGGTAGCGGGATAAAAATAAAGTTTTATTATTATTATATTTCTTATTGTTATTAACAGTGATGGAGAAAAGAGTCTTTTAGTAGCTATAGCCCTGCACTGCCAAAATATTTCATTCTTTTGCTATACTAAGGTACAGAACATGCAACCCTCCTCAGATTTTATGCTGATGAGTTATTTTTCTCTGAGTGAATTTCAAACCAGCTGGACTTGTACACTCATTTCTCACCCAACATACAGGATGAAGTTGTTCTATATTGTGAGTTTCATATTGCAAGGAAGGCAGGATCACAAATAAATAAATAATTGAACAAACTGTTAGTTGTCAGAGAGCCCTCTAGCCTAACATCCTCAATACATATGCCCTGCAAGTGTGCTGGTCTTAGGGTTCCTGAACTCTCAGGGAATCTGTTGTGCTTCTCTTGCTGTTTGTGCCAGAAGGAGAAGACTAGGGAGAGGCAATTGTGTTGCACACGAAGGCTGGGGTTGGCACCTTTGAACTAAAAAACACACCAGTGTTCTTTATAAGCAAAGCAGTTTATTGAAAATTAATATAGCAATACCCAAAAAGGTAAAAAGCATTCAAACAAGTAATATGGAAATGTCCACAAAATAGTCAGTTGAACAATGTAATATTATACAGGGGTATACAGGGATCTCAGCATGAACAGGAAGGCATGGGTATCAGGCATGAAGCAAAGACATGGTTGCACATGAAAACCAAACGTTAGACTCACTGAAGACTATAGATTCAGAAAGCCATAGCAAAAGCATTCCGTTTCCCTTGGGAAACCTCTCCCTGGCCCTTCTTTTCTCTCAATCTTGCAGAGCTCCTCCTCCCTAATTCCAGGTGGCGATCCTGATAAATCTGGCCTTTTTGGTCAAAGATTGTCTTCCTTGGTTTGCCAATTAGTACATTCCTTTCACTATCACTATTTGGCCTTGACTGTTCAACCTTGGACTCTTTCTCTGCCTGCACCAAGGCATCTTTGCCTTGTGAACCAACTATCCCAGAATCCTCAAATACATTCTGGCTAACTGTATTCTCTTGACCATCATCTCCATTCACAAACCCCTGAGAGTCAGTACATACAGCATATAAAGAAAGACACACAGAGGCTATTTAACTTTCTGGCTTTCATGAGGATATTCTGGCCACCAGGGGAGCTGTCACTTCACCACCCATTTGAGACACTGATGGAGTACTTCCTCATTCTTTGCTTGCTTGCTTGCTGGAGATTTTATGGTGTCATAAATTAGTTAAATTAGCTTGCCTGCATAAGTGGTACCTAAATTTCCTACTTGACAGATGCAACTGTCTTTTGGGCTGCAAAGGTCAATAGGAAGCTGCACACAATCATTGGAAGCTCACTCCGACCCGGGCTGGCTTCAAACTCATGACCTTTTGGTCAGAAGCGATCTTAATGCAGCTGACTCCCAGCCAGCTGGGCCACAGTCCCGGTCCCGGTTCCTGCATGAAAAGCTGGAGCTGACAGATGGAAGCTCACCCCACTCTCTGGATTCAAACAGCTGACTTTTCAGTCAGCAGTCCTGCCAGCACAAGGGTTTAACACACTGAGCCACCAGGGGTTCCAGCTACTAATTTAAGTACTGTAAACCGAGCTTTTTTGTCCTCCCATCCCTTCAAAGAGTTGATCCTCTGTAAAGTATATTGGGGAGGAAGTTACAATTGTGGCAAAGTGTCATAATTATTTTTAACCACTTTAAAACTATTTTAATTTAATTGTTTTAATAATTGTGTTTAATTCTCTTTTAATATCTTAGTTCTGTATGACTTTAATTGTATTTTGATTGTGAGCTCTTTGTGAATCCCAATCCTGATGGGAAAGTGAGCTATAAAAATAAATAACAAAAATGGTGAATTACTACATGACAGTTGTTGTTTTTTTCCCTTCATTTCTACTAATGAATGTGACCTCCATTATTGTGGGAGCCTCTCTGTGAAGGAAGGATGAAAGAACAGAGAAAAGCCCTTTGTATACCTAACAGCTGTGTAAGAGAAGAAATTTTGCCAAGTGCATGTTGTCACAATATGGTGCTTCAGGGCAAAGAAAAACTGCAATGACCCCAAACCTCTCTTGTGTGCACTATGGAGGGTACATGAGTCTTTGTGTTTTTCACATCTGGTCATTCTTCCTCAAGACACCAACCTAAGCACTGAAATTGTTTAAGCAATCGAAGGGAGATGAGAAGCTGAGCAAAGGTACAAATCAGGCAGTGACATCGTCCCTTTCTTTTAATGCTGTTCGTTTAGGAGGCAACATTCCATCCCAGCATCGTTTTTAATTTCTGTCTTTTGACATAACATTCAGCAAATAGGAGGAAAAAATAAAAAGTAATTAGGAGAGTTCCCAATTGCTTTTTTATATAAAGAAGAAGATTCCACATATGTGCTAATTAGTGATTCTGTCTGAAAATATTCCCCGAAAGCTGTATGGGTAGCACAGCCTGGAATAAATAATGCAAATGCCCCATGGCACTGTCACAAACACCACAATCAGTGCTTCTGCGATTTCGGTGAGAGTCTCTGAGTTCTCCACCTGAGACTAAAAAATTAATGAAGTAAAACTGTAGTAAACAAACCCCCATTCTTTCTCCCCTCCCCCACAACACTCTTGACAGAGACACATTTACACCTCATTCTCTTCTGCCCTGCCTTTCTCTTTCTTTCTTTTTTCTTTCTCTTTCTTCCTTTTCTCTCCATATATACAAGCTTAAAGATGTTTTCTAAAGATTGGAACAGACTTGAAACTCTTTGTATTTTGTCAATGTTTCTCCTGATGCACACTTAGATTACATTCTCTCCTTTTTTCCCCTGTTTTTTAAAAAATTATTTTTCATAACCAGCTGTTATAAAAATGCCCCCACATGAAGACAGGATTGGTTGAGAACGAAATTCCATTTACATTGTTTACCAGTTTCACAATTTTTAAACCCACACTAAAATACTGTACAACCACAATTCTATAATGCTACAGATCAAATCTCCTTTATCCAAAATGATTGGGCCAGGAGTCTTTCAGATTTTGGATTTTAAAAAAATTGAAATACTTGCATTTTTGTCTACATAAAGAGATATATTGGAAATGAGACCCAGGTCTAAGTACATAATTCATGTTTGCTTTATTTTACACCTATATGCATAACCTGGGAGCCCCTGTTGGTGCAGCAGGTTAAACCACCAAACTTTCTGACTGAAAGGTCGACAGTTCAAATCCAGGGAGTGGGGTGAGCTCCTGCTGTTAGCGCCAGCTTCTGCAAACCTTGCAGTTTGAAAAAAGGCAAATGTAGATCAATAGGTACCGTTCTGTCGGGAATCTAACTTCGCTCCATGTAGTCATGCTGGCCACATGACCTTGGAGGCATCTATGTACAACGCCAGCTCTTTGGCTTAGAAATGGAGATGAGCACCCACCCACACCCCAACCCCAGAATTGAACATGACTAGACTTAATGTCAAGGGGAAACCTTTACATTTAACTTTATATATAACCTGAAGGTAGTTTTGTGTATGAAAGAAAGATTGTGCACATTAAACCATAGAAAAAAGAGGTGTCACTGTCTCAACCATCCATGTGGACAATTTTGGTGTATTTCCAAACTTCAAATAAGGGAGGTTCAACCTGTTGTTGCACTTTTCCAAAATCTGTGATGTAGATGCATAGCAAAATGGGAAAATTGTGTAGAAAGGTATGGACAGAAATATACTGTATTAAAATAGCTCTTGCAGAACAGTGTGTGCATTAGGTAAAGTACATACAAAAACATAGAGAATTTGCATACAGCACTAGATATGATAACAAATTGAATTGAACTTGACACATGAAGTTGTGTCAGTTGTTTATCACAAATGGTGTTTAAATGGCTGGAACCACTTTTATCATTTAACACAAATTTAGGATTAAAATGCAGTACTTCACAAAACAAAGATATGACACATTCCCCATCAAGAAAAATTACATGAAGAAAGAAAGAGACAGAGTTTTCTTCTAGACAAGTGGAGTTCCCTCCTTTCTGTTCCATTATTGTCTCTTCATTCATTTTGCCCTGTATTCATCTTCAGCTAGATTCCATTTGAACAAGAATTTTAGATGTCAATTCAAAAGCTGGAGATGAACATCTTGCCAGTGTCTTTATTCCTTTTCATTCATTTGCATCTCCCTCTGCTCCTTCTTACCAATGCATATATGCATTCTAATGTTGTGTGTGTGTCAAGAGCAACTTGAGAAACTGCAAGTTGCTTCTGGTGTGAGAGAATTGGCCGTCTGTAAGGACGTTGCCCAGGGGATGCCTGGGTGTTTGATGTTTTACCATCCTTATGGAAGGCTTCTCTCATGTCCCCACATGGGGAGCTGGAGCTGACAGAGGGAGCTCAGCCAGCTCTCCCCAGATTCGAACCTGCAACCTGTCAGTCAGCGCTCCTGCCAGCACAAGTGTTTAACCCGTTGTGCCACCGGGGCCTCAATCCTGATAACACACTGCAAGTAAGTAGGATTCATATAATTCAGTGGTTCTCAGCTTGTGTGTCCCCATATGTTTTGGCCTTCAACTCCCAAAAATCCTAACAGCTGGTAAACTGACTGGGATTTCTGGGAGTTGTGGGTCAAAACCCCTCAGGACCCACAGATTGAGAATGACTGATATAACTGCATCAAAAGTCTTTTTGTAAAGTGTTTTATTTTATTTTATTATTTACTTTATTTTTATACCGCATTTTTCAGCCTAATTCGGCGACTCAATGCGGTTTACAATGCAATTTATATAACAGTAACAATTAGTTAAAACACAACATACACGACAGACAATACAAGACAAACAATGTGGTCATCAACGCCTCAGTAAAATCAGATTCCCGTTCTCATAATCCTTCTACCATTCCTTGTTCATTCAACCCGTCTTCGTGAGTTCAGTTGCCTTGTTGACCGAACGCCTGTTCATAGAGCCACGTCTTGACCTTCCTCCGGAACTCCAGCAACGAAGGGGCCTGCCTGATGTCTGCGGGTAGGGCATTCCATAGCCGAGGGGCTACCACCGAGAAGGCCCTGTCCCTCGTCCCCGCCAGCCGCGCCTGCGACGCAGGCGGGACCGAGAGCAGGGCCTCCCCGGACGATCTTAACGTCCTCGTCGGTTCATAGGTGGAGATGCGTTCGGAGAGGTAAGCAGGGCCAGAACCGTTTAGGGCTTTATAGGCTAAAGCCAGCACCTTGAATTGTGCCCGGTAGCAGATTGGCAGCCAGTGGAGCTGGCTCAACAGAGGAGTGGTGTGCTCCCTGAGTGCCGCTCCCGTTAGTAACCTGGCCACCGAGCGCTGGACCATCTGAAGCTTCCGGGCAGTCTTCAAGGGCAACCCCACGTAGAGCGCGTTGCAGTAATCAATCCAGGATGTAACCAGAGCGTGGACTACCGTGGCCAAGTCAGACTTCCCAAGGTACGGGCGCAACTGGCACACAAGTTTGAGTTGTGCAAATGCTCCCCTGGACACCGCCGAAACTTGGGGTTCCAAGGTTATGTACACTTTCTCACATTGATTAAAAACACCTTACAAAACTGACTGTGATGTGGTCATGACTGCACAATGGTCAACCAACTTGCTTCTTGTTTTCCTTTCTTTTTGTAATGTCTTATCTATTGCACCAGTACATAACAGCATTAGAAAAACGCAAATGAACGGTAAGCCTATGCATCCACAGCTGGATTTATGTTTGTACAAAAAGGAGAGGGCAAAAAAAAAATGAAGCAATGGGAAATCTCTTTCAGATCAGAAACAAAGGAAAGCAACTCCCAAATTTAGGAAGAATGTAATCTATTAGGAAATCTTGATTTATCCCACCCTCCCCATTGGAAACATATCAAGAACTTGACATTGACTTACAAGATTTTGGGAAAGTTTGGGTTGGATGCAGGATTTGGGAAACTGTAGTGCCAAAGATTAACTTTCCAAGCCCTGGTCCTTGCATTTTGAAAACCATTTGTTGTTCCCCAAAAGTGAACAAATAAATAACTATAACAAAAACACAGTTGAACTCATGTAGCCTGTTGATATTCAACGTCTCCTAGCTATTGTATTGTTACTCCTCTCTCCAGCCCATCCCTGACTTAACTGGGAGCAAAATCCACTTAATGACTATTCACAAACCACTGCCCAAGTTGTAGATAGACATTAACCTGTGCACTCATGCCTTACCCTACAGCTTCAAACTGCAAATCATTTACTCCTAGATTACAGGGACTGCCTGCTCTGGAAGTTCCTCTTTTTCAGATGAAATAACAGCCCTGCTATTTTGGTCCTCTGTAACAATATATGTCCATATTCCCTAGCACAATGCAAGGCTGCAAAGTGGACTGTAAACATCAGTTGTCGAATAACATCCAGTAAAGCTAGTTAGGAGGGGAAATAACACAAACTAGTTTGATAAATGAGGGGTAGATAACACCATTAAGATAATTTCTAGCTTTAAAGCTTTGTGCTCAAAAAGGTTAAGAGGGTACTAGGTTTCCAAGTGCATAACTAGAAAGTCTAGAGTGGCTATGAATTTTACATGGTATGTATGGCAGAATATAATTGGGGAAGGGATTTTTTAAAAGGTAGGAATTCTTGCATTTCTTTCCATATGCTGAACTGAGGTGTCAACTAGAGCTCAGAAAGGTTATTGTCCTGGACTACAGATAGTCAAATGGGGGTTTCCTGAAAACATGTAAGAACTTCAAATTGACTGGGAAAATTTGGGGTTGGATGCAGGATTCGGGGAGCTGTAGTCCAAAAGATTAGCTTTCCAAGATCTGGTCCTTGCATTTTAATAAACTGTTTGCTGTTTCCCAAAAGAAAGCAAATAAATCAGATAAATCTCATAAATCAAACTAAGGCTGTAGTATTTTGACAACAACACAACATTATAAAAAGCCCAATGTGCTTGATAAAATGAGATTCATTTGTAAAAGGAAAGACCACATCGTAGATGGATCAGTTCAATCAAGGAAGCCAAAGCCCTGAATTTGCAGGTCTTGAGCAGGTCTCTTAGTGACAGGGTGACTGGGAGGTCTCTCAAGCATACAGTCACCAAAGCCGGGTTGATGGCAATTAACAGCTATAGTCCAAAAAAGTAACTTGTCCAATCCAACCACCCTGATCTTGAAAGAAAAACAGATAAGTGGAGTTTGAATGGATAATGAATTTCCTTGGGGTGCATTTCAATATGGAAGACCTGAAGTAGAATGGCATGATCAGACTACAATGATGCAAACTCTTGAAAAGTGTTCAAAAAGTAGTGGATTGCTGGGTTTACATCTCCTGATGTTTCCTCCAAAAAAAAAAACTCAACTTGTTAGCAACTATTTTTGTGTTGTCAGGGAGCATGAAGCGAATGGACTGAAATCTATTTGTACCAGCAGGCCTACCCAGCCAGCTGAAAGCATGAATTTTAAGCTCATGTCCTGGGTCTTGGTCTCTGTCCTGTGTGTATTTTATAGAAATGCTTGATATGTATATTTTATGGAACTGCATTTTAATATATGTGGAATTTTATAGTATTTGTGTGTTTTTACTGTGTTGTGACCCACTTTAAACTATGGGAGAGGTGGGTAAGAAATAATAATAGTTATCATTATTATTTTACTGACACAAAAACATAGTATGTCACAGCAAACAAGAGATATATGGTGGATTTTGTATCATAAAATCACAAGTTAAACACTTCCCAAGCATCTAGGATTGTGTGATGTATTTTTGAATGTTGCGCGCAGATCCAAGTAAGGGGGCCTTTTGTACTTGACAGATCATGATTTTGTCAATACTTATTGTTTCCAAATGCCGCCTGAGATCTTTTAGCACAACACCAGTGTGCCGATGACCACTGGGACAACCTGTACTGGTTTATGCCAGAGCCTTTGCTGTTCAATTTTTAGGTCTTGATAACAGCTGCGTTTTCCCTGTTGTTTTTCCTCAATTCAACTGTCATCTGGTATGGCAACATCAATAATCCAAACTTTTTTCTTTTACATAATCGTGATGTCTGGGATATTGTGTTCCAAAACTCAGTCGGTCTGGATTCAAAGGTCCCACAGAATTTTTGCGTGTTGCTATTATTATTATTATTATTATTATTATTATTATTATTATCTCATAGCTAGATGTGCTGAAAAGTTGTCATTTACAAAAAGTTCACACAAAGAAAACCAAGAGCACTGTATAGACTGTCACAGCATGCCCAGATATAACAAAATATCTGGCTGCAAGCCCACTCACTCGAAACAACATAGGAAAGCTGTGTTAGGAGGCTGAGCTGCTTATAATCTGAATTCGGATTTAAGATTATTGTAAAAATGAGCTGTAGTTGCATACATCTACTTATGACGTTATAAGTTACTAACAGAATGCCTGTTCCCATATTGGTCGTCTCACAGGAACTGCATTGGCTTGCAATTTCATTCCAAGCTCAGTTCTATGTTCTGATTCTGACCTGCAAAGATCAAATAATTTGAAGGCAGCATATCTGAAAGACTGCTTCCTGCCATATCAGTCTGCCCAGAATCTGATATGCTCCATAGAGTTCCCATTGGGTGTCTCGCCAACACACAAGTGAGCTGTTGTTGAGAGGATGAGAGAATGTAGCTGATCTTGATTGTGGAAGTCCATCCCAAGGGCAAACAGACTGTCTCCAGCTTGAGCTTCTGGCATCCAGCCATATCTGTATTGTTCAACATGGCCTTTGATCCTTAAAATTACTTTTAGGGTAGGCTTCTGGGATTGTTTTAATCTGTCCTTACAGAAGGTTGCCTTTTTGAAAACTGATACTTAAAATGGTGTTAAGCTGTTTCAAAAGAATGCTTTTATCAGTTGTGTAGCACCTTGGGACCCCTAGCAGACTGAGGGGTGATTAATAAATACTTTTAATAAATAAATAACAAAGAATTTACATTTCCCAAAGTAATACACAAATCAGAACTCATTTATTCTTCCATTTTCACACTTCTGTGAATCTTGCGTTGTAGCTTGTTGAGTTACAAAATGCACAGAAAAATGTATTCTTGATTTTTAAAAATGTACAAAAAAATTCATCTGAGAATAAATGCGCCCAAAAATGGATATACTAAGATAATTTTGTATTAAAATATTTATAAATTTTCAGGGAGACATTAGGCAAAGAAAAAAGACAAACTGGTTTATGAATAGGATAGAACAAAATGATGCTTTCAAAATATTTGGAAGTTTCAGAAACTGAAATGGAAAGATTCATTAATTCCAAAAATATTTCTCTGAAGGCTATGAATCTCTTATTGTCAGTTTCAGGCAATATGCAAGTCAGACTTAGACTTGACTACATTTGTTATTGTAGCAAAAGTTTTTTATTCTCTTTCTCCCTCTACAGCAAGCATGGACAAACTTTTGAACTTGGGGGCCACATGGTGGGCTGGAGAGGGGTGAGTGAGCCGGACAGGGAGGGAAGGGGAGGGTAGGCCAGGGGGTTGGTGAAGGGGGGAGGGTTTCAAATACAGCAGTTTGCCTGGTCCACAGCTGCCCCCAGGAAGTTGTACTCATCAGCCCCAGCCCCAGGCAGAGCCTCCTCCTGGCCTGCACCTTGGCCTCCACTGCCACAGGACTCAGCTGCTCCTAGCCAGCACGCTCCCCTTCTTCTGGGCCTCTAACACCAGTGATAAGGAGGACAGCTCCTCCTCCTCTTCGTCATCTGCTGCCACAACCTGGGCATGTGGCTGCCTTCCCTTCCCTTCCTCCCTGCTCCTGTTGTTCTTTTTTCCTAAGGTGAATTTGCCCTTGAGAAAGGTGGCGGAGAATGCACTGGCTCCTCACGCTCCAGTGAGGAGCAGCTAAGTCCCGTAGAGGTGGAAGCCAAGGTGCAAGTCAGAAAGAGGATCTGCCTGGGGCTGGCGCTGCAGCCGCATGTGACTTGCCAGGTCTCCTCTCAGCATGAGGGCATGGGTGGGTTGACACGTTCTCATGCCTATAGGAAAGTGAAAGAGAGGAGGGCCTGAGAAAAGATCCCAAAGGGCCACATCTGGCCTCCGGGCCTGGGTTTGCCCATACTTGCTCTACAACATCCAAAGCCCCATCTTATCCCCCGGACTTGCATTTGTGTATATCCACAATGGAGTAGTCATGACAAGAACTATCACAATGCAATAGTGAGTCTTGAGAGTGGTTATAGGAGAGCTATAGCAGAACTATAGCTTTTTCTCTCTTAAATGCAATATAGAACACAATACATATTCACAGCCCTTGATCTATTAACAATATGATGAACAGAAAGCCTTTATGCTTTCTTAATGACATCTCTCAGAGAACCCCCATCCCAGTTTAACAAAGAAAGATTTCATAGTATCTCTACTTTGGTCCCAGTGAAGCTTTTCCTGGACTCTGTCTTGTCTAAGTTTATATTTTATTGAAAACAGAATATCTGTTCTAGTCTCTTGCTTTCTCCTTTCTCTCCCTCCAAGATACACATTAGTGGACATATTGTGCAAACTGTCTTAGTAGCAATTTATTATGCATTATGATATTGTTTTCCAGGTTGTCCATCGCAGCTGGGAAACAAGCAATTTACACAGAACATTCAGGATTCATACAGGGAATTTCAAATGATGAAGAACTATGTGATTTTGTCTTACACATGTCAGGACAGAGCATCTCCATCATATTCCCTTAAGTGTAGTGAGTTTTGAAGGGGGGCTGAGGGAGAAGGGTTGCTCCTTTGGTAATTTTATTTCAGCTATTAATGGGCAGGAACTAAAGTTTTCATCCCCCAAGACTCTCACTTCTTGGTATAACAAAGGTCAGCTCATGCAGCCCAGCAGAATTGATCTGTGCTGTCAACACCTTACATCAGTACTTTAACTTTCAAATACTCGGGGGTCTGGCTTTAAATACGCTTCCAAACAGAACTTAACAGGGTGGTATTTTCCCTCAGTTGCTGAAACAGTATAAAAGTCAGGAGCAACAAGAGATTACAAAATAATACCATATTTCTTTTGTATTTATGTTTATTGTGTGCATTCGAGTGACCACTCAAATGCAAAGTTATTTAAAAGACAAAAGGGAGGATTAAACAGGAAACACGTGGTACACTGGAGTAGCTAAGGATCACTTACTTGCTTCACTTAGGCAATCCCTTGTAGCTCGAGGATGATGGTCTTCCAGATGTGGTGACTTGGTAGTGGGGCTGTTGGTGGCTGTGGAGTCCTATTTGCTACTGGGCACAATTCAAAGTGCTGGCTTTACCCTATAAAGCCCTAAAAGGTTCTGGCCCAGCTTACCTGTCCAAACGTATCTCTCCTTATGAACCATCTAGGAGCTTAAGATAGTTTGAGGAGGCCCTGCTCTCGATCCCGCCTTCTTTGTGGGCACATCTGGCAGGGACGATGTTGTGGAACTCCCTCCACAGGGATATTAGATCGGCCCCCTCCCTCCTGACTTTCCGAAGAAGGGTAAAAACTTGGCTCTTCAAGCAAGCTTTTGCAAATGCAGCGGAATAGATAAACATAAAATTATGAATAATGAACATGGAATGGCCAGGCGATGTTATTGGAAAATGACTTTAACAGGACGACACTGGTTATTATATGTTTTTAATGGTTTTATATGTTTTTCTATTGTTATGCTGATTGTTTTAAATCATATTTTTATAGATGTGTGGCATTGAACTGTTGATAATCTGTAACCAGCCTTGAGTCACCTTAGGGTTGAGAAAGGTGGGCTATAAATGCAGTAAATTATATATATATATATATATATATATATATATATATATATATATATATTCTTGATCCGCATGTTCTCCCGCAGTGTGGACATTGGTTTCCCAGTGGAAGGCAGTCCTGGTCAGGGTTGGCTTGATGCACCTTCCTCTTGGCACATTTCTCCCTTTTGCCCTCCATTCGTGCCTCTTCGAATTCTGGTCACAGCTGACCTCCAGTTAGAGTGCTCAAGGGCCAGAGCTTCCCAGTTCTCTGTGTCGATGTTATAGTTTTAAGGTTGGTTTCAAGCCCGTTCTTAAAATCTCTTTTCCCAGCCACCAACATTATGTTTCCCATTCTTGAGTTGGAGTAGAGTAACTGCTTTGGGAGACAGTGATCAGGCATTTGGACAATGTGGCTGGTCCAGCGGAGGTGATGGTGGAGGAGCATCACCTCAATGCTGATGGTCTTTGCTTCTTCCAGCATGCTGACATTTGTCCACCTGTCTTCCCAAGAGGAGTTTTCAGAGTCAACACTGATAGAATCATTCCAGGAGTTGTGTGTGATGTCTGTAGACAGCCCATGTTTCGCAGGCATATAGCAGGATTGGGAGGACGGTAGCTTTATTAATGAACACCTTGGTCTCCCGATGGATGCCCTGGTCCTCAACACTCTCTGCTTCATTCTGAAAAATGTTGCACTCGCAGCGCTCAGGCGGTGTTGTATTTCAGTATCAATGTTGACTTTTGTGGAGAGGTGGCTGCCAAGGTAGCAGAAATGGTCAACATTTTCTAATGTTATACCATGAAGCTGTATTTCTTCATCTACATTGTAGAATTAATGCAGTCTGATAGTACTTTAACTCTGTGGTTCAATGCTATGGAATCATGGAGTTTGTAATTTGATAAAGCAATAGCACTCTTTGATAGAAAAGGCTAAAGACGTAAAACTACAATTGCCATAGCATTAAGCCATGGTAATTAAAGTGATGTCAAGCTGTATTAGTTATACAGGGGTCCTGTACCTTTAATGGCTATGTAAAACAGGAAGGTCAGCAGAGAGAACTTGATTATTTCATTTGCTGAAATCCCCTCTTCTAAACAACTATTAAAGGTATAGAACCCCTGCCCTATTTCTCACCCTATTGGAACTATTAGATCTCAGCTGAAGATACTTGATCACCCTAATTGTATTGACCAAACATTGAATCACAGGAATAGAAATGCATATTGTTTCATGCTTCAACCCAGCAATGGTTTCCCATAGAAGGAAAGTATACTTCTTTAATAAAAATGACCTACTTTAAATTCTTCCCAGATGTGGAGCACATTCCCTGGAGCAATATGAAGTCATACCTTGGAGGGAGCTGAAGATGTTACTGCTGTGCAAAAAAATTCCTTCCAAAGTTATATGGCTTGTTGTTTGCTGTGCAAGAACATTATTTATATTGCATCTTGGGAATATCGATATGAATAACCTCTGGCACTTCACACTTTTTCAAGTAGGGATTGCTAAGGCCATATTACCATGAAATTCTGATATATATTATAGTGCATTCAGTGGTTAGAGATTGTGATTTAAAAAGCTAATGTGCCAGTGGATTGGAGAAAAAGACTAAGCTTTATTGTAAGAATAAATTTTATTGTTTAAACAAAAAGGAGAAACAATGATATATATTTACAAACAGAACATGCAACATACAAAGACAGTAACAAACACAGTAGGCAATACATTCCCTCCATCTCCACAGCCATGAACCCACTACCATAGACTTCCATCCCTGCTCACTATGATATTCCATACCCTATAACACTTACCATATAAGTTCCTTAAATAGTCCCCCTTGCAGCATCCTTAAAGTCAACTTTTGCCTTCTTTCCAAGATATGGGAAGGCCAGCCACCATTTGTTTATAAATTCTTCATTTTTCCCCCCTCAAAGTCTGTTAGACAGCTTGGCTATTTGTATGTAATCTATTAATCTTTCTCTCCACTCTCTCTTGAGCCGTTATCTTTCTCCCTTCCATGATTTCACTATAACCATTCTTGCTACAACAAAGCTGTATTGCCATATTTTTTTATCTTACTGATTAATACCCTCTCTGAATAGACCTAGAAGGCACATTGTTGGGCTTTTCTTGCCCTTATTGGTGAGCATGTTATTTACTTCCATAACTATCCCATTCCAAAATTGTGATACTATCGGACATGACCACCAGACATAGAAAATATTATCCTCTGTGTTTTACATCTCCAGCAGATCCCTCCATGGATTTTGGCAATTTTAGCAAATAAATCTGGAGTTATATAGCCCTGTAAAACATTTTGTATATATGTACTCTCTAATGGACCCTGCTATTGAGAATTTAAATCCTTTTTTCCAGAGATGCACCAATTTTTCTAATTCTATGTTTTCCCCCAAATCTCTAGTACAAGACATCATGACAGGTTTTATTCTATTGTCTTTTAGATTATATTCTAGAATGTATTTATATAATCCGGAGTTGTTGTTGTTCATTTGTTCAGTCACTTCCGACTCATCGTGACCTCATGGACCATCCCACGCCAGAGCTCCCTGTCAGCCATGGCCACCACTGGCTCTTTCAAGGTCAAGCCAGTCACTTCAAGGATACCATCCATCCATCTTGCCCTTGGTCGGCCCCTCTTCCTTTTTCTTTCCATTTTCCTTGGCATAATTGTCTTCTCTAAGCTTTCCTGTCTTCTCATGACATAGCCAAAATATTTCATATTTGCCTATAATATCCTTCCCTCCAATGAGCAGTCGGGCTTTATTTCCTGAAGTATGGACTGGTTGGATCTTCTGGCAGTCCAAGGCACTCTCAGAACTTTCCTCCAACACCACAGTTCAAAAGCATCTATCTTCCTTCACTCAGCCTTCCCTATGGTCCAGTTCTCACATCTGTAGGTGACCATGGGGAATACCATTGCTTTTACTATGTGGATCTTTGTTGCTAGTGAGATGTCTCTACTTTTCACTATTTTATTGAGATTGGTCATTGCTCTCCTCCCAAGAAGTAAGTGTCTTCTGATTTCCTGGCTGCAGTCTGCGTCTGCGTCTAGGTTCTTTGCACCTAGAAATACAAAGTCTGTCACTCACATTACCTTCCACACACACCCCAAAATGCTTGTGCTTTTTTGGGAGGTATCCAGATGCCCTACCAGACACAAAAGAAAAGCCTTTCAAAGAAAAAAATAACTTACCTGGACGGCATTTCTCTGCTGCTGGCCCTCTCCTGGTGCATAGAAATGATGTGCCAGGAGAAGAGGGGGTCAGGAGTGATTTTCCTTCCCCCCCCCCTTCCTGACACATCATTTCTAAGCACCAGGAGAGGGCCAGAAGCAGGGAAATGCCAGACGGGTAAATTATTATTTTCTTTTTAAGGATTTTAAAGGGGTTTTAGGAGGAGGTGGGGCTGTTGTGAGTTTTTTTGGGGTCCAGGAGCCCAAAAATCCCAAGACAGCTGTGTGGATTGGGACCCGAAGTCACATGAAGCAATCCCCGGGCCTGATCCACACAGCGTCCACAGCTGGAAATTACTGCAGCACAAAGCAAGTCTTTCTGCTTTGTGCCGAAGGAATTTGTTTTTACCAGAAGCATCATTTGGATGCCCCAGGTAAAAACATTGGAGAGCACATATTTTCCACCCTGTGTGGATGCGCCCTTACATTTCTTTTCCTCAAACCCTATTTTAGCATATTTTATAAATCTATCATGTAGTTTATAAAACCAAACCCATAACTGATACCTAGTTCTTTTCTTCCTTTTAGGTTGCATTTCCAACAAAATGTAACATTGATGCATGAATGGTCTCATTTAGACATAATTAAATAATATCCAAAATCTTGTTAGTGATAATGTCACACTGCCACAATGTATTTTCATCGAAATGATGGAAGAAGGTATGTGCATAACAACTTTGTGTCATGCAACTTACTTGCCTCCCACTGGGGAGTAATGCGCAAATGCACAGAGAAACTTCAGGACCTTCAAGAAATCCTCTGGATGCTCTGTTGGGCAGACAATGTCATCTTCAAGTATCTGGTTGCAGAAACACAGACAGACACTCTCTGATTGGCTACTAAATTGTGAAAAAAGAAGTAAACTGAGCCTATTAGTAGAGCAGGAAGTTTCAGAGCTACGCCTGGCAAAGTTTACATTAATATGTTATTTATCCCAAAAGTCAAAATGCAACCAATATGTATTAATAGAAAAATTAGTCTGAGCAAGAGAGGCCAACTAAAATAGCACAATGTGAATATATGCTAAAAGTTCTTTCTTGCTCAGACTGGTGTGGGAGGTGTGGAGGAAGTGAAGGATCCAGTAAAATGCTGAAAATAATATAACTTAATCCTAATTTCTGTCATGCTGGCAGGCAGAACATAAAAGTTCAAAAACTAACTTCTGGGATTTTTCCTCCCTGCATACTCCTTAGAGAAGATGCTATATCTTGTATGCTAGCAGAAGTGGCAACTGTCGGGCAGGTAATTAGTCATCCTCCTTAATGCTTCTTTCTAAATTTACTCATAAAATGTCAGTTACTTCTCCCTCCCGCCCTTCCTCTGTCAGAAGACTTGATGAAATCAATAAGAACTGTTCCTATCAGGTCACAGACAACATAGATAATTCTCCACACTTCTAGCCAGACAATGGTCATTAAATTCCCTGTTTGTAAACTAGATGGATTGGAGGTCATGGGGGTCTTTTCATAGCCCGTAATTCATCAATGTCTTTTCTTCAGCATCGTGATAGAGATGGGACCTCATTCAAATTTTTGCAAGCCACACTTGTCATATAGCTGCCATGGCCTCAATACATCAAATTTCAATGGCCTTTTGGCATGAGGCTATTTCCCAAAGCAATACCCTTGTGTCCCTTCAGAATTGTGGCTGTTGGGGAGGAAGAAAAATGTGGACATGGCCCTCCAAATCAGAATTCGCCCCAGCCCAAGGAAATGTTCATTCAGTCCCCATATTTCTAGCATTGCAATAACTTAAAACTTCATTTGAGCATTTAGAAATATCATTAGTTATCCAAAAGAAAGGATTAGGCAATGTTATCAAGTGAATACAAACACAGCAAATGTAACATGCCAGCTGTTATCGATGGGTGTCATTACACTGTAGAATTAATGCAGTTTGATGCCACATTAACTGCCATTTCTCAGTACTATGGAATCCCAGGAGTTGCATTTTTTCAAGGCCTTTAGCCTTCTCTTTCAAAGAGTGCTGCTGCCTCACCAAACTACAATTTCCATGATTCTATAGCACTGAGCCATGGTTTTGTCATCTCTTTGTGATGGAATATAGCATACAGCACTGGATATTCATTGACAGTCTCCCATCCAAGTACTACCTAGAGCTGAGTGTGCTTAGCTTCCATGATCAGAGGGGATCTGGTGTCTTTAGGGTAGTTCTAGCTCAGCCCCAGATATTGTTGAATTTGGCCATATCTTTGTCTACCACTTTTCCAAGTCACTTACTCCTATTAGACCCAGGAAATGAACAGTCATAGACTATACTTATTATTTGTTGTTGCCTGCTATAGCATTCCACCTACTTTCCCGGGCCCTCTAGAAATTGCACTAGCCTTGGTCTGGCCTTTTTAAATTGCCTTGAACAGCCAGAATTATTTTATATGTGTGTGTGTGTGTGTGTGCTATTGTGATTTTTTATGCTTATATTGTTGTGTTAATTTTATATTTATATTGTTTACTCTGTATGTATTGATGATGTTACTTGGAAACTGCTCTGAGTCCCCTCGGGGAGATAGAGCGGTATATAAATAAAGTTGTGTTGTTGTTGTTGTTGTTGTTGTTGTATAAATCAGACACTTCAATCCAAATAATAGATGCTTGTAACATAGCTTTTAGCCCAAGGCTGTAAATATGGCACTCTTTAAAGAAATACCCAGTGAAAAGAGAATAGCCTCTATATGAGTATTTCTGAATCAAACTGCGGTTTTCCAGCTGTTTGGGCCTCTGTCTCCCAGAAATCTAGCCAGTTTGTTAAATAGTCAGGAATTCTGAGAATTCGAGGCCTAAACAGTTGAAGGGCCACCGTGTGAAGAGGCCTGAAATCAAATTTTATATGCATGTTCTCATTTTCTAGAGGCCACTATGAACCTTTTGGAGGCAGAAAAAAGCCATCCCTGCTACTTCCCTAGACTAAACATAGGGCATTACTGCATGCAAGCTGCTACCCTGTGGTGTTCCTGAAAAGCCGGATAGTGGCTACTTACTATCATGATAGCAGGTGGCCTTGCACAGTTGCTGGTGACACACAATTGCAACTGCAGTGCAAACCACACTCCTATTTGGGTGGCATGATTTTGCCCTTTGCTGAGCCCCCCCCCCCCCAGTTTTTTTTCCTTTTTTCAAGCACTTTGCAATTGCACAGCGTTTTTCTTCAGGAGAGAATAGTGGATGCAACCACAGAAGAAGATAGGAATGTGGTATGACCTCTCATTATCCCCTGATATCTTCATGGGGAGGTGGTGAATCAGTAATGGATATCATGCAACATTATTTGATAGTGCCCTCACTAAAGGTGGTAGTCCTGCTGCTGAGTTGGTTCACTGCCTCCATGCAATAAAGTCCATAGACACCAAGAATACCATTGCAGTAAAACAAAGGAATTTGTGGTAAACTTCAGTGTTGTTGAGCATTTAAGACAATCAGTAGTATCTGATGGGAAGAATTGGAGTGGGTGGGATGACATTCTGTTGAGTCTTTATATTAGCACAATTTGACATTTCTGCCAGAGACTGTCTGTTTACCCAGCTTCCATAAAGAAAATTCCCAGGTGATTCAACAATCCATAGTATTCTTGGGATGGGGCATTGCATTACATTTCATTGACTCTCAGGAGTATCTTGCATACGGTTGTCTATTCCAAGTCCTCCCACACCAAGGATTAGGGACTAATGACTTCATCACATGGGTCTTCGCAAGAGTCCTAGGACACCCATCACATGACTCACACTCACTTCTGGTGGGGCTCAGTAGATGAACTGTGCCTCATGTGTCCTAGGACATTTCTCCCAGAACACGGAAGGCTTCCCATGTTTTGTAGGCAGCAATGAGGCCACGTGTGATGAAGAAGCATCACTGTGAGCAATGTTGGAACCTAGCTCTAGCAGAGAAGAGTCCTTTGTCTCACCCTGGTCATGCCACAGATATATAAATCCTTTTGCCTAGTTCCAACAGACCTCACTACCTCTGAGGATGCTTGCCAAAGTGCAGGCGAAACGTCAGGAGAGAATGCTTCTAGACCATAGTCATACAGCCTGAAAAAACCTACAACAACCCAATGTTGGAACCACCCCATGGATTCACCATGGAAGCAAACAAATTCCCACAGATCCAACAATAAGTGTGATGAAAGCCTGATTCGAATACATTCTCAATCAGATTATTCTTCACAATGCTGTATATTTCATCATCATCTAGTAGAACATTTCAGTCTTTTTTTAAAAAAAAACTCTTCTGTTTAGTCATTTTCTTTCTAAGTTAATAAATAAATAAAAAGTCCAGGACAACAACATTAACACAGTAACACTAATTTCCCTAAGGGAGTGATGAAAGTTTGCTGGGAGATTGCTATGAAAAGAAGACCGGAGAGGCTGAAGAAAGAGATCTGCAGTGTGGCAGTTACTCAGAATGACTGAGCAACGGTTGGCACATTTGGTGTAATTTTGGATCCATTCCAGATGGAAATTGCATTCGGGAGGGAGAATTAGGGCAGGAAAGAAGGAGGAAAGACAATTTTCCAAAAAACGAGAGAGCTGCTGCACTCTTGTATTTTTTTTCTTGATCCATATTGCTAAGGCTTACTTGCTGCTGGGCCTTATTAATATTTCACTAAAAGCCACGCTTTAAAAAAATAGTTAATTATTGAAAATGCATCTCTGTCTGATGCTGAAAGGCTGTCTCTTTCAAACAGGTGACTGGTTCAGATAACCCCAGAAGGCACTTCTGGGTCTTCTCGAGCCTTGATCAAAACATTCTTTTTTAATTTGATAAGAATAGAGGTGATTAAAAGTGGAAATGATGGCAAGTCTAATGAAAGCTTCCTTCTTATGTCCCCCAAGAGCTGGAATAATTGTTTGATTTCTTTATCTTCGTCGTCTCCTTTATGAATATTTTCAATGCCTGCCTCCTGCTGGCATGATGGCTATAAAGATCATTGTAGCAAGTGTGTGTGTGTGTGTGTGTGTGTGTCAACTACTCTTTGCAGTGGTAGCAGTTCAAAGACTGGAATGTCCAGACTAAATACACAGCAAAAAAAATCATTTCTTGAACATTTCAATTTCGACAGGAACATGAAACAACAGACCCATGACTTCAGAATCCAAAAATTAAACAACTGAGCTGAGACACTATACAGAGCAGACACTGAAATTAATTATGCCTTCATCATTTAAAACAAAGAGGGCATAAAAAGTCCAGATCACATCACTGGGCAATGGTTGGATTTGTCTCCTAGTGGACGCTGTAAAATACGCAGTCTGTCAACAAACTTGTTACTTGCACTCACTGGAGTCAAGTTGAAATCTTTGCTCAGAGTTTGTTAATCCTTCTACAGAAGACAAACTATCCTGCAGTGGCCTGCCTCCAGGAAGGTGGAGGGGGCCAGAAATCAGCTAGGGAATTGTCACAGATCATTTACCCAATCTGGCCCTCAGTTTCAACCCTCGAAACCCTACTTTTTATGCTGTCCTTCTTCTCCCATTTCATCCCTTTCTTGACTGGGTTCCTGGGTACCAGGGTGGCCCCTTAAATGTAGATCTGTGACTGTGCTGTTGTGTAGGTTATTTATAGAGAGAGCCAGATACTATTTTAAAAGAAGAATAACAAATGGAGGTTTATTGGAACAAAATAAGGCAACACATTCTAAATAGTCTATACTTTCAAGGCTCTCCAGAATAGAGTTAGTTCATCTTTCTGACTAACTGTTATGTTTCTGTTAAATTGAAATCTCATCCCTGTCAACTGTCTCCTTCTCCATCAAGCCCACATCCTGTTTATGTCAAAGCCTAATCCAATATATCTCAAATCCCGACCCTGTCTGGCTCCCAGAGGCAGCCTTCTTTTCACCCACAGCCCACCTTTACATTATTCTTTCAACTATGATTGGCTGCCTTCTGCAAAAATCTGCCCAGCACTTCTTTCACAGGAAATTTTATTTTTTCCCTATTTTATTCTGCTATGAGGAAGAAGATTTGATTATTTTCTGCCAGTATAAGCCCATGATTAATCCCTCAAAAGTGAGGAACATGCTGGAGCTTGGTTTTGTCAGAGGATGTCAGCCATATTGTTCAAGACACAGAGTCAAACCACATGCATGTAACATTACATGTTTATTTTGTTCTTAATTCCAAGGCAGGAACAGTTGGTGGCTTCCATATTGGCTGAGAAACTACATAATGGAGACTCCCTACACCTCTCCTCCCACTCCCCCAAACTCACCTCCTAGCTGCAGGAGCTCTTACTTCCATGGCCATTTAGTGAGCTGTGGGAAATAGGGGGCATCAGAGGAGCATCTAGCTATGTCCCTATAATCAAGTGCAGAACAATTACATTAGCCTCTCAAGACCTCTCAAGGACAAAGATGATCCCATTGTTCCATACATGGCTCTAGAAATGTGGCCAGGAGCTACTCCAATGTGGCCAGGAGCTACTCTGGTTAAAGAACTCTGAATGATCATGGAATGGGAGCTCCTGCAATTAAAGAGTGGTGTTTAGGAGTGGGGGGATTAATCATTGCATGCTGTTGGTAGAGAATTTTGCTTTCCTAAAGACCAAAACAAGCAACTTACAATGACTTACATTCAATATATGCCATGGTAAGTCAATAAGGGGATGTCAACTATACATTCTATTACTCAAGACACAGGGTGACATTAAACGTGTATTTTGTTCTTAATTCCCAGGCAGGGACTTCCAAAATATGGCTTCCATATTTTGGGGGACTCCAGTGTGTGCCCCACCCCATGCTGCACAATATGCATGCGTTAACAATCATTCCAGTCTGGGATCATTCTGATTAATGTACCCTTTGACATATGAGAGACAAAGCTGTACATATTCATTAAAGTGCTGGAAATTGGGGAGATATTTTGTGTAAGGGGTCCTTAGTTACTGTAAAGAGCAACTCTTTCGTGCTACACTAAAATAGCACTGCGATTCCACTTTAATTGCCATGGCTCTATCCTATTGCATCTTGGGATTGGCAATTTGGAGAAAGAGATCTAGAACTTTTTGCCAGAGAGCTGCAGTTCTGTCCTAATTCAGTCCCTGGTATCTGGGTTAGTTTTTGCACACATCTGTATGAAACCCTGACAAACTGCGGCCTGACATTGGAGAGAGTACTAAGAAAGGTGAAAAAATAACATAAGGCAGCTCCATATGTTAAAAACCCAACATTTTTCTTCTCTACTTACTCTCATCAAGCACGGCGAATTTCAGGGGCATATTAGACAAATGAATGTCCAATATATCCCTTTTAGAATGAAAAGGCCAATAAAGTTTCTGCAGTACTTCAGGCTTTAGTATCATAAACTAAAGTGGATATGTTTGCAACCGCAGCTGAAACATTAGAGCTTTGAGAGAAAATATTTTTGGATGAGGACCTTCATACAGACATAAAGTCTAAGAATTTCTTTCATGTGGGAACAGGGGGATTAGATTTGTGAGATCTCTAAAATGATAAGAAGGGAAATAGACTCATTGTGTTTAGAGCTGAATTGGTTAGTTTATGGATGAAACAAATTTAACAGATAATCACATCAGTTTGTTGCTGCTGTTCACAAGTCGTTCAAGACTCTGCTTCTTCTCCTAGAATTACATCTTTAGAGAATACTTTAAAGACTATATAGCTGTCTTGGGTTATATACAGAGGTTGTATATAACCCAAGTTGGACTTTTTGCAGTCCAACTTCCAGGATACTCAAGCTGCATATTTGTAGTCAAAAAAGGACTTTTAAACAGATTAGGGTTATTTCCAAGTTCTTTACAGCCATAACTTTGGAAATCTATTTATTCATGTTTCCTCTGTGGAGAGAAGGACAGTGGAGGATGGGGGCATTCCCAGCTAATGAAAAATATGTTGACAACAGGTATTTATTTATTTGTTTGTTTACTTTATTTATACCCCACCCTTCTAACCCTGAAGAGGACTCAGAGTGGCTTATAGATATCCTATATTTAGGGATGGGTAAGCATTTTATTTCATTTTGTTTCTCATCAGAATTGAGCAAAATGTGTACATTTCTTCACAGAGAGGGTAAAAGAATTCAAGAATTTGAATGTGGCAGAAATTGAAACTGACTTTCTGCCCTTCCATGTTGAGGGCTTTGAGTAGGTATTACTTTGGACCCCTATATATTAATCAGTGTTAGGGTTTAGTTACAGAGCAATCTTTTTTTTTCCTAAGAGGCATCTCATCATTGGGGCCCCTGGTGGTGCAATGAGTTAAACTCTTGTGCTGGCAGGACAAGTTAGAGGTTCGAATCTGGAGAGAGCGCAGATGAGCTCCCTCTGTCAGCTCCAGCTCCCCATGTGGGGACATGAGAGAAGCTTCCCACAAGGATAGTAAAACATCAAAATATTTAGGTGTACCCGAGTAACATCCTTGCAGACGGCCAATTCTCTCACACCAGAAGTGACTTGCAGTTTCTCAAGTCACTCCTGACACACAAAAAATCATTACTATCCATATGGCAGGAAAAAGTAAAATGGTTTTCTCCATGCTAGAAATAGTGTTGAAATTTAACTAATCAGTAGTGGCCAGTGTCAGGAGCACAATCTGGGTTTCATTCCATACTCTAAAACTTCTATTCAATAGGCTGAATTTGTACTGTTAGGGTTAAGGACCATGGATAGCTCCTGTTATCATTACCTACTTTGTAAACAAACTGAAAACACCAGAGACTAGGAACAATGAATTTAAAATACAGAAAAAGAGATTCCACCTAAAGTTTACGGAGACCTTCCTGATAGTTACCAGTTGCTTGACAGTTGCATTTGTTCCCTTGAAGTTTGTGGATTCTCTGTCTTTTGGGGTTTTTTAACAGAAGGTAGGTGGGCTTCTGATTTGAGTGCTTTGATTGTCGATTCTTGTATGTAAGGGGGTCAGACTGGATGGTGCTTTGGGTCCCTTCCAAATCTCTAATTGTACAATTCTAGATCCTGTCTGATCATGGGAGCTAAGCAAAGTCAATCCTGGTTAGTAATTGGATGGGAGACTGTGAATAAATGCCAGGTGTTATAGGCTATAATTCAAATGACAGAACTGACAAAACCACCTCTGAATATTCCTTCCCAAAAATATTCTGAGATAGAGTATGTGGCTTGAAGGCACATACACTCACAAAGATTGAGGGAAGAAGTGGGTTTTAGGGACTGTTGCCACATGAGCTGCTCAAAGGTCAGTATTTCAGCACTGAAAACTTCACTGGGGGGCATGGACTCTCATTCTTTGGAGGTTTTCAAACAGAAGTTAGATGGCTATTTCTTAGAAGTGCTTTAGTTACCTATTCCAGCATGGCAGAGAGTTAGACTAGATAGATCTTGTGGTCCCTTCCACTTCTGTGATTCTAACGTATCCAAAGTAAAGTTTAAACATGCCATCGTTTTCATAGGATGCACAGCACAATCGTAACAGGAAGATGCAGTGATGCAAGATGAATCAAATCTGGCTGTCAAGCCTTTGTTACAAACAAAAGTGCTAGCTTGACAGTAATAATTAATAGTCTTCTACTGCCACTGGGATAAACAAGGAAGAAAGGGGGGGGGGGGGGAGAGAGAGATGAAACAAAGATGCAGAAAGAGATCAAAAGGAGCATAAAGGAGAAGTTATGGAATGACAGATCTTTCAACAAAGGGCAGATGTGTGGCAACCTCAAGGAGTTTCATCCAGGGGTCATGCAGGATGACCCAAGAGGATGATGAAGGGAGGAGTAAGATATATATGGCATGGGTAAAACAAATGCTTATTTGTTTAATTTAAAAATCTGTTCCATATCAAACATTTAAGAATGGTATTTAGTAAATTAAAGTCACAGAATACTTTTTTTAAAAGAAAGCAAATTAATATGTCTGCAACTAGAATTTAGCAAATCAGGAAGTGCTTGTCCAAAAAGTAAAGTTTTCAGCAAATGTGAAAAGCAGAGAAAAGTATCTCCATGTCCAATTTGGCAGAGTATTCCCTGAGATAGGACTCAATATGTTTAGGGCCCTAGAGCTCCAACAGCTCAGGCCCATTTTAAACCACCAGGGGTGGTTCTTCAGAATAGCTTTGTGACTAGTGAATGACAGGAAGATACATCATCAAATGTCTTGGTTCTGAGTTGTGTTTGTCAAATCAAACCAAGTCCATAAAATTAGCACAAAAGATCAAACAGCTAGATTATCTTTGAGGCTGTCTAGATCCAGCTCCAGTCTCATAATGTAATCCTTCAACTAGTGGTTCAGTAAGAGCCCATTCAAAAAACCAATGTGTGTGACAAGTAGGTGCCCATCTTATAGCTCTATATACATCTATCTTTACACGCATTTAAGGACAAGGACATTAGCCATGCTGCCAGAAAACCCACTTCGAAGCCACACTGTGACTAAAGCTAGGAGGCTGACTTCAGAAGAAGCCATTTCAGTATTTCAAAGTGCCCCCAGATTGATGTTACACAACACCATGGAAAACAAAATAGTGGTGCTTGGAATGAAACACTTTTAATGGAATGGACAGGAGAGGTATTAAATAAATGATTGTGGCACCAGTTTATAGACTCTATGAGCTAAACTACCCCATATATATGCATGCATATATATATATATATAAGTTTTTAGTGTCAAATGGCTTCTGAAGGTACAAGCCACGAGGAGAGGTGGGTAAGAAATAACATTATTATTATTATTATTATTATTATTATTATTATTGACACAAAAGCACAGTATGTCACAGCAAACAAGATCTATATGCTGGATTTCATATCACAAAATCACAAGTCGAACACTTCCCAAGCGTCTAGGACTGTGTGATGTATTTTTGAATGATGCACGCAGATCCAAGTAAGGTGGCCTTTTGCAGTTGACAGATCATGATTTTGTCAATGTTTATTGTTTCCAAATGCTGGCTGAGATCTTTTGGCATGGCGCCCAGTGCGCCAATGACCACTGGGACTACCTGTACTGGCTTATGCCAGAGCCTTTGCAGTTCGATTTTGAGGTCTTGATAGCAGCTGAGTTTTTCCTGTTGTTTTTCCTCAATGCGACTGTCACCCGGAATGGCAACATCAATAATCCAGACTTTTTTCTTTTCCACAATCGTGATGTCTGGTGTATTGTGCTCCAAAACTTTGTCAGTCTGCATTTGAAAGTCCCACACTATTTTTGTGTGTCCATTTTCCACTACCTTTGCAGGTTTATGATCCCACCAATTCTTTACTGCTGGCAGGTGGTACTTGTGACATAAGTTCCAGTGAATCATCTGGGCCACAGAGTTGTGTCTTTGTTTGTAGTCCGTCGGTGCAATTTTCTTGCAACAGCTGAGGATATGATCCATGTTTCATCAGCTTCCTTGCACAATCTGTATTTTGGGTAATCCGCTAATTTTCAATCCTGGCATTAATTGCATTGGTTCTGATGGCTTGCTCCTGGGCTACAAGAATCAGGCCCTCTGTCTCCTTCTTCAGGGTTATTATTATTATTATTATTATTATTATTATTATTATTACAATAGTGTTGAGGATTTCTTGATGCCCCTATCAGGAGGCATATGCATTATAATATTGTTGTGTACTTTCAAGCTAACTCCAACACTAGCTTAGATCCTCCCATCAATTTTGATTTGCCATTGGTTTTGTTGAACACTGAGTTGGTATCATTTTCCCAAAGTCAGCCACTGGATTTTAACATCTGGGTTGGGTTTCAAACTCTGGTCCTCCAAGTCCTCGTCCAACATTGAAACTATAGGCTCACTTTTAGTGTCTGTGTGCTTAGCTGTATGGTTATCCATATGTCTATAGATGACAGAGTTTTAACACCCAGGACTGACTGTATTGCACTGAAGACCAGGTAATGTTTATAATTAGGATTCAAGTGACCTTATTTTAATCAACTACAATTAACTTTGGTGCATTGCCTAAATTTAATTCCCAGTTCAGCGAATAAAGAGGCTGACATGCTTCACATGCTTCACAGTGCCTAAGTAATTATGTCAAGCCAGGAACTTTGAACGAAGCAATGAGCACTTGTCAGAGGCCAAGAGTATATTAACAGATTGTATGGTATAATGTCACAAAAGCACATCTATGAGGATTGCACTTTGTACAGCCCAGTTATACAACAGAAGACATGGCTGTGCACTCCTCTTATAGTTGTTCTATCTCTCCATCCACCACTGGGTATTGACTTACTAGCTTCCTAGGCATATATTTGCAGTAGGAATACCACCTTCGACAACCTTTAAGAATATGTAATCAATTGATAACAGCAGTTATAGGCTGTGTCTATTTCTATTCAAGTTACCATATATTCCGGGGTACAAGACGACTTTCTAAGCCTGGAAAATCATCTCAAAAGTGGGGAGTCGTCTTGTACCCCGGAATAATTTTTTTTGGATCATTTTTCCCTCGTCTCCCTCGCCCTTGGCATCCCCGCGTGGTGGAGCCTGAGGAGGAGGGAGGGCGGAGAGAGGGAGGGGGTGAGGAGGAGGAGCGGCAGGCTTCGCTACCAAGCTGGCAGCATGGTAGCCTACTGGGCTGTCTTCACCCTTGCTGGCATTGAGTTGGGTCCGCCTCCGCCCTCTAATCCCAGAAAAGGTGCTGCAGGAGCCAAAGCCGGAGGGGTGGGGGCGGGGCCTCTGGCTACTCTGGCCCCACCCCCCCGCGGAGGGTCCCCCCCCCCCCGCTCTGGCTTCAACTCCTGGTGCTTTACCAGGCCGGCGGGGGGTGTTTGCATGCTGTGCTGTCCCCTCCGCCACTGGTCTGCTGCTAGCTTCGCCTCTGGCCTCAAAGCCAGAGCAACTGCCGAGGGAACCAAACCCAGAGCAGGGAGGCAGTGGGAGAAGAGGACCCCGCCCCTCGCGGCCCCGCCCCACGCTCCGGTTTTTGTTCCCTTGGCAATTGCTCTGAACTTTGAGGCCAGAGGCAGAGCTAGCTGCAGACCAGTTGCGGAGGGGACAGCACAGCATAGCATGCAACCCCCCCCCCCCGGCCTGGTAAAGCAGCAGGAGTTGAAGCCGGAGCAGGGGGGGTGGAACCAGAGGGCGGGGCCCTCTGCGGGGGTGGGGCGGAGCAGCCAGAGGCTCCCTCCTGCAGCAGCTGTTCTGAGATGGAGGCCGGAGGCGGACCCAACTCAATGCCTGTGAGGGTGAAGACAGCCCAGTAGGCTACCACGCTGCCAGATTGGTAGCAAAGGCTGCCGCTCCTCCTCTTTGCCCCCTCCCTCCCTGCGCCCTCCCTATGACTTCCCCTCACATATTTACACAGGGTCTCATCATGTCTCCTCTCAGCCTTCTCTTCTTCAAGCTAAACATACCCAGCTCTTTAAGCCACTCCTCATAGGGCTTGTTCTCCAGACCCTTGATCTGCTCTCTCCTCCCTATGACTTCCTCTCACATATTTATACATGGCTCTCATCATGTCTCCTCTCAGCCTTCTCTTCTTCAGATTAAACATACCCAGCTCTTTAAGCCGCTCCTCATAGGGCTTGTTCTTCAGACCCTTGATCATTTTAGTCACCCTCTTCCTCTGGACACATTCCAGCTTGTCAACCCTTTAGTTGTGGTGCCCAGAATTGGACACAATGTAATTCCAGGTTTGGTATAACCAAGGCAGAATAGAGCATGGGGAGCATGACTTCCCTGGATCTAGACGCTATGCTCCTATTCATGCGGGCCAAAATCCTATTGGGTTTTTGTTTTTTGTTTTTTTGTTTTTTGCCACCGCATGACATTGTTGGCTCATGTTTAACTTGTTGTCCACAAGGACCCCAAGATCTTTTTCACACATACCGCTCTCAAGCCACGCGTCCCCCATCCTGTATCTTTGCATTTCATTTTTGACAGAAGTCAAACTGGAAAGCTCTTATTGACCCAGGGCCCTCCTTCCTCTTTTCTGATTTCTTTTCCCCTTCTAACAATTAAACATCACCTGGCTGTGTCCTTGAGAAAGTCTAAAACAATTCAAGCTGTCACGGTGATTTGAGGATGAAGACATGTCAAGATGTGACCCAGTAAACATGTGCCATGCCAAATGCTACATTTCTGAAGGATGAGGGTCCAATCTGCCCCTCTCTTCTGATAGGAGGTCCTGATTTATAAAGACTGCTTATAGATAAAAATTCTACAAATGCTTTGCCTTCACCTCAGTACTCATAGTACAAAGCCTGACTTCTATTTGCATGCAAGCTTCTGTTGTTGTTCATTCGTTCAGTCGTTCTCCGACTCTTCGTGACTTCATGGACCAGCCCACGCCAGAGCTCCCTGTCGGCCGTCACCACCCCCAGCTCCCTCAAGGTCAGTCCAGTCACTTCAAGGATGCCATCCATCCATCTTGCCCTTGGTCGGCCCCTCTTCCTTTTGCCTTCCACTTTCCCCAGCGTAATTGTCTTCTCTAGGCTTTCCTGTCTCCTCATGATGTGACCAAAGTTCCTCAACTTTGTCTCTAGTATTTTTCCCTCCAATGAGCAGCTGGGCTTTATTTCCTGGAGGATGGACTGGTTGGATCTTCTCGCAGTCCAAGGCACTCTCAGCACTTTCCTCCAACACCACAGCTCAAAAGCATCGATCTTCCTTCGCTCAGCCTTCCCTAAGGTCCAGCTCTCACATCCGTAGGTGACTACAGGGAATACCATGGCTTTGACTAGGCGGATCTTTGTTGCCAGTCTGATGTCTCTACTCTTCACTATTTTATCGAGACTGGACATTGCTCTTCTCCCAAGAAGTAAGCGTCTTCTGATTTCCTGGCCACAGTCTGCATCTGCAGTAATCTTTGCACCTAGAAATACAAAGTCTGTCACGGCCTCCACGTTTTCTCCCTCTATTTCCCAGTTGTCAATCATTCTTGTTGCCATAATCTTGGTTTTTTTGACGTTTAGCTGCAACCCGGCTTTTGCGCTTTCTTCTTTCACCTTGATTAGAAGGCTCCTCAGTTCCTCCTCGCTTTCGGCCATCAGAGTGGTGTCATCTGCATATCTGAGGTTGTTAATGTTTCTTCCAGCAATTTTTACCCCAGCCTTGCATTCCTCAAGCCCTGCACATCGCATGATGTGTTCTGCATACAAGTTAAAAAGGTTGGGTGAGAGTATGCAGCCTTGCCGTACGCCTTTCCCAATCCTGAACCAGTCTGTTGTTCCGTGGTCAGTTCTTACTGTTGCTACTTGGTCCTTGTACAGATTCCTCAGGAGAGAGACAAGGTGGCTTGGTATGCCCATCCCACCAAGAACTTGCCACAATTTATTATGATCCACACAGTCAAAGGCTTTAGAATAGTCAATGAAGCAGAAGTAGATGTTTTTCTGAAACTCCCTGCCTTTCTCCATTATCCAGCGGATATTGGCAATCTGGTCTCTCGTTCCTTTGCCTTTTCTGAACCCAGCTTGAACATCTGGCAACTCTCGCTCCATGTATTGCTGGAGTCTTCCTTGCAGGATCTTGAGCATTACCTTACTGGCATGAGAAATAAGGGCCACTGTATGGAAGTTTGAGCAGTCTTTCGCATTTCCCTTTTTTGGTATGGGAATATAAGTTGATTTTTTCCAGTCTGATGGCCATTCTTGTGTTTTCCATATTTGCTGGCATATGGCATGCATCACCTTGACAGCATCATCTTTTAAGATTTTAAACAGTTCAGCTGGGATCTCGTCGTCTCCTGCTGCCTTGTTGTTAGCAATGCTTCTTAAGGCCCATTTAACCTCACTCCTCAGGATGTCTGGTTCTAATTCATTCACCACACCATCAAAGCTATCCTCGATATTATTATCCTTCCTATACAGATCTTCTGTATAGTCCCGCCACCTTCTCTTGATCTCTTCAGCTTCTGTTAGGCCCTTGCCATCTTTGTTTCTTATCATATCAATTTTTGCCTGAAATTTACCTCCAATGTTTCTAATTTTCTGGAAGAGGTCTCTTGTCCTTCCTATTCTGTTGTCTTCTTCCACTTCCATGCATTGCTTATTTAAAAATAGTTCCTTATCTCTTCTGGCTAACCTCTGGAATTGCGCATTTAACTGGGCATATCTCCCCTTATCCCTGATTCCTTTTGCTTTCCTCCTTTCTTGGGCTACTTCCAGTGTCTCAGCAGACAACCATTTTGCCTTCTTGGTTTTCTTTTTCTTTGGAACGTACTTTGTTGCCGTCTCCTGAACAATGCCGCGGACTTCTGTCCATAGTTCTTCTGGGACTCTGTTTATTAAATCTAGTCCTTCAAATCTGTTCTTCACTTCCACTGTATATTCGCTAGGAATGTTAGTGAGATCATATCTAACTGGTCTGTGTATTTTCCCTGATCTCTTTAGTTTTATTCTAAATTGGGCAATAAGAAGTTCGTGATCTGAGCTACAGTCAGCCCCAGGTCTTGTTTTCACCGACTGGATGGATGTCCGCAAGCTTCTATGCCAACATAAATGTAATCTGAACCATTTAAAGCCTGCTTTCATACTTGCCAGCATGATGTAAACGACCCAGAGCGTAAATGAAATTCAAGGGAGGAAGAGCAACTATAATGTCCAATATAAGGTACAATGCCCCTCTCATAGGAACCTGCATGTCAGAAGCATTTGAATTCAAATTACCATATTGAATTCAAATCTGATTTTTAAAATTTTTATTTGGTGTGCATTGGAAGAGGGGTGGTCTTATACGGCGAGTATATCCCAAACTCTATATTTTAACTGGAAAAGTTGGGGGTCGTCTTATACGCCCAGTCGTCTTATATGTCGAAATATACGGTACCTGTCAATTTATGGAGACCCTTGAATTCCATGGGGTTTTCTTAGGCAAGGAATGCTCAGAAGTTGTTTTACCAATTCCTTCCTTTGAAATATAGCCTATTGCATCTGGTATTCATCAATAATCGCCCATCCAAAACAGAAAACCAGGACTGACTCCATTTAGTTTCCAAGATCCAACAGGAACTGGTACCTTTAGGACATGGTTCTCAATCTGTGAGTTTCCAGATATTTTGGCCTTCAACTCTCAGAAATCCTAACAGCTGGTAAACTGGCTGCGATTTCTGGGAGTTGTAGGCCAATGCACCGAGGGACCCACAGGTTGAGAACCACTGCTTTAGAGTATTAAGTCAGTGACCATATATACACCAGTTTAAAATCACAGTGGCTTTATGACCTAAGTCTCAGCCAGTTCTCTGATTATTGGGACAGATATGAATAATTTATTGTGTATCCCAGTGAAACTAAATGCTTCTGCTTTAATCCCCTTTTTGTTCCTGCTGTAAATATCATGACACGTCAGAGAAGCACAAAACACTCAATTTACCAGGCCAGGTTTTTTGGACTTTTTTAATCCTAGCAATTTAATTTTTGCAAGTTGCTATATTTGATCACAAGCACAGATAATGTTCCCAACTGTCCAGCATATTAGTTGGGATACTTTCCTATGACAGTGACCAGATGGCATCCACACCAGAGTGTGCAAATTGTGGGTATTTACAGCTTCCCAGAGACCATCATCCATCCCAAATGGAATATTGAACTGCCACTAAAGTAGTGTGAAGACAGACACAGCAGGAACTGAAGGACCTAAATCAAAGAGTCATCATCATCCCCCCAGGTAAGTCTTTAAACAACAGACTCTTCTATCACACCATAATAAAGGCATAAGAGAGTGCTTCTAGGCCAAAGCTTTTTTTATTTCAAATACACAGTTCGAAACTAATTTGAAGACCTGAGTGAAATGATTCTAAATCTTTTGCACATTGTAATCCACCTCCCAACCTCTGACAGCCACAATTCAGCACAGTTAGGATTCGATTAAGCAAGGCCAGAGATTAAGACATCATGGAGACTGTATGATCCCATGCCAGCAGGAATGAGGCTGTTTCATCACTCTGGGTTTGTAGGCAATGGAGCAATGAACAGCAAGATGCTGGCGATGCAGCTGCAGCTTTGCTTTTTAAGGCCATGGAGTCCACAGTCCTGCTCACGCCAAAAGATGTTGCATTGATTGCGAGAAGGGGGGAGAAGTGTTTGGAAATACAGAACACTGTGGTTCACATCAGAAGAAAGGCCATATTTCAACACATCAGGCCCTTTGCCCTGAAAGCAAAATTGATTTGCTAGCCATCCTCTATTAAATATGCAACGGCCAAACAGCATGAGAGAAATATGTGCAAATCTTAAGTGCAATGAAACAAAGATCCCCACAGTGTATCAGTCTGTGTCATCTTTCAAAGGCTGCTGGTGAATGTAGGATTTGCCTCTCTGGCATAGCCTATTTAACTAGTCAAGTGGATCTGTGTATGTGTTGTTTTCTTCTCCCCGTGCAAGAAAATCACCTTAACTCTTTGACATGTGGTTGGTACACTTGTCCTATATTTCAAACCAGTCCTCATTCAGCTTTGCCTTAAAAAAATTATTTTCCCTTTAGTCGTCTTAAACTTCTCGCCTGTTCATTCCCCTTTGCAGTATCCCATTTATTTTCTTTACATTGATGTATCCAGGTTAAAAGGACCCTGGAGGAAGAGAATTCACTTCAAGGGGTTTCCAGAGAGATGGCAGCAATAAATTTACAGGTTCCTGCCATACAGAAGGAAACACTGTAGCATTAACCAAAACAGAAAACGGATGCAAAAATACAAATCCAATGTGATGTGGATAGATGCCAGTTTGTTTAATAGGGAAGAGTTCACTTTCTAACCAACTGAACATAACTATGGAGATCCCTCATGGTCCCAGCTAATGTCACACAGTGGGCTCTAAGGAAGTAAAGACAAATTCACTCTGACAGAAATATCTATTCTACTGGAGAAAGGCAGGTTAGAGACATCTGAGAATTTAAACTATGAAAGCCAGAGGTTCTCAACCATCCTAATGCTGTGATCCTTTAATACAGTTCTGTAATACAGTTCCCCAACCACAACATTATTTCCGTTGTGACATCAGAACTGTAATTTTGCAGGATGTATTTTCATTCACTGTACCAAATTTGTTACAAATACCCGATACACCCAAATTTGAATACTGGTGGAGTTGGAAGGCGAGAATTGATTTTGTCATTTTTTTGAGTTGTAGTTGCTGGGATTTATAGATAACACACAATCAGAGAGTATTCTGAACTCCACCAATGGTGGAATTGAAACAAACTTGGCACACAGAACTCCCATGATCAACAGAAACTACTGGAAGGGTTTGGTGGGTATTGACCTTGAGTTTTAGAGTTGTACTTCATCTACATCCAGAGAGCACTGTGGACTCAAACAATGATGAATCTGGACTAAGCTTGACATCAATACTCAATATGGCCAAATGTGAGCACTGGTAGAGATTGGGGAAAATAGACCTTGACATTTGGGAGTTGTAGTTGCTGGGATGTATAGTTCAACTACAATGAAAGAACATTTTGAGAGCCAAACTTCCCACACAGAACCCCAATGACCAATACAAAATACTGTATTTTCTATTGCTCTTTGGAGACCCTTCTGACACCCCCCTCATGACCCCCCCAGGGATCCTGACCCCCGGGCTAAGAAACGCGGATGTAAGCTGTTTAATCATAACGAGGTGCAATAAAATGTCCAGAAAAACTAATTTGGAATCAAGTTTACAATTTCAGCTACTATTGTCAACTGAGTGGCTTCTACTGGGCACATACAGAAGTATTATTTCATCCAGTCCTTAATTCTGGATCAAAACAGCTGCCATTACTCTGCACGTTAAAAGCAGAAAAACAAAGAATCCACAGTTCATGGCTTGTGAATTCTCAGAGGTGCAAGTATTGGACTATTTGTCTCAAGCTGTGTCATCAGAAGCAGTTTGGATATATTCTCAGAATTCCCCATAGATACATATTACACAATGTGCATGAAGGCACTTGCATATTTGGTGTCTTGGTTCAATTGCACAATGTTAGCATTCAACTTAAGGCTTCCTTTGCAGAATTAGTGTGGAGATTTATGCTACACCACCTTGTTATACTGTTTTGGCCACTGTCTGATGTTAAAGGCAGCTTCCTATGGAGAGGTATATATGTAGAAAATATGGGTTCCCACAGGGGTCCTGGTGGGAGAAAAATGTGAATAGAACAAGAGCATTATTTAAGAAGAGGCCAAAGCTCAGCGGTAGAGCCCCTGCTGCAGTTCAATTCCTGGTATCTCTCGTTAACAGATTCAAGAAAATATGATGACAATCAGTGTGTCTGAAAATCTGGAGAGCTGCCACTGGGTCAGAGTACATGATATAGGCTAGACGGATAAACAGTTTTTCATTCTGTCCTCACACCTGCACCAGTGTAATTACATTGGTGGAGTGTACTACCAGGATACCAGCTGTTGGGTGAGAAAGGCTGCCTTGGCTATAGGAAGCACTAAGCAAGATTGGCTTTTAGGTGGAAAAACTTGAATAAATGGATAGCAGGCTGTGCTGGGAGAGCAAGTACTGCAGTTATTACATGCAAGGTGAAGTCTTAAGAGCATTTTTATTTTGTTTGGGTTTTTTTTACCAAACTGTTGTCCAAAATTGATAGATTTTTTTTTATTTTTCTAGTTGCGTCACTGGTAGAAACATATGTTTTCTCTCTTGTTTGAATACTATATTTTAACCATTCTAATGATACCCAATTTTGCTTGTCAAGGTTTTCTTCCATGGGTTTAAGACTATGTTTTTAACAGTTTAAACAGTTTTATTATATTCATATGCTTTATATGTTGATTGTTAATATGATGTATTTATAGCACCCTGTTTTGCAATGTGGCACTGAAGTGGCCAAATTGTAAGCTGCTCTGAGTCACCTTCAGGGTGAGAAGAGCAGGGTAGAAGTATAGTAAATAATAAATAAATCAAGTAATAATGAGCCCAATGTTGCCTGCTTTGATAGTAAGTGGCACACTAGGGACTCAGACAATAAGGTTTTCTATTATATCCTACATGAGCCATTTCACTGAAGGTACAGGAATTGAGTCCTGGAGCATTCTGCCTAGAAGACAAGTATTCAACTACTGTGCTACACTCTCTTCCTACTACCTCTTCACACAGGGCATTTTTGCCATTTTGCCACTTTGCTTCATGGCAAGGACAGGGCCTGCCATGCACCATAAAATGACGCATGGCAGGCCCCACCCACTTTCCTCCCAAAGTCAGGGAGAATTGCTGAAAGATGCTTCCTCCAGAACTATGGGGGCAAAGTGTATTTTGGGTAGCTCTGATGGAGCTGCCTGCACTTTCTTCCCCATTACCCTGAGTGATGGAAGAAAAGGGCATTGCCACCCCTTCTGCCATCTGATTGGGGTAGGGAAAGGGTGCCAAACCGCCCTCTCCCCCCCCCCACATGTAATGAGGGGAGGAGAGAGGGCAAGCGGGACACCACGAGCCACCCCATGTGCCTTCTCTTTAGCCAGCGCTTGTTGGTGCAATGGCATGGCCCAAAAGGGCCGTGTGAAGAGGTCCCTAGTGTTCTCTCACAACACAGAGATGTTCGACTTTCCTATTAAATTACTTTTTAAAAAATTAAAATGTTAAAAGTTAAGTTTAAAGATGGTTTGCTTTTTAAGTTGTTTTCTTTGCTATAGTCAGTTGTTTTTAAAGAGTCTTCTTGCTTGAGGGAATGTTTTGTGTTAGGGAAGCCTCAAAGTTCAAGCCTATCTTCCCAGAATACTAATTTCTCTAGATTGCAGTGCTCACTGGCATTTCAAACTAAACTGCTTTGCCTCCTACACACGCACACAAAACATCTTCTCCAGTTGGAAATGTGAAATGAGATTCTTGGTGCACACATGCTCAGCAGTTCAGGGCTGAGTAAACATCCAAAGCAAGCCATTAAATTCTTCATGGACATGTTAACCTGCAACTTCCAATGGAAGTCATTCTTTTCTATAAAAATCACAAAACATTCTGCTTTTTGGGAAGCAACACCATTCATTAACATTAATGTAATCCCATTTTCACTGATATTGAGGGTTGGCCCTACCATTAGACAAACTGATGCAACAACCCAGGCAGCACTTGCTAGAAGACAACAGTGGAAGCCCTTACTTTGCGTACCTCATTCATATTATTCTGATATGCATGATACATAGGAATATATCAGAAACATTTTGGGATAGGCTTCAGCACCTTTAAAGTTAAAGTATGGACCAAAGCTTTCAGTAAATTCACCAATGATATTGAAGCCACCAGAGCTTGCAACCCCTTAACTAACATTTTGTCCTCAAGTGTGCAAAGGACCCTATTGTATTCCTAGCATTGAAGTCTCCACTGCATGCTCCTTATAAGATACTAATGTGAAAAGATTAATCCAACTATTAGGTAGGACAATTCAACACCCCTTGGTTTTCAGTCATTAAAATACAGTGCTGTGTTTTCAAAAAGAGAGAGGCACGCTTTTCTACCAGCAGAACTATCTACCAGCATACCAAGTAGAGCCTCACTTAAGTGCTGCACATCAAACATGGCCAGTGGCTGCAGTCCTGCAGGACAGTGAGTCCCTACTCAAGTTTAACACAAGGTAATTCCAGAGCACCTCGAAGTATAAGTACTGTAGACTTATATCCACATGTTAGGGAAGCTGTCCAAGTGCTGAAACTTATTTCCAACATTGGTTTATGTAATCGTTTATGTAAATCCTGGACAATCTGCTTGTACTCCAAGCAGCTCCAAAAAGGCTGCCATTACAACTAAGGCTGCTTACAAACTGGAGGTGTATATGAAGCCTCTTCCGTCTCCATTACATCTCAGTACACAACACAACACTAAGACCAAGCCCTTCCACCTACTGCCTTCTGTAACACCTTGCTTGATGAAGAGACCTAAAAATCTCAGAAACAAATACACATTTTGTGCCCTGTATAGATTTTAGAATGTATCTTCCCTGTAGTGCAGCTAAGCTGATTTTTTTATACTTTCCCTTTTCACATTAGAGGTCACATATTGAATAAGGAACAATCATTTTTTGAACACTGAAGCAAATCATACAAAAATAGAATGGCATCTGCTCTGGGAAGCTTCTATAGTGCAATAAGTTAAAGTTTAGGCCCATTCAGTTTACATTCTTCCTCTTTAGCCCACAGAACAGTTATAGCACAGCTCTAAGCTCTACCTAGTCAAGAAAACTAATGGAAGGCCAAAAGAAAGGATGCATGCAGAAAGTTTCTGCAGCAATATGCAATGAATTGTACATGCAGTTGACATGGGATGCTTGGCCAACCTGGAAAGCCTCAATGCCATTTTACTTGGACAGTGAAGTAGAAATGGAAAAATCTCTCATCATCGCTTTCTTTATTTTCTTTAAATCTCCAATTCTTTCTGTCCTGAATAGGAATGATTTTCTCTATTTTGATAACATTTTCAGAACAAATACATACTGAAATGACCTTATTCTCCCATTTGCATCAGGCCTGCGATTTACAGCATGAAGAGGACTGTGGTGTACCTGCTCCTTACGTAGGTTTTAAAGAAGCAGTGTGGTGTAGTCTCTCTCTACATGACCAAGTGTTATCATCTTTTTCAGTGAGTCACATCATTTCACATTATGGCGGAACTGGTTGACCGAAAGGTTGGCGGTTTGAATCCGGGGAGCGGGGTAAGCTCCCGTCTGTTGAGCTTTAGCTTCCCATGCGGGGACATGAGAAAAGCCTCCCACAGGATGGTAAAACATCAAACACCCGAGCATCCCCTGGATAACATCCTTGCAGATGACCAATTCTCTCACAGCAGAAGCAGCTTACAGTTTATCAAGTCGCTCCTGACATACACAAAAAAACATGATGGCCAAAGTAAAACAGTTGTAATGTAAAATGACTGTTGTACTGTGGTGGGCAAATGAGTGAGTGGAAAATTGTAGATTAGTGATTTTGTAATTTGACTATTTCGCTGTCTGGAAGAGCCCTATATATACTGTATTTCATCACATATTAGTCCTACTTTTTCCCTTTTTTCTGTCAAAAAAAGCGGGGGAGGTGATTATTACGCAAGGTAAAAAAGACCTTTTTCCTCAAAACAGTAATATTTTAATAAAATAACGTTGAAAACAACTTGAGAACATATCCAAGAGTATCCAGGAAATAAATTTAAATACTAAAACATTTTAATCTTCCTTATACGAAGACTCTGTGCCACTGTTGTTGTTGGCTTTATCTGATGCATTGTCCTCTGCACTAGTGCTCACAGAAGATATTTTTCCTCCTCCTCATTCTCCCACAGTGCATCATCTTCTGATCCACACAGTGCATTATAAATGCCAGTTTTAAAAAAATCTTTTCACAACATTGTCCTTAATGATAAGATCCCAACTCTTAATAATCCATGTACATCAGTTCTAAGGACAAGTGCTTCAAATTTTCAGAGGGTGTCGATTGGTGATCACCACTCATAATCCACTCATTATACAAATAGTGCAAGTGATCTTTAAAGGGCTTCGTCACTGATGCATCCGGTGGCTGCAAGATAGAAGTTAAGCCACCAGGAATCACCTTATTGTAATGGAGAAGATGTTTCACTTCTGTGATAATGTGAATTCAGAAACTGTCCGAAACTACCAAAGCTATCTGTTTCCATAGTGCAGCTGGTCCTCTGTTTCACACAGTTTTAACCCACCATGAGTTCTAAGTCCATCCAACTCTGGAAGGGGATGGGCAAGCAGATGGATGGGTGTACAGGAAAGTAGGTAGTTGGGTGAGTGAAGCAATAGGTGGATGTGGGGTGGGCAGATGAGTGTTTACAGCACAGAGGCTACTAAATCAACGATGCGACAATTATGTGAGGGATTCTTAAATATCAAAACTGGGACCTAAAAAGGGGTGGGGGGATACAACTATTATGCAATGGCAACTATTGTGCAATGAAATAAGGTATATCTAAAATGCATGGAAACGAAATTTTAATATTTCCTATATGTAGTCAACACATATTAAATTTGGAACTACAGCTCCCCAGTCCCCTTTTTAGCATGGCCATGGTTTGAGAACTGCAGTCCAAAAAGGCAGATTTCAAAGCAACAAGTATTTAGGACATTTTGCCTATCATTTATGTCCTCGAACATAAGTATGGAGCCCCCGGTGGCGCAGTAGGTTAAAGCACTGTGCTGGCAGGACTGAAGACCGACAGGTCACAGGTTCGAATCCGGGGAGAGGCGAATGAGCTCCCTCTATTAGCTCCAGCTCCTCATGCGGGGACATGAGAGAAGCCTCCCACAAGGATGATAAAACATCAAAAATCATCCAGGCGTCCCCTGGGCAATGTCCTTGCAGACGGCCAATTCTCTCACAACAGGAGCGGTTGCTCCTGACACGACAAAAAAAAAAAGTAGATGAGGTCCTCCAAATTTCCTTAGGACACAGTTTGAAAACAGGCACTTTTGCGGTATTTTTAAAAAGCAAACAAACAATACACAGCTTTAAGTACCCAATATGCTTTTGCCTTCCTTATTACCGCTATCTCCAACTCATTTTGAGATGCAAAACATTGCATTCTTGGAAGGAGTACTGATGATCTGATTTCAGTCTCTCTAACTGCGCCTTCTTATTTAGCATTTATTTCTTTTGCAGTCTCAAGCCTAATGAGATAGCGATCAATGCTTCTAAATTACCCCCTGCCTACATATCTCCAATCATAACTCCTTCTAATCTAGTTCATTCTCCTTTCTGCCAACCAATTCATATTTATTTAAGAAAACTGAAAAGCAATCTTATCCAGAGCTGAAAATGTCTCCAGTGTCATTATTTTTGTCTCCAACTTAATATAATCCAACTCACCTTGGCAATTAAATTCTCTCATACATTTATTTCTCAGGCTCCAAGCCTATCAGACTCCAAATTTTAATTACTGGTTTTACTGTATGTTACAATTTTATTTTATTTTAAGCAGTTCTGAGTAGAATGATAGAAAAGTGGAACAAGAAGCATCATCATCAGTCATCCCCCATCTTGAAATCCATGTGGACAATTTCAACAGAAATTTTCAACAGAAAGGAAGTAAACATGAAAATGAACAAAATCTGGCTACCAGTATTTTAAAAAACTCTAAAATCATAACAGTAAATAAAGACAGGGGAGCTCCAGACAAGAAACAATCAGGGGCAGCTAATCACCTCTCAACAAAAGGATGCCCTCAGGCAGTGAGAAGTCACACCTTGAAAACTACTAGGCCATTAACGCTAACCAAGATGGCAAATTGAAACATTCACACCTGCCTCCATCAGACAAGAGTACTTTCTCTCTACCTTAGACATTCCACAGATATATAAACCCAATTTTCCTAGTTTCCAACTGACTTCACAACCTCTAAAGATGCCTGGGATAGATGCAGGCAAAACATCAGGAAAGAATGCTTCTGGAACATAGCCATACAGCCCAAAATACTTACAGCAACCCAGTGGTTCTGGCCATGAAAGCATTTGAGAACACATCCCCCATCTGAGCACTGCCTGCTTTGTTACTTCCTAATGTTAAGAAAATTTCTGCAACAGTCCATTTTTCATGAATTGTCTCTTTCACAAAAACAATGAGGTTATTTTTATCTTATCAAGAATCCTCAAATCCAAAACACTCCAAAATCCAAAACTGTCCACATAAGTGGCTGGGATAATGACACCTTTGCTTTCTGGTGGTTTAATGTACACAAACTTTGATTCATGCACAACATTATTTTTAAAATCTATATATATAAATTTGTTAGGGGCATCCAACGAGGAAACAAAACTCAAAAAAACCCCAACGAAACTTAACCAAAATTCCCATGCCCATAACACAACCCACAAGGTACAAACATATCTACTCAAAATGAAAAACAACACAACAACACACTCACAAAACAACAAAACTCAAAAATCCCCCAACGAAACTTAACCAAAATTCCCATGCCCATAATACAACCCACAAGGTAGAAACATATCTACTCAAAATGAAAAACAACGCAACAACACACTCACAAAATGGCAAAAAAAACAAAACTCAAAAAAACCCCAACGAAACTTAACCAAAATTCCCATGCCCATAACACAACCCACAAGGTACAAACATATCTACTCAAAATGAAAAACAACACAACAACACACTCACAAAATGGCAAAACAACAAAATTCAAAAATCCCCCAACGAAACTTAACCAAAATTCCCATGCCCATAACACAACCCACAAGGTACAAACATATCTACTCAAAATGAAAAACAACACAACAACACACTCACAAAATGGCAAAACAACAAAACTCAAAAATCCCCCAACGAAACTTAACCAAAATTCCCATGCCCATAACACAACCCACAAGGTACAAACATATCTACTCAAAATGAAAAACAACACAACAACACACTCACAAAACGGCAAAAGGATAAAACTCTAAAAAAACCAACGAAACTTAACCAAAATTCCCATGCTCATAACACAACCCACAAGGTACAAACATATTACTCAAAATGAAAAACAACACAACAACACACTCAAAACGGCAAAAAAACAAAACTCAAAAAAACCCCAACGAAACTTAACCAAAATTCCCATGCCCATAACACAACCCACAAGGTACAAACGTATCTACTCAAAATGAAAAACAACACAACAACACACTCACAAAACGGCAAAACAACTGAGCATGCGAATTGGCGCCCAGCCGCAAGTTCCCTGGCGCGCGCACATGCCCTTCCGGCCAACGTTCCCTCTGCGGAAACCATGCCCACTCCAAGCCCCGCCGCGCCGCTTCCCGCACACACACACACCCCTGCCGCACATACACACACAACCCCACACTCCATCACTCCCCCCGCCGCCGCACACACACACGCAACCCCACGCTCCATCACTCCCCCCGCCGCCGCACGCACACACGCAACCCCACTCCCCCCACCACTGCACACACACACACAACCCAACGCTCCATCACTCCCCCCCGCCGCCGCACACACACACGCAACCCCACGCTCCATCACTCCCCTACCCCAATCTTACCTCCTTTTACTTCACGCCACCTACAAACCCCACCCCGCCCCTTCCCGCCCTGTCAAAATCTAGGAAAGACAGGAAGGAAGAAAGAGAAAGGGAGGTAAAGAAAAAGGGGGAAGGAAGGAAAGTTAGAGAAAGAAGGAAGAAGAAAAGGAAAGAAAAGGAAAGATGGAAGGAAAGAAAAGAGAGACAGCAGAAAAGAAAGAAAAAGGGGGAAGGAAGGAAAGAGATAGAGAAAGAAGAGGAGAAGGAAAGATGGGAGGGAAGGAAGGAAGGAAGGAAGGAAGGAGGGAGGGAGGGAAAGAAGGAGAGAAAGAGGGAAGATTGGCCACAGCAACACGTGGCGGGTAAAGGTTGTTATTTCTATTATTATTATTATTATGCTATTGTTCCTATGAGACCCTTTTAGGGGGAATGGGAGAGGTGTCAGGTCCCAGAGGCAATGCATTGCATTATTGTTATTGTTATGATGGTGGTAAAATAAAAGGAAATAAAAAGTGAAAGAAGGAAGCAAACAGGGAGGGAAGAAAGGCAAAGGAAGAAAGGGGGAGGGAATGAAGGAGAGAGAGAAGGATGAAATCAAGTAGTGAAAGAAAGAAAGAGGTAGAGAAGGAAGAAAGGAGAGAAAGGGGGAGGAAAAGGGGGAAGGAATAGGTAGGTACCTCTCTTTCATAATAGTCTAGATATCCACCTCAACTTTGATAAGTTTTACTATAGGCCACAGCAACGCGTGGCAGGGCACAGCTAGTATTGTATAAAACTGTTTCAGACAATATGTACAATGTGTGTATGAAATAGAAATGGATTTGGTGTTCAGAATTGGGTCCCATTTCCAAGATACCTTATTGTGCACACATCAGTATATGAAAAGATGAATAGCCCAAAATCCCTCCTCTTAAACACCCCCCCCCAAAAAAAATTATAGTCCCAATATTTTCAGATAAGAAGACATTTATTCAACCTGTATTACTTTCCAGTCAATTGCTGTAAGGACAATCAGTACTATGAACTGTTTGGTTTATGGTCTCTTATACTAGGTATTGTTTGAGCCAATCCACAGCATTATTTAAGAGGTCTTTTCCATTTCAAATAGGTAGTACAAAACATGCAAGTTTCCATTTTCATTTTTATGGGATACAGTCTTGAGAAAAGACTTCCAGAATTCTATTTAAAAGTACTTTTCCACATCCTGAGAAATCTACAATTATTGTATAAGACAATATAATTTGAAATCTTACTATATCCAGATGTTCCTATATGAAGGGATTCTCATGGATACAAGTAGACAGACAGTAACATGCTGAAGCCGTATAATTATATATTTGAATTCTATGACTCTTCCAACTGAGAAATAGTTATGAGATCCTTAATATAATATATGATGCCAATGCCTAAAATGGAGCCACAGTGGCGCAATGGGTTAAACCCTTGTGCCGGCTGAACTGCTGACCTGAAGACTTGAAGGTTGGCGGTTCAAATTTGTGAGATGGGATGAGCTCCCATCTGTCAGCCCCAGCTTCCCATGCAGGGACATGAGAGAAGCCTTCCACAGGATGGTAACATATCCAGGCATCCCCTGGGCAACGTCCTTGCAGACTGCCAATTCTCTCACACCAGAAGTTACTTTCAATATATTCTGAAGTCACTTTTGACATGATAAAAAATGCCTAAAATACAGAAATCCTCCTTTTTTGGCTAGGGATTCTGAGAACTGTGGTGAAACAGCCTTTTCAAATGCTGCTAATAGTTTTGAACTATTAGATGGAGCTATGTATCAAAAGGTTTATAAAAATCCATTTGTTAGTGGTGTTAATGTAAATAAGCCCCTAGCAAATGATTTTAAAAAGTGGGAGTTGCAATTCAATAACATCTGGAGGGCCACACAATTTATAATAATAATAATAATAATAACAACAACAACAACAACTTTATTTTATACCCCGCCAACCATCTCCCCTAGGGGACTTGAGGCGGCTTACAAAATTACAATTAAAACACACATGTAAAACACTTAACCAATTAAAACATCAGATAAAAACAAATAACAGCACAATTGAAAGCGATATAAAAACAATACGGCTGAAAGAAACATAGCTGAGGTATAGATTCAATGAGTGCAATACATTTTTACAGGAGTGCAGGAAAGTGCAACAATACAGTAAACTGGGCAGGAAATACTGTCATAACACATGTTGAGGTAGACGTATGCCAGTGTAAAGTGCGGGCCGGTGTAAAGTGCAGAACTTCAAGTAGGGACAAGAAAGTTACTGATGAGTGCTTAGTCAAAAACACACCGGAACATCCAGGTTTTTAGTTGACTTCGAAAGGGGAACAAAGTGGGAGCCTGTCTGGTCTCCCTAGGGAGGGAGTTCCAGAGCCAGGGGGCCACCACTGAGAAGGCTCTCTCCCTTGTCCCCATCAACCGTGCATGTGACGGCGGGGGGAGAGAGAACAGTGCCTCCCTAGAAGATCTCAAGGTACGTACTGGTTCATAGGGGAAGCTGTGATTGCGAAGATAAGCAGGTCCCGAACCATTTAGGGCTTTATAGGTTTCCCCTCCTGCTTTAAACTAACCATATATTCAGAGATTCTACACCAAAAACCAACATGTGATATTTAAAATCTTCTTAGATACAAGTTGATCATCCCTTATCCAGAATTCTGAAATATAAAATACTCAAAAATGCAAAACTGTCCATATAGGTGGCTGAGATAGTGACACCTTTGCTTCCTGATATATCGGTCAATGTCACAAATTTTGTGAATTTCATATTCAGACTTGTGTCCATCTCCAAGATATGTCATTCAGTACATATATGCAAAAGAAATATTCCAAAATATGAATATATCCTACATCTGGTACACTTCTGGTCCTGAGCGTTTTGGGAAAGGAGTACTCAGCCTGTATTTTCAAAGAGTATTTTCTAGCATCAAAAACAGTTACCGTATGGACAAGAAAGGAACATCCTATGTGTCCAGAAATTATCTTTACAATTTCCACCCTATATAAAATTAACATTGTACAGACAGTTTTCAGACACTCTGTATACAAGTGGCTAGGGTATGACTATAACCATTGCTTTTTCCATCCAGCCATCCTGTGAATCTGGTATGTCACAAGAATCTGGTAATCAGAAACAATGCTTCTAAACACGCTTGTTCCTTTTAACTCTCATGACTAAAAGCTGTTAATAATAGCCCTCTCTTCCATGACTTTCTCTAATCCTTATTCTAAAGCCACTTAAGCTTTAAAGCTTTTTAAAACTGTCTAAGCTCAGAGATGTCACCAACTCTTAAGGTAACGACTTCTATGAGTTAATTATATGCCATGCGACATACAGTTGTCCATGAACAGTCCCGAACTTTTGGCAGTCAGCATTCCTCAAATCCTAGTGTTCTGAGATATTAAGAATAGGAACATCCCTTCATTCACTCACTCACAATATTTATTTATTATTTATTTATTTACTATATTTATATCCCTCCTTTCTCGACCCCGAGGGGGACTCAAGGCAACTTACAGCGTAGGCAATAATTCAATGCCTTAAAAACAATATAAATCCAATATACAGTTAAATAAGCATTGAAATTAAAAATATAATTTAAAAACGAGATTAAGATCATTAAAACATATAAAACACTGCAATTACAACTATAAAACCACATTATCCGCAATCATCGTCAGGCCATTCCGGTAATCGTTACATATAAATCCAAGTCCATTTATTGCACTGTGATATTTGCCAAAGGCTTGATCCCAAAGCCACATTTTCACCCTCTTTCTGTAGTTCGGGAGGGAAGGGGCTTATCTAATATCGGTGGGGAGGGAGTTCCAGAGCCAAGGGGCCACCACTGAAAAGGCCCTGTCTCTCGTTCCCACCAGTTGCACCTGCAAAGGAGGCAGTACCGAGAACAGGGCCTCTCTGGATGATCTTAATATCTAAACAAAAGATTTGGATATTTCTTTTCCAAAGGTTTCCAGCCAACATGGTCAATGGACAAGCTGGGTGGACAGTTCTAGAACCTTGTAGCCTGAAAGACCCAATCTTTGCTCTTCCCATTCCATGCATACTTAGGCTGCAGTCATTAGTTCACTTATTATTGGACTCAGTGTGGTTTTGTGAGTGGATAAATAGATAGAATTGCATGGTAATCTCCAAGACATTGGGAAGGATACAAATTCCCCCTTTGAATTTGAGTTCCCAGGAAATTAAAGACTGACACTCAAAAATTGTGTAGGAGTTCATCTGAGGCTTGTCTTCTCCACCAGAACTGGCAAACTGGTCCGAAATTCTAAGTTTGGGGGTTTTTTTATTTTAAAAAGTAATTCTTTGTCTCTTAGGTATATGCATGTACCTTCAAGTCACCTGTCAACTTATAGTGGCACCATATATTTCTTTGGCAAGGGATACTCTGATGGCTTGCAAGTGAATTCCCATGAATACAGGTTGCAGCATTTGGTATTTTATGATGGTCTTCCATCCTTCCAAGATTAGACAGGATCTGGTGCCTTCATGGGGCAAAATATGGAGCCATTCTTCTGTCAAATTATTTCTGCTGGAAACAAGGGCACCCCACCTTTCAGCTGCAAGGAAAGAGTGAATGCGGGATGCAAGAACTGGTCTGTAAGAAGCAAAAGAAAACCATATTAGAATATTTTGAATAATTGCATAATTAGAATGCAGATTTGAAGAAGTAGAATGTGGTGGCTCTGTTCACTGAGTTACACCCTTCAATGTATTGTCGAAGGCTTTCAAGGCTGGAATCACTGGGTTGTTGTAGGTTTTTCAGGCTATATGGCCATGTTCTAGAAGCATTCTCTCCTGACGTTTCACCTGCATCTATGGCAGGCATCCTCAGAGGTTGTGAGGTCCCCTTCATTCAATCCTGCACCTCTCAAAGACCTATTTGATGGGAATGTAAAAGGAGCCCTTTGTTGCAGCTGCTCTCAGGCTGTGGAACTCCCTACAACAAGGGAGTCTAAGGGCCCTTCCACACAGCCCTATATCTCAGAATATCAAGGCAGAAAAATCCCACATGAGTGTGGACTCAGGGCCCTTCCACACAGCCCTATATGCCAGAATATTAAGGCAGAAATCCCACATGATCAGAGACCCCTTCCACACAGCTGAATACAATCCCACATTATCTGCTTTGAACTGGTTTATATGGCAGTCTGGACTCAGATAACCCAGTTCAAAGCAGATATTGTGGGGTGTTCTGCCTTGATACCCTGGGATATAGGGCTGCATGGATGGGCCCTGAGTCAGAGTAGTGGTGTACTAACCCACTATCCTATTTTACATTATTTTAAATTGCTTTAATTAAGCTGTCTTGACATTCCATTTATGAATTGTTTTTAGAATGTGCTTAACGTGTATATTTAAATGCCACAACTCTATGTGTACGCTTTTAGTTAATATTGTGAACAGCAAGTTTCAAAACCAAGGTCAAGGAGGGATATACATTAATGAAATAAATGATAGCGGAGTCCTATTCGTTTGTTTTTTTAATTGTTAGAGAGAGAGAGAGAGAGAGAGAGAGAGAGAGAGAGTCCTATTAGTTGATCCCACGTACAGTAGCCTCATTTTATCAGTTGTTGAATGTGAATCAACAAAAAATCAAGCCCCATTTATTAAGTCTTGGTATCACTGGTTTCAGGCTAATAGGTTACAATTTTGCTAGCCATGGCTTTAGGAATTGATAGAGAAATGTCTACCTACCAAGCTCTGTGCCTACCACCAATTTCTTGAAACATGTTTTTGAATTTAATGCTGGAGAAATACTTTCTCTTAGTTATCAAACCCTGGCTATAGAGCTAGGTTCACATATTTAAGGTATTCTGTATATCAGCCAGTCCCCAAGTTACAAACAAGATAGGTTCGGTAGGTGTGTTCTTAAGCTGAATTTGTATGTAAGTCAGAACAGGTACATTTTTAAGTGTAACTCCATATGTGTGTGTGTATAACTTTAGATATATAAGTGTAACTCTCTCTCTCTCTCTCTCTCTCTCTATCTATCTATATATATATATATATATATAACTTTAGATAGCATAGCGTAAGATTAATACCCTGTGGAGTTTGTTTTGCTGCCTGTGCCCCTGTTCAGAAGATTTCACCGCACTTTCTGCCCCTGTGACAACTGAATTTTGAAAAAATTGGCTTGTTATGGAAACAAGGATTGGTGATAATTTGTTGAATCTTTTTCCCATAACTCTTTCATGAGTGTATTTCCCTTCCTAGATTGCACACTGCTGAATAAAATCCCATATTTTCTGCTTTGAACTGAAGTATACGGCAATGTGGACTCAGATAATCCAGTTCATATTGTGGGATTTTCTGCCTTGATATTCTGGGTTATATGGCTGTGTGGAAGGGCCTTTAGACACACCCGATATTTAGAGATGTTTATATAGCAGAGAAAGTGTGTCTTAGAATTAAAGAAATACGGTAATATATACACAATCTAATGCATTTCTCTACCTTTCTCAGTCTCTCTCTCAGTGTTTTTCGGTATGCCTTCTCTTCCCCCTTTCTTTCTGTCTTTTCTTCCAGCACAGAGGTTTTAATTACTAAGAAGCTAGTTCCTGACACAGTGGTAATGACCTCATTTCTATTTCAGTTAAAATGAGCTTATTGCTATTGACTTCTGCCATTCTCTAAATGGTTCACCAATCACTCATCAATATCTGGGAAGCTGTTCTTACAAATGGAAACCTCCTAACAAAGAGCTAAGTCTGGACCAGAGACATACTTCTTTGTTCAGCAATAAAGTAGATATATGTTGGCTTCCCTTGGCCAATTTCATTAATAAGATTACATAGCTTATCATAATTGTTATATTGCAGGCATGGGCAAACTTGGGCCCTCCAGGAGTTTTTGGACTTTAACTCCCACCATTCCTAACTACCTCAGGTCCTTTCCTTTTCCCCCTCAGCTGCTTAAGCTTTCCACCTAAATCCAAGGAAGCCCCTCGGGTCCTGGACCTGTGCCTGGCCGCTGTGATGGGCTGGATGAAGGCCAACAGGTTGAAATTGAATCCTGACAAGACAGAGGTCCTCCAGGTTAATCGCTCGGCCGAACAAGGTATAGGGTGGCAACCTGTGTTTGACGGGGTTACACTCCCCCTGAAGACACAGGTCTGCAGTTTGGGGGTCCTCCTGGTCTCAGCGCTGATGCTTGATGCTCAGATGTTGGCGGTGGCCAGGAGGGCCTTTGCACAGCTAAAACTTGTGCACCAGCTGCGACCATACCTCGAGAAGTCTGACTTGGCCATGGTGGTCCACACCTTAGTTACCTCAAGATTAGACTACTGTAATGGACTCTACATAGAGCTGCCCTTGAAGACTGTTCGGAAACTACAGCTGGTGCAAAGATCGGTGGCCAGATTGTTAACTGGAGCAAGTTACAGGGAGTGGCCAACCCTCCTGTTTAAACAGCTCCACTGGCTGCCAATAAGTTTCCAGTCCCAATTCAAGGTGCAGGTTATCACCTATAAAGCTCTAAACAGTTCAAAACCTGCCTCCTCCCCTAAGTGACCACCTCCTCCCCTACGAGCCCACACGGTCCTTAAGATCTTCCGAGGATGCCCTTCTCTCACTCCCACCCCTGTCTCAGACACAGTTGGTGGGGACGAGGGAGAGGGCATTCTTGGTGGTGGCCCCCTGTCTCTGGAATTCCCTCCCTAGGGAGATTAGGCAAGCACCCTCCCTAGCCACATTCAGTAAGGAATTAAAGACGTGGATGTTTCGTTGTGCCTTCAACTAATCACCCCTATGACAAACGATTGTACCATGATCTGTTTTCACCATTTACCCTATATTGAATTCCTATATTACATCATTTTTCATATATGTAAGTTAAACTGAGATGATCCTGTTTCATTGGTCTGTTTCCATGATATCCCCTGGGACATTTATGTTCCTGTCCACCTTACTAAACTATTTACCCTTTAATCAATTTGTATGTTGGCCTCCTTGTCCCCTCCAAAATTGGTTTGTTGTTGTTTGATACTTGTTTATTACTGTTATGCTGTTTGTGCTATTTTAATTTGTAATTTGCTGTTGCCTTGCTTTTAATCTGTATGTTGCTTGGGCTTGGCCCCATGTAAGCCGCTCTGAGTCCCTTGGGGAGATGAAGGTGGGGTAGAAAAATAAAGTTCTTTTTTTCTGCTGAACTTGTTGACTGAAAGATCAGTGGTTCAAATCCAGGGAGTGGGGGGAGATCCTGGTGTTAGCCCCAGCTTCTGCCAACCTAGCAGTTTGAAAACATGCAAATGTGATGTGGCGGCAAAAAAAGCCAATGGGATTTTAGCCTGCATCAATAGGAGCATATGTCTAGATCTAGGGAAGTAATGCAACCCCTCTATTCTGCTTTGGTTGACCACACCTGGAATATTGTGTCCAATTCTGGGCACCACAATTCAAGAGAGATGTTGACAAGCTGGAATGTGTCCAGAGGAGGGTGACTAAAATGATCAAGGGTCTGGAGAACAAGCCCTATGAGGAGCGGTTTAAGGAGCTGGGCATGTTTAGCCTGAAGAAGAGAAGGATGAAAGGAGATATGATAGCCATATATAAATATGTGAGAGGAAGCCACAGGGAGGAGGGAGCAAGCTTGTTTACTGCTTCCATGGAGATTAGGACAAGGAACAATGGCTTCAAACTACAAGAAAGGAGATTCCATCTGAACATGAGGAAGAACTTTCTGACTGTGAGAGCCATTCAGCAGTGGAACTCTCTGCCCCAGAGTGTGGTGGAGGCTCCTTCTTTGGAAGCTTTTAAACAGAGGCTGGATGGCCATCTGTCAGGGATGATTTGAATGCAATATTCCTGCTTCTTGGCAGAGGGTTGTACTGGATGGCCCATGAGGTCTCTTCCAACTCTTTGATTCTATGATTCTATTATTCTAATAGGTACTGCCTTGATGGTATGTTAACGGTGCTCCATGTAGTCATGCTGAACACACGACCTAGGAGGTGTCTATGGAAAACACTGGCTCTTCAGCTTAGACATGGAGATATGCACCACCCCCAGAGTCGGGCAAGACTAGACTTAATGTCAAGGGAAAACCTTTACCTTTACCTTGTATCAAAAGAATCAATTAAAATCTAATTAAAATTTAAATAAATAATTGCTTTTAAATCAGTTGTTGTCATGCACAAGACATTTACCAAAATGTTATATTATAAATAAGGTGAAATGGGTAGCATTCATAATTAACTTCTATTCGTTTCTTCAAATTCCACCTTTTCAGCTTCCCCTACAGAAATAAACAAATAAAGTCCTATTCTATTGTGCGTGCTTTAATCTTCCACGTCTCTGTTAAATTGTTTGTATTTTTTGTTTTCTGAAAAAAAAAAGACGCTGATCTTGATTGAAAAGGGTCGTTTTAAGTGACTGCATGCTTATTTATTTATGTTGCTTATTTCTCTGTTTGATGCATTTAAAGCTTGGAGGTCAACGTGGTACATATTCAGCTTGGCTGGCACAAACTGTGCAGGAATCTAATAGAAAGCAATATTGTTGAAAATGGATATCAATTGAAAACAGAGAGCAGTGTCAACTATTCCCCACTGGGAGCAGACAACAATAAAACCAGCCAAGCATCACACAGTTGAGCCTGCCAAATGTCATTAGAGTGTAGGAGAAGAAGAAGAAGAAGAAAAAGAAAAGTAAAAGAACACACGACTAAGGTTAGGGAATGGGGAGAAATTGAGAAAGGGGAAAGCTCATCGTTTTTTTAAAAATCCCCACCGATTTAGCACAACAAAAACTGGAAATGAGGATTAAAGCCAGATATCTTAAACTACTGTAGATTGTGGAGGCTTAGCAATCAATGCCTTAGAGATGCATTGTACCATCCCACTATGGACAAAGAGATATAATGCTAAAATTAGAAGCAGAAAGGCAGCAAGGTGTTAGGCCAGTTAAACACAACCTTGCCATGCAGTGTTGATTGTACATTTCAAAGAAATGCAGAAATGACTGAATGGAAAAGGAGTAATTATTTGCAGAAGGAGATGGATCCTGAAGGAACATTGGCAGATCAAAATAGAAATCTGGGAGAGGCATCTCACCTCTCTCTAGAGAAAAATCTCCACCACCACCCCCCCCCCTGCTTTTCCTGAGTGAAAAATTGGGTATTTCATCCAGCCCCCCCGATTAAGAAAAGAATGATTTGCAGTTTAACACAGCCAAGTCGGGTGGCAACTCTCAGCATTGGAAGGGAGTGCATCGCTTAACACACAAATGCTCAAATTATTGCTATCCAGGAAAGTAATTGGCGGGATGGAGAATGGAAAAAATATGGGTGCTCACACAATTGGCAATCTGCAAGCAGGTTCTCTGTGCCAATGCTTTGCTAATGCCCTCAACTTCTCCCATTGTCATTCTTGCTGATGATTTGTAAATTGTCAAACAAAGGAAATTTGTCTTTCAGACAATGGAAGGGGGGGGGGGCAGAATGCAGCTGAATTTGACGTTTCCAACTGCCATCCTACAGCTCCATCTAGTGAAGATAAAGATACTTCAGCAGCATGAATTCTTGTCTGACAGATTGAAGAGTGGGAATCTGAACCTAAACAATATGTTGGAAGTCACTGTGTGGTTTATTGGTATTTTCCTGGGATCCCTGCTCACACATTCAAAGTATTTATTGTATCAGAAGTGAACCAAGGGCACAATTATAATGTATTTAAAAAACTAAAAGTTTTTAAAACTTGAGATTATACTAAATGTCCTTTGACCAGTAGCTGGCCACTTGGTTGCCTCCGGTGTTGCTATAAGGTCCTCCATTGTGCATGTGACAGGTCTCAGGCTGCATTGTAAGAGATGGTCTATGGTTTGAACAATGGCTTCAAACTGGTTTGAACAATGGCTTCAAACTACAAGAGAGGAGATTCCATCTGAACATGAGGAAGAACTTCCTGACTGTGAGAGACGTTCAGCAGTAGAACTCTCTGCCCCGGAGTGTGGTGGAGGCTCCTTCTTTGGAAGCTTTTAAACAGAGGCTGGATGGCCATCTGTCAGGGATGATTTGAATGCAATATTCCTGCTTCTTGGCAGGGGATTGGACTGGATGGCCCATGAGGTCTCTTCCAACTCTTTGATTCTATGATTCTATGGTTTGTTCTTCTCCACACTTGCATATCATGTACTCCACTTTGTGGCCCCATTTCTTCAGGTTGGCTCTGCATCAATGCCTGTTGGCTATTAGATACGTCATACCTCTTAACATTTCTGCCTTTCTGGCTACTATTTCATCAATACTTAAGCCCAAGAACAAAGATCTCAGCCATAAGTAAATTCATATCATCTGCATTTTAGTTCAGGGTTTGAGCCATTCCTCTGACACATTATTGACATTGCTCTGGACAGAAAGATAACAGTGGAATTCTTCTTATGAGTTTTGATTCCACTTTAAATGTATCTACACTGTAGAATTAATGCAGTTTGACAGCATTTTAACTGTCATGGCTCAATGCTATGGAATCAAATAGTGTTGTTGGGTGTGGCACTAATGCTATTTGACAGAAAAGGTTGAGACCTTATAAAACAACCATTCCCATGACTCTAGTTCCCATGATGTCAGTTTTTGGTTTTTTTTGTCATGTCAGGAACGACACTTCTGGTGTGAGAGAATTGGCCGTCTGCAAGGATGTTGCCCAGGGAATGCCCGGATGATTTGATGTTTTATCATCCTTGTGGGAGACTTCTCTCATGTCCCCACATGAGGAGCTGGAGCTCATCCGCCTCTCCCTGGATTTGAACCTGCGACCTGTCGGTCTTCAGTCCTGAAGTGGGTTTAACGCACTGCTCCATGATGTCAGTTAAAGTGATGTCAAATGGCATGCCACCTTAGACTCTCTTCAGTTTTGAGAAAGTAACAAGCTAGGCTTAGTTCAGACATGCATCTGCACCAAGATCCTGTTTCCATTGTGCAGGAATAGGTCTCTCAGTCTCCACTAACTTCAGAATTTAACATATGCTAAGTATTATAATGAATCAATAAAAGGGGGCATGTGCCATCCAGTTCCTTCTGTTATTCCTTTTTAGGGGAATGGAAAGGGGCAGCCTGAAGAGGAAAAACTGTGCAATATGGTCGGCGTTTTGTGAAACCTGAGATCCCTTTTTTTAAAAGGTTGTGGATGATATGGAGAATATCCAGATGTGCTGGCAACTCTCCTCTTCAGACTCTTCTTGTGAAAAGAAGTCAATGAAGGGGGTATATCTCTCACTCTTCATGAGTATGAAAGTCTGAATAGGGCTAATGCAAAAAAGACCACTCTGAAAGATCTTAAGAAGCAGGCAGAGATAAAGTGGTCCTTTAAAAAGTAGTCCTTCAGGTCACTTGTATCTCAGACGTTTCTGGTTTTGAATTGTGCCTGTACAGTCTTACAAGATATCCCATGTTTTCTACATTCTTTGAACACTCTTCAAAAGTAGCCTTTTCTTGAGGAAAATTATTAGAAAATTCCAGGATTCTGCATTCTCCCCCTGCTGTGAGAGCAATTGAGGTTTAGATAATACAGGATTTGTATTGTCAAAGGGTTTCACAGCCAGAATCACTGAAGTGTTGTGTGGTTTCCGATCTGTATGACCGTGTTCTAGAAGCCTTTTCTCCTGACATTGCGCCTGCATCTGTGGCTGGCATCTTCCAGGATTTCTTGTGAAGCTCATCTAAAGCCTCACATTTGATCTTCCTATTCTTTGAAATGCATGGTCAAATATACCTTTTGTATGTCATAGGCTTTTCTTACTTGACAACTTAGGTGATCCCTCATTGTCTGAGGATAATGGTTCTCCAAAATCAGTGTACTGGCGGTGGGTCCGTAGGTGACTGTGGAGCCCTATTCTTGATCTGCATCTTCTCCCGCAGTGAGGGCATTGGTTTCCAGGTGGAAGACGGTCTCAGTCGGGGTTGGCTTGATGCGCCTTCCTCTTGGCATGTTTCTCTCTTTCACCCTCCATTTGTGCCTCTTCAAATTCTGCAGCATTGCTGGTCACAGCTGACCTCCAACTGGAGCACTTCCAGTTCTCAGTGTCTATGCCAGACTTTTTAAGGTTGGCTTTGAGCCCATCTTTAAATCCCTTTTCCTGTCCTCCAACATTCCGTTTTCCATTCTTGAGTAGAGCAACTGCTTTGGGAGACGGTGGCCGGGTATTCGGATAACGTGGCCGGTCCAGCAGAGTTGATGGCAATGGACCATCACTTCGATGCTAGTTTTCTTTGCTTCTTCCAGCACACTGGACTCATAAAATTGAAGCACACTTGTTTGCTGATCTACTAAAAAGAAGGCTGATTCATAACAGTTGTTTTTTAAAGTTTTCGTATCCTAACCCCCCACCTCCTCCCTCCTGCCCCAAAGAGCTATCACTCAAGGAGGAATTATGATTCCCAAGAATGATGGGATCAGATTTCTGGTATGCACAGTCATTTGAAGGCAATGTCATACAATATATTTTGGGAGCAATATATACTGTATGTCTGCACCAATGTCATCAAAACAAGTTATTTCTTCAGAATTGGACCATAGGTTAAAGCATTTGGACATATTACAGCTTCAAGGTGAGAAAACAAATGATTTCACCAGGCATGGGCTAGCTTACCAGCTGTTGGGAATTATGGGAGTTGAAGTCCAAAACACCTGGAGGGCCAAAGTTTTCCAATGCCTGGTTTTATCTCAATTGGTTGTATAAAACTGTGTGCATTGTACAACATCTCCCAACAGAAATCAGAATACTAGCAGAAATCGGGTGAAACAATGAGTCAGTGATTTCCTTCCTCCAAGGAATTTAAAACAAATCTTCTTCCCACAGCATCTTCACAGAAATCCTGTGGGGTAGGTCAGGCTGAGAGACAGTGATGGGTCCCAGTACAACCCTGTAACCCACTATACTGCTCTCTTTCTCTTAGCCTATCTCTCAGCAAACTTTGGGAACTACTGTAATAGCTTTTTTCTAAATGATACCTGTTGTCATTTTATTTCCAAGGCAAAACAGAGTTGGTGACATGGAGATACAAATGTAAATTGTTCAATGGGTAAGATAATAATGAATTCTACAATCTCATCCAACAACAGTTCAATCTCCCAACCTGATCAACCAGATACTACTTTTACAGCTGGGTTGACTATGAAATCCAGTTACCTATTATGATCCTGAGAACTGATTAAGGTACTCCATTCAGCATACCTGAAAGGGCAATGAAGTGATCCAACCTGATGATAAAATGGATGCCTAAATGCTTCACTCCAAGCAATGAGTGCTTGCCTGCCCGTGTCTTACCATTTGTAGCAGATTGTTATTTTAACAATTAGACCTGTAAGCCAAAAACCTTCATCAAGTTTTAAAACAAAGCCATCCCAAAAGAATTCAAAATAAATAAAACTTTCTCTATCTCTTGCATTTATCCTTGATATACACCAAATATACAGTATTTGGCCATGAGCTTGAAAATTATATGAGGCTGAAAACTAGCTAGCAGATTTCCATTTTTCCTATTTCTTTCAGTCACTTTGGAACCAAGTTTACGTTTCACTGACTGCACAATGAATTTAAATAAAAATCCAGGGTGGCTGGAACAGAACTTCTTTCCTTATTGCATTTCTTCCTCTTTCACTTCCATATGTCTCAAGCATAACACAGTCTATCCCCCTGGTAGATAACCCTCCCCATGCTTAATCTCTTCTCATAAATAATTGCTGAAAATGGCTAGGAAACATCAACAGTGAGAGCTGAAATTTTGCATCTCTGTATATGTGACTCCTCTTCCTTTTTTTCCTCGTTGGTTCTGGCTCAAAAATAAACATAACAGAGAAATGGTTTCACCCGAAATCCATGCCCGGGCACAATACATTCTGAGCATCCACTTTTACAAACAGTAAAAGTGGTGTTTGAGCAGTTTCACAAAAGTTCCTTCTGGGGTACAACCTCCATGTTAGCTAGATTACCCTGAAAACAGAGCCATTGCCTCTAGTATCATAGCCCTTATAGGAAGGGACCATAGTTTGTATGAAGAAAACACAACATTTCATTTAATCCCTGGCCTCATTAGTCCAAAGTGGTTCCCCAGCTTTGAGTCACCAAATGTTTTGAACTTCAGCTCTCAGAACTCCTGGCTGTTGAAGCCAAAGTGGCTAAGGCTCTTGGAAGATGAAGTCCAAACCTTTTGGAGAGTCAGAGTCTGGGAATCACTAGATTAGTCTTTCATCTAAAGGTGACACAAAAGACCTTTACTTCTAAGCAAATGGCCTCAAAATTAACTCAGTAGGCAGAAAAATTAATAGGGGATATTATAAAGTAATATCTATAGAGAAATTCTCAAAAAGAGTTTTGATGATGAGCCATCACAATTATTAGTAATGCTGCTGTCATCTTTTATTCATATGTTTTCTGTTCCCTCTTGTTTGCTATTGCTGTTCACTGATCCTGTTCGTGGCAACAACAGAAACTTTGTTGACAGTTTGGCCATCATTTTGCATCATGGTGCATTGTTCTGAACCTATTACCATTCCAGGATAAATGGCAGGTGAGTGCTGTTGAGACTAATACAAAACTGTTGTTGAGACCATTGGGATTAAATTCAACAAACTGACCATCATTTTCTAGGGAACTCAGGTCAGGGGAATTTCTCAATGTTTTTTAAGAATTCTGTACTGAAAAACATTGGCTGTGCTTGTGGATGTGGGAAAGAGTAATTGGCCTCTAGTTTGTTACTCTTGGCTCATATTCAATAGTTCTGATCCAAGGAGATCAGGGATGAGACTCACTTGTTCACTCTATAAAACCATAACACTTCAATACCACTTTAGACCTCCATCCAGTAGAATGCTGAGTTTTGTCATTGGGGAGGGATATCTCTTCAAATAGAAGAATGCAAACAGGGCTAGCCCTCCCATTAGGGTTTACCTAATATCACCTTAGAGAACCGGCTTGGTATAGTGTTTTGGACATTGGACCAGGATCTTGGAAACAATAGAAACACACCTTGGGCTAGCCACATTTCTACTGTCATAAGAACCTTCCAGACAGGTCCTATATCCACAGATCTGCTCCCAGGTTTTCTGTTTATCCCAGATTATCTGGCATCTGAAAATGTGGGGCAATTTGGGCAACTGGGAGGCATGTGAATGAAATAAAATTCTTAGCACCTGGGTTTCTTTCTCTTGAGGCAATGGCCTTGCTGCTCAAGTTACATCTTGTAAAGCAGTGGTCCTCAACCTGTGGGTTCCCAGGTGTTTTGGCCTACAACTCCCAGAAATCCCAGCCAGTTTAGCAGCCTCCAAAGAGCTTGAATCCTCACAAACAATAGAATGCCCTAGGATTCCATCAGGGCAGTAGAATCATACAGTAATAATTGTCTATAGTTGTCCCTCCACATTTTGGGTTTTGAGTTTTGCAAATTTGATTATTAATAGATTTGATTTAAAATGTTCTGTCTGGGAATCTCTTGACTCACTACGTTATCACACTGGGGCTTTAATGTGGGTAGCCCCATTCTTCTGCCACTTGCAGAATTCTGGGAAATGTAGTTTGAAAAGACGAGGATCTCTGCAGCTGAGCATTCAAAAGGACCCACCCTAAACTACATTTCACAGAATTCTGCAGGCTGCAGAAGAATGGGACTGACTGTGTTAAAGCCCCAGTGTAACATAGTAAGAGAACACCTTTCTCAGAAGCCCTAAGTCCTCTACTGTGATTATATCGCCAACTTCCAGAAGAGGTTGACCACAGAGTCATGCTAGATGACCTTGAAATTCATAAGCAGGTGTTCTCTCAAGTAAACAAAATATGATAAATCTCTACAATTTTTATTTTCCACATTTATGTCTTCCTGTTTAAATAATCAACAAGAAAAAGCAGGTATGCTTTACCACATTGAAGCTGTTGGTGGTGTTGTCATTGTTTCCCAGCTTTTTCCCAGTCTGGTGCTCAAGGAGCCTTACAACAGCTAAAAGAAAATAGCTAAATATATTTATGTTGTCTGCTTTTGAGTTTATTTTCTGTTGTGTACCTTCAGCTTCTCCTATTTATTAAAAAGATGGTCATTGAAAGTATTTATTTATTTATCGTATCAGGAGCGAACCAAGGATACAGTTATAATGTATTTTAAAAAACACAAAGTCTAGAAACTTGGTAATATATGAAATGTCCTTTGACCAGTAGTTGGCCACTTGGAGTGCCTCTGGTGTCGCTATAAGATGGTTCTCCATTGTAGTAGGTGGTTTGTAGTTTACTCTTCTCCGAACTCGGAGACACAAGAGAAGCCTCCCCGCAGGATTGAACACATCTGGCATCCCCTGGGCATTGTATTTGTAGATGGCTGATTCTCTCACACCAGAAGCTACCAAAAGCAACTTACAGCATTGGGAGTAACAATTGATATATAACATGTTACTTGTAATTATTTTGTTGTCTTAATACTTTTGGTATAACTACATTTAATTACATTATAAGTTTATTTGTTTTGGCCCCATCTATACCGCCATATAATGCAGTTTGAAACTACATTATAGGGTCTGTGTAGACTCATATAATGCAGTTTAACTGCATTGAATTGTGTTATATGGGACTACACTGATCATACAATGCACTTTCAAACACCATTAAATGTCAGTGCAGATGGGGCCTTGATGTATATCTTGTTTTTATCTCAACATGAGATCAAATATGATTCATATATAACTCTTTTGTAAAATACTTGCGATTTTTAGTTATATGAGCATCAATTATTTTTGGTATTTACAGGGGATCCTGGATCCCAGCCCCAGCAGATACCAAGGAACCAGTGTTCATTCACCAGTAACAGTAACACTGCATAGTAGAGTAACTTGAAAAGATAGTTTTGTTTGGGGTCCTCTTCCAAACTGCTAATATTGTTTTTCATATTGCTGCAGCCTCAGCCTATCACACTGCCTGGCGACAGCAACACGCTGTGCAGAGCAACAGTAGATTTTGTGAAATGTCATCAGTACTAAGAAAAGAGATCATTACACAGCCCACTCCACTCAAAAACCTCTTCAAAGCATTTAGCTGAAAGCCTGGAGACTCAACTATGACCTGGTTTTCTGTTTTCCTGAGGTTTTTTTTACCCTTTCAAAAGTTATTTTCATGCTAAAATGCATAGAAGTGGGATAAAGAGCAATTTGGATGTGTTTTGGGTCAGTTTGGAGGTTAAAAACAAACAGAAAATATTAGAAGAGCAGAATAATTTTAAGTATCACTGCACAAAACACTGGGTTATTTTTGCTTCATCTTGTGTTCAATACATTTACGTTTTTGGTTTTAGGGGATGGTTCTGTATATACTGTATAATAGCTGGCAACATGAGTACAGGCAACCCCAGGACAGGTTCTGTAGGTTTGTTCTTAAGTTGAATGTGTATATAAGTCGGAACAGGTACATTTGTGAAGTGTAACTCCAGTCAATTTTTTCTAGCTTTTGATAGCATAGGGAAGGGTTAACACTCATGTGGTGTTTGTCTTTGCTGTGTGTGCCCCTGTTCAGAAGATTTCCCCTCACTTTCTGTCCCTGGCTTGTAGTGGAAAATAAAGATTGGTGATAAAGCTTCAGTGGTGAAGCCTTTTCCTCATGATGACTCTTTCAGGAGTGAATATCCCTTCGAAGGGATAACTTAGGGGGTACCTGTGTAGTTGAGTATGGTAAAGGAAGGTTATCCATCCCATGTAGACAACCATCTCTGGCACAGAAGCAGAAAACACATGGTCAAATCCACCAAACCTCAGTGTGGCCAATAGTTACAATAGGTTTGAAGTTGGCTCACTAACTCTTGTACAAAAAAAGATCTTCTGCTTTTGCTGCTGATTTGTCCTATATTTATTCCAATGACCTCAAAATAACATTCCTCGTCACTTTCAGCCTCACACCAGGGTAAGATTAAAGAAAGTTATTGGTTTCAGACCACTCAGTAACCTTTAAGAATGTGTTTCTCAACCTGGGGGTCAGGATCCCTGGGGGGATCACAAGGGGGGGGGGGGGTTCAGAGGGGTTTCCAAGGACCTTCAGAAAACACATATTTCTGATGGTCTTAGGAACCCCTTTGGCAAAGAAGGCTGAAGCTCTTCCTTTTTGGAACAGATGGTGAATCCTCCCACCGAAAGCTCTCCTCCTGATGGGATTGGCTGGCCTCTCAACTGTCCTCTCAGCCAAGGGGAGGGCTGTTTCTGAGACTCCAAGTGGGTAAGGGAGAACAGGCATGCTCTCCCCTAAATCACTGTCAATTCCTCACAAATCCCTCCTGTATTTTCTCTTGGTCATGTGGATGCTGTGTGGGAAGTTTGGACCATTTCTATCAATGGTGGGAGTTTTAGGTGAACTATGAATCCCAGCAACTACAACTCCCAAGTCTCTTTTCCCTCAAACTCCACCAGTGTTCACATTTGAGCATACTGAGTATTTGTGCCAAGTTTGGTCCAGATACATCACTGAGTCCACAGTGCTCTCTGGATGTAGGTGAACTACAACTCCCAAACTCAAGGTAAATGTCCACCAAACCCTTCCAGTATTTTTTGTTGGTCATGCGTGTTCTGTGTGCCAAGTTTGGTTCAATTCCATCATTGGTGGAATTCAGAATATTCTTTGATTGTGGGTGAACTATAAATCCCAGCAACTACAACTCCCAAATGACAACCCCACCCCCACCCCCCGCCGTGAATGAAAATATCAGATGTTTACATTACTATTCATAACAGTAGCAAAATTACAGCTGTGGAGTAGCAACAAAAATAATTTTGTGGTTGGGGGTCACCACAATATGAGGAACTGTTTTAAGGTATTGTGACATTAGGAAGATTGAGAAACACTTCCATATGACCTTTCTTTTTTATTTTTTGAGAAAAAGAGAAAGCAAGCAAAGACATTTCCAGGCCAAACCCCTGTTCAGATAACATTACGGGGTCCGTCATTTCTAAAGTATTGCATGGGTTTTAGCCACACATCTCCCACTGACTTTAATGGGATTTGCATGGCTAAAAGTCGGTGCAGCACTTTGAAAATGTACCCCTAAGGGTCTGACATGAATTCATAAAACCCTACAATTTCTGAGTTAATACCAAAACACCCTCCTGGATGGATTTAGATGCTCATTAGTTAGCACTTTTCTAATTAAAACACAGCTTACTGAGCATTAGATCTTTTTTGGAGGGGACTGGGGGCTGTGTGCATGTATGTATAATCCAAAGAGTGGCGTTATTTACAACAGAAGAGCAGTTGCAGAGAGCTTGCCCGCTAATTTTCATAACACTTTTATTACAGGCTGTGTATTAAGCCCGAGACAATGGGAATGGGTTTGCCAGATTACTTATTTCCAAGGCTCTGAATGTTTCTTTTTTTAAAAAAAACATGCTGTTAATGGTGTGTTACTTATTGATGTTATATATATGATACTCATGGTGTGTGTGGTTGCTTTTTTCATAATTAGTGGAGAAAGAAAGCAATAGGATAAGTAAGATTTTGATTCAATTCTTTTTAAAAAGACCTATTGAAAATCTGCAAATTTCTTCATTAAAGAAAGAAGTTGAGGTTTAAAATACTTAAAACTGACCAATTCACTCACCTTGGCGGAAGTCTTGGGGTTTCTAAAGATGTGTCTACACTATAGAATTAATGCACCTTAACAGCCATGGCTCAATGCTATGAAATCATAACTGTTGTAGTTGGTGAAGCACTAGAGCCCTTTGGCAGAGCAGGTTAAAAACCTTGTAAAACTACAGTTCCCAGGTTTCCGTAGCATTGAGCCATGGCCATTAAAGTGGTGTCAAACTGCATTAATTCCATGGTGTAGGTCACCCAAAGCCAGACAAAAATGAATTCCCGTGCATTCAACCATATCTGCGGTGCTGAATTAGAGCGTATAACTTTGTCTGATGGTAGTCAATTTCAACACAAAACTCACCATAATGGGAATAGGTGTACTGTTGAATTTTGCCAGTAGAGAGAGTTGAAAATGGCTTGTCATATTTTCTTTTGATAAGCATATAACCTGCACAAATTTATTTATAAACAAAGTGAGTGTAACTTAAGATTTGAAACATTTGCAAGTGGAAAAAGTGAAATTGAAGGGTTTGTCCATAGATAGATACCATAAAGACCCTAGATCCCATTAGATTTTGGAAGCTAAGCAGGGTTAGTAATGGATGGGAGAACAGCAATGAATATGAGATGCAGTAGGCTATATTTTAGGGGACAAAACTGGAAAACCACCTCTAAGTATCCCTTGCCTAAGAAAACCTTCTGAAATCCATGGGGTCCCCATAAGTGGACATACCCAGAGAGATAGATGCCATCATTCATTGCTGCCAACATTGCATCTGCAAAGAACCATCCAGCAAAGTTGTTTTGAGTGGTCAGCAGGGGCAGCTCAACCCATTACGCAAAGTAAGCATTTGCAGTATAGTTGATTTTGCTCTTGAGGTGCTCTTGGGGGGAAATAGACCTTGACATATGCGAGTTCTAGTTACTGGGATGTATAGTTCACCTACAATCAAAGAGCATTCTGAACTCCACCAATGATGGAACTGAACCAAATATGGCACGCAGAACTCCCACGACGAACAGAAAATATATATCAGTGATTGGTTGGGGGCGCGCTAAAATACTGTTTGCTTACCTTTGAAAATTACTTAGGGCCTCCTCTGGTGGTCAGACAGCTATTACATAGTGGTCTGCAAGGAGAAATCCCTGACCATTCAGCAGCCTGCTTTAAGAATTCGCATTTTGCACAGCATTTTGCAGATAAGGTTGCTCAGATCCATTACAACTTGAATGCTGTTATTGAAGCAGTTCCAATGGATGTAACTTTGGCTCCTGCTTGTCCTGTTTTGATAAATACATTTCAATTTGTGCAGTATGAGGATGTGGACAGGATCCTTGGAGAAGTGAGAGCTACCACATGTATTCTAGATCCTTGCCCTTCCTGGCTAATCAAACAGAGGGGGGCTGGCAGAGTGGGTGAAGGTGGTGGTCAATACCTCCTTAGAACAAGGCAAAGTTCCAGCATGCCTAAAGGAGGCAGTTGTGAGACCTGTATTTTAAAAGCCATTCCTGAACCCTTGTATAAGCGGTCGCCAAGGGACCTTTTGTACAATTAAAACTTTTGCACCAGCTGCACCCATACCTTGGAAAGTCTGACTTGGCCACAGTGGTCCATGCTCTGATTACATTCTGTATAGATTACTGCAATGCACTCTATATGTGGTTGCCTTTGAAGACTGTTCGGAAGCTCCAACTGGTCCAGCAAGTGGCAGCCAGGTTGCCTACTAGAGTGGCACTGAGGGAGCACACAACTCCCCACTTGCATCAGCTCCACTGGCTGCCAGTTTGCTACCTAGCGCAATTCAAAGTGCTGGCTTTAGCCTATAAAGCCCTAAACGGTTCTGGCTCAGTCTACCTGTCCGAACGTATCGTCCCCTATGAACCAGCATGTAGATTAAGATCTTCTGGGGAGGCCCTGTTCTCGGTCCCACCAGCTTCACAAGAGCAGCTGGTGGGGACAAGAGACAGGGCCTTCTCAGTGGTAGTCCCTTGGTTGTGGAACTCCCTCCCTAGCAACATCAGAGCAGCTCCCTCCCTATTAGCCTTTTGGAAAAGAGTTGAAACCTGGCTCTGTCAGCAGGCCTTTGGCAACTAAGGCAATGCAGTATATTTAAATTGAAACCTAGTGCAATTCACCTTGAAAGGGACTCTGACCATGAATGATGGCACAATGTCATGCCTCAACACAATCACCTAAACTTTTCAAAAATTACATTAAACAGAGTTTAAACAGTTTTAAAAAGTTAAAAACTTAGAAGACACGCCACCCAATTTCCTTATGAAAAGTAGAAAGGTAGAAAACATACTTCTTCTTAGAAAAAAAACAACAGCAACAGTAAAAGAAAACAACAAGAAATGAAGATTTGTGTAGTATTAGAAATCGTTCCATCAGATTTAGATTTTCAACACAAAGTCCAGTAAAATATAGATATCTCTCTTCCCTTCTCTCTCTTACACTAAAAAAAATCCCATGGAATCCATTTTCTCCAATCTCCTGGATGTGCTTATAAAATAAAGAAAAGTATTTTCTGAATACATTTATCTGTTTTGAGGCCTGCAGAATAGCTTCCTAACACCTCCTTTCTTCACTATTCACAAAATGCTATTTTCAACCGAGTGAATTTCTTCCATAATGTCTTTCACTTAGCAATATATGGAAGGACAAGACAGCTAAGAGATGTGAATGTTGTTATTTAAATCTGTTCTCAGCAACGGACAATCATTCAGACCACTTAGATGGGCTAAAAGGAAGGATAGGAAAGCAGGTCTCTCATCTAATGCCATTTCTTGGCTGTCTGGCAGACTCAGATACACATTTCAGATCGCTGTTCTCCTGAACATTTCCAATAAAGCCTTTAGTTACTCAGCATGTTGCAAGAATGCATTGTCTCTGATAGGTAATATTCCATGATGCCAAACTAGTTTTTTTTCTCTCTCTCTCCATACTTATTTATTTGATTTTATGGTTGCCCCTCAACATATATTATCTTCAGCAAAACAAAAGACCAACCTTGGGAGATTAGTCTAAAAATTTAAATTTCAAAAGATGGACCTAAAACCTGACATTGTTCTGGTGAACTGTGAATGCAACTGGGCAACCAAGGAACTGTGAGCCCTTGCCTTGAGATAAATGCTGCTATTGTTTTAATTTCAACTTCTGTCAGAGGTACTTGGATGTGCGTTTTCTGTTTCTTGGCAGGGGAGTTGGACTAGATGACTCATGTGGTCTCTTCCAGCTCTTATGAGTCTATTATTCTATGAACTTTGTTTGGAAGGAGAAGGGGTTCAAGTTTTCTGAGGTGTAGGGAGAAAAGTAAGTATGTCTTATCCAAAATGCTTGGGAACAGACATGTTTTGGAATTCAGATTTTTGAATGCATGTATTTGCATATACTATAATGAGAAAAATGAGACCAAAGTCATGAAATTCATTTATGCTTTATATGTGCCTTATACACATATTAGGATAGAATTTTTACACAATATTTTTAGTAATTGTGTGCATAAAACAAGGATTGTGTACATTGAACCATCAGAAAGCAAAAGCGTGACTACCTCACCCACTCATGGACAATTTTGAAGTACGTATTTCAAATTTTGGGATTCTGGATAAGAAATGCTCAGACAATCAGTAACAGTGATAGCAGCAGCAGTATACTCGCTAAAAGTGAGTTTTCCGTGTGAATTAGAGAACTGGAAGTCTTGAGATAACTTTGTTTTATGTTCACATTTTATGTTAGTTATAATTTTTGATAGATTACATTTTTATTTAAGTTATAGATGTCATGTTTAAGCTGTCCTTTTATGTGAGGTTATTTGTACTTATTGTTATTGAGGCATTGAATGTTTGCCTTTTTGTTCGTTGAAACCCGCCCTTAGTCCCTCCAGGTAGATAGGGTGAAATATAAATTATTATTATTATTATTATTATTATTATTATTATTATTATTATTTAATACAGTATATGTTTTGAAACACAAGAATCTACATTCTGTTAATTCAAACCAGTGCAATTCTGTACAGTCTGCACTGACTGGAAACATCTCTGGAGTTAAGCTCAAGGATGTTTAAAACCCAACATAAAGTTGTGAAAAAAGAAAAAAAGACACATTTAAGACTTGCTGGCTTTTATTTTCACACTAATTTCTGTGGCTATAAACCCACTTCTTCTTACGCAATACAGAGTGATAATAAATGCTCCTACATAATGCATATTTACACAGTTGTGGAAGTGAGATAGAATGAAATAGGATCCAGACTAACACTTTACTTACACTCTGTCTTCCATTGGAAGCCTGTTAAATCTGAAACCACATCATTGATTGCCATAGGTAATTGTATTCATCCTTGTGAAACACCTAAAAAGATATTTTATCACTGAGCTTCTTCTTATATTCAGAATGAAAGGAAAAGAAGATATACTTTGATCTCGTATATTTGATCTGTGATGTTCACTTATTAACAGCAGTGCAGGGAGGCTAAGAGAAATTCCCTTCATGGAATATCAAGAGATGCACATTCTGGGTAATCAAACATTACCCAGCCATTTTCTCTGATAGATATACAAGTTATCTGTTCAGCGGAATAAGCCAGCATGTTTATTAACTCTATTAGCAGTGAATGTTTTGCATTGTGGTGAGGTTTTCTAAGGCGGGATTGAAGGGTCCCATCCACCGCAATCAAGTTTGTGGAGACGTGGCTCAACTCCCACTGTTGTCTCACATCAGCACAAGTGTCAGTCACTGGACAGTGCATTGCCCACAGCCCTCTGTCCTCATTTCTTCATGGCGGGATGCATGTTGTCCTTTCAGGACAATTTCTTTTCGCCTGCCTTCCCAGCTTGCTTGGCCATGACAGGTTTGCCCTGGTTATGGCAGTCACCATATGGCTAGCTTTGGCTCCTCCCCGTGTTTTAATAATTCTCTCTGAGCTGCATTACTTTCACTGAGGGGTTTTCCTAATCTAGCCTAAAACCATTGATTTGGACTACTTTATCTATCTCAAATCGGAAATTATTAGCATCTTTTCCCCCATGTGCTGAAAGACCTTGATATGACCCTTGGGTTTGTGTCTCATCACATAATCTTTATGCATCTTTGATTAAGTAGCAGTGAATGGACACTACTTCCTATATTTGTTGTCATATAGGGAGATGTTCTTGTAAGTGAATGAACTGTACCACCTACATATGCTGCTATAAAGGGAGATATTCGCACTGCCTGAAAAAAGTTCAGTATACAGACAATACGGTGTTGTGAATTAAGTGCTAGTTTGTTGGATCGGGAAGATTTGGAATCAGATAATCGCTCACCTGTGGTTTCTTTGTCTAACTTCAGTTTCACCTTCAGTTTCACCCATCATTCTGAGTTTACTATTAGGACAGTTCCATATACAGGCAGTTCACGATTTACAAACATCCGACTTACAAACAACTCACAGTTAAGAACAGAGGTGATACAACAGGAAGTGAGAGAAATCTACCCCTCAGAAGGGAAATTCATTCCTGGAGGAGTTCTCACGAGGGAAATGTGTTTCCACTGAAGCTTTATGACCAACCCTTGTTTCCACAACAAGCCACATTTTTCAAAATCCACCTATCATAGAGAGAGAAAGTCAGGTGAAACCTTCTGAACAGGGACACAGACAGCAAAAGAAACACCACAGGGGTTTTAACCCTTCCCCTCCCCCATGCTACCCAAAGCATTTTCTCACTTTATTTGCCAGTTTTCAATCAGTCCAGTTGCCATAACTTTGGGGTTTTTTGATTATACACACACACACACACACACACACACATAGCTGGTGTTACACTTCAAAAGTGTACCTGTTCCAACTTAAATACAAATTCAACTTATGAAAAAACCTACAGAACTTATCTTGTTTGTAACTTGTAACTGTATAGCATTGTTGTTGTTGCTATTGTTGTTCTCCTGCCTCTCCTAAATGCTACCAGATATTGAAAACTGCAGTGATTTCAGCATTTTTGTTGTTGTTGTTGTTTATTTGTTGAGTTGCTTGCAACTCTTAGTGACCTCTTTTTGGCCAGCCCACGCCAGAGCTCCCAGTTGGCCATCGCCACCCCCAACTCCTTCAAGGCTAAGGCAGTCAACTTCATGGATACCATCCATCCCTCTTGCCCTTGGTCTGCCCTACTTCCTTTTTCCTTCCATTTTCCTCAACATAATTGTCCTCTCCAAGCTTTCCTGTCTTCTCATTATGTGGCCAAAGTACTTCATATTTGCCTCTAATATTCTTCCCTCCAGTGAGCAGTCAGGCTTTATTTCCTGAAGTATGGACTGATTTGATCTTCTTGTGGTCCAAGGCACCCTCAGAATTTTCCTCCAGCACCACAGTTCAAAAGCATCTATCTTCCTTTGCTCAGCCTTCCTTATAGTCCGGCTTTCACATCCATAGGTTACTACAGGGGATACCATTGCTTTAACTATGTGGATCTTCGTTGCCAGTGTGGTGTCTCTACTCTTCACTATTTTATTGAGATTGGTCATTGTTCTCCTCCCAAGAAGTAGGTGTCTTCTGATTTCCTGGCTGCAGTCTGTGTCTGCAGTAATCTTCATGCCTAGAAATATAAAGTCTGTCACTGCCTTCACATTTTCTCCCTCTATTTGCCAGTTATCAATCAGTCAGGTTGCCATAATCTTGTGTTTCTTAGGTTTAGCTGCAACCCAGCTTTTGCACTTTTTTCTTTCACCTTAGTTAGAAGGCTCCTCGGCTCCTCCTCGCTTTTAGCCATCAAAGTGATATCATCTGCATATCTAAGGTTGTTAATGTTTCTTCCAGCAATTTTACCTCCAACCTTGGATTCATCAAGCCCTGTGCATCACATGCTGTGTTCTACATACAAGTTGAATAGGCAGGGGAGAGTATACAGCCCTCTGTACTTCTTTCCCAATCTTGAACCAGTCTTTTATATCTTGCAAATTTTCAAATTTACACAGGAAAGAAAAGGGGATTTCTACACCCTTTTTGAACAATGTTCAAAGTAGCTAAAGGTCAAATGCATTAAAAAGAGGTTTACTGTGCCTTCCTATATCCAGTATTAATAAGTGCTATAACACCGCTGTCATTGTGATCCTCTATCAGTGTCACCTCCCACAACTGCTGCTGGCCTGTAGGTCTTTGGCAAATTTAATCTGGTTCTTCTGCAAAAAGCCTGGAGGCCCTGCCATCAACATCGCTGCAATCAGCACAGTCTCTTCCCACAGAAAACCATAGTCATAGTGTAAATAAATGCCTATCTATCTAAAGAGGTCTAATAACCAAAGAACTGCTTTCTGATATGTGTATTAGTCCAGGACGTACGATGCAGATTCGGTCACTTAAAAGGTTAGACCAAATGAAATAGTTATACATCCCTAGTACCTGCTTAAATAGCACTTGCTTTAGTAGTGCTGGGCAATTTAACATGGGAAAGGTCTATCAACTGCTATTAGTCATAATAGCTAAATGGATTGGCCCTAGTCGGAGGCAATATATCTCTAACCTGCACCACTGAAATCAGAATGCAGGAGTAGATGGTTTCTTAAAGCCCTTCCAGGCAAGAAAAAGTTTATGAAAGTTCTGGTTTTGTTCTTATTAAACCAATGTTATTTTGGAGATCTACATGATGTTTTCTGCATCATTGTTAATTATGCTAATTTACCAATGACTTTTCAGTAGTAATTGCCAGGTCGATTTAAATTAACCCAGCATTTTCCAAAATGAAGTCTCTCTAGTTGGCTGTACTTGGAGTATCACTGTGGATGTTAGTAATAGGACAAAACCCCTAATTAATAAGAAAAAAACCCAGATCCCAATCCTAATTTACAAATGAATTTCAAAGGCAAGAATGTATTGAACTCTTCTTGGCTTCAGTTTCATTTTAACTTAAACCAGCAGTTCAGTCTGGTGTATTCTTAGATGTAAGTAAATCTGACTGAACTTAAGTGGAACTGAATTAGAGATGAACGAATCTGCTTATTTCTGATCTATGTCACTTTACATGTTTTAGCCATAATTCTGTTCAATTTCCAAATTAATCCCCAATTTAAAATGCCTTTCAGAATATGTATGTAAAATGTATTTAACTATGAGTGCTCTCTCAAGAAATGAGGGTATTTAAATGTATTTTGATACATTTAAAACTCCTGAGAATATATATTGCCAAATTCAAGGATGAGGAAGTTGAAACAGAGACGTTAGTCCAAAAAAGTAGAAATCAGATCATTACATCTAGGAATTCAAAACCCTGGAATTCCATAGATATTCATATTGTCAAGAAACTTGCACAGGAACACAGCAGATGAGACCCAACATCTGAGTTATGTACCATGAATCCTTTCAAGTTGGAATGGGTTTCAGGGGGCATGAACTAGGTGCAAACAAACCAATACGCTTCTTTGATTTCCTTTCTTTTACTTTTAAGAATTGTGTTTGTAAAATGAAAATAACCCTCTCTTTTAGTCAGGTTATATCATGCATAGGTAAACCCAGGCCCAGGGGGCAGATGTGCCCCCTTGGGCTCTTTTTTCAGGCCCTCCTCTCTTTCGACACCCTATCTTTCCTTTCTCTCTTTCCTTCCTTCCTCATTCCCACCCTCTCTCCCTTCCTTCCTTATCTCCCTCTTTCCTCCCTCCTCCCCTCTATCGTTCTCCTTCCTTCCCTCTTTCCTTCCTCCCTCCTCTCCCTTCCACCCTTTCTTCCCTGCATCCTTCTCTTCCTTCCTTCTCTTTTTCCTTCCTCCTTTCCTCCTGGAGGATGTTTAGCTGGGAGAAGAGAAGGTAGAGAGGAAACATGAGAACCATGTTTCAAGATTTTTTAAGTGTCCCTTTGAGGAGAAGAGGGGGGGGTGACTTTCTGCTGCTCTAGAGACCAGAGCATAAGGGAGCAATGATTTCAAATGGTAGGGAAAGAGACTGGAAAAAATAGGAATTACTTCCTGGAGAGTGGCATAGGTTGCCTCGAAGTGTGGTGGAGTCTCCTTCTCTGAAGGCTTTTCCACAAAGGCTGTCTATGGGGAGTGTTTTCTTTGTGCTTTCTGGCATGGCAGGGGGGTTGGACTGGATGGCCCTTGGAGGTCTCTTCCAGTTCTAGGATTCTATATGAAGAGTAGGTAATATGGAGTCTAATGGATACACTTTTTCTCTCTCATCCACCATCTCATTCTGACAAAGGCTAATCCTTTTGGGATCCAAATGTTTCCCATCTTTCCTTCACTTTCTGCCTCCAAAAGAGAAGAGAAAGGAGAAGAAAAGGCAAGGAGGGGACTTGGGAAGAACTCCCTCCCTCCAGGTCTGCCTACCTCACTCTGGCCCACCGTGTGGCCCCCACGTTAGAAAGTTTGCCCCTGCCTGGGTTACATCATTATGGTATTGTTTCAATAAAAAGCATGTACAGAGTGGCACGGGTGCCGTGATCAGCACAGCCACCAGCAGCAGGGAAGGGGACCGTAGACTTCATACAATCCTCAGAGAGGTCCAAGATCCTAAGAATAGTTAGTGCATTATCTCGAGCAGTCCAAGGAAGGCTCAGTTCCTGCCTGCCTACACACCAGAGTATAATTCAAAAGAATCCCAGTGAAATTAATGGAATAACATAAGTGGATTGACCCCAATGGGCAAAAACAGAGAGTATTTTTGGTCTACATATTTATCATCACAATATTACATGTGCAACAATTAATTTCAGCAACCTTATGCATTTGTCAGGCTTTCATCTAAGCAACAGACACAGGCTGCTATGATGAGGAATTAATTGACATATTCATTACATTAGCAGTTAAGTTAATTTCATTGAGCTTCGATGATTTTGCCCAGCCTATCATTACATTTCTCATCATTATCTTGGGTGGAGGGGAAAATTGGAAGGGAAACAACTCCCAAAATGGAGTATAGGGAGTTGCCATTTCCCACCTTTCCACAATGTTTTCAAGTATCTATGCTGAGTGGTTACCACCTATGTTTTAGTTCAAATAAATCCCCTTTCCTTCCTCTTTTAAAATAAAGTCAAAATGTTTACATTTTCCTTGATGAAACAGAAATAATGTAAGCATGTGCACTACATGCCCTCAAATTCTACAGTGTAGACTTAATATGATTTGACAACACTTTATTTAAATTGCTTTGTTTAAAATTATTTAATTTTATTGTTATAATTTATAGTGCAGAATTATATAGAAGAGTTGGAAGAGACCTCATGGACCATCCAGTCCAACATCCCGCCAAGAAGCAAGAAAATTGCATTCAAAGCACACCCAACAGATGGCCATGCAGCCTCTGTTTAAAAGCCTCCAAAGAAGGAGCCTCCACCACTCTCTGGGGCAGAGAATTCCACTGCCGAACAGCTCTCACATTTAGGAAGTTCTTCCTCATATTCAGGTGGAATCTACTTTTCTGTAGTTTGAAGCCATTGTTCCACATCCAACTCAAATCCATCCAGATGCTTTGGATGACTACTTACATCAGCCCCAGTCAGGAAAGCCAGTGATCACGATGGGATCATGGGAATTAGAGATGAGAAACAGGACCTAATTTTGGAAAACCTTGTTGTTGTCTGCAAGTGATTTCCACCTTATGGCAACTCAAAGGCAAATCTAACACAGAGTTTTCTTGGCAAGTTTATTCAGAGGAGATTTGCCGATGAGGCTGGAAGAGTGTGACTTGTTCAAAATCACCCAATAGGTTTACATGGCCGAGCAGTGATTCAAACTCTAGTCTAATAGCTAACCTGTACAGGATTTCAAAAGCAATGTGCTGCTACCAAAACAAAACAAAAAACTGGGGATGATTTTATTTTCAGACTTGGCTTCTGAATTTGTGACAGCCATTTGGATAAATATGAGTGCTCAAGCCTTTATTTGACAGTATCAGTAATTCACAGTCTCTTACAATACACTGCTCCTCCTCTGTTTAATTGAATGGTGTCTGAGGCTATATAAGAAGGCAGGTATACAAAAGGAATCCAATATATTTTTCACTCCCTGGTTGTTCTGAGATAGTACCCGTCCCCTTAACTACAACTAGGCTGCCTCACCTGAGCTCCACTTTACAGGTACTTGCAATAAATCATTTATGGTCCCTCTCTTGGCACCATGGAGAAGATTAATGTTCCTAAACACTCCAGATGCCTGCCGGGAACATTTCTGCAGTGGTGTGGGACAGGTTGTCTGTAAGTAATGCATGACAAAATGGTATATCGGGAGTATCATCAAGTGTTGGGAAGAAACAGAAGCCCTTCTCTGTAGCACTGAAATCAACCCAAACAAACAAAATTCAACATTTTTAGCTTGAAGAAAAAATGAATAGCCTCAAGTAAAGGGCTGACTTTAAGTAGAAGAGAGAAAAGTTATGTTTGCTGCTGCTCCAGAAGGCCAGAGTAGAGCTAAATGGTAGAAGAGTAGAGCTAAATGGTAGGGGAGAAATGCACAAAACTAGGAGAATTTGATTAGAGCAGCATGGCAATGCAAACTGTTATTAGAGGAACAATGCAAACTGTTATTAGGGAGAAGATAATGTCTCCATCGCAGGAAGTCTTCAATCAGTAGCTGTACAGTCAGTGACATAATGGGTCAAACCCTTGTGCCGGCAGGACTGCTGGCCAAAAGGTCAGCAGTTTGAATCTGGGGAGCGGGGTGAGCTCCTGTCTGTCAGCTCCACTTTACCATGCGGGGACATGAGACAAGCTTCCCATAGGATGGTAAAACATCCAGGCATCTTCTGGGCAACATCCTTGCAAACATTCAATTCTCTCACACCAGAAGTGACTTGCAGTTTTTCAAGTCACTCTTGACACGAAAAAAGTCATTTCTGAACACCACTCTAGCCATGGATGTTCTGTATTATGCACTGGGATCAAATAGATGACCTACAGCAATATCCTATGTGTACATCTACAGTGCAGAGTTATAACAGTTTCATACCACTTTAACCATGTGACTTGTTCTCAAGTTGTCTGCATCTATACAATATCTTTGTTAAGACTTGTATGGATAGGAGATATATATCACACATAAAATCGCGGAATAAACTAGAATCTCATCAGGTTAAGGACAATGGAGGTTTAAACCAGAGGCTGAAAGGAAACATCCCTCTGGTTCTCATATTAATCTCCAGAGAAACTGACAGGAATATAAATTCCAAATAACAGAAACTATTCAAAGTTAAATAATCTCAGGATGTATGGGCCAATCAGTTGGATATTAGGCATGACTATCTAACATGTAAGACAAATTATCTACAGCAGAACATCCTGTATATCAGTGGTTCTCAACCTTGGGTCCCCAGATGTTTTTGGCCTACAACTCCCAGAAATCAGTCAGTATACCAGCCAGTATACCAGCTGTTAGGATTTCTGGGAGTTGAAGGCCAAAAACATCTGGGGACCTCAGGTTGAGAACCACTGCTGTATATAGACAGTAGCCTTACCGAACAAGAAGATCACCATAAATAGGTAACTGAGACATCAAGTCTCACTCAGGTAGAGTGATTAATTCAGACTACGCAAACTCTTTCTTAAGCCGAACACTGAATAATGTCTCTCTGGAAAGTCTATTGCACATCCAGCTTTGTCTTAGAGGAGTTGCCTGAACAGAAGGTGGTTTTTTCACCTTTAAACTACATAAAATCCCCAAAAGTACAAAACTAAAGTTGTTCGGAGATGGGTGTGTGCTTGTCAGTTCCATCTTTGACAAAGAGTTTTGATTTCTGGGAAGAAGATCCTTACCTCCTGGTGTGGAGGTTCTTGATAAATTACTGCTGAAATCACTGACAAAATTCCTTTTAAGCTGAAACCACTGAAGCCTGAAACACTAGGCTTATCTGAAATCGCTTTCTCTCAAACCTCCCAGCATCCAGGATTTAGCCGGAGAATCTTGTTAGTTCACTCTTTCTCTTAAGCTGGGTTGCTGTTGGTGGCTTAGGTTGCCATGAACAAAATATAAGAACTTTTGGTAGATTTGTGAAAGAAACAGTCTAGGAATTGTCTACGTCCTCCAGAGTAACACAGAGATGTTGGTCATTTCAGTTGGGGGCACTCTGTGTTGTACTCCAGAGCAGAATTCCCCCTGACTCTCAACACCACACAGTTGAGTTAAAATAGAAAGCAGTTTATTGAAGATAGTAAATGCCAAAGCAATAAAAGTAATCCACAGTATAAAAAAAGGCAAATCCAATTAATTAGGAAGTTAAAAAAGCAATGAATCCACAGAGATGCAGTCCATGAAAGTCCATTAAACTAGAGGCTTGATTTCAAAGGCAAAAAAACCAAAGCCATTTAAACTGGAATCAAACAAAGACCAAGGTCAAGGAACATGGCGTGGAGAATTATTTGTGAATCCAACATTGCTTCGTCTGAAGCTAGACTCCGTACTTGGCACTATATATCTACTTTGTTTCCCAAACAGCTAGAAATTATTTTTCTTTAGTTTTGGTTTCTCTATTAGCTTCTGCTCTAATCTGGCTGAGTGCCTTAGTTTCTGTCTCTGCTGGCTAAAGCTCTTCATCTGTTCAAGGCTTCATTAAAATCTGCACCTGGAGGTAACTGACCCTGGGGCTGGAGCTCAGAGCTTCTCCCAGGCTCAAGACCTTGAGATTCCCTTTACAAGAACACAGGCCTGTCTAAGCCATCAACTGAACTGCTTTCAGGCCCCACATCCTTAAAACTAGGCCATCATCCCCATTCCCTTCAGGAACATTTTCATGAACAGCATCCCCATTCCCATCAGAGGAATCAACTCAAACCTGTACAACATTGTCATTCCCATCATCCAAAGCTATCTGATCATTAGACACAACATGGTCATTCCCATCATCCAAAGCAACCTGATCATTAGACACAATCACAGGCTGAACAGGCTGACATACAACACTCTGAGCATTTCTTTTTGTGTCTTTGGCATAAAGCCTACTTCTGCTTATTGGATCCTCAAGTCCAAGTCAATCCCCACACTGTACTAGATAATATGCTCAGGACAGGAAGCCATGGATAACAATGAACCCTATTGAACTAACTAAATTATGCACTAAAAATCCCATAAACTGCTAGACAGTGTAATCCTTCAGACCTATGTTATCTGGAATAATCAGGGGGGGGGGAGGGGAGAGAGACTTTTTCAAGCTCTTGTAGAACCCTCTCCTTGATATCCTCCTTTCCTTCTCTTATTGATTGATTGATTGATTGGTCAGTTGATCTATCCATCTGCTAAGAAGGAAAGTTAATAACATAGCTCCCAAAAGCTCACCATGTCAAGTGTTGCAAAGTAAAGGGATATAAATAAGCATGAACAAATATCAAGATGTGATGCTAGGCTGTTGGGCAGAATGGGTAAGAAATAATTTTAGCAATGACAACCACTTGCTGATAAGGAGAAAAAGTAAAGAAGTAATATTGTAGCCATGAAGAATTGGGCACGTTTTATTTGTAGACTCCAAGGGTTTTGCTGTCAACCTCTTTGATTGAGAGACAGTCCTCAGCAGCAGACTCTACTCTCGCTGAAGGAAATTTATTACTGCAATTGTTCGAATTTGCTTTTCTTAGAAGAAAAACACTGTCGCATGAAAATGTCTGAAGAAGAAGAGGCATCATTTGTATCTCATTTCAGAAGGGACAAATGCAAGAACCTCCACTTAGGCAGAAAAAAATGAAATGCAAAGATACAGAATGGGGAACGCCTGGCTTAACAGCAGTATGTGTGAAAAAGACCTTGGAGTCCTTGTGGACAATAAGTTAAACATGAGCCAACAATGTCACGTGGTGGCTAAAAAAGCCAATAGGATTTTGGCCTGAATAAATAGGAGTATAGTGTCTAGATTCAGGGAAGTCAGACTACCCCTCTATTCTGCCTTTGTCAGACCACACTTGGAATCACAATGTCCAATTTAAAGGAAATGTTGACAAGCTGGAATGTATCCAGAGGAGGGCAAATAAATGATCAAGGGTCTGGAGAACAAGCCCTATGAGGAACTTAAAGAGCTGGGCATGTTTTACCTGCAGAAGAGATGGCTGAGAGGAGACATGAGGGCCCTACATCAAGATGTGAGGGGAATTCATAGAGAGGAGGTAGCAAGCTTGTTTTCTAGTGCCCTGGCGACTAGGATGCAGAACAATGGCTTCAAACTATAGGAAAGGAGATTCCACCGGAACATGAGGAAGAACTTCTTAACTGTGAGAGCTGTTCAGAAGTGGAACTCTCTGCCCCGGAGTATGGTGGAGGCTCCTTCTTTGGAGGCTTTTAAACAGAGCCTGCATGGCCATCTGTTGGGGGTGTTTGAATGCAATTTTCCTGCTTCTTGGTAGGAGGTTGGACTGGATGGCCCATGAGGTCTCTTCCTACTCTTCTATATAATTCTGCACTATAAATTATAACAATAAAATTATTAAATAATAATTTTATTTAAATTATCCTTCGTGATTGTCCTGCTTCTTGGCTGGTGGTTGGACAGGGTGGCCCATGAGGTCTCTTCTAACTCTATGATTCTATTATTCAGCAAAGAAGGTAGGGAGTGTTTTGCATTCCTTAGATTTCTGCAGTTATGCACATCCCTGACTATCAAGAAACTTTTCAAAACCAAATTTACTTGCGTTCTTGCTTCCTCCCAAAATCTATGCCAGTTCATTCAATTTAGGATCCATAAAATCATGAAATGTCCATGCACAAGTCCTTCCAGATTGAAGCTGGGATACCCATGGCCCATTGCATGTTTTTAGACTCCAGCTTCCACCAACTCCTACCAATCTGACCAGTAATTGACAATTATGGGAATGTTATTTTAGCAACATCTAGTGTGACACAGGTTTCCCAACTGTACCTGAGATTTCCATTTCTTTCTTTTCCAGTACACTAGAAATGTTAGCAAGGGAGCATTGCTGCCAAATCAAAATCAAAATAATAAGACAAGTTCCAGCCTGCTTCGGTTCCTGTTATTCCATCTGACTCATTCCATGCATATTGCTTTCACTTTTATTTTCACAAATCATTAACTGACCGATTCTTATTATAGGCACATGATTCTACACAATGCTTTCCAGAATAATGTGTTTTGATCTGCTTGTTAAAGGTGAGCATATGAAGATACTGCTACTGCGCAACATAATTCATTTCATGTATCATTTCTTTCTCCTGAAATAGGGTTCAAACATACACATATATCCATATATGCTCACCAAACATCTCCAAGGCATTGGTCTAAGAAGCCAGCAATTACCGAATCAGATTGTGATGCAGCTTTTTGGGGGAAAAAAATTCTTTGAAACAATTCCAGCTAATCCCTTGGAGAGAGAACGATGTTGAAAGAACACTGCCTCTTGCTATGGCTGAATGGAAATCTTCCAAACGTTCTGCTGGAATAAACAGGAAACTAAGCACCACCAACAAGCACTGCTTAGCTTGAACTTTTGAATAAATGTTAGAATGAATTCTTTTTGATGTTAGAAAGGATGTGTGTAAATTAAATATATTGTGAAATAGATATCAAAACTAACTAAATCATTTTTATTATATCAGAAGCAAACCAAGGGTACAGTTGTATTTATAAAACACAAAGTTTAAGTACTTGGCATTCTATTAAATGTCTTTTGACCAATGGTTGGCCACTTCAAGTGCCTCTGGTGTTGCTATAAGGAGGTCCTCCATCGTGTACGTGGCGGGCTCAGACTGCATTGAAATAGATGGTCTGTGGTTTGGAGGACATGAGCCTCCCCGCAGGATTACAACACATCCAGGCTTCCCCTGGGAAACGTCTTTGTAGACAGCTGGTTCTCTCACACCAGAAGCAACTTGCAGCATGTAACCAAACAAACTAAATCAAAGAAGAATGAACAGAATGTTTGACCACATATCCAATATTTCAATTAAAAACTGTTCTGTTTTAGTAATTCATGGGCATGTTTAGCCTGAAGAAGAGAAGGCTGAGAGGGGACATGATAGCCATGTATAAATATGTGAGAGGAAGCCACAGGGAGGAGGGAGCAAGCTTGTTTTCTGCTTCCTTGGAGACTAGGACGCGGAACAACGGCTTCAAACTACAAGAGAGGAGATTCCATCTGAACATGAGGAAGAACTTCCTGACTGTGAGAGCCGTTCAGCAGTGGAACTCTCTGCCCCGGAGTGTGGTGGAGGCTCCTTCTTTGGAAGCTTTTAAACAGAGGCTGGATGGCCATCTGTCAGGGGTGATTTGAATGCAATATTCCTGCTTCTTGGTAGGGGGTTGGACTGGATGGCCCATGAGGTCTCTTCCAACTCTTTGATTCTATGATTCTATGATTCTAATTCATGTACATTGGCATGGGCACATGTATTCTTTGCAGGCATGAGCCCCATTGATTTCAGTGAAAGGACTTGATCCATATGTATGTCAATCAGGTTTTTACAAGGAAATGAAAAGAGATGCTCATAGAAGAGTCTTAAGCTCCTATAAGCCATCACTGATTCAAGATTTATGCCACTCAGAGGTTCTTCACTGTATTTTACTCATAAATGTATCAAACCTCTGTTCCCATGGGGTCATTCCATAATCTAGTTGAGGTCAAATAAAACAACTTTTTCTCAAAGTGAGATATCACAGTGGGATACCATAGAAGAGCCCTGGACATAGGCTTGGAAGACATGCAATACACATGTCTATTTAGAAATGACATCTATTAGCTTCAAAATATTTCCAGTTAAGTATATAATAAATGTAGCTTTGGGAACTCTCAGAACAGTTCTACCTCAAGGCCGGAATACTATACCTGAATCGCATGGAATAAGCCACAATGAACTGAATGAGATCTGTAGGAACACACTGCAAAAACGGTTTTCCTCCATTTTTGTTCTAAAGGCCCCAGTCTTTCTGTATGCAATTTATACTTAAGTATCTCAGAAAAATCTTTATTATTTAAATTGGTCCTTTTAAATACTATTGTGGGCAAAAAGTTGTAAAAAATACATTTTACGGCTTTAATTAAAAAAAAACCTTAACCAGCAAGACCATTATTTATTTATTTATTTATTTATTTATTTGATACACTTGTATACCGCTAATATCTCAGCCTGTGCGGCGACTCATTGCGGTTTACAACTTGTTAAAATACAATAGTCACTTAAAAATATAAAATAAGATATCAAAATACAAGACATAAAACATACATAGTATGAACATACTTAGTATCGGGCCACCAAAAAGAATAATTTCTCCAAACACTGTCCCAGCATCATTGGAACTCTGCTTGCAAAGTATGCCAAAGCAGAAAAGTTGGAAATCTCTTTATCCTCCTTTGGTAAGAATATGGAGGTGTGTTATATATGTGTGTTAGAATAATCAGTCTAAGGACAGTTTAATAATATCTGGCGGAACTATGCTAAACAACCCCAGAAGTGCTGAAATGAAATCTGCAGTTGACTCACAGAGAAGTGGTACGTTCTCCAAAATATTCCCACTCTCCCCTGCTCACATACAATTGCTTTAGACCCAGCCAGGTGGAAGTGGCCCCCATGGCACTCCAATAACACAGACACTGGGCACAGGATAATAAACCACTTTGTGCTCTGGGAAGTCCTCTGTACTGTGATTAATAGTGATGATGTTTTGGAAACAAAAGAAGCAGAACCAAAAAATGTGCCTAATATCATTAGCTATTCCTCAGACTGGCGACGCTTTCAGGGCTGCCACTAGGCGAATCTCTGCTGAGAAATGGCATGATTGCTGCATGGCTCAGTGCAAGGGATCCGAATGCATCTTGTCTGTCCGAAGGGGGGGCTGATGGCTCTCAACAGCTGTTGTGCTGCTTTGTAAACAAGTGTGGGACATCGTTCTTTAACCCAGAATCATGCCTCAGAAAATATGTTTGCCTCTCCAAGGAGTTGGCTGGAAATGCTTCAAAGGATTTGGGTACGGTTATTCTCTTCTCCGCAGAAAAACAGCTTCACAACACATCATAGTAATCTCCACTCACTGACCAGTGCTCTTTCTGGTGTTTAAAAGTCATTTGCAATGATACAGTCACTTCACATGTAGCTTGTTAAGTCCAGAGTCCCAGCGTCTCTACGCATCTGTGATAAGGAGATCTCCCAGGGTACAAGAAATGAGACACACTATGCGTCAAAAGCCAGGGTTTAAGGAAATATGCAGATTGTGTGTGTGCTGACTGCTGATAAATATTTTTCAAGACTTGGCCTGTCCTCCTTCACTAGTATGAGAATCAGTCCCATTTATGGATTTCACACATTAAAATATACGTTCACGCACAGCTTGGAATATTGATTTTGAGGAACTATACCTGCTGGGATCCCACAAGTAGGATATGTCCACATTTGGGGGGAACGGCGGGAGATAAATAAATTTAATAGTATTCTTAGTAATAATAATAGTCCCAAAAGTAACTTTACTCTATGTTTCTACCCAGACAGGGCTTCACACACTTTTCAAAAGAGTTTAAGGACAATAATTTCTTGTGTAATCTATATTTCTAACGTCCTAAGGTGGACTCTGGATTTAGGCAGGGCCAGCCTTGGATATTTTGCTGACTGAAGTAGAGCACCAAATGTACCACTGTCTCCAACACCCAGATGAGATGTAGAATAATCACATTTGTTTGGGGTACTATTTATAGGACTGCAATTCCACTTTAACTCCAGTGGCACCATTCTATGGATTGACAGCTTCTGCAGTTTAAGGAAGCATATTTACAGTTCTCAATCAGAAGTCTCTGTTGCAAACTACACATCTCAGGATTCCTGGCCAGGCATTTTAAAAAAGGAGTGTTGAAGAGTCGACGGGGGTCAGTGTTTCATTTAGGTTTTCTCAAATTGGACTAAGCACATCTCTTTTTCCATAACTGATAAGTTTGAACCTGAGGATAAATTGACCCAAGGTTTTTTTGTTTGATTTTTGACTACTATTTCTAGGATTATATGATGTCAGGGGTTCTATGCAGTCATAAAACTTCTGTTCTTGTAGAAGAGACTTAGGGGGGTTTTTTTGGGGGGGGGTTGTATCAGAAGCAACTTGAGAAACTGCAAGTCACTTCTGGTGTGAGAGAATTGGCAGTCTGCAAGGATGTTGCTCAGGAGACGCCTGGATGTTTTTGATGTTTTGCCATCCTTGTGGGAGGCTTCTGTCATCTCCCCGCATGGGGAGCTGGAGCTCACAGATGGAGCTCATCCATGCTCTCCCCAGATTCGAACCTAGGACCTGTCGGTTTTCAGTCCTGCTGGCACAAGGGTTTAACCCACTGCGCCACTGGGGGCTCCTTTTTACTGTGTTAGTTAAGGTGCCAGTTATCCAAATCACAGTTGTAGCAATCTTATATGCGAACAACAAAACAGTTAGGGCCTTTTCACACAGGGCTAAAATTGATGGACCCAGTGCATGCCACCACTACACCACCACGGGAACATACCATGTTGCCCTTGGAATCCATGGGGGGAAGCCACACATTCCACGCTTCCCCCCATGGGAACACCCTAAGCTGGAGCCAGGCAATGTGGAGTTAGGGCCAGGTTCCCCATGCCCCCTAATGAAGTGGAGCAACTCTGGCAGCCATGTGACAAGGTCATTAGTCCATCTTGGGTGAACCTAAATGAAGCACTGACCCACTTGACTCTCTCCAACACTGCGTTTTTGTTCTTTCTCAAATAAGCAGGGAAACTTTTCTTTCATCAAGTTTGCAGACGACACCAAATTGGGAGGGATAGCCAATACTCCAGAGGACAGGAGCAGAATTCAAAATGATCTTGACAGATTAGAGAGATGGGCCAAAACTAACAAAATGAAGTTCAACAGTGACAAATGCAAGATACTCCACTTTGGCAGGAAAAACGAAATGCAAAGATACAGAATGGGGGATGCCTGGCTCGAGAGCAGTACGTGTGAAAAAGATCTTGGAGTCCTTGTGGACAACAAGTTAAACATGAGCCAACAATGTGATGTGGCGGCAAAAAAAGCCAATGGGATTTTGGCTTGCATGAATAGGAACATAGTGTCTAGATCTAGGGAAGTAATGCTACCCCTCTATTCTTTGGTTAGACCACATCTGGAATATTGTGTCCAATTCTGGGCACCACAATTCAAGCGAGATATTGACAAGCTGGAATGTGTCCAGAGGAGGGCGACTAAAATGATCAAGGGTCTGGAGAACAAGCCCTATGAGGAGTGGCTTAAGGAGCTGGGCATGTTTAGCCTGAAGAAGAGAAGGCTGAGAGGAGATATTATAGCCATGTATAAATATGTGAGAGGAAGCCACAGGGAGGAGGGAGCAAGCTTGTTTTCTGCTTCCCTGGAGACTAGGACGCGAAACTATTACTTCAAACTTCAAGAGAGGAGATTCCATCTGAACATGAGGAAGAACTTCCTGACTGTGAGAGCCGTTCAGCAGTGGAACTCTCTGCCCCGGAGTGTGGTGTAGGCTCTTTCTTTGGAAGCTTTTAAACAGAGGCTAGATGGCCTTCTGTCAGGGGTGATTTGAATGCAATATTTCTGCTTCTTGGCAGGGGGTTGGACTGGATGGCCCATGAGGTCTCTTCCAACTCTTTGATTCTATGATTCTATGATTCTCTTTTGATGCAGCAGTATACAAAGTATATGCAAAATAATATACAAACTTTACAGCTTCTTCTTCCTCACTACTGACAGCAGCAATTCTCCAACACACTCTCCAAACCACCATCTGTCCCTCAACAACTCTCATCAAATTTACTCAGTATAACTACAACCAATATACTACTCCCATTGCATTAACCACTGCACCCTAATTACAGTGGCTTAACTCTTTGACAGGTGGTTAGGTCAGAGGTATCAACTCTGCTATCACTTAGAAAATGTCAGTTAATTTCCATATCTGGACACATGAGTATATACAGTACCGTATACACAGTATTTAGTGAAATGCCCAATCCCTCATTGATCTGAGAAGACTTATTCATAGTCCTTCTTAAAGTCTATAGTCCTACTGCAGTGGTTTTTAACCTGTGGGCCGCAAAGACAAAAATCTGGTCCATGAGCCTCCTTCCTCTTTATTTTATTTTCGGTCCTTTCTCACCACCTGCCACTCCTTCCCTATTGCTGACCATGGTATATGTTCTGTATTAGAAACTAGAGCTGATGTGGTCAATGCCATCTTCTGAATCAAGACCCCAAACCAAATCTAAAGTTGACCAAAAACTAATTCATAATCCTTTTGGTACTAATATTGGAGAGTGGTCCCTGCTCAAAGTGGTCCCTAATAAGTGGTTCCTGGTCAAAGTGGTCCCTGGTCAAAAAAAAGTTGAGAACCACTGGTCTACTGCAATGTTGGGTAAAACAAAGTCCTTTTTACTGGGGTAGAGAGGATTATACCCAATTTCTGGCTGCATCCCCAAGCAGGCTGTACCAGCAAGTTTTATATGGTGAAACTGATATTTCTAGGCACTTTGGCTAATTTGAGATCAATTTTGATTCCCCCACCCCCCAATATGGTTGGTTGGAGTGCTTTGGCTCAGCTTTCAGGTGAAAATGGCCATAAAATTGGTGTGATTTGGGGAGGGGGCATGATTGCACCTTACTTGCCCCTGCTCTAGATGTTGTTTGATGCCACACCCATAAGCCAAAGCCAGCATAGCCAATGATAAAGAATGCTTGGATCTGTAGTCCAACAACTTTCGAAAGGCTTCACTTTTCCACTAGTGATCAGCTATCTAGACTGGGCTTTTTACCTCTGTTTTCATTATACCACTTTCTCTACATTTTTTGTTTTGTTTTTCAATTCCAGACTCTAAGCCTATCTGACAATTATTTTTGAAAGAGGAGAAGCTCTGGAGAACTTTGCTCTCTCAAAACAAAGTATACAGTAATAACTCCAGCTGACATTAAACATTGAAAGAGTGTAGAACTGCTATGCACTGGGGAGCAAATGCAATCTGAACTTTATAGCTTTGATATTCAATTTTTATTATTAATTTTTTTCCTTGCAGTGCTCAATATGTTTCATTTGCATTCAGGGCAAAAACAGCAGAGCTCTCTAGTGGTTAGCTTTACCTTCAGTAAACTCCCTTTGCGATAATCAAAGACAGTATCGTGGTTAAAGCGTCCCCTCTTTATTTCGAAAGGTAATGAAAAATCTAGTTAACCAAGGTAGCATAAGTCTATTTAATTTCTTTGATGCAATTACAGCCACACTTTAACCAGTTTTCTAATGGAAATATAATCAAAGCTGATGTATTTCACTTTTTAAATTGCTACGTTGAGGAAAGAGCAGTACATATAAAACGACAAGAAACGAGAACAAATTAATTTTGTTGGGGATGGATGCATTTTAAAGATCACATATTTTCATTTTGGTAAAAAAAAGAGAGAGAAATATGCCTCTCTCTCTTGCTCAATTCAAACAGGACTTAAAATACATAACTGTTGGACTATGACGAGAGAAAAAACACAAGAGTGATAAGGGAAATCAAATCCTCTCAAGAACAGTTGAAATACAGAGCAGTGTGCCCAAGCTCATCTTAAGATGCATTTACACTGTAGAATGAATGCAGTTTAACACCACATGGTTTAATGCTATGAAATTGGGGTGTTACAGTTTTCAAAGCCCCTTAACCTTTTTTGCCAAATGATGCTGGTGTCTCACCAAAATGCAAATCTAAGTATCCCATGGCATTGAGCCAGGACAAATGTAAGTGGTGTCAAGCTTCTTTAATTCTACAGTGTAGATATACCCCTGGTGTTGCTTAGAATATGCAGGAGGAGGACTGTAGGACCACATGAAATAGCTTTTTCCCACTCCTCTGCTAGAACCATAAACATTTGCTTTGTGGGTGTACATCTATTCTATGCATGTAGATATATGGAGAACTCTTCACTGAAGGCAAAAAGATTTTTACTGAAACTTCCATGTGTATGAAGAATTTGATCCCACAAAGTTCCATGGGAAGTGAATTGCTGGAGAGAGAATTAGTGTACTAATATAGTAATAAGTACAGCTGACCTCAATGGCCCTGAGTATCTCTCCATATTATAATTATCACCACCACCACCATCATAATCTAATAATAATAATAATAATAATAATAATCCCCCAATCGGGTGCCGCCTTGTCGTTGGCAGGGGGCTTAACTGCTTCTATGATGTTGAGAGCTGTACTGGCAGTAGTATAAACTACCAGTAGGTTCAACCAAGCCAGAGTGGTCTCAGTTGAGAAGCAGAACCAAGTGCACCAACCCATTTAAATATGGTGAAACAAACTCTAAAGAAGTCTATACTGGCTTGGCCATCACCCAGGATAATAAGGACTGTAGCAAGTGTTTCTCTTAGGCACTCGTTGACAAGTGGGCTACAGGAACCATTGCTGAGCAACCAGGTCATGTGCCCATAGGGCAACTGGAAGCAAAACAACTACAGAAATGGTAAAAATTTTCAATGCCACAGAACCAATACAACAGCCAGCATAGTGAACTTGTTTGTTGTGTACAAATTTTATTGTGTTTCAGATAATAACACAGTAATAATAATAATAATACTTTATTTATAACCCACCCTATCCCCCCAAAGGGACTCAGAGCAGTTATACCTCACCTTTTTTAAGGCAGTTCTCCCGTCACTGAAAGTATACTTTCCCCCACAAAAAAGATAAACTTTGGACAATGATAACTCAAATGCCTTGTGATATCCTTCAAATGTCTTCAGATTTCTTTAAATATCTGAAGCCTTCTTACATTGTGATGTGGAACAGACTTGTTCTCTGCTATAAAATAGATGGAGCCAACTTCTCTGTTGCTCTAGACTTAGAGGTCATCCGCACTTCAAAATTATAGGAGTTAGACATCACTTTAACAGTTATAGTTCAATTCTATGAAATCCTGGCGTATGCAGTGTGTTGTGACACCAAAGATTCTTGGCAAAGAAGGGTAAATAATATCTCACACAACTACAAATAGCATTGAGCTATAGCTGTTAATGTGGTGTTAAACTGCTTAAACGCTGCAGTGCAGATTCAGTGTGATTGGATTCAGGCTCCAAGGAGACCTACTGAAAGTTACATTAATGAAATATTTTTTCCTGAAAAAAGAAATACACCGTGTTTTCCTAAAATTGTTTCCTAGAATGGACAATTATAAAATAGTGGAGCTGCTACTAAGAATCTGATTCTTCCATTCCAACAAATTTAACATAATGCATTGAATGTTTTTTTCCCTCATCTTAACACATAAGAAAGTGGCAGACTCTACAAGATGCTTTTGGTTTGTTGATTGAAACTAGCACACAGAGCCACAGAATCGTTGAAGGATAGAGTTGGAAGGGTCCTTAAGGGCCAACTCCAGTGTGATTGGATTCAGGCTCCGAGAAGACCTACTGAAATCTATGGGTTTAAGATATCTAAGAACAATTTGTCCCATTAATTTCATTCGGTTTATACTACACCAATCTAAAGGAGAAAACTGTTGGGAAATAATGATCCCCAAAACAATCACTGATGTGGTGGTTTTTGTTGTATATTCATTCAGTCATTTCCAACTCTTTGTGACCTCATGGACCAGTCGATGCAAGAACTCCCTGCCAGCCATGGCCACCCCTAGTTCCTTCAAGGTCAAGCCAGTCACTTCAAGGATACCATCCATCTACCTTGCCCTTGGCCGGCCCCTCTCCTTTTTCCGTCTTTTTTCCTCAGCATCAGTATCTTCTCCCAGCTTTCCTGTCTTCTCATTATGTGGACAAAGTACTCATCTTTGCCTCTAATATCCTTCCATCTAGTGAGCTGTTGGGCATTATTTCCTGGACTATGGACTGGTTTGATCTTCTTGCAGTCCAAGTCACTCTCAAAATTTTTTTCCAACACCACATTTCAAAAGCAGCTATCTTCCTTCACTCAGCCTTCATTATGGTCCAGCTCTCACATCCATAGGTTACTATGGGGAATACAACGCTTTAACTATGTGGATCTTCATTGCCAGTGTGATGTCTCTACTCTTAACTATTTTATCGAGATTGGTCATTGTTCTCCTCCCAAGCAGTAAACTTCTTTCAATTTCCTGGCTGCAGTCTTCGTCTGCAGTAATGGTGGTGGTTACCATCACATAAATCTTGCTCATTTAGCAGTGAGATGTGCCCTTTTAAAGTTCACCTTCAGCCATTCTGGGTCTACAGGTCAGAGATTGTTCCTTGCTCAAGGTGTCTGAGACTGGTTGGCTATTCATTAGGGATACTTTAGAGTTGGCCTTCCTTATTCACAAATTCGTTTGTTTTTTAAAAAAAACATTTCAAAATACATCCAAAAATCAAATTTTGCCATTTTATATAAGGGACAACATATTTCTGCATCTTTGTATATTTATTTATTTATTTATCTTTGTATATGATGAGACTTGAGTATCCATGGATTTCGATATGCATAGCCTCCAGGAACCAAACCCAAGAAGATACCAAGGGCTCACTGTAGCATTTTGCATTAAATATTGGAATAAGATTAAATAACCCCTGCATTTCCTTTCAACTGCATGTTTCCTTAGCAAAAGCCCACCATTACTTAGGAATAACATTTCCAGGGTCTCTCAATGCAGAATAGTTAACTTCAAACTCATTTTAACTCTCATTTTATTCACCACATCAAGATGCATAAGACACCACTCTTTTACATTCTGTCCACACATTATTGTCGGTTTCAGGGAGCCAGCCTGAATTCTTTACTCCCATTTAATGGACCTGGAGTGTTCTCACAATCACACTATCAGAAAACAACTTGTGCTCTTTGACTATGCTTTTGCAGCCTAATGGCCTGAACAAAAGAATTCCAAGGCAATATGTGCCTGTCAATCTGTATGGAACTTTTGTGGTTCATACATTTTTAGGCTTAACTACATTGAGGTGTAATTTCTAAATTCTCTTCCCTATAACAAAGCTTCTTTTTCCATTATAATATCATTGTAATAGCATTCCACTCGGTTCTTTTAAGAATCTGTATATGGTTTACAACAATTATAAAAATTGTAAAAGTCATTTACAAAGTGAAACATTTCAATATACCCATTATTCACTTTAAAGTTATACGTTGCTCTTGAATTTATGCAGGGAAAACATTAATGAAATATTTTCCTAAAAAGAGAAATATACAGTGTTTTCCTAAAATTGTTTTCTAGATGGACAATTCTAAAATAGTGGAGCTGTTTTTAAGAATCCCATTCTCCCGTTCCAACAAATTTAACATAATGCATTGTATTTTTTCCTCAACTTAACGCATAAGGAAGTGGCGGACCCTACAAGATGCTTTTGGATTTTTGATTGAAACTAGCACACAGACCCAAAGAATAATTGAAGGATAGAGTTGGAAAGTGCCTTAAAGGGCCAACTCTACACCAATAAAGGATCCATCACTAAAGCACCCCTCAGAAATTGCCACCTCAGAAATTGCCACTGACTGTGATGGAAAGCCCACCATGTTTTGTGTTAGTCTGTTTCACTGTTTAACAGGTCTTACTATGAAGAAGGTTTTTTTCCCAAATGTTTTGTTAAAATTTCCATTCTTGTAATTTGAATGCTTTGATTTGAATAGAAGAAAACCAGCTTGCCCCCATCTTCTACATCAGTGGTTCTCAACCTGTGGGTCCCCAGGTATTTTGGTCTACAACTCCCAGAAATCCCAGCCAGGTTATCAGTTGTTATGATTTCTGGGAGTTGAAGGCCAAAACATTTGGAGACCCACAGGTTGAGAACCACTGTTCTACATAATACCTTGTCAGATATGTTGAAATGATTATCATATCTCTCCTTCTCCAGGCTAAATGTCTTCAGCTGCTTCAGCCATTCTTCATTTGATTTGGTTCCTAGGCTATTTGCCATCTTGGTTGCCCTTCTCCAAAAACATTCTAGCAAATTCTCCTCAAAATATGGTACTAAAAACTGGATTCCAGGTGACCTCTCATGAAAGTGGAACAGTGTATATTGTTAGTTGTTTGTTTATATATATATATATATATATATATATATATATATATATATATATATATATCTGCCTACTATAGTTCTGTTGAAGTAGGCTAGAACTGCACTGGATGTTTCACTAAACTTGCCAGCTCATGTTTAACTTGAATCCTTATTGTTTAAGATATTTATTAAATACAATTGGTATATCAAAAGCCTCTACAGCCACACCAGAAAAGATGTGCCATAGAGTTGAGGTTTTCTAATGGAACCATGCTTATATTTTGCAGAAGTACAATCTGGACATGGGCACTTGAAGCTAAAGTAGGAAGTCCATTGTTATCATGGAATTCAATCTCAAATTTACATCATTGCCACAATGCATTCAGGCCCCATCCACACTGCCACATAAAATCAGAATATCTGCTTTGAACTGGATTATATGCCAGTGTAGACTAATATAATCCAGTTCAAATCAGATAATTTTGATTTTCTATGGTGGTGTAGATGGGGCCTCAGTTAATTGCTACTTTGCACTGATTTCCAATGAAGTTCTGCATACATGTCCTGAGAAATACATGCCCTGTTGATTGAATGGAACTTGCTCCAAGATACACACAGGAATGTACAGATTTATGTCTCAGATTGGTGAAAAACATAAATGATGAAACTATGCTAATTGTCACTGGGTTGATGCCAATGCTTTCTGAATCCATTGATATCATTAGTATAATGGTGGGATACTCAACACCACATACTCAGTCATTTAGCACAAGAATGAGGATGGCCACCTATTTGTTGTTGGATTGCTACTTCTTTATCATGAATAGATTATATTTTCCCAGAACCAACATGCAAGTGGGTTCCTATCATGCTACAATTGGCAATGCTGGCTATGGCTGATGGTAATTATAGATCAACAACATATTCCCCATCCAGTTTAAACCAATGAAGCAAGGTAATTGTTTTATATTTTGATTCAGTCTAAACAGAAATTAAATTTGCAGGGGTCGGTTTGTTAGATGCATAAGCTCTTTTTTTGACAGAAAGTTGGGAGAGAAAGAAAGAAGGAAATGATTACTATAGAACAATTTCAGAATGAATAAAAATATTCACGAGCTTCCTCCTATCTGACATATTTCTGAACAGCACAAATTTCTACAAATTTACCTGGAAGCAAGTCCCCCTATTTCAGTGTACCTTGTTTCCATGTAACAATACAATTTTGACTCACTTATTGAGACCAATGAAGGTTAAGATTCTTCTGTCAACAAAATGCTCTTTTACCAGCACAATATCCACCAGCTGTCCTCAGAAATCTGTCAGCAAGGAATAGAAGGTGCAGTGATTCAAAACTCAGTTAATAAGAAGCTTCTGATTTCAGCACCTTGGACAGCTGCAAAGTTCCCTTCTGTCAACTTGGATAACTTGGATTCTAATAGCTTAAAGACACCTGATTTCATCTGATCTTGGAAGCTAGGCAGGATCAGCCCTGGTTATTGTTTGGATGGGAGACCATCAATAGCTATCATATGCTAGTGTAGGCTATATTTCAGAGGAAGGAAATGGCAAAACAATCCCTGAGTATTCCTTACCTAAGAAAACCCTATGAATTATGAGGGTAGTGTGGCTCTTGAAGGCATGTGTATATACAAAGGACAAATTCTAACAAAATCCAAAACAAGCAAGCAGACTAGAAAGCTTTCTGGCACAGCACCATAAGGTCTCCTGTTTATGTAGCTATTCCTGTGTATTGAGCTATTCTGTATTTAAATGAGCTAAAAGATTAATTACCTATGCAGAAATCATTCTGAATCAATCAGACATACAGTTTTGACTTCACTTGCCCACTGAGTGTTGTAATTTTTTATACAGATGCCTGGGGAAGCAGGAAAATACTTAATTTGAACAAAGATAGAATTGCTCCAATTTAGCACTTCAAAAATGCAACTTATTTTGCAGCTCAAGATATTTCCCTAATTTTCTGTCGGAGAAAGCTGGCTTAAAGGAAACCATGCAATGAATATAAATATGGTTTGTATACATACAATAGCAGTATTATATATAAGGCTCCAGTAAATGATAGGTAATTTTCTATAGCAACGTATCATATCACTAACAGAGTGTCAGCATCGTAAGTGTGTTTCTTCTCATGACCTACTCTTCAGCTATGTTTTGCAGGCTATCCAAAATGAGGATCTGAACAGCTCTCACAGTTAGGAAGTTCTTCCTTTTGTTCAGATGGAATCTCCTTTCCTGAAGTTTGGAGTCATTGTTCTGCATCCTAGTGTCCAGGGCAGCAGAAAACAAGCTTGCTCCCTCCTCCCTATGCTGTCCCCTCACATATTTGTACATGGCTATCATGTCTCCTCTCAACCTTCTCTTCTGCAGGCTAACATGCCCAGCTCTTTAAGCTGCTCCTCATAGGGCTTGTTCTCCAGACCCTTGATCATTTTTGTTACTGTCCTCTGGACACATTCCAGCCTGTCAACATCTCCCTTAAATTGTGGTGTCCAGAATTGGACACAGTGTGATTCCAGGTGTGGCCTGACCAAGGCAGAATAAAGGGGTACCATGACTTCCCTGGATTTAGACAATAGACTCCTATTCATGCAGGCTAAAATCCCATGGGCTTTTTAAGCCACCATGTGACATTGTTGGCTCATGTTTAACTTGTTGTCCATAAGGACTCCAAAATCTTTTTCACACGTACTGCTATCAAGACAGGCGTCCCCCATTCTGTATCTTTGTATTTCATTTTTTCTGCCTAAGTGGAGTATCTTGCATTTGTCTCTGTTGAACTTCATTTTGTTAGTTTTGGCCCATCTCTCTAATCTGTTAAGATCATTTCCAGAAGCCAATCTGATATAGAAAATCTGTGTTCCTATTGATGCAGCCTAGAATTGCATTGTCAATTTGAGCCATTGCCTCATACTGTTGAGTCATTTTTAGCTTATGATCTATTAAGACCCCTAGCTAGGTGTCGCCCACCCTACATTAGTGTATTTTGCAAACAATTTATTGTGTTTTTAAAGTATTATTGAACAATGTGCAATAAATTATACATAACTTAAGCAGGATTCTCCCAACATTTCAAATGTTGATCTCATATTTCTTCATTTTGACATTTCAAGATGTTGTATTTTGTTTTCTGAAAACCTGGTATAACCCGCACTTTCATTTCTTATATTTCTCTAAATACTATCTCAAAAAATAAAATCCACAAGCATGCAATGTTTTGTTGAAAGTCTCCTAAAGTGTTAGCATATAACTGGATATGTACTGTTCTCAAAATATATTTTAAATGCCCCTGTGTTCTTAATGACATTTGTGTGTTTAATTTTTTGTCCCTTGTTCTGAACTGAATACATTCATCCTCTCTTTAAACCCCAAAGAGGGGCATTTTAATTGATTCTCTGAATATTGTAAGGTCTATTAATTCCATCAGTGTTGCCCACACTGCAGTTTCTCTATTCCAACTGTTCTTTTAATCATGTTCATTAAGAGGATTACTTTTACCTGCCAGTTAACATTTTACATTGCATTAATAAATCTTGGGTTTGCTATTCAATCTGAAATAAAATAAATTAACCAAGTCCTTCATCGTCTACTTTGGATCTTGCATGGGGTTCCATTAGGTTAAAAAATTCAACTGAATGCAAAAGTAAAAAGGGTCAAAATGATACACAACGGGAGCATATCTTACTGAAATGCATACCAATAGTTAAAGTAGTGTACAAGGAACCCTTTCCACACATTGATAACAGAAAGAGATAGAAGAGGTAAAATGGCAATCCCCATTGATCTTTGGAAAGATAATGCTGAACTTTCTCTTGAATACAGCTTTATATCTCCAACTGGGATAGAAGCTGGAGTCATACTTTTGCTGCCTATACAAACACACACATACACATCTAGGGATTGTGTCTTAGAGTGAAATATAAACTATGTTATTCCAGTTGTACAGAATGAGATGCATTTTAGGGAACCAGTGTCACTTTCCACCTTTTTATTTTGTATTGGTTTTGTGTCATACATTTCCTTTAATGGAAATGTAGCAAACCTGGATTTCAGTAAGGCCTTCGACAAGGTCCCCCATGACCTTCTGGCAAGGAAACTAGTCCAATGTGGGCTAGGCAAAACTACGGTGAGGTGGATCTGTAATTGGTTAAGTGGAAGAACACAGAGAGTGCTCACTAATGCTTCCTCTTCATCTTGGAAAGAAGTGACGAGCGGAGTGCCGCAGGGTTCCGTCCTGGGCCCGGTCCTGTTCAACATCTTTATTAATGACTTAGATGAAGGGCTAGAAGGCATGATCATCAAGTTTGCAGACGACACCAAATTGGGAGGGATAGCCAATAGTCCAGAGGACAGGAGCAGAATTCAAAACTATCTTGACAGATTAGAGAGATGGGCCAAAACTAACAAAATGAAGTTCAACAGTGACAAATGCAAGATACTCCACTTTGGCAGAAAAAATGAAATGCAAAGATACAGAATGGGTGACGCCTGGCTCGAGAGCAGTACGTGTGAAAAAGATCTTGGAGTCCTCGTGGACAACAAATTAAACATGAGCCAACAATGTGATGTGGCGGCAAAAAAAGCCAATGGGATTTTGGCCTGCATCAATAGGAACATAGTGTCTAGATCTAGGGAAGTAATGCTACCCCTCTATTCTGCTTTGGTTAGACCACATCTGGAATATTGTGTCCAATTCTGGGCACCACAATTCAAGAGAGATATTGACAAGCTGGAATGTGTCCAGAGGAGGGCGACTAAAATGATCAAGGGTCTGGAGAACAAGCCCTATGAGGAGCGGCTTAGGGAACTGGGCATGTTTAGCCTGAAGAAGAGAAGGCTGAGAGGAGACATGATAGCCATGTATAAATATGTGAGAGGAAACCACAGGGAGGAGGGAGCAAGCTTGTTTTCTGCTTCCTTGGAGACTAGGACGCGGAACAATGGCTTCAAACTACAAGTTTCCATCTGAACATTAGGAAGAACTTCCTGACTGTGAGAGCCGTTCAGCAGTGGAACTCTCTGCCCCGGAGTGTGGTGGAGGCTCCTTCTTTGGAAGCTTTTAAGCAGAGGCTGGATGGCCATTTGTCAGGGGTGATTTGAATGCAATATTCCTGCTTCTTGGCAGGGGGTTGGACTGGATGGCCCATGAGGTCTCTTCCAACTCTTTGATTCTATAATTCTATGATTCTATGATTTTACTGTACTTTTTGGTACACACGCACACATACACATACACACACACACACACAGTATATTTATTGCATTACTAGCCATCCCGTTCCACGCATTGCTGTGGCCCAGTCTCTGTATATGTGTTTTGTGTGCGTATATATTTGTGTATATGTTGCTCATGCGTTGTAATTTTTTGTGATTGTTTTTAAGTCTCTTCTGCTAAGTTTTTCAATGTTTTTATGAGTGATGGTCACTCATTGGCCTGATAGGTGTACTGTGTCCAAATTTGGTGTCAATTCATCCAGTGGTTTTTGCATTGTTAATCCCACAAACGAATATTACATTTTTATTTATATAGATTACTAGCTGTATCTGCAACGCGTTGCTGTGGCCAACCTTCCCTACCCCTTTCTCTCCTTCTTTCTTTCTCTCCTTCCTTCCCTTTTTTTCTTTCCTTCTCTCCTTCCTTCCTTCTCTTCCTCTTCCCTTCCTCCCCCCCCCTTTTCTTTCCCTTCCCCTTTCTTCCTTCTCTTCCTTCTCTACCTATTCTTGGACTGCAACTCCCAGCAGTCCTCCTGATCAATCTGTCTACCTACCTATCTATCTCTATCTAATCTATCTATCTGGAGGATTGCTGGGAGTTCAGTTCAGGAAGAGGAAATTGGAAATATGCCAGGATTAGGATGCTCTCAAAGAAATCCAAGGAGAAGAAAGCTTGCAGCTTAGAAGCAGAGCATTTGGATCATCCTCCTCTCCTGAAAGGCTTTGTCTAGGGGGTGCTGGGAGCTATAGTCTGAAAGAGTGTGTGGATATACTATTGTGTGTTTTGTTTGCCAGGGGGAGTTGTTTTTGTGCATGCGCTGTAGCAAGCACCTTTTTGCTTTTTTGGCCTTTTAAGATCCTTCTGTTGTGTTTTTCAGTGTTTTTATGAGTGGTGATCACTCGTTGGCCTGATGAGTGTATTGTGTCCAAATTTTGTGTCAATTTGTCCAGTGGTTTTTGAGTTATGTTAATTCCACAAACGAGTATTACATTTTTATTTATATAGATTATATATAACCAGGAAATTATATAATAAAATTGCCTTTACCACCAGCCTTCCATGTTTGTGGGTTTACCTCCTGTGGATTTTAGTATTTACAAATTTGATTGATATCTTCTGTCTGGGAAACTCTGTGTTTTCCAGCTCAAATCGATGATCTATGTTCATAGGACATTGATCATCAAATCATGTTGGCGGACCTAGAAATTCCTAGGGAGAAACTTCACTAGTAATCTCAAGTTCCCCCAGCATAATTCTATGGCCAATGTCCACCAGGAATTGAAATTCCTAAAGAAGTGTTATCTGGGGTATTTAAGGAGTTTAATCCCCAAAAGGTCTTGTAATATTCCCAACCTCTTTATTAGGATTCTGCCTTTCCTTCAAGAAGCTCAGTACTAATTATTAGGTTAGGCTGAAAGGCTGAAAGATAGTGATATTTCCTAAATCCCCTTGAGGGCTTTTTCACTGTTGTATCACAGTGTTTCTTAATAATATAGGTCACAATCCTGAATTCTCATGCATGTAACAACAGAACATCTTCCATCCAAACGTTCCCAAAACCCAGAATTTCCTGGGTGGTGGAGTGTGGCAGAGAAGCATCCAATGATTGTGCTATAACTTGATATAATAGCAATATCATTGTCCTCAGAAACTTCCACTAGGTGCCAAGGATGGCTTCTTCTCTGCCACTGCCTACCTTTATATAAAAACAGTTGTGTTGTGGGAGAGGAAATAGCAAAGAAAAGCATGTTGAGGTGTGTGGTGAGTACAGAATTTTTCTCTGGGATTCTCTGCTCCAGAGTGTGACAGAGTCTCTTTCATTGGAGGCTTTTAAACAGAGGCTGGATGTCCATCTGCCAGAGGTGCTTTGAATGTGATTTTCCTGCTTCTTGGCAGAGGGTTGGCCTGGATGGCCCACTAGGTCTCTTCCAACTCTATGATTCTGTGATTATTCTTCAAATACCCAAACACTGTATCATGGTATCATGAACTGGACATATGCCATCATAATTTCCTAATAGCATACTTAAATCTAATTGTTAGTCCAAACTGGAGTAGATATATTGAATCAATGAGAACTTGATAGGTCAACATAAGCATTTGCTTTAATGATTCAGTGAGTCTGTGAGTCTACGCTAGTTGGATGGAAGCCACAGGTAGACAGATAGTTGCCATGGAGGCAAAGAGCCTATCATTTCCAAGAGTCCCAAATACATTTCTTAGCCTTTTAAAAAAAGGTGTGAATATATTGCCATAGTCACAAAGATTTAGTTTTTAAACACTATTCTCAAACCCCAGCACATAATTTTTAGGACTGGTATCAGTCTCTTGATCTGACACACTATCACTTATGTGTTCCAAATGACTATAACTTTTTTTCAAGCTACTATAACTTTATTATTTTTTTTATTATGATGATTATAATATGGCGGTCGAACCAAACCCATAATTCTCAAGTCCCTGATAGAGACTTACATAATAGACGGCACCATGAATGAACATTGTTAATTTAAAATGTGAAATTATAAATCAATTACAATGATGGCAAAGACCCTCCATGACATGCCACAATTTACTTTCAGTGGCATTTAAACCCATTGCGTATGCTGAACAATCTGTAATAAATTATGATTTTTTTTCCTGTGCTCCTGAGATGAAGCTATAATGATGGTAGTTGAATTTTTGTGCTGGGAAATAAGGTGGCATTTAATTCCTTGAGAACAAATGACAGCCACAAAAGAACAGTTAATTATTCTCAGCTGCAAAAGAGAGAGAGGGAGAGAGCAGTCAGCAGAGATTTGTGAGTAGTGTCTATTCTTAACTAATTTTTAACTAAGGCTGAGCTCCAATTGAAATGTTCTTGGTGTCCATACATTCAAATGCTACGTGCTTTACTCCTTCTAAAAACTCTGAAATACCTCTCCAAATTAAGAAACATGACTAAAGTAAACTTCATAACCTTAGAACAAGTAATTCAACTCTGTGCCATAGGGCTGGGGTTGGTGTTTCGATGTTAAAAGTAACTTTTAAAAAAGTGATATAGTTTGCTTTTGTTGGGTTGAAAACAGTGATTTATACATCGACAATTGGTGGCTTCCACATTAGTGTGAAAGGGAATCAGTTCTGAGTTTTAATATGAATTTTAAGGAACGTAAGTGCGCAACCTATCTAGTGTTCTGCACCCTTAGAAGCTAAAGCAGGCATGGGCAAACCTGGGCCAGGCATTTTGGATTTCAACTCCCACCATTCCTAATAGCCTCAAGCTCCTTCCTTTTCCCCCTCAGCCGCTTAAGCAGCTGAGGGGGAAAAATGAAAGGACCTGAGGCTGTTAGGAATGATGGGAGTTGAAATCCAAAATGCCTGGAAGGCCAAAGTTTGCCCATGCCTGGGCTAAAATTTACTGCAGATTCACCATCACACTCCCATGGAAGGCACTAGCTAGCGTTGCAGTTAAACAGGAGAAGGGTCCATCTTGGATGCGTATCTCAAAGAAAGCAAGTGGCCAATAATCATTCCTCCTGAGCAGCCTGACACTTGTCTTTGCCTACAGCAGTGTTTCCCAAATGTTTTGAACTCCCATTACAGCAGTTATATTCCAGACATTTTGGACTTCAACTCCCAGAATCCCTGATTATTGTCTAAACAGCAATGACTTCTGGAAGTTGCAGTCCAAAACACTCAGAGAACTAAAGTTTGGTAATCCTCACAGCCTGGCCTTCGCCCCTTCAATTATCATGCTGCCTGGCATCTGGGGTTCAAAGAAGGACCTAAATAACAACAGTGATCCAATTGAGACTTTTAAGAGCTAGGTACTTGAAGCATTCTTCCCACATCTAGGGATCTCTCCATTTCTTTTTCCTTCCTGTTAAACAGTTACAAGATTTAAAACTCAGCTTACATTGTTGTAATTTTTTGGTATTCACATTTATGATTGTGGTACAATAACCTGGGGAGGGGGGGCTGGTGGCACAGCAGGTTAAACCGCTGAGCTGCTGAACTTGCTGACCAAAAGGTTGGCAGTTTAAATCCAGGGAGTGGGGTGAGCTCCCACTGTTAGATCCAGCTTCTGCCAACCTAGGAGTTCAAAAAAATGCAAATGTGAGTAGATCAATAGGTACCACTTCTACGGGAAGGTAACAGTGGTCCATGTAGTCATGCTGGCCACATGACCCTGGAGGCATCTACAGACAATCAGCTTAGAAATGGAGATAAGCACCACCTCCCAGAGTCAGATATGATTAGACTTAATGTCAGGGGAAACCTTTACCTTTTACCATATCCCACCCTGTATCTGACAAGTAGTCTGAACATTTAAAAACAACCAAATAACAAAAATAATTTAAAGGCAAATGGTATATTCAACTATTTAAGACTGAAAAGGGTAGTTTAAAAGCACTTAAAACAATATATATAAAGAACCATTCCATCTTGCTCTTTAGAAGGCACACTTACATTTCAGGATCTCCTCTATACATCTCTCCTCTCCAACATGGGGACAACTGAAGTTTGTCTAAGTGGGATTCTTCCAAAGGAGGACATTGTTCTTTTATGGAGAACAATGGAGATATGAATTACAATTCATATCTCACAATCTCACTGTTACATAGAATGTGGCCCCACTTTCAGCCTGTACCAGTAATCAGAATATCTTGGACTCAATTTTTACATTTCATAATTTATGCTTTGAGAAAGACAGTATCTTACAAAGGATTTCCATTGTTTCTACTGCCAATCACTATTGTTCTTCTCTTCAGATGTTCAATGAATGTGTAGGAGTATGACAGCAACTGCTAGTCTGCCACTCATGTGGAAAGACTTATTTGCATACATAGGTCTTTCCACATAATCTTGAATCCTGTGCAGTTAGAGTTCCTGACTTTGTACAGACCATATGGGGAGACATGTGCTGAACCCTCTTTTCAGCTTCCACATGGTGGTCAAGGCAGAACTATTATCTTTCTCCCTCTTCCAGTTCATGGGTCCAGTGAACTCTTTCATTTATTTATTGCCATCAGTTCATAGTACCTCTATAAATGGGAGGCTCCCAAGACATCAACTTATTTGAAACAATAACAATTCAAAGCAGATAATGTGGATTATCTTGTTTGGTAATCTGGATTATACGGTAGTGTAGAAGGAGACTTAGACCACAGCTCCCAGATTTTCCTGATCATTGGCTAAAGGTAGCTGAGATTTCTGGGATCTTAAGATGACAAGAATTTGGGAATCATTGGTCTAGGATCTAGAGCAGCTCTTTTACAGTTCAGACTAAAATCCAGAATGGATTCACCACTCCATTGACAGTGAAAGCACCAGCTTCCAATGGTCATAAAATGGATAGATTTTCAGAAGTGTGTAAATGTCTTTCTTCTGATGCAATTCGATCACACGTTAGACTGTAAATCAATGATTATGAGGCTGGGTATTCATTCCGGCATTTAGCATACTGGATTACATTTTGACCATTGTGCCTACTCAAAGCAAATGTTAAATTGCAGAGAATTTGGTAATAATACCATATTTACAAAGGTGATGGAATACTAATAGAGTACAAATCAACTCTTTGGTGTTGATAACTACTGGATAACATAAGCAATTAGAATGGATTGGTGTGTCTGGAGCATGGAGTAGAAGCACTCCTCCCTGCAATGTTTTCTTGCACTTCCCACTTGTTTGGTGTAATTCACTTACTCATCTTATCTACCTTCTATCCTTGTTTTATTGTTCACACTCAATATTTTATTGTCCACACCAAAATAAAATTGGAAATGTGTCATCCCGTGATGAGATTTATCGCCGTTCCCCTCTATACCTTAGATATTGAAGAGAACGTAATATAACGGGACGCTAGTTTTGCAGTAATCAGAAATCATCTTCCTTTTAGATCTCCATAAAAATTCATTTCCTTTTGATCAACCTCAGGCAAAGGTTATCGCCTACTCCCATTTAGACTTTTTATGGTAACAAGTGCTCTTTTTGCCTTTCCAGTACTATGGAATTACCATCATCTGAAAGAATTGTTTAGGTTCCTTGACCAGAAGAGGCATTTAACTGTGTCATGTGTGATGTATGGCACATTTAATTGCTCTTTGCAGCTATTCAAAAAGCATTCAGAAGTAATCATTTAGCATTAATATCCTGGGGCAATCCGAGGTCACAGTACATTAAAAACTAATTCAGAGTGGTTCAAGAATGCATTTTTCATACAACGAGTACTGCAATCTTTACATGGGATAAAAAGTGATAGTGGCAATTCAGCACAATGGGAGACAAGTTATTCCACATTGGCTCTGTAGTCACAGCTAGGAGCGATGTGTTTCTGTCATCAGAGCTCAACACACCACTAGATCCAATTGAACTCAAACAATCTTGTTAGCTTCTGATGAATAAAGCCTGGCACACTGAAAAAACAACTGGCTGTAGTAGCTACTCGCTTTACAATGGATAAAGAAGTTAAAAGTCTGAGGCTGCCTTGTATTGATTAACCTTGTTATATATCCCATCCTGAATCAAGAGGAGCCTTGTTAAAGCACTTGTTGCTGTTGTGTGCCTTCAGGTTACTTCTGATCTATAGCTACTCCAAGATGAAGTTATCACAGGATTGACTTTTCAAGATTTGTTCAGAAGAGGTTTGTCATTGCTTTCTTCTGAGGCTGAGAGAGCAGGACTTGCCCAAAATCACCCAGTAGGTTTCATGGCTAAATAGGAGTTCAAACCCTATGGTCTCCAAAGTCGTAGTCCAATGCTCAAACCACAACACCATGCTGGCTTCTTATTTTTAGCTTGTTGCAAATGTTTTAATAGCTAGTTCTTGCTAACATGTGCTTTATATGTTATAACCTAGGCCACTATCTTGGAGATAGCAGCTATGATAGTCTCCAATCCAACCTCCTTTTCTTAGCTGAAGCCCTCTGGATCTGGTCATTGAAGAGTAGAAAGAACAGCAAGCAAGTGCCCAGCTGTTTTCCTATATCTCGGTGGTTCCCAATCTTTTTTTGACCAGGGACCATATAACCATGGACCACTTTGCCAGGGACCACTCTCCAACATTAGTACCAAAAAGGGTTATGAATCAGTTTTTGGTCAACTTTCGATTTGGTTTGTTATTTGGGGTGGTGATTCAGAAAATTGCATTGGATAGACCACATCAGCTCTAGCTTCTGATTCAGAACATATGCCATCCAGTAGTCACCATCTGCTCAACCAGAAAAAACCATATTTAATAAGCCTCGGCACTATAAGAGGGTTTTGTGAGACCAGTTGCTCTCGTTGCATCAGTGTATTAACGGTGAGGCCATGGATCATATTCTACTTCTTGTGGACTACTGGTGGTCCACAGACCACAGGTTGGGAACCACTGCTATATCTGGACACACAGCAAGAGGCATCTACAGGAACCTTTAGAGATTTCAGGAGGTTCCTGAAAATGATGTTATTGCTGTGTCTGACTAAATAAAATAGCTTATCTATTGCTCCTTCCAATCTTCATTTATCAGGAAATGGATGAGATCAGTAGAGGTTGCAGCTAAGAAAAAGTGAGTCCCAACCTCCATAACAACCAATAAAGTTGTTACAATGGCAAAAGTCTGACTATTGCATCATAAAACGCCAGCAGTCTATCCATCTGCCATACTGTCTTCCTCTTCTCCCTACTGCCTTCCACTTTGCCAAGTCTTATTGTCTGTTCTAGGTAGTCATGTCTTCTCATAATGCCAACTCTAGTTTGAATAACTCCTTGATTTAAAGGAAGAAAATGGGACACTTATTTCTGAAAGGAATAATGAATATGTTGGCCTTAATGGATGTTATTGGTCTCAAACTGCATTAGTTCATCAGTGTAAATCAGTGCTTCTTACCCTGTGGGCTGCGGACCATCAGTGGCCACAAGGATGAAAATCTGGTCCACAAGCCTCCTTCCTCTTTATTTTATTTATTTTATTTATTTTGTGCCGCCTGCCACTTCTTCCCTGTCACTGACAATGGCATATGTTCTGTAACAGAAACTAGAGCGGATGTGGTCTATCCAATGCAATTTTCTGAATCAGTACCCCAAACCCAATCTAAAGTTGACCAAAAACTGATTCATAACTCTTTTGGTATTAATATTGGAGAGTGGTCTCTGGTCAAAGTGGTCCTCGGTCAAGTGTCCCTGGTCAAAAAAAGGTTGGAAGCCACTGATGTAAATTTACCCCAAGTTACTCTAACATTAACAGCTCTGCAGAGGTTTTGCAGACTCTGAGCCAGGGCTTCTTTGATTGAATATGTCCATCTGCAATACAGTCTTCCTTTTTACCAAAATAGTACCAAGTCTACAAAAAGAAGAGCATAATTCAAAGAGCTTTCAAATGTTTCTTCTTAATGTATGTGACTGTTAGCATTTTAAACACAATTCTCCAAATGTGAACAAGAAGCAGGTAAGCAGAGAAAAGAAAGGGTTAACAAGCCAACTTGTTTGTTTACTTATGATTTGGGGCTGAAAAATTAATTTTAGCACATTAATTTAATTATCCCACTTCTTATAGATAACTCATTGCTCTGGGGGCTTCAGCTAACCAGAAATTGAACCCAGGTGTCAGCAGGTGACAGCTTCTGCATTAATTTGCTGCCTTTTCTCCCCTCTCCCTCCACAAAGCCATTAACAATCTTCAGTTTTAAGTGCAAGGTTAGATAAAAATCCTGCATGTTAAAAAATAACCACCCCAACCCCCACCCCACATTAGGAATTCCACCACAAAGGAGAGATTAGGACAGGCAATTTAATGACTTAATATTGCACAATATAAAACCATTCCAGTTGAATAACTTTTAATTTATTATAATGCATAGATGCCAATTATGCCTGATTTATTAAAGGAAGTTCAGCAGTACGAGGGGTGGTGTGTTTTGAATGGTTGCCATGGTACCAAGCTTTCCCAAGGACAGCTTAAGGATCATTAAAGTGTCAAGGTGATAAGTTTTGACACTTAGTGGATTTAATGATGGATGATAATAATGTTACCTCTTCACATTGCAAAACATCTAAGATTCAAGCCAGGCCATAGACATTCCTGATTTAGATTACCTTTTTTGGAGAAAACCAGGTGAACCTGGCATTGGGGCTACTGTTTAGGTAGTTGTTGCTCCTGTTGTGTTATTTTTATATCGACACCATTTAAACTATTTTTTAAAACCCAGTAAGAGTCTCCAGTGCAGCTGAGCAGTGTTAGCAGTTGTGTCCAGAGTTTCTCAGGTAAAGGGTCCAGAAGTTCATCGATTTTTTCAACTCAACTTTTCCTCATATCTTTGGGCCTAATGAAAAATTATTCCAAACGTTTTGAAAAACACCTGGAACCACATGTGAGGTGTATATAGAATCATAGAATCAGAGTTGGAAGATGCCACAAGGGCCATCCAGTCCCCACTCCCCGTTCTGGCAGGCAAGAAGACACTATCAAAGCACATCTGACAGATGGCCATTCAAGTCTCTGCTTAAAAATCATCAGAAAAGGAGATTTCATCACACTTCAAGGCAGCATACTCCATTACCAAACGGCTCTTATTTTCAGAAAATTATTCCTAATGTTTAGGTGTCATCTCTTTTTTTACTGCAGTTTGAATCCATTCCTCTGTGTCAGGCATGTAGCCGGGGGGGGGGGGGGGCTCGGGGGCTTCAGCCCCCCCCCCCCCCGAAATTCTCATGGTGGTTCGCGAAAAGGCCTTACTGGTGCATTATTTAAACTGTTATGTTTATTCATATCATGATCTGATCACCATACTCAATATATCCCATATGCATGGGGGTATTGGGGTAATGATACAAAAGGTTTGCTAGGCTAGACCCTCTTTCACTCAGACTCAGCCCCCCCCCCCGAAACTCAGCCCCCCCCCCCCGAAACCCCCCCTGAAATTTTTTTAGCCCCCCCCCCCCCCCCGAAACGAAATCCTGGCTACCGGCCTGCTCTGTGTCCAGGTCTCTAGAACAGCAGAAAAGAAGCATGCTCCTTCCTCAATGCAACATCCTTTCAAATATCTAAACATAGCTGTCATGTTCCCTCTGTTCTCTTCTCCAAACTAAACATACCCAGCTCCTTAAGCCACTCCTCATAGGGCTTGGTTTCCAGACCTTTGTTCATTTTGGTCACCCTTCTCTGGACATGACCAAAAGAGAAATAATTTTCTCCTCCCATTTGTGAAAGCTGCATTGCACCCTTGTCCATTCTGTGAATAGAAAAACCCATCTACCAACAGAAAGACACAGTTGAATGCAAGCCAAATCTAAAACTGTAAATTGAAAATCCATTTTTATAGCTGCCTATACAGAACTCTTACATCAACTGCAGCATATCTAGAGTACACCTACACCATGGAATTAGTGCAGTTTGACACCACTTTAATTGCCATGGCTCAGTGATATGGAATCTTCGGTGAGGCATCAGCACTTTTTAACAGAGATGGCTAAAGTCCTTGTAAAACAACAGCTCTCAGGATTACATAGCAGTTAAATTAATGTATCAAACTGTATTAATCCTAGAAGTGCCCCAATTTAATATGTAGACCAGTGGTGCCCAAGCTTTGGTCTTCCAGGTGTTTGCAATTCCAACTACCAGAAAGCCTTGTCCAATGTTGAGGAAATCTGGGAGCTGAAGTCCAAAACACCTGGAAGACCAAAGGTTGGACAATGCTGATGCATGTAGTCTTTTGTGAGTTGCTGCAAAAAACCACTTGCAAATTGCAACAGACTTCTGCATTAACAACAGAATTGCCTGGAGTTCCACCCACCAAAACTGGAGATTTCGCACCCTTGTCTCCAGCCTAGAGACGATCTGTACAAACTGGAGACTTGTGGCCAAGTCCTGAGATCCAGCAACCTTATTCCAGAATAGCTGCTTGGAGCTCCCAGGAGACCAGCAGAGGCAACAAGGTGGTGTCTTTCATCTCTTTGCAAGACAAGACTAATGAATGTGGTCTCCTTAACAGCTATTCTGGGATTCTTTGTAAAGTTTCTTTCCCACTCAAAGTTTTTCTATGTTGCCTACCTAGTTAAGGAACAGCTAAAAGTACATCCTAACCAATCACAATTAGGCCTCATGAAGTGCCAAATATTTTAAAAGGCATCCATCAAATAAATTTGGATGAAGACAAAAGGCAAGGAAACTGCAACCTGTTCATGAATATTTGGCTATCTAGAAGTGAGGCCAAGTTCCTCAGATCCATTTGTGATTAAGAGTTATTTGGTCAGCTATACCCCTATCGCTGCCAAAAGCATCCGTAGGCTCTCAAAAGCAATATGCTCAGCACTTAATGCCAGTTTCCCGGTATAATGTTGGGAGTAGGTGTAATAAAAATGTACTTATTCCTGTCAGAACTAATTTGTTAATTGGAAAGTTTGCGGAGACCATGTCTATGGTTCCTATCTGGCTTTCTGTTTGAAGGGAAAATGGAGCTGTTTTCCTTAAGCAGAGAGTCGCCTATTGTGTAGGTAATTACAAGACCTATGCTGACCTGGCAATGAGGTAGTATATATCTAAATACCTGAAGTGAAGGAGAAAAAACAGAAATGAAAGCCGAGGCCCCATCTGCCAAGCTATAATGACTGTGCTATTTGAAGGCAGAAAGGTTTGTCTTGAAGCAGCTGGTTTCTCTCCAAGTGACCTTTTAGCATTTCTGCTTTTGCCGTCTGACAGATGTGTCAACTCAGTAATTTCAAAAGCCCCTGAGTAAATAACCAATTGTGAGCAAGGATGACCCAAAGCGATGACAAAATGGGTGTGCACAGCGCATTATGGAGCATAATACCTACTGAAAGAACAGGGAGCATTATCGGAAGGAGAAAAAACATTTTACTCTTATTTTTGAGTAAATGGGTTTTCCTGCCTGCAGATCTGTTCTTTTCGGGGAGGGGTGACGGCACGAAAAGGAGGGCTGTGGAGTGAATAGAATGGCATTGTGATGGGTTTGCCCTTGGAAGACTTCTATTAGCTGGTTGCAGGACTCAGGTGGTGTGTCAGAGCTCAAAATGGAGTCCTGCTCCCGCGCTCGGCTCACAGCTGGGGGAGAGGCACCAAGGCCTGCACTAATTGGCTTTGTGAATGACTGCAGAGCCAGAGAGAGGTGATTCCAATCAAGCTCGGTCTGATCAAGTTGAAAATCCTCTACCCAGTTTTCAGGAGGGAGTCGCAAAGCTGTGTTCAGCACACAAAGCCTGGCAGAAACAAACGCTTGCAGAAAAGCAGCACTGAAATGGGTGGAAGGCATCAAGCGTCTTGGGTGTTTGGATAACCTATCAGCCCAAACCCCTATTTATTCAATAATTGCCATTCATTTCTAATATCTCTTCTCTAGTGCTTGCATAAAGAGTCACCCAGTAAGTGTAAAATCTCAGCTTAGGGGGCATCCACACTGTAGAATAAATGCACTTTGACATTTTAACTGATTTGGCTCGGTACTATGAAATATTGGGAGGTACAGTTTTACAATGTCTTTAGCCTTCTCTGCCAAACAGAGACAGTCATGATTCTATTGAAAAAACAAATCTAGAGGTGCACTTCTCACCTAGAATCATGGAATTATTATTATTATTATTATTATTATTATTATTATTATTTAATTTGTAGACCATCCTATCTTCCCAAAGGGACTCAGGGCAGTTTCCAACATGTATGGCAAACATTCAATGCCAAAAATGGGGGGGGGGGGACCGTACAAACAAATTACATCAAGACAGACCACATTAAGCAATATAAAAGCAACCTAACTTAAGCTTAATAACAGACAAAATAACTGACAATGAGACTTAAATGACCCATACAAATATAACACTTAATATAAATTTAACACTGAATAAAAACAACTAAGAGCAATAGCTAAAACCATATAAAAAGATGGCATGATATGCAGTGACCAACAGACTGAAGTCAGTTCCAGTCTCTAGATAAGATTTAATATATATAGGTGAGGTTGTAAGTCAGGCATGTTAGTCTTCCTCCTCTACATATGCCAGAGTGCATAGATGGTTTTTTTAACAGTTTCTTAAAGGCGAGGAGAGAGGAAGCAGTTTTTAATTCTCTTGGGAGTGAGTTCCAGAGGTGGGGTGCGTTCACTGAGAAGGCTCCATCTCTCATTCCTACCAGCCGTGCTTGAGATGGGGATGGGACCAAGAGCAGGGCCTTCTCTGTGGATCACAAAGCTCAGGCCGGTTTGTATATGGAGATGCAGTTCTGCAAATAATCCCAAGGAGTTTTTTCCAGTGCGGACAAGTCCTATGTGACTTGTATCCCTTCGTTTTCTGCTGCATGTAATTTTAAAGACATTTCTTCCCAATTATAAAGATATCTGACTATGACAGTGAAAATGTGTGGGGCTGGGTAGACCTTCAACAAATGAAGCTCTGTGAATTAAGTAACACTGAGTCCTCCAGTGGTCATAAACCAGCTAAATCTTGCGTTCAAGACTTATCCAGGATGCAGCAAAGAGGGACAACTTTTTCAAGGCTGCATTTAAGAGATAGGTGCTGATCCGTAAGGAATGGAAAGGCCAAACAGGCCCTGTGAAATGCAATGCAATGCAATGATAGTTGAGACACCCAGACCATTACTGATAAACCTTTCAACCCAAAGTTATCCAGAGGAAAGCAGCTTGTTTCCTTTTTGTTTTTCGGAGAAAAGCATGCTACTCCGAGTTGAAAAGGACAAGCGACCATAAAAATGTAAGCAGGCAACTCCCGGCTGAGAAATAAAAAACAGCAAAAGGGCCATTAGGCCTAAAGATGTCATCTGTGTCCCTCTTCTATATGCCTGTGCAGGGGATGAGAAGTGAGCAGGGGGACAGGGCAAACTGCCTCGCCTCTCTGCACAGAAGTATATTATGATGTTACATCCCATCTGTTTTTCTTTTTTAACCAGTGCAGAGTTTTCTTACCCCTCAGTGCCATCTGACACCAGCTTGAAAATAAGACAGATAGTAAGCACTGGCTGCAGTCACCATTTCTAGATAGAGATTGAAATGGTCTAAAAAGGCATGTTAAATAAATAAAAGGAAAGGTAAAGATGTTACTTGCTTCCATATTTTTAACCTCTTTTGGTGGTATTAATTATGCATTTACACTAATGTACTGTTGGAACGTCCTACATGGAAGTGACCTTAGGGATATATCTTTGGGAATTTCAGAGGCTGATGTCACATGGACTGTATCTGCATCTCTGTTATGCAGGGCTGGGCAACTGTGGAGGGCAGAGGTGAATTGCTCACCCCAGTGAAGAATGCAAGTCCGAATACTTCTGTTTTCTTCTGTCGCTCCTCTCAAAATAGCAACAAGAAAGCACAACAACTTATGTGGGGTTGAGGGGCTTTTTCTTGTATGCATACATTGGGAAGGTTTTCTGTGTGGGTTAAGGCAAAAGGTTCCTAAAATCTGCATCAATATTTTTTTTTTTTTGGTGGGCTTGACATGTTTTGGGGAACCAATGGGAGGATTTCAAGAAACTGAACTCCAGGAACCACACTGAATTCTGAAGGTTTCATTATGATGAACTCTGATGTATAGACTGAATCCTGCTATATGGGCCAATCAACTGTACACTGATAAGTCAAAAGACTACTGTGTTGTCTTTGAGTATTCCTTTCCTAAGAAAATCTAATGAAATTCATGGGACCACCAGACAACTTAAAGACACACATACAAGTCTCTAGAGATATTTCTTCCAAAGGTAGCTGTAACAGTCTTCTACTGCTGATGGGAATCAGAATATCATGCAACATAGCCAAGTTCCTATATTAGCGTTTATTTTGACAAGTAAAATTATGCTTTCATTGCCCTAACCACTTTGCAACTGAATATGCAACCAAATGAATAGTACCCCCAATTTCATCAGATGAATATACAGTGGTTGAGAATGCACATCTTCATATGCAATGGCATAACTTTCCTTACACAAGCAATGTGGAAATTGTAAACAAAAAGAAAAAAAATAAGTCCACCCACTTATTTAGGGGAATGTGTGCTTTTGTAAGACATCAACAGGATTCTAGACAATACATCCCTCCCCAATAAAACTAATTGTTTTCATAATGAAATCAATTTGTGTAAGCTCTATATAATATTTTTATTAGGTAAACATATTTCTAGCACTCTGATATACCAAGCCTGCAGTTCATGCCTCTTTGGGAACATTTCTTAGGGTAAGGTAGACTGTATTGTTCCGGCCCTAGCTACCTATCTGACCGCATCTCTGCCTATGAACCCACGAGGAGTTTGAGATCTTCCGGGGAGACCCTGCTCTCGATCCCACCTGCTTCTCAAGCTCGGCTGGCGGGGACGAGAGATAGGGCCTTCTCGGTGGTGGCTCCTCGGCTGTGGAACGCCCTTCCTACGGACATTAGACTAGCACCATCTCTAATGGTATTCCGCAAAAAGGTGAAGACCTGGATGTTTGTGCAGGCGTTTGAGTAATTTAGTGCAATCTGGTAATGGAACATAGGAATGGAACAATGGACGACGAACCTGGACTACGCTTGGATGATGAGAAGATTGGGTACGGTTGTTTTTTGTAATAACTGTGCATTGTAATTGCTTATTGGTAATTTATGGATAATGTGTTAAGTCAATTGTTATATGTTGTATGGAACCACTGCTGTTTCTACTGTTTTTACTGTTTGTGAACCGCCGTGAGTCGCCTTCGGGCTTGAGATACAGCGGTATATAAGCAAAGTAAATAAATAAATAAATAAATTGTACTTGTACAAGCTTCATTTTAATCCATTTTCACTCGGGATCAGTGCAGTGCTGCTAAAAGAAAAGGATTTGTTTACTTGGCAGGTACATGTCCCATTTCCATGCCAAGAAGCATCACTCTGTCAGGTACACATTTTTGTTTACAGTCTTAGGCAACTGTTGTAACAGTTTAGTTCCTTCCTTGTAAACCTTTTTAGGTTGCTTAGGATGTGTAAATGTAATATTAAAAACTGTGCCTGAAGAAAGCTGTACTCCACAAAATAGACAGATGTTCCCTTCCAGGTAATGCAAAACATTATATTTCCAGCTTTCCTGACAGATGAAAATCAAAATGAACATGCAGATATACATACAGATTGCATTGAACTTGCCTCAAAAATAAACAATAAAAAAGCAGAAGTATCATTCAAAAACTAAGCAAAAGCAAACACAATAAAATATGCTCCAAACTTTTCTAGGAGGTTACCTGAAATAGATTGGCAAGCAGGTTAAGGCATAGAAAATTGTTATTGTTGTTATGCAAACAAATCATAGAAAATTGTGACTTCAGTCCTATGATAACTTACAATGGAATGCAAAAGGTTATTTATGCTTGCTACTATGAAAGCATGGGTATCATATATTTCTTATTGAAAAATCCCACCTTTCTAAGACCTGCATATGAATCCTGGATCCTTAATGACAAGAAGATGCTGATCCAGTTGTGGAATAGCCACATTGGATTCTTCTCAACAGACTGTAATATTCATAAGTACTCTTGTTATTAAGTATCTTCAAGTCAAGCTCATTTTAATGAGAGATCTCCTTATCATCCTGCTATCATCAGCCATGCACAGGTCTTTCCAATTCGGAATAGTAGTCTTCTGATCCATAGAAGTAAATGCAATCTTCTGCTTGTCTTGCTGTCTTCTTATCAAACATCTTTGGTTTCTTACAAATGAGTCCTCCTTTCACATGATATGCCCAAAGTTCAAAAGTCTCTGTTTAATCATGCTGGCTTCTTGGAAGAGTTCAGCCATGATTTGATCTAGGACTCATTTATTTGTAATTTTGGCAGATCTACAGATTTATCTGACAGCACATTTCAAATAACTTTATTGTCTTCCTATCAGCTTTCTTCACTGCCCAGCTTTCACAGCTATACATAGAAATGGAAATACACTTGCACAGACAATCCTGATTTGAATAATAATAATAATAAAAACATTAGCACTTTTATTGAAAATATGATATAGAACTGGAAAACTGAACTGCTGGAAATAAAAACTATGGACTTGTCAACAACAGGAGAGGAATCTTCCAGGGAGACTCATTGTCCCCACTGCTTTTCACCATTGCCCTGATCCCTCTGTCAACAGCATTACGAAAAACACACCTGGGGTATCAAACATCTAAGAAATCTCACAAAAATTCACATCTGCTGTACATGGATGACCTGAAGCTGTATGGGAAAACCGAAACTGAAATCCAGTCTCTGACTAACACTGTCTGAATCTTTGGCACTGATATCAATGTGGAGTTTGGCTTGGACAAATGTTCAACAGTGGCACTGAAGAAAGCAAAAATCCTTGAAAGTGAAGACATAAATATGCCCAATGGCCAAGAAATAAAGTGTCACCAGCCAGAGGCCTATAAATATCTGGGCATACTACAGCTGGACAACATCAAACATGAACATGTGAAAACTGTGTTCAGCAAAGAATACATTCAAAGGGTCAGAAAAAATCTCAAAAGCAAGCTCAATGGAGGCAATACCATCAAGGCCATAAACTCCTGGGCCATACCTGTCATAAGATACACTCCTGGCATCATAAACTGGATGCAGGCAGAACTGGACAATTTGGACAGAAAAACAAGAAAACTCATGACCATGCATAATTCACTACATCCTCGCAGTGATGTTGACCGGCTCTTTCTGCCTAAAAGTCTGGTGGCAGAGGACTTTTACAAGTAAAACAAGCCGTCAAGGAAGAAAAACACACCTTAGTAGAATATGTCAAGGAAAGCCAAGAACCTGCTTTAACTGAAGTCAATGATCGGAAACTTCTCAAAGCACAGCAGATAAAGAACCAATACAAGAAAACTGCACTACAAACCAGGATGGACAGTTAGCACAACAAAGCATTGCATGGGCAGTTCCTTGACAAAATTGAAGGAAACGTTGATAAGGAGAAGACCTGGTTACAGCTCACGAATGGAACACTGAAGAAGGAAACAGAAGGTCTGATTCTTGCAGCCCAGGAGCAAGCCATTAGAACAAATGCAATTAAGGCCAGGATTGAAAAATCAGCTGATGACCCAAAATGCAGACTGTGCAAGGAAGCTGATGAAAAAATGGATCATATCCTCAGTCGTTGCAAGAAAATTGCACAGATGGACTACAAACAAAGGCACAAATTCTGTGGCCCAAATGATTCACTGGAACTTATGTCACAAGTACCACCTGCCAGTAGTAAAGAATTGGTGGGATCATAAACCTGCAAAGGTAGTGGAAAATGAACACGCAAAAATACTGTGGGACTTTCAAATTCAGACTGACAACGTTTTGGAACACAATACACCAGGCATCACAATTGTGGAAAAGAAAAAAGTCTGGATTATTGATGTCGCCATACCGGGTGACAGTTGCATTGAGGAAAAACAACAGGAAAAACTCATCCGTTAGCAGAACCTCAAAATCCAGTTGCAAAGTCTCTGGCATAAATCAGTACAGTGGAAACAATAAACATTGACAAAATCACAATCTGTCAACTGCAAAAGGCCACCTTACTTGGATCTTCATGCATCATTCGAAAATACATCACACAGTTATAGATGTTTGGGAAGTGTTCAACTTGTGTTTTGTGATACAAAATCCAGCATATATATCTCATTTGCTGTGACATACTGTGGTTTTGTGTCAGTAAAATAACAACAACAACAACAACAACAACAACAACAACAAAGAGGAGTGGTAGAAGAAAGAATGCAAAAGCACCTTAAGATGAACATGTTCTAATTTGAGCATTTGAGGAATATAATTAACTTCTTCAGATATAATACAGAACTGCATGGAGAGGTGGGTTATAAGCTTGTGCATTCTTGTGAATCACTATCTGTTTCTACTTATTATTTATTTATTTATTTATTTACTTTGCTTATATACTGCTGTTCTCAGCCCAGGGGCGACTCACAGCGGTGTACAACATAGGAACAACAAAATTCAAGACATAGTATAAAAACAATTCTGGCCCCAGAGTGGCCGTTAGTGCTGGGGGAGGGGCGCTGATGTCACAGGGGACAAGATGGCAACGTCCTCCTGGCTCCCCTTCTTTATTCTTTATGCTGGTTACCAGAAGCTCCCCATCTCCATTTTCTAGCACCTTTCCATTATGTGCTCCCAGAGTACCAAAGGTACCAGATGAAATGGATAAAAAGGGGGAAACAAATTCTGCGCACAACCCTAATGCGTAATGTATTGCTGGTGATAATGATGGTAATGTTAAGCCTCAGGTATAAAGTACATTTATGCAGATGTAGGAATGGTGAACATTTAACCATTGCATTCAGGGTTCTGGTCCTATTTCCATCCCCTTTCACATTTGCTTCTTGTTTGTTCCTAAGTGCTTGAATAGTTTCGTCTGTCATTTTCTTTCTTTTTGGCTTCGGATGGTGTCATTTTCGTAAGCAGGTTAGCTCCTCACAGTATGGGTTTTCACAAAGCAATATTTTCACAACCTGAGGAATCCTAATTTATTCCATTAGAACTGTATAAGTGAATAGGAACTCTTACATTACCATTGCTGGGCTGAGATACAACACATATTCCCCTATACGTTGTCTGTATCTCATTCATTCATGCCAGGTAATCTCCCACTGAAACCTCCAGAGAATTGTACCCCATTCCATAATGCCCTGGGTGAGTGGCCAGCATTTTAATTTAGCTCTTAAAACTGCTGAAGAAACCTGTGCCAAAAAATATTAGACTGTAAGAGCTGTAAGAGCTGAAGGCTGCCTGGTTGTACGATTGCTCCTATTAGCAATGCACAGTCACAAGATGCAATGTGGACTTTGTGAAGTCAGAGCATTACAAGATCCCTGAAGCTAGTACTGTGCAGATGTGCACGCCATCTTATATAGCTACAACATTTGTGATGTAATCATTGGAATGATCCTTGGCACGTGGTTCAAAGCTAGTTTTGTTGACTCTCTAAGAGCAAACTAATGAGTTTCTTAGAAGAGCTTTGGGGCTTCCTGTGATTTAAAACTGGCAGTAAAAGCAAAAGAAGACAGAGAGGTAGTTGGTTAATTGACCTTTATTGTGCCTTCTGGTTCATTTAGAAATGGAAATTAAATTAACATGATAATTCAGTCCTACTGAGTTAAGGCTGCTATAAACCCATTAAATTTTATGGCAATTGATTTAGCATTTTTTTCTATTAACTGGGTTTAATTTTCAATATTGTCATGCAGATTTGGAGAAGTGGTTCATTCACATGGCTTCCTTTGAGTTACCAGTCGTAGCTGTTTTATGAGGGTAACTTAATTATGGAAGAGTGCAGGCCCTTACCACCAAGAGCATGGATTAATCTTGAAAATGAACCAGTGCAAAGAGCATAGAAAAGGGAAGAATCTATGATGCAAGGCACTAAATCCCTCACCTATGACCATTTCCTTCTTGATTTCTGTTTTTAAACAATGCCTACAATTCACCCACACACTCTTATATTCTCATGCATCTTGCACCAGCTTGTATAACAATTGGTTTTCAAATCCAATGTCACATTATGTTTGAGAACTTTAGGCTTTTGGTTTATAAATTTAGCTCTGGACTTATTTTATTCTGAATGATTTTTATGCTTTTCCCTAGCATCACCTGCAGTCTTTAAGAACAAAAACTGTTCTATTTTGTGTTGAATAGAGCTTTGCATGAGACTGAACTATCCACATAAAGTCTCTGTGGTTGATCTACACCAGGGGTCCTCAAACTAAGGCCCGGGGGCCAAATACAACCCTCCAAGTACATTTACCTGGCCCTCGCTCAGGGTCAAGCTAAGTCTGAAATGACTTAAAAGTACACAACAACAACAACAACAACAATCCTATCTAATCAGCCACACTTCCCATTGAAATACTATTAAGTTTATATTTGCTAAAATTGTTCTTCATGTTAATTATTGTATTGTTTTTAAGTGTTTTTGTACTACCAATAAGATATGTGCAGTGTGCATAGGAATTCATTCATGTTTTTTTTCGAATTATAATCCGGTCCTCCAACAGTTTGAGGGACTGTGATCTGACCCTCTGTTTAAAATGTTTGAGGACCCCTGATCTACACTGTCATATAATGCAGCTTGAGCAGGATTATATGGTCAGTGTAGACCCCAGTTCAAACTGCATTATATGACAGTACAGATTCAGCCTAAGTGTCCCAATTTTGCAAATAAATTGCTGATTAATCCCTCCCCCAACACACACTTTTTGCCTGCTTTTAAAATGTTTGTTTCTCTTTCCTCTTCCTCCCATTTGACTGGATCTATACCAGGCCCGTAGCCAGGATTTTGATTCGGGGGGGGGGGGGCTGAGTTTGATTCGGGGAGGCTGAGTCTGAGTGAAAGAGGGTCTACCCAAGCAAACGTTTTGTATTGTCACCCCAATACCCCCATGCATATGGGATATATTGAGTATGATGATCAGATCATGATATGAATAAACATAACAGTTTAAATAATGCACCAGTTTAAATAATGGACCACCATGAGAATTTCGGGGGGAGGGCTGACGCCCCTCAACCCCCACCCCACCCACCCCCCCAGCTACATGCCTGATCTATACCTTCCTATATCCCAGGATCTGATCCCAGATTATCTGATTATCTCAGATTATCTAACAGTTTAGACCAGGGGTTCTCAAACTAAGACCCGTGGGTCGGATGTGGCCCTCCAAGGTTATTTACACAGCCCCCACTCTAAACATTAGACTGGGGTTGCCCTAATTCTGAAACAACTTGAAGGCACACAATGAGCCTAAATAACTTAGCTATCTCATCAGCCAAAAGAAAGCTCATGCTTCCCATTAAAATATTGGTATGTTTATGTTGGTTTAAACTGTTCTTCATTTTAAATATTGTATTGTTCTTTCATGGTTCTGGCCCTCTCCTTAAAATGTCTGAGAATTACTGTTTTAGACTCATATAATCCTGTTCAAAACAAAGCTACAGACCCAATCTCATTTGTAAATTGGGGACTGCTTGTTATGTGTATAGTTTGCACTTCATATCCACAGATTCTGTATCCAAAGATTCAACCTTCCATGATGCAAAAATACTGCCCCCAAAAAAAGAAAATACAGAAAGCATACTGTTTTATATAAGGGACATCATTTTACTATACCATTACATATAATGGAACTTGAACATCCACAGATTTTTGGGATCCATGGGAGGTTCTGGAACCAAACTCCAATGGATACAAAGGGTCCATTCTCTTTTGAAGTATCTTGGCCAACACAACTGCTTCCACGTGCTTCTATTAGTGTGCAATTGCCCTTTAAAGGAACTTAATAAAACTTTATTTATAGCCCGCCGTATCTCCCCGAAGGGATTCAGGATGGCTTACAACAAAATACACAGTGGCAAACATTTCTGTATCAACAATAATATATAAACAAATCAGAAACAAGTCAATAAATTATAAAACAATGTAATAAACAAGACATAACATAATCCCCATACTTACTAACATATAAAATCCTTAAAATCGTGTTTAAATTTTCTAAAATTAGACTAAAATTGTTGGAGGGGAGATGGTGAACAGCAGATAATTAGGGTGGATGCTAGCAGCTAGGCAAACATACATATAGATGTACTTAATCCTCTTCTCTGTAAGCTAAATTGCATAGATGTGTTATTGTGCGGTTTCATCCCTGGACTAAACAAGTCTCTTGTATCATCAAGTCTCCAGTCCTCAATGAGTAGCTAGACTAGAAATAAGATTAGAGTAAGGGATTCTCTCCCCCCCCCCCCCTTCATATGCATGCTTTCTTTCCCAGAAAGGGTCTTGTTTTTACTCTTCCTCCTTGCCACTATCTCCTCTGCCTTTGAAGATGTAGTAATGGAATCTCTGTGAGGTGCCTTCCTTTTTAAATGTATTTTTATTGCCCTGGGCTTGGCCATGTGTCCATCATCCATTGTCCTCTTTTTCTGCTTTTTACTTTCTTCCAGTGAAGACACATTTTGCCTCTCTAAGCAGAATGTAGTTGCATGGATATTTTGACTTTTTATCCTTTTACTTTTCTTAAAAGATGAGATTTACTAAGCTAGTTAGCTCCAAGACCTTTTCTATCTAGAAGGTATTTCTTTTACTTCAATAAATATTTTTGAAACTAAAGTTCTGACTCTGCAATCGTGTGCCATCCTAAGAATAGAAGCTTATCCCAGCTTCACCACACGTAAGTTTCTACTGGTTATGAAGTTTGCTTTTGGTACTCTGCTATATTTATGATGGAATCACCCCAATTGAGGGTTATGTTTGAATCTAAGAGCTCAGATTCCCTTACAGTTTTTAATAGCTTTTTGAAGGAGAGAAGAGAGGAGGCTGTTTTTGACTCTTTAGGGAGTTCCAGAGGTGGGGAGTGATCATAGAGAAGGCTCTCTCTCTCATTCCCACCAGCTGCACTTGAGACTGGGCTGGGACCAAGAGGAGAGCCTCTTCAGCTGATATCAGCGCTCGTGTTGGTTTGTTTACAGAGACGTGGTCTTTCACATAGTCTGGGCTCGAACTGTTTAGGGATTTAAAGGTAATGACCAGCACTTTGTATTTATTCCGAAAGCAGATCTCAGCCAGTAAAGCTGCCATAACATAGGAGTTGTCCGCTCCCTGTACGGTGCTCCAGTTGGTAACCTGGCTGCCAATCTCTCAACCAGTTGAAGCTTCCAAACTGTCTTCAAAAGCAGCCTCACATAGAGATCGTTGCAGTAGTACAAACGGAATGTGACCAAGGCGTGGACTACCATGGCCAAATCAGGTGTCTCAAGGTATAGGTGCAACTGGTATACAAGTTTTAATTGTGCAAAGGCGCTCCTGGTTACTGCCAACACCTGGGATTTCAGGATGAGTGATGAGACCAGGATTACCCCCAGACTGCGAATGTACATCTTCAGAAGGAGTGTGACCCCGTCCAACACAGACTGTAATCCCACACCCTGATCCGCTAATAAGTTGATTTACTTTCAATTTATTAGCCCTCATCTTGTCCATCACTGAGGCACTGGTTTAGAGGCAGGATGGCATCCCTGGCATTCGGTGGAAAGAAGTGATATTTCCCCACAAATATAACTCCCCTCGCTCTCTTTCTAACATACAAAGAACTATTTTAAACCAGGTTTGACCTCAGCTTACATTTTCTCTGCTTGAGCACAGCTAACTTCCAAGCAGAATATCCATTGTCAATAACAAGCCATATCAGGTCAAATGGAGACTGTCAAAATTGCAGCCAGAGATATAATATTTTCAAGTAATATGTTTTCAAATTAAAATATTTTGCAATTCTTGCATTGATGATTGAAAATGACAAGTATCTGAATGTTTTCTCTCCATACCTCTATGTATTTTTGCCTTTATATAAACATATATACATCAGTTTCATCAAAATTCTTATTGGTGGTGTTTGTATCAATTGTTATGGCTTTTTTAACATTGTTTTTTAGAGAGACATTTATCCTCCATGGCACATCAGTGCAAAATTTATGATCTGGGTATTCTGTTTTGTATAACTTCTCCTTTGATAAAATATAAGAAAAATCCGCTATTTGCCATTAATTTTTCACAGTAAAATGCTCACCTCCACACAAGACTAGCTTCTGCAATATTTATGGTTATGGAAAATATGTCAGCTTCAGTCATGTAAGAATTCAGGGGAATAGGATGTTGACACAAATTCCAGTGCCTACCAGCTAATAAAAAAACCTCTCTTCTAAAACTGCTTCCCGAATGACTCCAGGGTTAGCCATAGAACTCCCTATACACTAACAATGTTTAAATATGGAACAGGGCATTTTTGCAAATCCTCATTGGCAGCAGAATGAAAGGAGGGGGGATGCTCCACAAAGTCATAGGAAGTGAATTTCTGTCTCTCTTAATTATGCTTTACATTTGATGTTCGTAATTCAGTCAACATTCACACCCTTCTAGTCTCCTATGAATGACAACATTCAGAGAAAGAGAAAGTGAGCATAGAAATAATAAATCTCGGAATAGCTGGAATTTACAAACAGCATCCTGAAAAATATTAGCTCTTACCCAGCACAGCTCCTTCAACCCCCTGGGGAATATTGGCTTGAAACTGTCTCTGAGTTTTGGTCAGGGCATTGCATTTAATCTTGCGTTGAAATGCTGATTATTACTCCTGTCATTTTGTTTAGGCACTCAGCATGCCCTTGGGGTACCAACATGCCAAAGGAACATTGTTGTTGGTGATTATGATGTTCAAGTACAATTACAAACACAAACAATACAAAATAAATCGATATCGGAGTAATTTATAATCACGGATATTAAACGGTAGGCAGAGGGGGAAATACTTCATGGATGAGATGAAAGGGTGAAATAGAGATGATGAGGTTGTTTCAGATGAAATAGTTCCTAAAGAGATGGTTAATGGTGAATGGACTAACGCCGTAAAAATTTGAAAGGAAGGTGAATGCATCTTTCTTCAAAGTGTCATGTGTTGTAGTAGTTTGAATGTTGAATGTTGAACCAGGACTCCAGACAAACCAGGGTTAAAATCCTGCTTGGCCATGGAAGTGCACTGGGTCAGCTTGAAAAGGTCGCATCTTCTCAACCTCAGAGGAGAGCAATGGTGAAGCCCCTCTGAACAAATCTTCCCAAGAAAACCCCATATAGGTTCACCTTAAGGTCACCATAAATCAGAAATTATTGAAAGGCACACAACAACTGTAACATTTAGTACTTGAAAATTGCTTACAGTTTTGGATTACAGTTGGCAACTATTTTCTAAAACTTTATGCTGGAGATATAGTCTATTTTTTTTCAAGAATTGCCTATAATAAGTGTAATCATTGGATTGTCGAAGGCTTTCATGGCCGGAATCACTGGGTTGTTGTAGTTTTTTTCGGGCTATATGGTCATGTTCTAGAGGCATTCTCTCCTGATGTTTCACCTGCAGGGTTAAAACAAAGGTTGGATGGCATGTCTCAGGCATGCTTTGCTTTGTGTATTCCTTCATGGCAGAGAGTCAGACTAGATGGCCCTTGTAGTTCCTTCCGACTCTATGATTCTATGAATCTACTACTCTAATCCACTCAACATATATAGTACACAGCCAGTGGTTCTCAACCTGTGGGTCCCTAGGTGTTTTGGCCTACCACTCAACATATATAATACACAGCCAGTCGTTCTCAACCTAGGGACCCACAGGTTGAGAACCACTGGCTGTGTATTATATATGTTGAGTGGATTAGAGTAGTAGATTCATAGAATCATAGTCGGAAGGAACTACAAGGGCCATCTAGTCTGATCTAGGTGTTTTGGCCTACAACTCCCAGATATCCCAGCCAGGTTACCAGCTTTTGAGATTTCTGGGAGTTGAAGGTCAAAACACCTGGGGACCCACAGGCTGAGAACCACTGAGGCAAACTGAGGGTCCCTGAACAAGGGCTGCAAAAGGTAATGATGGAAAATGAAAGGGAGACTTACGACCTCATCATATGGAGTTAGATTCAACGGCAAACACCAATCTAGTCCCCGTTACCCACAGAGCCAGACGGCTCTGGTCACATGACATCATACGAGCTCTATGGGTGAAAGAGGGTGAAACCGGCATGCCACCACCTCCCTGGCAGCATGAGAGGTTCCCCGTGTTGCCATTCCTTTAACAGGGGAAGCCGCATGCTCCACGCATGCAACTCGCTTCCCCCTGTGTGAAAGAGTTGCCAGAGGAGCCTGGAGAAACAAAGCATGTGGCACCAGGTACCTGGTCCCCAGCAGCAAAGCAGAGCCCAGCTGAGAGGTGGTAAACTGAAATTAAGAACTGCTGAGTCCCACATTGATATCAAATGCAAAAATAAGGTATAATTTAAGAAACTGGAATAGGAATAGAGGACTGTCAGGAAAAGCATCTACTGAATCTCAGCAGGAGGCTTGAAGTTGCCCATCAACAATGAGCATAAGATACATAGCATCAGACATTCTCTAGGAGAGAATGCCTCTAGAACATGGTCATATAGCCCAGAAAAACCTACAACAACCCAGTGATTCCATCCATGAAAGCCTTCAACAATACATCAGACGTATTAATCATCTGGTCACATAGCCCTGCATTATAGTGAGCTATAATGTACTAATTATAACATTTTTTAAAAAATATAAGGATATAGGGCTATCACATGAAGCTGCTATTTCACAGGAGTCACAAAATCACCAATACTAGCCTGAGACTCCTCACTGCCACACATGTCTGCATTAGTTACAACTGTGACTATTTGCTGATCAGTGGTTGCACACTCCTACTTTTGCACAACCTAGTAACCCCACCCTTCTTCAGAGCCACTGCTCTGTAATTTTTAAACAATTTTAAGCTATTTTGCAATTGCATGTATGATTTAAACAATTCAAATACAAATTAAAATCAAAATATCTGCCTCATGAATTAAGAGGGTGAGTCGGAACAGTACGAAAGTATGTAGGAACTCCCAACCCATGGTGTCACTTCATTGCTGGCATGCCAAAACAGAAGGAGAATGACACCATCACACACTAGGTAGGTAATGGGAATGTGGAGTGATTTGCAGCTATTGATAGTTCTTTCCCATTGATAGAAAAGGATGTGTTTTTTTTATCACAGGAGGTGACAGACTGGCAATGGGATGTGCATGGTGTTATGCAATAAATTTCATAAGTAATAATAATAAGAATAACACTTTATGTTCCGTCCTTCTCCCCGAGGGGACTCAGAGTGGATTACAGTGTATATATAAGCAAACATAAGCAAACATTCAATGCTTTTATTACAATGACATACAATGAGACAAGCACAGAGACAAAGGCAAAGGCTTGTCTTTTCACTTCCGGTTCCAGAGGCGGTACTAAACTCCAGGTCTGGGGGAGGTGCTCTTTCTCCATTTCCAAGCTGAGGAGTCTGCATCCATAGATACCTCCTGGTCATCTGGCTGGCATGACTGCTTGGAGCGTCTTTAGGTTATAGATAAGCATGAGCACATTTTATCTACATTTATACTATCTTTTGTCCACTTTCCTGGTAATAAATTTTCTAGGTTGCGGGTGTCTTTGGCAACACACAATTGGCCACCTGCATAGAACAGAAGAATACAGATGAACTACAACCACAAAACAGGAAGGGTCCAAGACCCTAATTCAAGAAAAACCTAGCTGAATATTTGCTGGTTCAATATCTCATCTCCAGACTTAGGACCATAACAGTTGCACATTCTACCTAGGGGTGGTTCAATGCAATGGATTTTAAATGCAATTTTAATTGTGCTTGTATTGTCTTTTAATTTGATTAGTAAACTGTTTTGGAAGCCAGATGGCAGAAAAACAAGATAAAATTGCACAAATAATAATACAGTTGGTGCTCCCAATTTCAGCATTAAAGAGCACTTTTTGCACCTTAGGAAAAGCAGGATACATGGCGAGTGCACAGGTACTCAATAGTAAATATCAATTATACAGATTTGATTATCATCAGCTACATAAGTAACATTGCACTTGGATATTCCTGAATCTTGCCCTATCTCATTGTCTTAATATAGTGTCCTGTCCACACTCAGAGACATCTCAGTGTGCGTAAATCTGAAATGGGTTACAAACCACACTCCATTAGGTTAGTTGTATTATTTTACAGACACATTTATTTATTTATTATTTATTTGGGGTTCTTGTACCCCGCCCTTCTCACCCCGAAGGGGACCCAGGGCGGCTTACAGCTGCAAGGCGCACTTAGACGCCTGCTACACAAACAATCATCACAAAAAATATAGCAGTACAAATTCCCACAATTCAACATTATCCAATAAAATCAGTAAAATGATAAAATCAGTAAAAACAATACAAACCTGGAATTTCCTCCTACCCATCAGTGTACATTTAACTCAAAGATCTGTTTTGGTTCCATTTCGACAATCCTGCCGATCTCACACATCTGATTGTCTTATTTGGTTGTCATTGTCTAATTGCCTGGTTGCCCAAAGGCCTGGTTCCACAGCCATGTCTTCACCCTCCTCCTGAAGGAGAGGAGGGTTGGTGCTGTTCTGATTTCCCCCGGGAGTGAATTCCACAGGTGGGGGGCCACCACTGAGAAGGCTCTGCTTCTCGTCCCCACCAGCCTCACTTGTGAGAGTGGTGGGGTCGAGAGCAGGGCCTCCCCAGATGATCTCAAACTCCGAGGTGGGACGTAGAGGGAGATACGTTCGGACAGATACACTGGACCAGAACCGTATAGGGTTTTGTAGGTTAAGACCAGCACCTTGAATTGTGCTCGGAATTGAACCGGCAGCCAGTGGAGCTGGCACAACAGGGGGGTGGTATGCTCCCTGTATGTCGCTCCGGTGAGCAATCTGGCTGCCGCACGCTGGACTAGTTGGAGTTTCCGAACAGTCTTCAAGGGCAACCCCACGTAGAGCGCGTTGCAGTAGTCTATCCGGGATGTAACAAGAGCGTGGACCACCGTGGCCAGATCAGACTTCCCAAGGTACGGGCGCAACTGGTGCACAAGTTTTAATTGCGCAAAAGCTCTCCCGGCCACCGCCGAGACCTGGGGTTCCAGGCTCAGCGGCGAGTCCAGGATCACTCCCAAGCTGCGAACCTGCGTCTTCAGGGGGAGTGTAACCCCATCCAGCACAGGCTGTAACCCTATACCCTGTTCGGCCTTCCGACTGACCAGTAGGACCTCTGTCTTGTCTGGATTCAATTTCAATTTGTTAGCTCTCATCCAGTCCGACACAGCAGCTAGACACCGATTCAAGGTCTGGACAGCCTCCTTGGTGACAGGCGGAAAGGAGTGACAGATCTGGACATCATCTGCATAGAGATAACACCGCAGTCCGAAACTCCGAATGATCTCCCCCAGCGGCTTCATGTAGATGTTAAACAACATTGGGGACAGAATAGATCCCTGAGGGACTCCACACGACAATGGTTGTGGAGCCGAACAGGTGTCACCCAGTAACACCTTCTGGGACCGTCCCTCAAGAAATGACCGGAGCCACTGCAAAGCAGTACCCCCAAGTCCCATTTCTGTGAGTCGTCCCAGAAGGATACCGTGATCGACGGTATCGAAGGCCGCTGAGAGGTCCAGGAGAACTAACAGGGACACACTCCCCCTGTCCAGTTCCCTGCGCAGATCATCTACCAAGGCGACCAAGGCTGTTTCCGTTCCATGTCCCGGTCTAAAGCCAGACTGTGCCGGATCAAGATAATCAGTGTCTACCAGAAATCCCTGGAGTTGAGCTGCCACCACACGTTCCAGGACTTTGCCCAAATAGGGGAGATTGGAAACTGGCCGATAGTTGTCTAATTGAGTGGGGTCCAGTGATGGTTTTTTCAACAGCGGTTTGATAATAGCCTGTTTTAGGCTCGCTGGAATCTTGCCCTCCTGTAAGGAGGCATTAACCACCACCTTCACCCACTCCGCCAAACCCCCTCTGGCTTCTTTTATAAGCCAGGATGGACAGGGGTCTAGGATGCATGTGGTAGGCCGCACCTCTCCAAGGATCCTGTCCACATCCTCAAGCTGAACTAATTGAAAAGAATCCAACAAAACCTGACAAGCAGATGCTCTCGTTACATTCTCAGAGACTGCAGGTAAAGTGGTGTCAAAACCCGACCGAATCCGCCCAATTTTATCTACGAAAAATCGAGCAAACGCTTCACAGCGAGCTCCAGAGTTGTCAGGGATCTCGCTTTTCGGCGGATTTAACAGACCCCTGACAACTCGAAAGAGCTCAGCTGGACGATTCTTCGCAGATGCAATATTAGCAGCGAAAGATGTTTTTTGTGCTGCCTCTATTGCCACACCGTAGGACCTTAAGAAGGTATTCAGATGTGTTTGGGTTGATTTAGTCGGGTTACTGCGCCACACGCGCTCTAGCCACCTCTTCTTTCGCTTCATTGCTGCCAGCTCCTCAGTAAACCAAGAAGCCGGGTTAGCTCGGTTACTCGAGAGGGGGCGTTCTGGAGCGATTGTGTCGATTGCCCTAGTCATCTCGGTGTTCCAGTGAGAGACCAAGGCATCGACAGGGTCGCCAGCCAGGGAGGTGGGAAATTCCCCAAGAGCCGTCAGGAAACCACTAGGATCCATAAGGCTCCTGGGGCGGACCATTCTAATGGGTCCACCACCCCTGCGGAGGTTGGGAGGAGCAGTCAGTCTAAACCTAATCAGGTGGTGATCGGTCCATGACAAAGGAGCGATGGTTAGCTCCTCCACCCCGATACTATCACTCCATCCCTGCGAAAAGACCAAATCCAGTGTGTGCCCAGCGATATGGGTGGGACCAGATACTAGTTGGGACAGGCCCATGGTTGTCATGGTGGCCATAAAGTCCTGAGCTGCACCTGACAGAGCAGTCTCGGCATGAACATTGAAATCCCCCAGGACTATAAGCCGCTGGGAGCTCAACGCCATGTCCGAGACCACTCCTGCTAGCTCAGGAAGGGAGACTGTCGTGCAGCGGGGTGGTCGGTACACTAACAGAATCCCTATCCTGTCCCGGTCACCTAACCTGAAGCCGGCACACTCAAATGTAGATGATTGTGGGATGGGGCACCTGATGGGGCACCTGATGGGGCACATACCTATGATTAAGTAGCAAGTCTGTATGTATCAGTTGAGCACTATAGTGTTCATTAGTGCTCAAGAAATATGCTTCATATTTGGAGAAGGGAAAAATGAAAGATTGAATATGGAATATAATTTAGGCACAAATCAAGAGCTATCTGTTCCAAGCAACTCTGTGTCACATTTGCTAAATTGCAGCACCTCTATTTCTCTCTTTGTTTGTTTTCTGTTGTTGTATCAGGAAATAGTAAATACATTGAATCACACCATTTTATGTTTTACAAAAAGGTGACCTACACTTTCCATTTCAAATGTGGTGTCTTTAATGAAAATATTGTAATGTCAGTCCATGCAAAGCAAGTGCATATTAATATGCGTTTACATCTGTCTCATATTAATATTCATGCCTGAATCCACATCTCTACACAAAGCCAATTTTCTGACCATCTGTGTGATGGCTGGTGGATGCAATGAATAAATTTTATTTGTGAGGGGAGTGATAAATCATGTATCTTTGCAAAAAAAAATTACCCACAATCTTTGCTCTTAGGTACTAAAATGCTTTCATTGTGGTTCGGAATTTTTAAGCAAAACCAAGTGATTAACCCCTTCGCACCTTTGTACTCTTGCCAGCTTTACAGACAGAGCCGTGACGCTTAATGAAAAATGTACAACCATGTAAGAGATAGTGTCGTTTTACTGATATTGTCTCCCTGTGTTCTCTTGGCGAATTACATCTTCTTTGAGAAACCGATTTGACTTGGTAATATAGTATCTCATCCAAGACTCTTAGCTACTGAGAAGAGTTTGCTACCCTGGATTCTCCTGTAATTGATGTTATTAGTGATCATTCATATAATATGTTCTAGCAAACACCACCTTTTGCTGTCTTTCTGCCATTCCTTGAGTCACAATCCCTTGAGGATTATTGCTGCTTTTAATATTCCTATTTAACAGGTAAGTGAAGACCTGAAATTAAGAGAGCAGTACTTACAGTATTTTAATATGAAAATCAGGGACCCAAGGTTTGAGCAGGACTGTATCTCACCCTGTCAATGATAGGATCTCATCTGGTTGCAAGTAAGCAGCAGAGGTCCCTTTAGTTGCTGTGAATGGCTCAATTACTATGTCATTCCAGTGTGTGGCTGCTGTAAAAACAAAAGGCAAATTTACTAGCAGGCATAATTAGAAAAGGAATCAAAATTAAAAGTGCTAATTCTCACTTTATACAATGCAATTACACTCAAAGTATACACTTCTGATCACCACATCTCGAAATGGATATTGTATAAATGTAAAAGGGAGACAAATAAGGGAAAGTAAAATGCCCAACAGGCTCAAAAACTCCCATATGAAAAGACTGTTAAGTATAGTGGAGAGAAACATGATAGAACCAAGGTGTGGAGAAAGTCAACAGTTTTTGTCTCATGACATTACTATATAAGTCAGCTACTGAAGGTGAATATTTGGAAATTCATGATAATTGTCAGATTGTTTCTAATTAAGTGAGGATTATGTAAATACAGATTGAATAACACGTATAGCCATCTCTACGCAGATGACACACAACTCTACTACTCTTTTCCAACACAGTACAAGGCAGCTCCCCGGATCCTGGATTGGTACCTGGCAGCTGTGATGGACTGGATGAGAGCCAATAACCTGAGGCTTAATCTAGACAAGACAGATGTCCTGCTGGTCAGTCATGAGGCTGATCGGGTTATAGGGTGGCAGCCTGTGCTTGATGGGGTTGAACTCTGCTTGAGGACACAGGTTTGCTGTCTGGAGGTCTTCCTGGACTCAGTGCTGACGCTTAAGGCTCAGGTGTTGGTGGTGGCTGGGAGGACCTTTGCAAAGGTAAAACTTGTGTGCTAGCTGCAACCATACTAAAAAATCCTGACTTGGCCACAGTGACCAAACCTTAGTTACATCTAGAATGGACCACTGTAACATACTCTACATGGGGCTGCCTTTGAAGATGGCCCGGAAACTGCAACTAGTTCAACGAATGGCTGTCAGATTACTAACTGGGGCCTATTATAGGGGCATACAATGCCCCTATTAAAACAACTCCACTGGCTGCTAAAAAGTTTCTGGACTCAATTCAAGGCGCAGGTTATCACCTACAAAGCCCTATATGCTTCAGGTCCAGCGTATCTTCGAGCCTGCATTTCGTTCTACAAATTTGCCAGAGAGGTCCCACCTTCATCTCAAGTGCAGTTGGTGGGGAATGAGAGAGGGGGCCTTCCCAGTGGTGCCCCCCCCCCCCCAGTTTTGGAATACCTTCTCCAAAGAGATTAGTTTAGCCCCCACTCTTCAAGTGTTTTGAACCAATTTGAAGGCATGGCTCTACAAACAGGCCTTTGGCTTCCTTTAGGAATTGATTATATTGAGGACTTAGCTGATTATTTCTCCTTGCACTTACAGACTGATATTGATTACAATTTCTTTCATATTTTTTGCTACTACTGCATTTTATTGATTTTAACTAGTGGTGTTTTTGGTTTTATGCTGTGATTACTGTTACTGTTATTGTGATATTGGTTAGACACTTAGTGTATTTTGTGTGTTGCACCTTGAGTGCTTTTGTGAGCTGCCATCTCAGTGAAATGGTGGTGGGATACAAATAAAGTTTTATTATTTATTATTATTGTAGACCACACAAACTGCAAATCACAAACTGCAAAATGCACTATATGTATAAATGTTAGACATAAATCCTACCACCCATGTCACTAGTTAACAAAAGGAAGTGATAAAAAGAGGTATAATTTCCAACTATCTTTTCTACTGTTATAATTTAACCCTTAAATTCTATCTTAATCCTATCAATGAATTACGCACAATCTATGTACTTAAGTCATACTAATGATAAAACTCAGTTACCATATTAAACCACTCTCTTCCCTTGCCCCAAAAAAAGTCAGTTGAAATTTCCAATGTATTGTTGAAGGCTTTCATGGCCGGAATCATTGGGCTGTTATGTGTTTTCTGGGCTGTGCAGCCACGTTCTGGAAGCATTCTCTCCTGACATTTCACCTGCATCTATGGCAGGCATCCTCAGAGGTTGTGTGGTCTGTAGGAAACTAGGAAAATGTGGTTCTGGAACATGGCTATATAGCCCAGAAAACACACAACAACCCAACATTTCCAACCTCACAAACGAAGGATTTTCCTTTAATTGGAATTGAAAGTTTATCCATCTCTGCTAAGTCATCAAGTCTGATAAAACAATCTTTCTAAGTTGAAATCAAATGTGTCTTTCAAAGAACTGTGTGTGGTCTTTATCTCTCCATTTTTATACTGCCAAGGATTCAGCAACTCTAAATTGTCCATTAAATGACAACACACCTTCATTACTATTCTTTTTGATCTGAGTGTCTGTCTTTTCCAAGTGATATAATCCTATTCCAATTGCTCAATAAAAACCAACTATTATATGAGAAATCTAACAAGATTATATGAGAAATCTAACAAGATCTCCTAAAATTTGCTTTGGGTTTTTTATTTTATTTTGCTTGTTTTCATTCTACGCATACCACCCATGTTTTAGCTTCTGGCAAGTTCATCTGCCTTCATCCCATCCACAACCCCATTTGTCTTTGTATTATTGAAGGCTTTCATTGCCAGAATCACTGGGTTGTTGTAGGTTTTTCAGGCTGTATGGCCATGTTCTAGAATATGGCCATACAGCCCAAAAAACCCACGAATACAACAACCCATTTGTCTTGTTCTGATCTGCATCATTTTTCTGCTGATCCTGTGCATCTGGTAGACTGTGCTGGTGTGGTTGGACTGGCTGTTCCTCACCTTCTGCTTGCAAACTTGTGAGATGCGCTGCTCTCTCTCACACACCCCAACAATTCTTACTAAGACTGTTGCAATCTTAAATGAATTGTTGATGATGCAATACTCTGAATGTTTATCATCTAGTGATTAGTCTTTTTATTCTGCATGTATTTGCATATCAGAAATGCGAACTATCCCAGAGAAAAGCACTGCTTACTTTGTTTTAAAATTAAGCATGCATTTGTTATGGCATATGTTTTCATAGAAGAGACATTCTTTGTCATACTAAGAGGCAATATCAGTTTTAAAATAGCTTTTACTATCTTTAGCATCTTAAAGTGAAGCTGTGATGGTGCAATGGGTTAAACCCTTGTGCTGGCTGAACTGCTGACCTGAAGACACAAGATGGGGTGAGTTCTTGTCTGTCAGCCCCAGCTTCCCATGCGGTGACATGACAGAAGCCTCCCACAGGATGGTAACACATCCACGCATCTTCTGGGCAACACCCTTGCAGATGGCTGATTCTCTCACACCAGAAGCGACTTGCAGCATATTCTCAATTCGCATTTGACATGATTTTAAAAAAGAATCTTAAAGTAAATGTGATAGATAGATGGACGGGTGTGTGTGAGTGTATGAGAGTACTGATTTCACAATCAATGCCTACTCAAAAGATGTAAGGTATAGCTTCAGATTTCTTTCCATAGTTCTGTATGTTTTCCTGAGACAAAACTCTGTTTAACCAGGACAAAATATATGAAAATAGCCAACTTGAATTAAAGCTATTATCAACATTCTGTTCAAATGATTCAGAAAATCCGTGAACTGGAAGATGAAGGGCAGGTCATAACATCTTTGGGTACAATACCCACATGCCTCACAGGCCAAAGGCATGCCTTGAACATGGTCGTCTACTTCTGCCTTTGGCAGCACAAGCATGTACTAGTTTTGACATTTTTTTGTTCACTGAAGTGAACTTTTAAAAAGAATTTGAAATGAGCTTCGTACATCATCTGCATAATTAGCAAGAAACCATTTGTGGCTCCAATCAATGCATGCAATTTTAATAAATTGCTCTAATAACAACTCTACAGAAATTAGACAAAGCCGTCATTGGGTCAATCAATGGTGCTCAAGAAAATAGCATTGTAATGAAACTTCAAATGACAGTGTAATTCTACCTCATTCCTCTTTTTTATAGTATTTAGGCAAATAATGTTTTACTGAAAATCACAAATGGAGGACAGAGTGGTTTGCAAGGTTGTTAAAGAGCATAATGCTTTTCATCAGTAGATTGCTATCCAACCTTGGTACATTTTTTAAGTTACAATTTAATAGCTAATGAGTGAAGCATATATTATTATCATATTTTAAGAAGAAGTTAGTTGGTCACGGATATCAAATTTCTAGGAAAAGGTAACATTTTTTACTCATACTGCCTTTAGATACCAGTCCAAGGAACTTCCAAAACTATGATGTAATGGATTCCAAACCACAAAAACTGAGGCAAAGGTCAATCAAGCTATCTGAAGATACCACAAAACTCTTTGTTTCTTATGCTGCATTAGATTAACAGCTAGCTCTTTGAAAAGTATATATAATCTTCAATTTTGTCATATTTTGACTTATACTTCCTCTAAGGAACTAAGGCAAAATATGGGTGCTTTCCCCATATTTTATCCCCACACCCAGAGCCCCGGTGGCGCAATGGGTTAAACCCTTGTGCCAGCAAGACTGAAGACCAACAGAGCTGAGGTTTGAATCCAGGAATAACATGGATGAGCTCCCTCTGTCAGCTCCAGCTCCTCAAGCAGAGACATGAGTGAAGCCTTCCACAAGGATAGTAAAACATCAAAACATCCACACATTCCCTGGGCAACGTCCTTGCAGATGGCCCATTCTCTCACACAAGAAGCAACTTGCAGTTTCTCAAGTCACTCCTGACATCAAAAAAAATAAATCCCCACACCCAACTGAGATACATGAAATTGTTAGACCTAGTAATAGGCTTTCCCTAATCTTTCTCCCCACAACAGCCACCTAAAAATGTCACAAAGAGTCGGAGACGACTGAACGAATGAACAAATGTGTTGGGGACCCTGATGAACGTGTTGGGAACCCTGATGAATGGGAGGTGTTCTAGGGATAGAGAAATCCCCAAAACTCAACTCGGTCACTTTCTGTGATGCGAGATCCACTGAAAGAAAAATCCTTCCCCCAGTGTGCAATGACTGCACTTCATCCAGTGAAATACCTGAGCGGCTAAAGAACTACATGCAGATGTCTCAGAGCAAAATCTAACAATAGACCAATTCCACCAATGGCACTCAATGTTTGACCTTTCAGATTTGAACTTCAATGCCCAGAATTCCTAACTGTTGGTCATTCTGGTCAGGACTTCTAGATGCTGAAGTCCAAAAACTCTGGTGGACTAAAGGTCAAGAAATTACTCCGCTATACCAGTCTGTCTCTCCTCCTTAAAGTGAGGAGGGGGGGAAGAGAGATTGACGCTGAAGAAAATCAATAATAATAATAATAATAATAATAATAATTTATATTCCTCCCTATCTCCCCAAGGGGACTCATAGTGCATTACAGTATATACAGACATAAGCACTGGCAAATACTCAATGCCTTGATACAATTAACAGAAATTCACAGAGATTCACAGACTTGCCATTTCATCTCCAGTTTCTGGAGGTGGTGCTCAGCTTCTGGCTCTGGGGGAAGTGTTCATCTCCATTTCCAAGCTGAGCCTGCATTGTCTGTAGATACCTTCTGGTCCTATGGCTGGCATGACAGCTTGGAGAGCCTGTTTGCCTTCCCGCCGAGGTGGTACCTATTGATCTACCCACATTTACATGTTTTTTAACTCCTAGGTTGGCAGAAGCTGGGGCTAACAGTGGGCACTCACCCCATCTTGCAGATTCAAACTGCCAACCTTCAGGTCAGCAAGTTCAGTGGCTCAACAGTTTAACCCATTGTGCCACCTGCAGCCCCACCACCATGGCCCCCTCTCTTGCCCATGCCAAGGTAGGTGTTTTTACATAAGCTAAAACAAATCCAGAAAAATTCACTAATCATTATTATCCATGAAATGAAGATAGTACCTTTGTGGTTGTAGGTCACGTATTATTGGTGAAAATTCTCAGAGGTTCTGCCTGGACACAACTGAAAGTTAAACCTGAAGATGAGAAAAAGCATCCTAGTAGCAAAAGCAGTTAGACCATGGATCAGGTATTTAAAGAAGAAGACCATGGACTACTTTCTGCTAGAAATTTTCAAAAAAGCTAGATTACAATTTGTTGGTGACACTCTATACCAGTGGTTCTCAACCTGGGAGTTTTTAGAGGGGTCGCCAAAGACCATCAGACAACACAACATTTTCTGTTGGTCATGGGGGTTCTGTGTGGGAAGTTTCACTCAATTCTATCATTGGTGCGGTTCATAATTCTCTTGATTGTAGGTCAACTATAAATCTCAGCAACTACAACTCCCAAATGTCAAGGACTATTTTCACCAAACTCCACCAGTGTTCATATTTGGGCATATTAAGTATCTGTGCCAAGTTTGGTCCAGATCCATCATTGTTTGAGTCCACAGTGCTCTCTGGATGTAGGTTGAACTACAACTCCAAAGCTCAAGGTCAATGTCCACCAAACCCTTCCAGTATTTTCTGTTGGCCATGGGAGTTCTGTGTGCCAAGTTTGCTTCAATTCCATCGTTGGTGGAGTAAAGCGCACTCTTTGATTGTAGGTGAACTATAAATCCCAGCAACTACAACTCCCAAATGACAAAATCAATGCCCCCAACCCCACCAGTATTCAAATTTGGTCCAGTGATGAAAATACATCCTGCATATCAGATATTTGCATAATAACAGTAGCAAAGTTGCAGATATGAAGTAGCAATAACAATAATTTTTTGCTTAGGGGTCACCACAACATGAGGAACTGTATTAAGGGGTCGTGACATTAAGAAGGTTGAGAACCACTGCTCTATACTTTCCAATATACAGCTGGACAGCCTAGATAGAAGGACCCAACCAATTATATGATTCCATGATTAGGTGGAGCTTTGGTCCACTTCAAAGTAGGAGGTGGAAAAAAGGCTCTGAGTCCTAAACTCTCTTAAACACAAGAATATAAATTATTCCTGAATGACAACCACAAGTTTGAGATTGTTTAAAACAAACAATACACCTTAGTTGTCTCTAAGCAATGTTATTATTTTAGATGTTGAAATGAAGATTATGAAGGGAGTACTACTGGGGTTTTATTACCTTGCGAAGACACCAAACAAAGAGTGATGATGCTTGGCAGAATCTTGCTTTAAGCTAGATAGGGGGCGGAGGGAGGGGAATCCTATCCAGTCTACCAGAAGTACTGTCAGCCCATCTTCTGCAAGAAGTAGATTAATAGATTTTCAGATATACAGTTCCTTTCTTTAATAGCTGACATTTTCCAAGTACACTCACAGCACAATATGTCCAAACAAGAGAGGTATGATCTAGTTTTGTCAATCCACCCAAGACTATTCTTATTCTCTTCCAGTGCAATAATATATAAATTATAATTCAGATCATATTTTCCATTGATACTATGTGCAAAAGCTATTTTCTTTTTCCTTCCGCCTTGGGCAAAAGTAGCATTTGTAGTATTGTACCCAGAGAGGTTGTTTGCTCTCAATATGTTTAAGTGCACAAAGCTAGCCTAGCTCTCAGTGAGATTAATTATATGAGAAATAAAGACGAAGCTAGTGTCAGATCAAAATCCATCTAAATCAACGGGTACATCCCGTTTTCTGTTTAGCAGACAAAGACAGGCCTAGGAGAGAGAAGAATAAAAGAGGCTTCAGACATTTGCCTGTTTCCTTTTTCTCCAGCTATTGTGTTGAGCATCTGTCCTATGCTGTGGAACGTGCTTAATTCCTTTGGTATATTCTCAAATTCATGGGGAAAGAGAACAGGAAAACCAGCACTATTGGCTTTGATTCAGTATTAAACGTTCAGATTTTGTCGGAACATTCTTCAGCTTCATTATTTGCTAACCAAAGAAAATGATTTATTAATTCCCACATATTTTTTTTATAAAACACCTTGATTCCAGTGAGCTCAAAGCAGCATATATCACAATCCCTGCTTCCATTTTTTCATGGCAATAACCCTGTGAGAAATAATAGGTGCAGAGGTGAGTGACCCAAAGTCACTCAGGGCGTGATATTGGACTTAGAATCCTGCTCTCTCACATTTCAGTCCAATATTCTACACTCCACTCCCCACTAGCCTTAAAGAATATAATTTTCTTAGAAGGGAAAGCCTACACAACCTGTGACAGAAGAAGAGAGATAGGTATGGTAGCCATGCCCTTTGAACACCCATACCTTGGCTCAAGCCCATCTTTCCACGTTGTTGAGACATCTTTTCATGAGATCAGACAGCAAAAATCCTTCAGATGAAAAGATCTTCCATCTTTGCAAACAAAACATTCAGCAGGAGGTGGGTTCTTGCAATTGATTCCTCTCTGTGATATTCCCCAAATTCTATCAAGAAACAGAAATGTCCCATAAGTTGCAATGGTGACAGGTGACTTGTGTATATGGAGGAAGGGAAGGGGGCAGTAGGCTTGGGCCCAGATCAGTTTGACTTGTAATATTTGGTGGTCCGTTTTGTGTAATTCCCTGAAAACAGAACAGGGAGGAGGTAACCGAAAAGCTGGGCAAAATGGATCAAGAGAGCCAGATGTATCAGCTACTGGAGAGGATGGAGTGAAGTCTGCATTATACCTGAAGCAGGTGTCTGCCACAGGGCTCCTGGAGAAGATCCTGTAGCATCTTTTCTGCCTCCTTGGCAGTGGAAAAGTTCCCTAGACTCCTTCTCCCAACAGCACTTGCATGGGGCAGGCATTGAAAAGACTCTGAAGTTTTTTCTCTCTCTCTGTTTCTCAGACAATAAAAGGCCTGGTTGTATCCATGCTCTGATTGGCTGAGAATGGACACAACCGGTGATTACAATTCCCAGAACCCTCTCTTACAGTTTGTCTTGTTTTTAAAAAATGTTATGGTAAAAACGTAAAATAATTCTAAAGAATCAGTAGATTGGTTAATTGTTCTGAAACTTGACAGGCCTGCAGTTGTAAATAGGGTCTAAAACTGAGGTAGGTTTCATACAAATACGCCTTAAAATTACTAAGGATTGAGCCTTTAAAGTTTTCCACTGTAGCCAATGGGCTGAATCCTTGCCAAATGAAAATGGCAATACTCCTCGCAGTTCAAGTAACTTCCTGGTAAATAAAATGAGGGGTTAGCCAAAAATGGGCCCTGAAATGGCATGCCTTTTGTCCGCATTGCACAAGCCTAGGAGGCATTACATTTTCTTCAGGTTTCAATTTAGACTTGAAGGGAGCTACCTAAGGTGCTGAACATTTTTGGTGGGTATGGAGTTTAGGACCTTGGGTAGATCTTTTAAGCTTTGATTCCCCACCAGCTATTACCATCACATGTTTAAATGTTCTCTTTCTTATCTGAACAGGGTTATGGTTGCTCTAATAAGTATTATGTGGAAGGTCTTAATTACCAATGCTAAATGCTTTCATATTGACTTTCCTACACATGCAGTCATACTGCAGCATAACACATCTCATTTCAAATTATGAAAGACAACATGACCTAATTGCACTGAATAAGGCTTATCCTCAAGCAAATATCTAGGAGACTTTCCACATTTTTATCTGTCCCATAAGCATTATCAGTGATTCCGTAGTACAGGGGCATCAAAGATATTATTCTGTTATTCAGAAATCACTCTTGGGAACAATTAGATCTTTCATCCTGTGACAACAAAACCTTTTGCATATCTGCTCAGTATTTCTACCCACAGGTCTAGATCAGGGGCTCCCAACTTTGAGACTCTCTTCAGCTCCCAGAGATTGCAGACAAAATTATCAGGTGTAAAAAATTCTGAGAACTGTAGTTTACCATAATTGAGTGACCCACAGGTTAAGAATCACTAGAAGAGATGAAGCAATAGGAGAGTATTTATCTCCAAGTGCTGCACTTGGACATAAACATGCATAGTGGGGGGCACCTTGCAGATTTCCAGAATATTTGTTTGTTTATTTGTTTATTTTCATCCTGCTTTTCTCCCATAGTTGGGATTCAAAGTGTGTACAGAGTTAAAAACAGCAAAATTACAGACATAAAATTCAACAAAAATCAACAACATAACTAAACAAAGAGATTGCACAGTTCATAACCCATATAAAACAATTAACAATTAATAAACTACAACATACACTATTAAAAAACTCCCTGCACCTCAGGCCACTGGGGGTATTCATGTAGCATTTAAGCTAAGATCCTAAAACTCCATTTTCTTTGGCTGCATTTAAAACATTGCACAGTTCCGTCAGTCTTTCTAACATTAGCATTAATTATGCTGTATAAAGAACGTTGCTCGGTCAGAAAATAACCACAGAGATATGCATCATCAGCAATTTTCTGACCATTATCTGTTATCTGTATTCTATTAACTATTATGGATCATCGGGAAAGGCCTGTTTCCATAAAAAGATTTTAATTTGTGCGCAAAAGGCCAGCAGGGAGGAGGTTGCTCTCACCTCTCTAGGAAGGGAATTCCAGAGCCGTGGGGCCATCACCAAAAAGGCCCTCTCTTTCATTCCCACCAAACGCACTTGTGACGGCGGTGGGAACCGAGAGAAGGGCCTCTCCTGATGACCTCAGTGCTTGTGTGGGCTCGTAAAAGCAGATGCGGTCCCTCAAGTAGGCTGGACCCGAACTGTTTGTTTCAACAGATGGTGTTGAAACTCCCTTCATCCCTCATCACTGGCTAGGCTGGCTTGAGGGTCACAAATTATCCCTAGCCAGTTTTTTACCTTTAGTTCCCAACTGCACACTCCAACCCCAGCTGTTCAACTTTCTAAATCTAAAAGCTCTGCTTATGAGATGTGTCCAAGGAAAAACATGTATTAGAGCTATGTGGCCTCTAGGGTTATGACTTCATGCTTCCTGCAACAAGAAACACTACATTTCTATCCTATTCTTTTGCTCAAAAAACCCAGGTTATGAATAAGACTTTGAACAATAAAATATGGGTGTTTTCATGAGAGTACAGACACCTATTGGACAGTATTTATGGTATCAATTCGTGTAAAACATGAAAAATTGTTTTGTACTTATTTGTCCTGAGATTTTTCCCTGTATTCTGCCAGGTATTAACCCCCTTACAATCATAAGATGTAAAGGACATCTTATGATTCTCATACTGAGACACCTTACATGCCACTTGCATCATATTTAGACACCTTATATTCCACAGGAGCAGAAATTAACTTCCATCTAGTTGAGTGTGTATGGCTGGATCTCTATAATGCTGTAGTGGTAGGACTTTATTGCACCAGGCAGTCAAACTGGTATGGCAGTTGAATCATCATCATCCCTAGGTCATCAGTTAGGGCCCAGCCTTGCACCTTACCCATTCCCCCATTCCTCTTCCATTTCAGAGTACTACCCCTGGTCCAGACCTTTCTTTATAATTGTCAATAGGCCCTAGAAATGAGGAGTCCCAGGCCCTACCCTGGCCATTAGTTAGTACCACTCTTTGCACTTTATCCATTTCCCAGCCTATATTACTACTACACGAGCCCCGGTCCAGCCCTATTCAAATTGTCTAGGCCCCCTGGAAAGTCAGGCCATTATTAACTTATTTTGCACAGTGGAATAATGTTGGAATTGGTTTGTTTTAATGTATAGGATTGTGTTAATAGTTTTATGTCCATGTTTTTAAATTGCTACTCCGTATGTTTTTTGTGTACTTGCTTATGTGGAAACCATCCTGAGTCCTCTAGGGGAGATAGAGTGATATATAAATATAGTGTTGCTGTTATAATTATTATTATTATTATTATTATTATTATTATTATTTGAAAGACAACAACATGAGTCCACAGCAGACAAGATCACTCTGCTGGCTGTTGTACTGGATCACATGTTGGACACTTCCCAAGTGACTAGAACTAGGTGATGTGTCGGTGAATAATGCTTGTAGATCCCAGTAAGATGGTCTTCTGCAGCTGGCAGATGGTCATTTTGCCAGTGCTGATTGTGTTTAAGTGCAGGCCAAAGTCTTTAGGAACTGCAACCAACCAGTGTGCCGATCACCACTGGGACCACCTTGACAGGCTTGTGCCAAGTATTTGCAGTTCAATCTTTAAATCCTCATATGTCAGCTTTTCCAGTTGTTTCTCTTCAATCCTGCTATCACCTGGGATTGCGACATCAACAATCCATACTTTGTTTTTTTAACACAATTGTGAAGTCAGCAGTATTGTGCTCCAGAACTCTTGTCTGTCTGAATTTGGAAGTCCCAGAGGAGTTTGTCGTGTTCATTTTCTGTAACTCTTATTATTATTATTATTATTATTATTATTATTATTATTCGGTAATGGTCCCTATTGCACAATGTGATGCATCCCATTGGCAGTCAACCTTCCTCATCACCCCGTGATTTTTGGTCCCTATTTATTAATGGATAAATCTAGCAATAGTTTGCAATTTCCCCATCACCTACCTTGGTGCGATGAATCCTTTCCCTTTCTGAGCTGGCATGTCAAGTTAGCAGTAAAGTAACATCAGGGGATGAAATTCCCCTCCTCTCCCGCTCTCTCTCCTCCCATTATTATTCCCAAGCTGGCTGTTTTCCTTTTATTTTATATTTTACATTTATATTTGCCGTTTTGTTTTTAAACCCTAAAATTGTGCAGTTGGGCTAAAACTTAAAAAATCAAGGAAGAGAGAGAAGGGGGGTTATAAGGATGTGCAAAAGTATGATTGTGGGACCGGGAATTGGCCAATCGGCAGACTTGCACTAATGAATACAGGAGCAATTTCAAGGCAGCTCAATGCAGTATGAATCCACTACCAACAATAACGCAATGTAGTGCAATAAAGTAGTAGTGTATTTGGTTCCATAAAGTCTATAATCTTTGGACTTATTCTCAGCATCAGTTGTTGGCCATCTGCTTTTGGATCCCTTCAGGTAGCTTAATATGTACTAATTGACAGGATACATAAAATACATTAAAATCTTTGTGATGCACTGAAAGTATGTGTTTGTGTTTATGTGTTTCTTTGTGAGTGATTCTGCTTCATTGAAAGTGCTGTAACCTTGTGGGCTGTGTAAATTAAAGCATGCATTTCCTTCTTGATCCATTATTGCACATGGCCTATTCTTTTTTACTGTTGCCTCTACTCTGTTTATGCCCTTAAAAATGTTTTATTCATGGCTCCGCAGATAATTGCCCATGCCTGTGCTACAGGAGCTATTCAAAATACCTTCTGAATATACATCTAATTTTAGATTGTTTAGGATTGCTCAGGCATTTACTGTGCCAGGTTTGGTGGGCTTTTGATAGCATGACAATAAAATAGTTAAACAGAAGTCCACGAGTTCAGAGTCAGAAGCATAATAATCACATTCCAATTGCAAAAACGCACAGATGTATCTTCGCAATAGCAGACTGTTGATTGCTCTAACACACTCTATTAGGGATGGATTTTTCCCAAAGCCATCTTGCGCTCTCTTACACACACACACACAATACAACACACACACACAAATGCACACACACACACAGAGGCTTTCTTTCTCTCTAACTTCAATAGCCATAAAATAATATTGTTTGGAGAAAAGTTACTGGACCTCTGTTATCAATTTTTTTTAAAGAGGCTCTGCCACCTCCCACTGGAAACTTTTGTCATGCTGTCAATTTCAACAATCAAAAAGTAAGATTTATTTTGGTCTTTTCTGTACAGCTGGAAGGAAATAAGATCCTGCTAATGCAGGCATGCAAATGTATAGCGGGAGCGTACAATAAAGCGCCTAATTAGTTCAGAGATGGCATTTCTATCCATTCCAATGTGCCAGCAGGTTTAAGGGGTAGCGCATGCGTTTGCTTGTTTTGAATACAGAGAACACTTTCCTCCACAAACCTCCCCCTGATTAATTCCACTCACATTTCACAGAGCAAACTACATCTGCTGCATCCATGCTATAAAATAGGTATTTCCTCGGGGGTATGTAAAGCATATATAAATCTCAGCTCCTGCTACAGATTTGCATAGATACTGGCATACAGGTCACCAGTGCATTTAGTTTTCTTTGTGATTGTAGTGAGTCTTCAGCAATCTAATGAGATGGTGGGCATTTCTGCTTACATATGTAAAGTGCAAGCATAACTTGGAACAGCACCCTGCAGTATAATCCCCATTACTTTGGTGGTTTAAAAATCCTTGGTATTTGAGTCTCTGGAAGAAGGAGAGCAACCACCCTGCATGTTTATAAATGACCTTACAATCTGAGGGGCAAATACAGAAAGATGAAAACCACATATAAAATAACGCCTTTGGTCCTGATTGGTCAGTTTGTTTTAAATATCACTATCATTAGCACTTGACCATGGGCTTTGTTGCACTTAAATAATGCATCTTTTCTACAATACTTGCTGGAGCTTGGCTTTCCTTCTCCCGGCCCCATCCTCCTCCCATTACCCTCCTTCTCAAGGAATTCCCCCTATAGCAATCTTCACTGCAAGCCATTAGCTGTGCACATCTGCCCGCTCTAATGACCGCACCAGTGTATACATACCTGACTGCCATCTAATTTAGATGTCACCCACAGGACACTAATGTTAGTCTCCCTTGGGCCAGTTAAACCCCAGATTATTGACCAGCTAAAGTTATCGCTTCATTGGGCTTTTGGAGGTGAAGCACGTGAACCAGAGGTCACAAAAAGGTCACATGCTGATACATATCTCTGAAGTAGGAAGCCAGAAGGATCAGGATTATGTTAATTTAATTTTTCTCCTAATCACAGCCCCAAACTAGATGGGCAGTGTTCTTCTTCCAGATCATTCTTTGATATCCTTTGTCCATAACTATTGTTGGATATTGTTTATGGAGGGTACGAGAACTGCATGAAGATGGGGAGAAGAACCGCCATCCTAGAGGAGGGAGCTTGACCATGTCAATCTGGCCATATCCATTCTTATTTTTAATGACAGACACATTTACTTAGTTATACAAGATGAGTGTCCATTATATAGAATTTCAAAATCTTAAATAGTAACCATTTTGCTTTCTGATGGCTCAATAGACACAAGTGTGGTTTCATTCACAAAATTATTTAAAATATTGTGTATAAAATTACCTTCAGGTTATGTGTATCAGGTATATGTGAAACCTACCTGAACTTTGTATTTAGATTTGGATTCCATCTCCAAGTTATCTCATTATGTATATGTAAGAATTCCAAAGTGGTGTGTTTTTAACAACTGTTTATTTAATGATTTGTTTTAATGAATTTGTTGAATGTTTTTATGATTGTGATGGCATCGAATGGTGCTTGCTGTGAGGCTGTCCTGAGCCCCCCTCGGGGGTGAGAAGGGTAGGGTACAAGTGTAATAAATGAATAAATAAATAAATAAAATAAAAAGTTATCCAAAATACAGAACACTTCTGTTCCCATGCTATTTGGATAATAAATATTCAATCTCTAGTGACTTTCAGTGATGATCTAAAAAGAACAGGGAAGAAGACACACAAATCAGTAATGTAATAGTGTCACATTAATGTCTCAATGAAAACTCTGGAGAGAGCCACCTACTCTTCAAAGGCTTTTAATAAATCTCTTAAGTTCTTAGGAATCACTAAGAGAACTGAGAGTATGAGAGAGTGGTCTGAGCATTGGACTACAACTCTGGAGTCTAATGTTCAAATCCCTTCTTAGCTGTGGAAATTCACTGACTGATCTTGACCAAGCCATAGTCTTTCAACCTCAGGAAGGCTAAGGCAAACCCCTTTATACAAATCTTGCCAAGCAAACCCCATGGCAGATTCACAATAAGTGAAAAACAACTTGGACACATGACAGTGACCTGGCTTACAACCCTCAAATATTCCTACCTCAGTTATTAACTGCTCAGAATAAGGTTGGGAAAACCATCATCTGGAACCAGAAGCCTTTCTATGTTTCTTCTTCTGCATTATATTCCCGGACTCAACAGGATGAGTGAGGAGAAAAAGCTGCAGTAGAAAAGACTGCTTCCAACCATAAATAAGGACAGGTCTATCGCCATTCCTCTTTCCTGAGGAATCTGTATAAGGACCAAGTAGCAACAGTAAGAACTGACCATCGAACAACAGACTGGTTCAAGTTTGGGAAAGGCGTAACTTGTATGCAGAACACATCATGCAATGTGCGGGGCTTGACAAATGCAAGGATGGGGTACAAATTGTTGGAAGAAACATTAACAACCTTAGATATGCAAATGACACCACTTTGATGGCCAAAAGCGAGGAGGAGCTGAAGAGCCTTCTAATCGAGGTGAAAGAAGAAAGCGCAAAAGCTGGGTTGCAGCTAAACATAAAAAAAAACCAAGATTATGACAACAAAAATGATTGACAACTTGGAAATAGAGGGAGAAAATGTGGAGGCAGTGACAGACTGTATTTCTAGGTGCAAAGATTACTGCAGACACAGACTGCAGCCAGGAAATCAGGAGACGCTTACTTCTTGGGAGGAGAGCAATGTCCAATCTTGATAAAATAGTGAAGAGTAGAGACATCACACTGGCAACGAAGATCCACATAGTTAAAGCAATGGTATTCCCCATAGTCACCTATGGATGTGAGAGCTAGACCATAGGGAAGGCTGAGCGAAGGAAAAGAGTTGCTTTTGAACTGTGGTGCTGGAGGAAAGTTCTGAGAGTGCCTTGGACCGCCAGAAGATCCAACCAGTCCATACTTCAGGAAATAAAGCCTAACTGCTCATTGGAGGGAAGGATAGTAGAGGCAAAGATGAAGTACTTTGGCCACATCATGAGAAGAAAGGAAAGCTTAGAGAAGACCATTATGCTGGGAAAAATAGAAGGAAAAAGGAAGAGGGGCCGAGCAAGGGCAAGATGGATGGATGGCATCCTTGAAGTGACTGGATTGACCTTGAAGGAGCTGGGGGTGGTGACGGCCAACAGGGAGCTCTGGCGTGGGCTGGTCCATGAGGTCTCGAAGAGTCAGAAACGACTGAACGAATGAACAACTATTGCCATACATTCAGCAGAAACTCAGTATGTTCCCAGTCATTTTAAGCTCTCTTTTTAAAATAATAATAATAATAACAACAACACTGCAATTAAGCTGAACTGGAATTCTCAAAATCAGGCAAAGATATTCATTGACATATATCCAAAGATGAAACCACATTGTTCTGTAGCAGTAATGACAACCAAGTGTTGTGTGCCACCTTTGGGACCATAAGTTTTCACAGACAACTGCAGCCCACTTCTTCAGATGCACGTATCATATAAATTGCAGTCCGCAAAGATTCTTTGTTGGTTTTATATCATATGTAAGCAGACTCAATGCTTTGTGAAGTCTGTGGTTTGTGACTGCCTCAGGATTATCCCTTGTGTCTCTCTCCATATTGTTTAGAACTAGTCTGAGATTTTACATATTGCTAACGCTTTCTCTGTCATCTTTTATCTCTGCCTTTTACTTTTCCAAAGCCAGTTTCAGACAGAAGAAAGCCAAGAGAGACAGCCTGATTCTCAATCAACTGTGCCTATGAGAAAACAAGGGTTCATATATGCACCTCCTGCCCCCTTCATCTGCTTTTGGTCCTATTGAGTGCTGGTCATGATTATTTTACATCCCTTCTTGAAAGGGTCAAAGGACTTTTCTGAGATTCAAGTGCAAGAGACTCTAGATTGCAATTGGTCTGAAGACTCCTGCCTGAAGCATGTTAGACCTTGAGCTATGCTATTCTTTGGCTTCAACTGTCTTCATCTTTACTTCCAGCTAAAAATATCTGAAGGTAGGGCATTCCTCTCCCCATCCATTTCCAGTCACAGTTAATGTTTCTTCCATTCCACTCTGGGGTTTTTCTGGCAAAGACCAATCTCTCTAGGCTACAAGTATGACAGAGAGCATTAATTTGTAATAGAGAAGTCTCTTAAGCCCACTTAACTTGAAACTCTGGAGGTTTTGTACATTTATAGAGAGATACACTCACGACTACAAGCAAGTGACCTTTTACTCCCAATGTATGTTGGACGTAATCTAACATTTCAAAGGAACATTCATATGAAATTGCACTAAAATTACAGATAGACTATTTTGCTCAAAAGAACTATTTCAGCAGTTTTGTATAGCTCAGGTTTTTTTGCGAGTGTTTATCAATGGCTCACTAGTAATGTCAGTCCTTTGGATTCACAGATTCTGTATTCATATATTCAACCATTCATGCCCTGAAAATGGGGTTTTTTAAAATCCAAAAACAAGCACTGATTTTGTCATTTTATCAAGGACTAGACAATGGTTTTACTAGACCATTGCATATAATGGGAGAGCACCCACTGATGATATCCATAGGGGTTCTGGATACCAAAATCATAGCAGATACCAAGAATCCACTATATTCCATTTACCAATTGGCTTGATCTGATTGATAGCACAGGATAAAGGAAAGTATGGTGAACAGTGGTAATGTGAAATTCAAGCCTAAATTGCTTGCAAAGGCACGGGAGAAATAAGTCTAGAACTACTTTTCTGCCAACAAGTGCAAAGCCAAAAACACTGTTTTGCATTTGTCCAGAAAAAGAGAAAAGCAAGGTGATTTTAATAAGGACTGACAATTGGAAACCTTCATAGATGAGTATTTAGATCTGGGAAGTCATTTTTAAAATCTAACCCTCCTTCTTTTTTGGTGTGACCCATCATTTTCTTTCTCTGCAATTTGCAATGTAATTGTATAACCCTATTAACATTTCTGTACTGTTTTGTATTAAAATTACAAAGCAGGGACAATGCAGTACATAGAATCAAGATTGGCACCAAGCTTTAGCTCAGTGCTTCCCAACCATTTTTTTTATGAGGAACCACTTGACCAGGGACCACTTTGACCAGGGACCACACTCCAACATTAGTACCAAAAGGGTTACCAATCAGTCAACTTGAGATTCGGTTTGGTTAGGTAAAAATCCCAGATGTAGAGAGTTGAATAAATATGAAGAATGGCTAAGTAAACTTAAAAAGCAAGAAATATCGAGGAAAATATTAATTGGGAAAATATGCAATGGATTAATAGGCGAAGAAATAGGGCTGAAGCTGTTAGAAAAATATAGGAAGGAGACCTAGGGCCTCTGATGGATCCCAATTGGAAAAGGGTTCTAAAGTGGAGAATGGTTGAGAATCTGTTGATAAGATTAAAATAAAATGTGTACAAAGTCATGTGGAGATAATATACCACAACGGTTAAACTACAGATGGCTAGGCAGCAAAGTAACCTCTGCTGGAGATGTGGCATGCACAAAGGGACATATTTTCATTTATGGTGGGAATGCCCCCAGTTGAAGAGTGTTTGGAACAATATATTTATGGAAATAGGTAACATTATAGGACTAAACATCACTCTGGATGCTAGGTTAGCATTACTAATGGATGCCACAAAGTTGAATTTAGAAATGGAAAAGAAAGAATTGGTGATTATTTTACTCACAGTGGCGAAACTTATAATCACAAAGGATTGGAAAATAGTAACTAATCTCACACTGGAAGCATGGTATGGGGAGGTATGGAACGTAGCCTTAAATGGTTTGGTTATTTGGGGTGCTTCAGAAAACTGCATTAGATAGACCACATCAGCTCTAGTTTCTGCATTAGATAGACCACATCAGTTCTAGTTTCTGATGCAGAAGATATGCTAACCAGTAGTCACCATCTGCATGCCTGCAGAAAATCTTATTTCATAATCTAGATCTGATGTGATCTATCCAAAGCAATTTTCTGAATCAGCACCCCAAATAACCCCAGGAACAGGCGTAAAAATGAAGACACCAAGGTGCCCCCACATTCAGACACCACATGGAATGGCTCCGCTCAGGGGGAGGGAGAAGGAGAAGGAGGAGAAGCAGTAGTCAGGAGGCTTGTTGTTGCGCCTTTCGTGGGTAGTTAGCTTCTCCCCTCCCAACATCCCCATTGCTTTGGCACTATAAGGGGGTTTTGTGAGACCAGTCGCTCTCATTGCAGTGGTGTAGTACCACTGAGGTCATGGACCATATTTTAGTTCTTGGGCCCACTTATGGTCCACAGACCACAGGTTGGGAACCACTGCTTTAGCTGGTCCCTGAGCAAGATAGCTGACTTTCTTGAGACATCCAGGAATATCCCCATACTATTCATCTGTCCTGCCAATAATTATTAGACTTGTAGTTTGGTGCCTGTTCCAAACTTCCTTTAAGATTTCTGCCCTGCAGAAGAGCATCTTACTTGCATTGAAGAGAGGGAATTACTAATTACTCCACATCAAGGAGCAACAGCCATTTTGAATGCCAGAGCTTTCCTAAATTGAGTGCAAGTGACTCACAACAATGATTTTAACATATGTGTATTTAGAGGGTTAGAGCACACAGCATACACAATTTGGTTTTTAAATATCAATACCATTTCAACCAGCTCAGCTCTTATCTAGTTATTTCCATGAACTCTTTAGATTCCAATTCATACCACAATGTGGATATGAGAAAGAGAGAATTAGATCATGCATATGAAATTACAACCTGCATCATGAATAATTAACAGAAGCCACAGTAATTACTCTGTGAGGTGCTATTTAAGATGGGGAAATCACAAATGCTGAAGTGCTTCTTTAAGTCAAGCACTTCGTGTCATTTTCACACATCCAGGATAATGTGCTTGCCTTCAGCAGGGAACACAGGGAGGACACTTTTGGTAGTTGTTATTTCTCACTACTTTGTAAGGATACTTCATCCTCAAGCTTTCTGTTTTGCAGAACAATAGCCAGAATCCTATTGATGACATCTGATCAAAATCCTGTTGGTGATATCTGCTGCTATTGCCTCCCTCTCACCCCTCGTAATGGCAACCTAAGTGTGTTACGTCATGGTGTCACCCCCATCGACTCCTTCCTACCAGACTAGACCACAATATTGTAGCTAAAAAGGCCAGAATATTTGCTGAAATCAATGACTATACAAAAAACTCAGTAGCGGCAAAAACACAAAGAGTGGAAGTGTGGGAAGACAGGGCTATGATGTTATGTGGAAATATGATCACAGGACCACAAATTGCTGAATCAGAACAATTGCACTAATAAAGTCCAAGCTGCTCAACCATGTATCAGTGATGTAACAGGAGCAGTGCAATAGCAGGTTCATGCAGTAAAGTCCTTAGCTTTCCTGAGGTGTCTGAAGGGCACAAAGAGTGTTGGATGCAAATTAACTGTCCAAATAGGCCTATAGCCTATATGGCTCCCTGGTGGTGCAGCAGATTAAACTGCTGAGCTGCTGAACTTGCTGACCAAAAGGTTGGCTGTTTGAATCTGTGGAACAGGATGAGCTCCTGCTGTTAGCTTCAGCTTCTGATAACCTAGCAGTTCGAAAACATGCAAATATGTATAGTATATCCAGCCTTTCCTCATTTCTTTTGATTTCGGGACTTTCTATGGGCTCCTTTAGGAATTTTACACTCATTGAGCCTGCACTTGGCTATGTTTGCCTTCATTCCAGCCGTATTGTTTTATGAAGTTTTTATGACTGTGTTGCTTTGTTATTTTATTTATTGATTTTAGTTATATTTTTGTTTTATCTGTAATTGATTTTAATTAGGTCTCTGTTTTAGCTGCAATTTTTGGGCTTGTCCCTCTGTAAACCAACCCCAGTCCCTAGGGGAGATGGTGGCAGGGTATACAAAATAAAGTTGTTATTATTATTATTATTATTATTATTATTATTATCAGAAACGCAAGATGAGTCCACAGCAGACACTCTGCTGGTTGTTGAATTGGATCACACATTGGACACTTCCCAAGTGTCTAGGACTGTATGATGTATCAGCAAATAATGCGTGTAGTAAGGTGGCCTTCTGCAATTGGCAGATGGTAATTTTGTCAGTGCCGATTGTGTTTAAGTGCAGGCCAAGGTCTTTAGGCACTGCACCCAGTGTGCCGATCACCACTGGGACCACCTTGACTGGTTTGTGCCAGAGTCTTTGCAGTTCGATCTTTAAATCTTCATATTGTGTCAGTTTTTCCAGTTGTTTCTCTGCAATCCTGCTGTCACCTAGGATTGCGACATCGATGATCCATACTTATTATTATTATTATTATTATTATTATTATTATTATTATTATATGAGTAGATCAATAGGTCCTGCTTCTTCTGGAAGGTAAGGGCACTCCTTGAAGTCATGCTGGCCACATGAATTTGGAGGCGTCTACAGACAACGGCAGCTCTTCCACTTAGAAATGGAGATGAGCACCACCCTTCCAGAGTCGGACACAACTAGACTTAATGTCAGGGGAAACTTTTACATTTATCTTTATAGGCTGATAGCAGGAAGCAACCTCTCTTAAGGTTAAAACACCAATGAAGGGGCATTTAGTGTGGAAATCCAAATAGAAATAATTATTTTAATAACATGTACAGATAAAACTATTCACAGTGGTGCCCAGCATTCAAACACTTCCACCCAGTTCAAAACATTCTGCTGTAAACCTATACCTACAAGGCCAGATTCAAAGGTACAGAGGATTACAGCTTCCTTTCCTTTATGCATCTAATTAGACCTGTAGAGCAGCAATTTAAGCAGAATAAATTATTGCGTCTTCTTGGAAATATGTCTGGCAGCTGCACCTTCCTCCGCAGAAGATTTAGCAGGGGCATCATTGTTCAGATTGCTGGCACCTGGCTGTTTATTATTTAACACAGCCCAATAAGAGTAATGACAAAAAATGTGAATCAATTTTGGAATAGATAAATGCATTGGACTCTGGGCATGTGTAAACCTAACATTATCCAGCTGTAACGTAGACATTAAAGAATTATAAAACTCAGTTCTGGCAGAAATTCAAGACTCAGCAAATGTAATGACCAATGCACCTATTGAGTAGTTATCAAGAAAAGGTAGCCAATCGTCTTCGGACATCTAAAGAAGAGCCTTTTCCAAAAGCAATGGAATTAAACCTTGACAGAATAAGGCACACTCTTACCCATGCCTACTCCGAAGTAAATCCCATTGTTTTGAGTGGGGCTTATTTCTAGGTAAGTATATATAGTATTGCAGTTTTACTGTAGAATTAGCCCTTTGATGCAGAAATACTTTCTAATAATAGATCAAAGAACTTTATGCTATGTTTTTTAATATCGTATTAAAATGGGGAAGGGTTTTTTTTCCCCCTACAAAGGATTTGTACTGCTCTTCTTCAGAACTGAAGTACTTTCCACCCATGTGGGGGTATGGGATCTCTAATAAAGATGGCCCTTTTAAATAAGCCTTCTCAAAATTGAAGTTATTCCTCACAATCCTATATTTGGAGCATTTTCTTTGCCAGCTGATATGTGACAGGCTCAAAGTAATTTTAGAGTATACTAATCATAATTTTTACCCTGTCTTTGATCTACTTATTCCAGTAACTCAGACATTTACATTATATTGCTCATATTAGAAGGATTCAAAATTAAGAAGAGTTATTCCATAGGAAACTCAAAATAGAGATTCGGAGAACTTTTTAAAAAATAAGAAAAATTTAACTCATTTTAAAATGTCATATTGTTATTGTACAGGATCTGCCACTTCACAAGAGAAAAATGATTTTTTTTAAATATTTTAAACACATTAGATTATGAGTTTCAATGGGAGTGGGTTACCTACTGTTTGGTAAATAGACCAATTGAGCCATGGTAGCTCAATGGGTTAAATCCTTGTGCTTCCTGAACTGCTGACCTGAAGGTTAGCGCTTCAAATCCATGAGACAGGGTGAGCTCCCATCTGTCAGCTCCAGCTTCTCATGTGGGGACATGAGAAAAGCCTCCCATAGGATGGTAACACATCCGGGCATCCCCTGGGCAACATCTCTGCATATGGCCAATTCTCTCACACCAGAAATAACTTGCAGTTTCTCAAGTCGCTTCTGACACAATAAAAAAATAGACCATCATCTAAAACTCCAGAAAGTGACAACATAAAAGGCAAGGTAAACCATGTATCATTATCTGAATTTATATATATATTCTGCAATTCCAATTATAAAATTCCAGATAAATAAGGATGATCTGGCTGTCAATCTGCTATCGAGCCCAATTCAAAGTGCTGTTCTTGGCCTATAAAGTCCTATACCAGTGGTTCTCAACCTTCCTAATGCCGCGACCCCTTAATACAGTTCTTCATGTTGTGGTGACCCCCAGCCATAAAATAATTTTTGTTGCTACTTCATAACTGTAATTTTGCTACTGTTATTAATCGTAATGTAAATATCTGATATGCCGGATGTATTTTCATTCACTGGACCAAATTTGGCACAAATACCCCATACTCCCAACTTTGAATACTGGTGGGGTTGAGGGAGAGGTTTATATTGTCATTTGGGAGTTGTAGTTGCTGGGTTTTATAGTTCACCTGCAATCAAAGAGCAGTCTGAATTCCACCAACAATGGCATTGAACCAAACTTGGTACACAGAACTCCCATGACCAACAGAAAATACTAGAAGGGTGTGGTGGGCATTGACCTTGAGTTTTAGAGTTCCAGTTCACCTACTTCCAGCGAGCACTGTGGACTCAAACAATGATGGATCTGGACCAAACTTGGCACGAATATCCAATATGCCCAAATGTGAACACTGGTGGAAGATTGGGGGGAAATGGCTGTAATATGTAGTTCACCTACAATCAAAGAGCATTCTGGACTCCACCAACAATGGAATTGGGCCAAACTTCCCACACAGAACCCTCATGACCAACAGAAAGTATTGTGTTTTCTCATGGTCCTTGACAACCCCTCTGACATCCCCTCATGACACCCCCCAGGGGTCCCAACTCCCAAATTGAGAAACACTGATATAGAATCATTGGAGTTGTTTTGCAATATCTTTAGCCTTTTAAGTCCAATCGTGGTGGTGCTTCATCAAACTACAAATCCCAGTATTACATATTATTGAGTCATGGTAGTTGAAGTTTATTTATTTATTTATTTACTTCATTTTTATACCGCATTTTTCAGCCCTTAGCAGGCGACTCAATGCGGTTTTCAGCCCTTAGCAGGCGACTCAATGCGGTTGAGTCGCCTGCTAAGGGCTGAAAAATGCGATAAAGGTTATCAGCAAAAGAGGTAGAACAAAAAAAATTATATACATAAAATGGGTACACACTAATTTATATACATAGGAAGAAACCTGGAAACAATTGTGCTAATTAAAACAGAGATAAATAATGTTATCTTGCCGATGGGAAAATGATGTGTGCATTTATTCTCCTTCTGCTAAGTGTTGAATGATATCATCTGGATTTTGAAAATGAATTAAAGTGGTTGACACCCTAGACTAGTTTTAAAAAAGGGGTTCTTCTTGTGCATGTGTGAGTCATTTCCTGAGTGGTGGCATGTATAAATACATAAAACATGCAATTGAGGCCAGCAGAAAAGTCCACGTGTCAATTCAGTTTTAGTCCTATTAATCCTGTGACACTAATGGTTTAATCCTGTGCTGATAACAGAAGCATCAGGAGATTCAGGAAGGAGGAAGAAAAGAAAGCAAGGAATGCCTTCTGCTCTCAGCACTGGGCTCTTAACCTGTGAGAGGCCTGGAGCAACTAAATCTGCTCTCGTTCCAGATTTTTCATTATCTTTTCGACAGATTTGGAGTCAATCATCCATCCAACAGAAAACATCTTCAAAGATGCATTGATCAAGTGTCCTATTTTAAAGTTGACATGGCTCTTTTGGAAAGATGTGCCTGCATCCCTTAATACCTACCAATTGTCTAAATAGTGCACAGACATTCCCAATGAATTCTCTGTTCTCCCACTTTACTAGCTGCTTTTCAAACATCCCAGTTTTCCTTTTCTCTTCCCACTTTCCCCCTTTCTCCGTGGCTTCTATTGGTGCAAACTACTCCAGCCTCTCCCTGTTTGGGTTCTGTATCTCTGTGCTTTTCCTGCATGGCAGGGGATTGGACTAGATGGCCCATGTGGTGTCTTCCAACTCTATGAATGTATGATTCTATGATTCTCATGACTTTTGCCGAATTCCATTGTTGTTTGGTGAACATGTGTCACCATTTTTATCTGGCTATTTTAGAGGACAAGCTTCTGGAACTCTAGTTTGTTCTTGTCTGTGTCTTTTGGGAAAGTTTAAATTTTGCCACTCCTCCCTGCTGAGTTCATCGAGTACAAAATACTTACTCTGTACTTGGTTTGTAGTAAGTGAATTAAGATGAGGCTAAAGAGAAAAAGTGGAAGGAGGAGGAGCTTTTTGGAAATTGCAGAAAAGTGGGACAGATTATTAATCAGGACTGGGCCTGCCAAACTGGGATGGTTGGATGATTTGCAGAAGCACCGAGGTTTGGCCTTTTTTTCAAACCAAACTTGAATATCTGTCAAATAAAATGCTTTCAATAAAGCAGTTTCCTTTAATCAATTCCTGGGGATTAAAATAGCAAGAAGTTGATGCCTTTTGCCAAAACGTTCTTTTATAGGATGGGCAGCATGCTGGTAAAAAAGGAAAATGGCGTACCCAGTTCACTCTACCTAAGACATCTAAGGTTTGGTAGCCAAACAGTAAACCTTACCTTGCTCATGGATATTTGCAAGTAAAGGTAAATGTTTCCCCTGATATTAAGTCTAGTCGTGTCCGACTCTGGGGGTTGGTGCTCAACTCTATCTCTAAGCTGAAGAGCCGGCGTTTTCCATAGACACGTCCAAGGCCATGTGGCCAACATGACTGCATGGAGTGCCATGACATTCCCGCCAAGGTGGATCTACTCGCTGTTGATCTACTCGCATTTGTATGTTTTCGAACTGCTAGGTTGGCAGACGCTGGGCCTAACAGTGGGAGCTCCCTGTTGGAATATACTAATAGAAAGCATGCCTGCTTATGTTTTATAGTGGATGTTTGTTTAATCAGTAGAAGAAAATGCGTGTGGCTAAAGTGCGATAGTTTTAGATTCACTGGAGGAAAAGATAATTAAAATGAGTATTTTTACACTGTTGTCATCAACATGAATTAATGTAGCACAGAACATGTTTTTTATGCTATTTTGGGAAAAATGTCAAAAATGTGTTGTCATTAACTAGTTATTTATTAAGTGGTCTCTCCAATTTGAGTCCCATTTAAAAATATTTTGACCATTTGGCTAAAAAAACAGACATCATAATTCAGTTCATAAATGCACACACAAAAGGGATTATTATATATACAATGCATTGCAAATATTCCAACATACATGAGTTTTCCCAGTGAAATCAATGAATTTTTTTTTACCCAGAGCTTTTTATTCTCACCATAGTATTGTGAGTTGGATCACAGAAATGGAAAACCAAGACTACAAGATACTGATTGAGCCTGCATGAAACACAAATCTGCTTCTCAACAAAAGCATATGAAATCAAGATATATTATATCACCTGAGTACAGGTGTTGAGTGTCCTTTATTTGAAATGCTTGTACCAAAAGTATCTGTGATTTTGGAATACCTGTATTTGCATATATGTGTATAATGAGATATCTTGAAGATGGGACCCAAGTCTAGACACAATATTAATGTATGTTTCATGTACATGTTATACACACAGCCTAAAGATACATTTACACAACATTATACAATATATGACATTCTAACCCATGTTTTTCGTTCGGAAGTGCAAGCAAATATTACTTGATTGATTTTGCATTGTTTCCACCTTTCCTTTGCTAGATATTCTTCCAAGCAGTGGCCCCCAAGGACAGTGCAATGTACCAAACCATCACCAATTAGATTAAATTTAATACCAATGGCAACTTTTAAGCCAGAATCCTGTTCATGTCTTGCATGTTTGTATGTTTCCTAGAAGTGGTTAGACATTTTTCTGTTCCAAAATATCCATATTCAATTCAATATTATAGAAGCAGAGTTGTGAATGTGGTACTATTCTGCAATGGACACTTGATAGTAAATTCATTTGCACATTTGGTGTCTAGGTTCTATTATGCAACATTGCCATTCAGCACTGCAAGCTAATGTATAATTTGTATACAGAGATTTAAGCTAAGCAGTCTCTGTATACAAACTGGTGGTTGATCACATCCTCGATAGTTGGTATGTACAGACCATAAAAGGTAAAAGTAAAGGTTTTTCCCTGACATTAAGTCCAGTCGTGTCAGATTCTGGGGGGTTGTGTTGATCTCCATTTCTAAGACGAAGAGCCAGCATTGTCCCTAGACACCTCCAAGTTCATGTGCCAGCATGACTGTATGGAGCACCGTTACCTTCCTGCCAGAGCGGTACCTATTGATCTACTCACATTTGCATGTTTTCGAACTGCTAGGTTGGCAGAAGCTGGGGCTAACTGTAGGAGCTCACCCTGCTCCCCAGATTTGAACCTGTGACCTTTCAATCAGCAAGTTCAACAGCTCAGCACTTTAACCCACTGCACCACCAGGAGCTCCGTACAGACCATAGTTTATTCATACTTTCTTCATTAGTGTTGGTTCAGTCTGAACAACAATGCACAAATTGGCAATATGTTGAAAGCATCTCTTTGCAAGTATCTGATAGTGGAATCTGTGTGCATGTGTTTCTTTAAGGAGTAAAGCTTGAACAATAAATGTATCTCTTACCTATAAAAACTAAATTTTAATCAATCCAAGTTCCACTGCTAATTCTCAGAAATCTCTACTATGTCACTCAAACAGATGCACATTCTTTCTTCTTTAGAGAACAACCTGGTGGAAGGTTTTCTCAGCTTTACTATAAGCATGGCAAATACTGTCCTGTGGCTATGGGCAGCAAATATCTAAACAGATTATCCTAAGGAAAGTGTCTAAAGCAGTGGGTCCCCAGATGTTTTGGCCTTCAACTCCCAGAAATCCTAACAGCTGGTAAACTGGCTGGGATTTCTGGGAGCTATAGGCCAAAACACCTGGGGACCCACAGGTTGAGAATCACTGGTCTAAATGGAGGTCAATCCATTCCAGATTTTACACAGGTAATCTAAGAAGATGAAGGAGGTACAGAGGCAGGTTCTCAGCCAATCCAGATGTTGCTGTACCAAATCAAAAACCCAGATATCAATAGCCAAAATAGGATGAGACAAGGAGTCACTAAACTTTGCCAGTCCAGAAATCAAGAATTCTAGGAAACACAGAACACAGCTGGCCAAAGAGGTTAATGGTTGTGGACAACAAAGGTTCCCTGCACCAGGTGACTGATCAGTCAACATCTTCTGTCTAACAGACCATTCCCCATTGATTTTTCCTTCTCTCTTTTCCAAATTCTAAAGGGAGGGGAGTGTCTCTTTGGCATCTGTCTGGTTGAAAAGGGAGCTCTTCAGCTGCTCAGATTTGGGAGTAATCTGGTGCAAGAAACCTTTAACAATCCAATTCTTCTACATCAGATTCCTCATATTCCAGAAAATGACAGAAATCCTAGACAAATATCCTAGAAAGCTGACAGAGATGGGAAAATAATAAAGCCCCTACTTCTCATGCTTTCCTGAGTACACAAACAAAAGAAAACCTAGGGACATCCCCTCCATCGTCTTTTTCCTCATGAGATATGCAAAACTTCAGAAGTGAAGTCCTTGTTCACATGGATGCTCTCTCTGGAGGCTTCTTGTTTGTGTGGAAAGTTCCTAGAGAAGCAGAAACTCTTCAGACATGTTATTTTCCACATGAGAAAAGCAACAATGAAGAGGGAATGAGAATAGACACTCATCTCCTCCTGTGTTCAAGAAAGCATGAATATTAATACTTGAACAAGATTACATTATTGTCAGAAACAGGAACCGCAAAAAGTTACCGAGGTCTCAAAACAACCTAGAATTACCCTTCCTGGCAAAGAAAGTCAGGAGAACGACCCGCAACTGACCCCACTGACAACTTCACATTTGTTTCCTAAGAATAATGAATTCTGAAAAGGCCACAGCTAGAGCCTTTGACAAAATATTTGTGGGCACACCACAAAACCATCTCTCCATACAATATACCTCTCCCTTGGAACCTTAAATGCATCAGTTTGGAACTACCACCCATTGTCCCACCACGGGAATCTTTCCCTTTGCTAGTCAGTACTATCCAAGATAATCCTGAATTAATGTGCACCCTGTGGGGGGGGGGGGGGGGGGGTGCAGGTACAGAAGATGGACTCAAGAAGTTTTCCAGTAAGAAGTTTATTAGGTTCTTCCACAAACTGTAAGTGAATATACTTTCGAACCAATAAGATAATGGGTTGTTATTTACACCAATCACAGAAAATATCTATTATTTCCAATGTCTGTCAAATGTTTATAAAATGTCCATGCTTGTAACTATGATTTATGTCATATTTGGGAAATTTCCCCTGACATCCTGTCTTGGCCAATGAAGCAATAAATGATCTCTGGTCCTGCCCTTGATCTCTGCATGTTTCTATTGGAGCAAATTGGAGCTAACACATCAGGAAAAGTGAACCCTAAGATTTCCGACATCAACATGACCTTTCTCCTTGACAAAAAAAAATTCTTCAAAGTTCATATACATTTAAGGTCACCATGACACCACCAAAGCATAGAGCAATTGATCATCCCTGCCCCTTCTCCTGTTTGCAAGTTTAAAAATTCTTATTTCATAGTAGGGAACTTGGATGATCTACAAAATGCAGAACAATGACCAATAAATGCAGTGTTTACATGCATATAGAGTTTGACATCTCTCAATTTGGAAAGTCATAGAATCCCTCAGTCAGGAAGGCTAGTGGCCATGCTGGCTCTGGAATTCAAGGTTGTTGTCCAAAATATTAACTTTCTTAAGCACTGCCAGAGTGAGAACTTTTCAGACCATTTGCCTGAAACTTTCCCACAGTCTGAGGGTAATACAAACATGTATTTTTTCAAATTCTGCCAGAAACTTATACTTGAGGGGAAAAGATCACACTGTATTGTCGAAGGCTTTCATGGCCGGAATCACTCAGTTCTTGTGGGTTTTTTCGGGCTATATGGCCATGTTCTAGAGGCATTTCGACGTTTCGCCTGCATCTATGGCAAGCATCCTCAGAGGTCCTCTGAGGATGCTTGCCATAGATGCAGGCGAAACGTCGAAATGCCTCTAGAACATGGCCATATAGCCCGAAAAAACCCACAAGAACTGAAAGATCACACTGTCCAAGCTTATGGAAAACAATAAATCTGCTTTACTTGCAAAGATCCATTCACTGCTGAGCACATTTCAACAAATGATCTCACTACTTGAGGGTCATCATTCTGTTTATTTGAAAAGTGTGGCCTATAAAAGGAGCTCGAGCATGCCAAACACTACCAAACTGTATAGTACAACAATGTACTGTAGAAGTAAAAATGTTAATATCCATTTGCCATAGGTCTTTGCTTTCAGGGTGTGCATTAGGGGGAGCAACTTTTGCAGGGCCAGTTTTCACACATAGAGATACTAGACTGTATTATTTTCAGCCAAAAAATGTGACTCAGAAGAGCCTTGAAGCTAAAGTCAGACCGCGCTTTCTATATTTTCTGCTGGTTTGGGAACATTTTGGGAAAGGGTTTGATAAGGTGAGTAGAAAGGATAACTGTGATATGCCAACTCATTGCCTATGTTCTTCTAGAAAGATCCTCCTGTCTGTCCCACTAATGTAGCAAATGTACTATAGGAGAACCTGATAGAGAATATTATCAGCTGTGGAATTACCTTCTTCTGAAGATCTAGTGAGAGCCAACATTGGCTTTAGGTTGCTGTGAGTTTTCCAGGATGTATGGCCATGTTCCAGAAGCATTCTCTCCTGATGTTTCACCCACATCTATGGCAGGCATCCTCAGGGGTTATGAGATCTGTTGGAAACTAGGCAAGTGAGGTTTATATATCTGTGGAATGTCCAGGGTTGGAGAAAAAAACTTTTGTCTACTTGAGGCAAATGTGAATGTTGGCCAATTGGCCTTGTAGCTTCAAAGCCCGGCTGATTGCTGCCTGGAGGATCCTTTGTTGGGATGTGTTAGCTGGTTCTGATTGATTCTTGTCTGGAATTCCCATGCTTGTTGAATGTTCCTCTTCATTTACTGTTCTGATTTTAGAAGTTTTTTAAATACTGGTAGCCAGATTTTGTTAATGTTCATGGTCTCCTCCTTTTTGTTGAAATTGTCCACATGCTTGTGTATTTCAATGGCTTCTCACAGCAACCCAGTGATTCCACAGTACATTGAACATTGGCTTTTTTTACATGCCAAATACAAATATGACTGAGTCACTCCAAAATATATATCCACCAGGTTCTAAATCGTTTTCACCTTCTTAAGCTGGTTTTATCTTAAAACCGGTTTAATGTTTTAGTCTAAATTATTTTCAATGCTTATTTATTTTTTAACTCTTATTGATGTTGATTTTACTTTAGTGCTTCCTGAGAACTTGTGATACAGGATAGGATAGAAATATTTATACAAATAAAAGTGATTTTCTGTGGGTACACATATGGCGACTACTGGGTTGTATTTGTTTTGAATCAGAAACTATAGCTGGTAATTTTCTGAATTAGCCAAACTGAATCTAAAGTAACCATTTTGAAACTAATGTTGGAGAGTGGTCCCTGGTCAAGAAAAGGTTGGGAGCCATGGTTGTATAATATAGAACAAAAATTAAAAGATACTTGATATTCCTCTTTCTTAACTTCCTTGCTAAGAATATTTCTACTGTGTTTTATTACTTAGAAACTAAACAATTTTCTCTTAATGCAACACTATTATTTTTGTGTTACTGCAACATACATATATTAAGTTTAATTTGCAAGTAAAGAGAAGTCAGTGAAGGGTGAAAATCCTACCTTATCAAAAACTACACAGCACCATGTATATGTATTTTTTCCTCTTTGAATCAATATGTATTTCCCAAAACATCATTTATTAATAGGCTTACCATCTGCATGCAGATCTTAGTTCCACCAATTAATTGACAGGAGGCTGGCAACTGTGCCCATATTATTTTGAGAATATATCTATCTATATATAAAAGAAACACGATAAGCAATCCATTGTACTACAGGGAATTCAGCCCCAATACAAAAGAGATTGTAAGGATAGATTTGTTGTTGAGATTTGAATAATTGTGGTTTGATAAGACAAAATTCATATTCATCTCAAAAGTTTCACTTTGTAACAAAAACAGAATGAACACAGGGGAGGCATCTCCTGTTTGATGCTTTCAACAGGATAATGCAATAAGTCAACTGCAATTTGCTATTATTACTCCAATGTTTTATTCAATTTAAAGCTATAGAATCCTAGAGTTGGGAGAGATCTCATGCGCCATTCAGTCCAACTCCCTGCCAAGAAGCAAGAAAATCAGATTCAAAGCACCCCTGACAGATGGCCATCCAGGCTCTGCTGAAAAGCCTCCAAAGAAGGAGCCTCCACCACAATCCGGGGCAGAGGGTTCCACTGCTGAACAGCTCTCACAGTCAGGAAGTTCTTCCTAATGTTCAGGAGGAATCTCCTTTTCTGTAGTTTGAATGCATTGTTCCGCGTCCTAGTCTCCAGGGCAGCAGAAAACAAGCCTGCTCCCTCCTTCCTATGACTTCCCCTTACATCTTGATATATGGCTCTCATCATGTCGCCTCTCGGCCTTCTCTTCAGCAGGATAAACATGACCAGCTTTTTAAGCCACTCCTCATAGGGCTTGTTCTCCAAACCCTTGATCATTTTGGTCACTCTCCTCTGAACACATTCCAGCTTGTCAATATCTCCCTTCAATTGTGGTGCTCAGAACTGGGTGCAGTATTCCAGGTCTGTCTGATCAATTCCAGTGGTAGCATGACTTCCCTGGATCTAGACACTATACACCTATTTATGCAGGCCAAAATACCGTTGGCTAGGGAGCACAAATCTGGAAAGTAAAAGGATAGAGGTGAATATGTGACTTGGCACACTTTATTTCAGGGCATACTAGCTGAAAAATTTCTTGTCACCTGAGTTGTTTGTTTCTTGTGCAAATTGACTTGATAAAGTTCAGCTCTAGGTCTAGACCCCCCGCCCCCCAAATGTTAGACATAGATTCAATGAAAGCTCTTTTTTTTTTTTTTTTTTGCTTTTTGGATGACAAATCATAGCATCCTCCAACAATTGCAGTATTCCCAGAGTGAGAATCTAAGAAAATTGTTTTCAATTCGAACATATGAATCCCTGCACAGTGATAGAAAAATCACAAGGATACAATTCAAAGCAAGAAAAGAGTCCTCATTAAAACTGCACTGGCAATATTTCTCAGATGAAAATAAATATACTTCTGTGTACTAATAAGGCAATGCCCAATTTTCTCACTGTTTTCCTCAGCATTAACTATCCCACTGTCTCACATCTTGTGCCTAAACTTAGAGGTGTCAAACTCATTTTCATCAAGGAACACATCAGCATTATGGTTGCCCTCAACAGGCTATTGCAGCCATGGATGGAGACTCCATGGATACGGAGGACCAGCTGTAGTTTTTTTTACATAGAGGTTGATGCTCTTTTGTTTTTACCCAATTCAGGTCCCCAGATGTTACTGAATGACAACTCCCATCCCATTTTGATTATCTGCCATGCATACTCTGGAGATAATGGAAATTGCAACCATCAGCACTTGTAGCTCTGAGTTTGGATTAAAGGACATTTTGAAGTCAGACATCATTATATCCACAAGCCTTGCATCTGAATTCAAATTTCACTATCCTGACTGAACAGAACAAACTGTAGGCTATCATAACTCCCATCAACTTTAGGCATGATGTCTAATGATGAAGAATACAGGAAAGGTAGTCCAGCATCTGGAGGGACACATAAATTGGCGCATGTGTTCTATATGTAGCCTACTTCAGCTATAACTATCATCCCACCACTTTTTTCTGACTTCCCCAAAGCTTACTATCATGGAAATAGTAGTGGTTCCCTGTTTGGGCAGTGAATCCATTCTGGGATTGTGTCCAGACTTTCATGCACTGATCTAATGTGCTGAATTTATTGCTTTGCAACTATATCTAGAACTAATTGCATATTAAAAGTAACTTCCCAAGATCTGGCTTTATGAATTACATGCTGTCACCACTGTTCTGCCATTTCAGGATTTTGCAAACCGAGACCATGCTATAGCCTATGCATTTCTGCTCCCAGCTGGGTAGCATTAGAGCAATATCTTTCCCAGTAGGATGATTAGAAAAGTTGGTCAAGTGATCATTATCACCTTCCACCACAGCTTCTTCTCATGCCATCAATTCATTTACGACTTGCAATCAACTGAGTCTCCCCTTGACTGTTAAAAAAAAACCCTCATTTTAAAGGCTTAATGCATTTTGCATCCCTGCTATGCAATCATTCCTGCTATGAATTGGCTACCTTTAAGAAAATAACATTTTCTCTGTTACATCAGTTTACTCATTTGAAAGACCAGCAGAAATGTCATCACATTCAAAATTAGAATTGGCTCCTCAAAAATATCAGCAGGTTGCTTAGCATTGTGTGTGGATTATTTCACACAAGGAGATAGTTTGCTTAGGTGACAGCATGTGACTTCTTACAATGGTATAGCCAAGAATAGGGTCTATAATAACTATTAAGGAATTTTTGTCAATGCCCTCTGCCCTCAATTTCCCCTTTAACATTTTTATACTAAACAATAGAGAATCTAAGGAATTATCTCAGACTGAAAATGACAACCCAATGGACACTTACAAAAGGTTATAAAACCAAAAAAAAGTTCAGGGAAAGTAGCAGAAATCAAAGAAAACATGAACCTACCCACTGTTTCATTTCCAACATTTGAGGAGGGGAAGTTATCAGCGTATATAAAGTACTTTGTGAGTGCAAGATTCTCCAGTGGATTATATGGTATTCTTCCCTTGAAGTTACCATAAAGGTGCATTGGAGGAAATAGAAAATTCCTTGAGGGTTAGATGGAGGAGGCAAAAGAAATGTCTACCTCAAAGCAGTGTTCTGGCACCAACCTTGTTTAACATGATTACTAACGATCGGCCACAGCCATCACTCACAAAGAACTTTATATACGCTGATAACCTTGGCCTAACAACACAAGCAAAAGAATTTGAAACAGTTGAAAACCAACTTACTAATACCCTGAAAGATCTCTCCAGCTACTACAGAGATAATCACCTGAAGCCTAACCCTGCCAAGACACAAGTATGTACTTTCCATCTACGTAATTGTGAAGCCAACAGGAAACTGAAGGTTACCTGGGAAGGTAAGGAGCCTGAACACTCTTCTCACCCTAAATATCTCAGCATCACCTTAAACCAAATGCTAACATTTAGGAAACACTGTGTGAACACCCCCAACTCAGAAGGAGCTGGGGGTGGTGATGGCCGACAGGGAGCTCTGGCATGGGCTGGTCCATGAGGTCATGAAGAGTCAGAAGTGACTAAACGAATAAACAACAAACAACAACAGTGTGAACACCAAGCACAAAGCAGCTGCATGCAATAACATCCTGCAGAAACATGCTGCATGGGGTGCAGCTACAAAATTAATAAGAACATCAGCCCTGGCCTTGACTTGCTCAACTGCTGAGCATGCCTGCCCCATCTGGCATAAATCTGCCCACGCGAAGCAGGTGAATATAGCAGTGAACAAAACATGTAGAATAATAATAGGATGTCTTAAACCTACACTGGTTGATGGACTCTATAAGCTAGTTGGCATTGCCCCCCCCCCCCCGGTTGTGTGATGGGAAGTTGCTGCCAATTGTGAGAGAAATAAGGTTGAACACTGTGAAAGCCACCCACTATATTGTTATCAGCCTCCTCCCAGAAGACTTAAATTCATGAGACCACTACTCCTCTAAATGTTCCTCCAGCAGCAGCAAGAATATCCCTGTGCAGCAAAATCAGGCAATTCCAACTGGATCCCCACCCCCACCACAAGGGGCAAACCAAGAATGGGTAACTTGGAAGTCCCTGAACAGACTCAGAAGTGGAGTTGGCAGATCAAAAGACAACCTGATGAAATTGCACTACCTAGAAGAATCCACCATCTTGTGCAACTGTGGAGCAGAAGAAACAACTCAGCATCTGTATGCTTGCCCACAATGTCCTGCCTCATTCACAGAGGAAGAATTGTTCAAAGCTACAGTTGTCCAGTTTTGGTCTAAAACTATCTAGCAGCTTGTGATCCCTTTATTTTATCAGTTCTAAATAAACTATTCTATCCGTTTTATATAAACTATTTTATGCAATGCTTTTGACACAAATAAATATTCTCTGAGTATTTCTAGATCCTCAGGCACAACTCTATAGTATACCATTAATATAATGGTATTCAGTTATATCCACAGTTTCAGGTAACCATATCCCAACCAGGAACATATTCTCCATAGATAAGGGGGTCATATTGTAGTGTTTAAAAGCTGGGTTGAATAGGGACAAGAAGATGTTATGCATGTTTACGAAAACCTCATTGATGCTGAGATTTCTTTCTCTGTCATCACTTAGCGATTGTTTACTAATGGCCACAGTGAACTTATTAATCATGGTTTATACTTCATGCATTAAAGTTCCCTCTAAACCTTCCTACCATCCATTAGCATCATAATTTGCCAATTAAATCATTTGTCAAAATGATTTGTAATACATGTAAACTGTCATCAAAGTATTAAAGATACCACAAAAATCTGGTTTTCACCCAAGTGATGATGAGCAGAGGAGATGAGCATTGTGAATCAGCTTTCATCCATCCCATATGTGTCCTGGTCACTACACTATATCCACCACAAAGTCTTATTGGACTGCGTTGTTGTAGGTTTTTTGGGTTGTATGGCCATGTTCTAGAAGCATTATCTCCTAACGTTTCACCTGCATCTATGGACTGTTTGTTTTCTGCCCGTGGACACGTGTGGTGTTGAACTGAGAGATGGGGCATTTTGCAACTAGATTTGCAATCCTTACTGCATTGAGGTGTCCATTGACAACCTTGTTGTTGTTGTTCATTCGTTCAGTCATCTCCGATTCTTCGTGACCTCATGGACCAGCCCACGCCAGAGCTCCCTGTCGGCCGTCACCACCCCCAGCTCTTTCAAGGTCAGTCCGGTCACTTCAAGGATGCCATCCATCCATCTTGCCCTTGGTCGGCCCCTCTTCCTTTTACCTTCCACTTTCCCCAGCATAATTGTCTTCTCTAGGCTTTGCTGTCTCCTCGTGATGTGGCCAAAGTACTTCAACTTTGTCTCTAGTATCCTTCCCTCCAGTGAGCAGCCGTTGACAACCTTACTAGGAAAATATTTGTCATAATATTTTATATACATTAAAAGGAGAATAAAGATTAATTGCCTGACAAGCTGCCAAGATCTGGACTTTATAATATTTTGTTGGGACTACAGTATTGTTACACTGTAGCTTAAAGATGGGTTAATGCCACTAGACTGATACAGAAATTGCTTGGTTTCAGAGGGACTCCAATCCAAACAATGTTGCATTATTTAAAAAACAAGAATGTTCTTTCCTGGATCTGTCCATGTGTGTGTCTGTCTACGCATCCCTTATGCCAGGGAAGAGACCTTTGTGGGGAGAATGGGGAGGAAAATACATAGAAGGATAATTTAACAGTGTCAAGACAAGGTGGGAAATGGGAGGTCTCACCTGAATGCCCCAGTAAGCCTTCCCATTCATTTAGCATGTAAAATGTGGGGGGAAACAGCACAAATGGCCACTGAGCAAGTGACCTGCTGCTCCATGTTTCCTGGGACTCACTCAGAATTGAACTCTGCATTATTCAACAAGGAGCAGCAACACCCATTACTTTTGATAATTTATGCCCAATTTTAGCAAAGAATTTTGAATGTGAGATTATAATTTCACAGGTCAGCTTTGATATAAAAAAAAATCTTGGTAGTAGGATAAATTATATTGCTAAACACTTTAAATGATCTCTTCCCGTTGTCTGAAATGTAAATGATCATTATTGAGGTCCAAAATAATTCCCTTGGAAATTAACTTGTGTTGTTATTGTTGTTGTTGTAGTTGTGTGCCTTTATGTTGTTTCCAACCTATTAGCCTGAGGTGTAACCTACCACAGTTTTTTCTTGGCAGGATTTATTCAGAAGAGGTTTTCCATTTACTTTATTTGAGCTGAGAGAAGTATGTTAGCTGACAAGTTTGCAAGGAGTCAACAGTTCCCAAATATCCCATCTAGATGGGGTTTTTTTTAAGTTCCATGAGATCCACAGCACATTATTTGTCTGTGACAAGTGATGTAATAAAGATCACCTTACTTAGTTTTATTGTTACATTCTTTATTTCTTGCATTTTTATCCACAATTCCTCCACTCATTGTATACATGTTTCTGTTCTTACCCACTTACTTTAACTGATTTAACTGACAGCGTATGTTGATTTTGAATATGTTGCTTTTTTCATTTAAATCCACAGGAAGAGATGTGTGAAAAATAAATATTATTATGTTATATCGTTATTTGATCTGCACAATGAGCCTGTGAGATAGATGAAGCTGTGACTCACCTGTGTCTCTCCAATCACCTTCATGACTAAATTTGTACCAAGCTTGGAAAAAGTTTGAGATAAATCCCAGAATCCTTGAACCAGCATGGTAAAGGATGCTGCTCACTGGGTTGGATTCCAAGAATTGTATCAAAAAAAGAAACTTTCTGGAGTTGTGTATTCTTTGTAAATTTCTCATTTATTCTCTGGCAAGAAAATATTCTGATATTATCAGCTCTACATAAATACACATGAAGAGTTTTTTCTGTCATGTCAGGAGCGACTTGAGAAACTGTAAGTCACTTCTGGTGTGAGAGAATTGGCCATCTGCAAGGACATTGCCCAGGGGACACCCGAATGTTTTACCATCCTGTGGGAGGCTTCTGTCATGTACCTGCATGAGAAGCTGGAGCTGACAGATGGGAGCTCACCCCATCTCCCAGATTTGAACTGCCGGCCTTTCAGTCAGCAATCGTACCGGCACAAGTGTTTAACCCATTGTGCCACTAGTGGCTTCTTGTTGAGTTCATGGGAAGCAAGCAAACATTTACTGGAGCAACAAATTCCACCAAACCCTAGGTACAAATTCTCAAACGATTTACTTTTTCTCAGATGAAATTAGGAAAGTTTTTTAAAGTACCTTTTCTTGTCATACACTCTGCAGAAGACTATGATAAGCTCTCTGGCATTTAAGTGTACATGACAAGCTAACCTTGATTGCCTATGAATTAGCATTCACTGTTCATAGCCAATAAGCCATTAAGCAGGGCAGCATAGCTCACAAGAATATTTAGATGCAGTGAAGCTGTTACTTCATTCCCACTGCTGATACTTTGTGGAGAAATGTACAAATCTGGGAGAACGAAGACGCTTTCTCTAGCAGGTTATAACAACCAAACTCAGATTTAGGAAGAGACAATTTAATTCACTTTCAGACTCCTTTAACTTATCAGCACCAAAATGGTATGCTCTGTAAGCTTGCTGTTCCAAGTCTTTTTGTTTTCCTGGCTTTGCATAGATATCATCCCTTTTCTTTGTTAGCTGAAGCTAAGCTTCACCGCAGCAAGTTCTATCATGCAGATCATCCCCAGACAGCAATGAAATGTTAGCACATGGACTACTAGCGCAGAATTTCATTTTCTTTTCCAAATTGCAACAAAACACATTGTGTTTGAGTTTCTGTAAAAACTGTTCATGGGATTATAGAGGTTAGCAGCCACCATCTGAAGTTTGCTTTCATAACAAGTTCCATTTAGTATTTAAAAGGTTATGGTAACTATTTCACTGAAGTAAAATTAAAGAAGGCAAACATGGAAGAACAGATTAGTCTATGTGAATACAACGTCTTTAGGTATACTTTCCTAAATTTGTACACCCCACTTCTATCTTCATCTGAATTTTTAGAGTCCAAATGAAAAATGTCATTTGCATTTTCATTTGCTTTAACATGCATTCAATGAAATTATTTCAATGTTTCCCCTAAAGTGTGCATTATAATGTGATTTGTCTCTTAATACATATTTCTCAGTAGGTATGTATTTCTATGTATTTAGAGGCTATTTTTCCCACTGAGAATTATACTGTCAAAGGTTTGGATCTTCATCCCTCTGCAACTCTAGAATGAAATGACTCTTCATTGCTCAAAATTGGAGGCAAAAGGAAATGCACACCACCCTGGAATATTATGTATAGGAACAATGCTTTTGTAGTCATTGAAATTAGGTAACCCGATGAATACATACAGTTATGAGACAACAATTTGCAAATTATCCAAACTAAGCCACAGTTGAATATTTTACAAATGAGCAAATCTGTCCATTTCACTTTCAGTGATGTCTAAAGTTTGGCGAATTCTGATCTATGAATTAAAATGAAATGGAATTCTCACCCATCCCTTTAAAAGATGGGAAATCTTATCTATTTTCTCCCACATACAAAATTTTGATAATTTTCATAATTTTTAATCAAAAGTGAAAATGAAATTGTTACCCATCCATAATGACTGACATGATGTGAGCTAATTTTACAGACTTTGAATGGGACTATGTAATGGATGTGACAGGGAGTTAACCCCAGCATATCTATCCAGGGATGGTTTTGTCTTCAGATACACATTTACTATGTATATACTGGCAGAAATCGGTATGTTAGGGTTAAACATTAAGAGAAAAGCAATGGCAAACCTCCTCTGAACAAATCTTGCCAGGAAAACCTTCTCATAAAGTTGCCTTAGATTGAATATTTACTTGAAGGCCCACAGCAACAGCAGCAACAATAACAACAACAACAGATAGAAAGGAGAAAATTAATTGACTGCCTTTAACACTTCAATGTCTTGTGTTGTTCTTTATGTAGTTCACAATTTAGGATGTGTCTACTGTAGAATGCATGTAGTTTGACACCACCAAAGTGCTCTTCCAGCAGTCACCAGCCAATCCCTCTGCAATGCCAGAAATACAGCTTAATGATGTAACATTATTAAATAATAAATAAATAATAAATAATAAGATAAAAAATAAAAGCATACTATATAACAAAAAATGATGTAACATTAGAAAATGTTGACTGTTTCTGCTACCTTGGCAGCACCACAAAAGTCAACATTGACACTGAAATACCAAGGTGCTTGTTTATAAAGCTATTGTCCTCCCAACCCTGCTATATGCCTGAGAAACGTGGACTGTCTGCAGTTATCGAACACAACTCTGGAATGATTCCATCAGTGTTGCTGCCAAAAAATTCTGCAAATCTCTTGGGAAGACAGGTGGACAAATGTCAATGTGCTGGAAGAAGCGAAGGCCACCAGCATTGAAGCAATGCTCCTACGCCATCAACTCTGCTGGACTGGCCACATTGTCCAAATGTCCAATCACCATCTCCCAAAGCCGTTACTATACTCCCAACTCAAGAATGAAAAATGGAACTTTGGTGGTCAGGAAAAGAGATTTAAAGATAGGCTTAAAGCTAACCTTAAAAACTGTGGCTTAGACACCAAGAACTGGAAAGCCCTGGCCCTTGAGTGCTCTATCTGGAGGTCAGCTGTGACCAGCAGTGCTGTGGAATGTGAAGGGACAAGAATGGAGGTCAAAGGGGGAAAACATGTCAAGAGGAAAGTACATCAAGCCAACCCTGACCAGGACTGCTTTCCACATGGAAACCAATGTCCTCACTGCGGGAGAACATGCAGATCAAGAATAGGGCTCCACAGCCACCTACAGGACCCACTGCCAAGACACTACACTTGGAAGGCCATCATACTCAGACAATGAGGGATCGCCTAAGTAAGTATGCCAATTTAACTGCCACAGCTTAATGCTATGGAATCACAGAAGTTGTAATTTGATGAGCACCAACACTATTTGACAAAGAAAGCTAAAGATCTGATAAATCTATATCTCCCATGATTTCACAGCATTGATACATTGCAGTTAAAGTGGTGTCAGACTGCATTAATTCTATAGTGTGGTATGATAGATCCTCTGGTTACTGTATCTTAAGAAATTCACCATAGAGCTAAGAAAGGTAAAGAAAAAATGACAAGGAGAATGATAACACTATTTGGGGGGGGGCAGGCGTGAATAACAAAAGAGTAAATGAGAAGCAGCTTTTTTTTTTCTTGCTCTCTCTCTCTTTCACAGACACTGCTAGAAACCTAAGGCATCTATTGAAGTTGAACTGGGGAGGCTCAAGACAGATTAAATTTCAATTGTAAGCCTAAGGGAAAGTTCTGCCATTCTCTTGCTATATGCTTTCAAGTTGGCTGTGACTTATGGTGACCCTACGATCATTGGGTTTTCTTGCCAATATTCATTCCAGGAAGGTTTGCCATTGCCTTCCTTTAGGGCTGAGGGAATGTAACTTGCCCAAGGTGAGTTTCTATAGCTGAGTGGGAAATGATGCTCCTATGAGTCCTTAGCACAACACTCAAACCACTGCACTACACTCTCTTTGTTTTATCACCTGTACTGTACGTCATTCTAGGCGTTAGCAGGGCATAAGTAAACAAAAGTAGGAATTTATGCTTTCCTCTTAACTGCTGGTCATTTGTGACCTGTTTAAAAACTTTTCTCTTTCTGAAATCCAGATTACTTTTTTGGGAGGAGCTCAGTACAGACAATAAGAGGGAAGCATTTTTATTGGAAACTAGCTGTCCCCTGCCACACCTTGCTGTGGCCCAGTCTGGTGATCTGGAAAATAAAGTAATGAGAAAGTGTTGGTTTCTAATATGTGTAATTTCTTTATGCTTGTGGGTAAACAGTATTTCTTGTTGTTTCTTTGTCAGTGTTGATGTGGAGAGTGTCTGGTTTGCCCACTCTGGACTATGCAACATATCATGGTCCTTCTTTAGGGGTCCCTTTCAAATCTATGATACTATATCTGTGTATGTGTGAATCACAGACTTTGACTTTGAGAATGGATCTGACTTTAACGGAGGCGTTATATATGTTGTTTGTTGATTTGTCTTGTCTGATGTTAATTGTTGTGGAGCGACGTTGTCGTCCCGGTTGTTGTATTGCTGCATTTTAATTGCACTGTAAACCGCATTGAGTCGCCTGTCAAGGCTGAAAAATGCGGTATAAAAGTGAAGCAAATAAATAAAATAAATAAATCATATCTATCTATATCTATGGCTGGATGGCTCTTTGTCAGGAGGGCTCTGATTATATTTTCTTGCCCTGGTGAAAGGAGTTGGACTGGATGGCCTTAAGTATTTTCTGTTGGTCATGGGGATTCTGTGTGGGAAATTTGCCCCAATTGTGTCATTTGTGGGATTCAGAATGCTCTTTGATTGGAGGTGAACTATAAATCTCAGTAACTACAAATGCCAAATGTCAAGGTCTATTTTCCCCAAACTTCATCTGTGTTCATATTTGTGCATATGGAATATTCATGCCAAGTTTGGTCCAGATCCATAATTTTTAGTCCACAGTGCTCTCTGAATGTAGGTAAACTACAACTTCAAAACCAAAGGACACTGCCTACCAACCCCCCCCCCCCCCCCAGTATTTTCTGTTGGTCATGGGAGAACTGTGTGCCAAATTTGGTTCAATTCCATCCTTGGTGGGGTTCAGAATGCTCTTTGATTGTAGATGAACTATAAATCCCAGTAACTATAACTCCCAAATGACAAAATCATTTTTTTTGAGTGAAGGACATACATTGGGTTGTTAGATGTATGCTGTCCAAGTTTGGTGTCAATTTGCCCACTGGTTTTTGAGTTCTGTTAATCCCACAAACGAACATTACATTTTTATTTATATAGATTCCATAAGCTATTGGAATTATGTGCACCATAGCCTTATTGAAAAAGGTAAAAATGATGTCATGTCCATTTGGCAAATGTGAATCTCCATGAACATGTGGAGACCACCTTTTGAAAACCACTAGTCAAGAAGTGTTAAAAGTTAACTCCTTGAACAAGTGATATTCACAAGCATAAATGCACACAGGTAACTCAGTAGTAACCTACGGATGTGAGAGCTGGACCTTAGGGAAGGCTGAGCGAGGGAAGATATATGCTTTTGAGCTGTTGTGCTGGAGGAACGTTCTGAGAGTGCCTTGGACTACGAGAAGATCCAACCAGTCCATCCTCCAGGAAATAAAGCCCGACTGCTCATTGGAGGGAAGGATACTAGAGACAAAGTTGAAGTACTTTGGCCACATCATGAGGAGACAGCAAAGCCTAGAGAAGACAATTATGCTGGGGAAAGTGGAAGGCAAAAGGAAGAGGGGCCGACCAAGGGCAAGATGGATGGATGGCATCCTTGAAGTGACTGGACTGACCTTGAAGGAGCTGGGGGTGGTGACGGCCGACAGGGAGCTCTGGCGTGGGCTGGTCCGAAGAGTCAGAGACGACTGAACGAATGAACAACAAAACTCAGCTATTAAACTGAAGAACCATGCCTTTAAACTGCCAAGGATAAAGACATGCCACTATAAAAATATATTTGGTTAGCAAAAGATGGTTGTTTCTTTGAAGCTGATGTTGCAGTTGCCCATCTACTCTCCCTTAAAACCTCTTAGTTAAAAACAAAGTAGTCTTCTTTAAAGAATAACATATCTTGTTTACTAACAAACTTCTTGTATATATTCAGCATACTAGTCCATAGTCCAATGTCTTTAAGCATATAGCTGTATTCACTGAAGTCCATAAGTACGAGCTTCTCTACTAAAGTCCAAACAGCAACATGCATCCACGGAGGTCTGATGCAAACTATAAAACAAAAATGGAGTCCTGTGTCTGAAGTCCCTCCCACACCAGAGGTACAGTCAAACTGGCAAACCAAAAGGTACATACAATATAGGCTAATAATTATACATATTTACAAAAAATTAGTGGAGGCTTGGAAGGTTGCTATTTCCAACATTTTTTACTTTAGTTATAGTAGTATTTAATCATAACATGTAATAGAAATTATTTGTATCTACTGCATGTAATGAGAGGGAATGAAAGGACACTTTTATGCATGTATTCTGATTTCTAATGAATGCATGCCATATGTTTTTTTCTTATCAATTTAATTGAACCTTCATATGGTAATCAGAAGGATGAGATTTGTATCCATAGTCCATTTCACTCAATTTAAGAAACAATGAGATTAATAAAATGAGCCTATTTTTTCTGTCTTAAGGCCCTTGGTGTTTCTTTGGGGGGGGGGGGGTATTGAATTAACAGTAAGAGAGAGAAACTGGGGGGGGGGTCTTCTCTTTGAAGAAAATTGCACCATCCTTCTTCTCTAGATGCACAATATTATGATGGCTGGGTGGCCCGGTTTCCCTCCAGGAGGGTAGTTTTATTAAAACGGAGGATCTTTCTGGTTGAAATGCAGTCTTTTACTGCCCTCTAGAAGCAGATGAATGAATATATATTGCTCCAACAGTATATTCTTAACAAGCTGGTCACAATCAAACACAAAATTAAGCACACTTATGTCCATTAAGTCCTTTGATCTGGCAATGAGTTGCTGCTATCACGAATTGCATTCGCAATTGAAATAAAAATGCTTGTCCTGCACATATTGATGTATGCACACAATATCCACTAATTTCAACATCTACAATATTTGTGTCTGTATAACTGGTTTCAAGACTACAACTTCATTTCCCAGATTTGAATATTTACATTCATTTTTTTGTAAGGACAACATGGCTGCGGAACTCTCTCCCCAGAGAGGTTAGGGCTGCCCCCTCCCTCCTGACCTCCAGGAAACAACTGAAATCCTGGCTATGGCATCAGGTGTTCGTAGATTAGAGGGATTGTATTGGTAAAGACAAAGATTTTATTAGACCGCAATTTTGGATTGAGCTTGATGATGTTTTAACTTGGTGAACTGTTTATATATATGTGCATTTTATAACTATTTATTATGTATGTCATTTTACTATGTGATTATATTGTATGGCATTGAATCTTTGCTGTTAGAAGCCATTCTGAGTTCCTCCGTGGAGGTCAAGAAGGACAGGATAGAAATATTTTAAATAAAATTAATAGTATCAATGGTTCTGGAAGAGAAATGGAATATGTGCTACTCCAAGGAGAATCCAAGGTAGGATTTTAGAAAAAGATAATGTTTAAATTAAACTTGAGGATGCCTGCCATAGATGTGAGTGCAACGTCAGGAGAGAATGCTTCTGGAACATGGCCATACCACCCGGAAAACTCACAGCAACCCAGTGATTCTGGCCATGAAAGCCTTCAACAACACATCAAACTTGCATTCATTTTGCACTGCCGTATTTCAATATGCATGTGTGTCCTAATTCACACACATGTACATATATCTGTCCAATGAATCAAGAAAAACTGCATTTTATTGACAGAAGTGTGACAAGGGTATAACAAGCTGCTATTCAATGTACATTTCCTGCTATGCAGAAAATTAGTTTGACAGCAACAATCAAAGTTGAAACTTACAGATGTTATTTTACCACTAGTATTCTACAGAGAAGAATGGTTGGCTAATGCCTTAATCCTGTAGCACTAGGGCTATTTGTAATGACAGTATTCTAGGTAGATGTAAGGTAGGGATTAAAATTTTCCAGATTAGGAGTTGAAAAGCCACAAAAGAAGTAGTGAGGCATGGCTTGGAAAACTATCTATAGCAGCTGATTTTAGACTGTAATGGGACAGGGTTGATAAACAATAGATGGATCCAGTAGGATCTCAGGTCTTCTTTTGTGCCATGATCACTCTGAGCAAAATAACAAATGTAGAGAAAGTACAGGACATAAGGAAAAGGAACAAAGGGATAGAAAACTTGCATAGGAATATAGTTGTGTATGCATGACTCAAGACACTAAAAAAATCACACAAAAAACCCTAGTATGTCCAGTAGATTATGGCATGCTGCACAGTTCTCCACAGTAATAAGATTTGAGCTTACAGTATAGTGAATCCTGAATGTGTTTACCAATTATTTTTCCCTGCGGGGAAACCTGCTTTGCCTTGTTGTTTGTTTCAGCTATCCTTCTAGATGTCAAGATATATAAGAACTATGCATTATAGCTGGAATCCTGTTGTTTTCGGTGTAGGTGGTGATGGCAAAAGGGAAAATGCTGCAAGTAGAACTTGTATGAAAGAAATAAAGCATTGGAAAAACAAGATGATTAGAACCAGAAGATATTGTCTAATTTTTCTGGTCAGCACTGAGCAACCCGCGAAAAAGTGGACCAACAGAATACTATATTCGTGTGTGTGTGTGTGTGTGTGTACACATATATACATAGACATATTTATATACATTTATAAAGTGGAGACTACAACTCTCAAAATCCACCCACAGAACTTGTTGTGTAAAGTTCTGAGAGTTTTTTTAAAAAAATTGTTGAGTTTCATCCCTGGACTGCAGAAGTCTCTGTGTCATCAAGTTTCCAGTCCTCAATGAGTAGCTAACCTAGAGGCAGGACCAAGCTCAGGGATTCCTTTTCCCCACATTCCTATGTGTGATTTCAAAAGGGCTTTATCTTTGTATTTACTGCTAGCCACTGTCTCCTCCCCATTGGATGATGTAGTGATGGAATTCTGTGAGTGAACTTCCTTTTTAAGTTTAAAAAATTGCCCTGGGAAGGCCATGTGGTCTCCACCATGCTTGTTCTGCTTTTCTTTCTTCCCAGTGAGGACGCATTTTGCCTTTCTGTAGACAAAATGTAGCGGCATAGACTTTTTACCTTTTACCTTCTTTAGAAGATGAGGTTTAGTAAACTAGTTAGCTCCAAGACTTTTCTATCAAGCACATGGGTTTTTTTTTTACTTTAATAAATCTTTTTGAACCTTGACATTGCAATCCTAAACTATCCTATAGATTAGGATACTACCCCTTCTCACCACATATAGGTTTCTGCTGGTTATGGAGTTTATTCCAATACTCTGCCATATTTTGGTGGAATTACCCTAACTGAGGGTTATTTTTGAGCCTAAAAGTTTAGATCCCCCCCTCCCCAAAAAAGCCATTTGTCCAGGCTCTGCTATTTGTTAATATCATTAACTCAGGATAAATATTCACAAGGTTATTTCAGCTTAGCTTTGAATATGTTTTAATAGATTTTAACTGTGAATTTTTAATACTCTTATGTTTAATTCTGTCTTAATGTTTGCGTAGTTGCATATTTTAAATTATGTGGTCATACTTTTAATTGTAAGCTGCTTTGAGTCTCCTTCGGGAGAGGTAAAGCATGGTATAAATAAACATTATTGTTGTTATTATTATTATTACTGTTGTTATTATTATTATTGACTAATAAAAATAGAAGTGGTATGATGTTTTTTTTAAAAAATACCAACTATTACAAGTACTACATCCAAGAAACAAACTGCCAGCTTATATATTATCAACTTTTGAGCCAGGAGCACCTCTTCTAGGTCTTGCAGCTAGTAAAATGGATGATGATAGCTGTGGTGTGGAGAAGATACAACAAGTGCAACAGATGCTGCCTAAAGAGATGAACAAGTTTAGGAAGAAGGAACAAAGAAGAAAATGACAAAGTATCCAGGCATTCTTCTTTCAGGAAATTCAGGCTGACAGCGACACTGGCGTGCAACTGTTCCTCCGACTTTGCTCTGATCAGAAGCCAAGACAAGCTCTCCTGTTGTTTCCAAGACCCCCTCCTCTGAAATTCTGAACTAACAACAATGCTAGATATTTGCTCAGCTGAGGGACAGGCATTGAGGGACCTTAGGCAACAGCACCACCCAGTGTCAACCACTGTGAAATTTAATGTATAGAGAAAATTAATGCAATGCAAGCAAACACTTCAGCCCCTTCACACCCTCTTAAGTAAATTTAAAAAAAGATTCCAATATCACAGCAGAAGCAGCCAAGGTTAATGCAGTGTAACCAATGTATCCCTTCATACTATAATTCTGCATTTTTATTATGAAAGCTGTCATCCTGTTAGGCATTTTACATCATCATAAACTGAATTATGGTCAGGTAAAGGTGAATTTCAATGTGGCATAAAGATTATATTCTCGGTGGGGTGCACTAGAGATGTAGCTATACATCTGGGATGACTTCATGGCACTAGCAGTGTAAACATTGCACAATAGACCTGGTGCGCACAATGCATTCCACTGCAAAATGGGACATGTTGCTTGTTGGGATATGTTGCTCACTTGGAGCCCTTGCTGCACAACAAGATGTCTTGTAAAGTGCCCTGCTGTGCATTATCACAATTAACTTGAAGCATTACCTATCGTATCAGCTACATAACTTTGTCATCATAGAGTTACACATTACAGTGATGCAAGATCCCAGCCAAAATGTATATACAGTATCTGTTTGTGATCACAAAAAGGTGGAGCTTTATTCCCTTGCTATTTACATGTCCCATACACAATGGTAGATTTTTTTCAAAATGAATGCATTCAAGAATGATGTTCAATTTGAAGACCTATCTAGCAACGGTGCATCAGTTTGAATGTTGGACTACAACTCTGAGATACCAGAGTTGAAATCTCTGCTCAGTCATGGAAACCCACTGAGTGACACACCCTTCCAGCCTCAAAGGAGGCAAAAGCTACCCCCCTGTGAATCAATCTGCAAGAAAACGCTGTGCTATGTTCATCTTAGGGTCATCATGTCAGGAATGACTTGAAGATATACCACCACAAGGATCCACACCCAATTTGTGCTATCATAACCCACTCTTTTGTTGTAATTATTTACTAATTGCATGACAGCCAAAATCTCCCCCATCCATTCTTTATGCAATGCAACACACAATAAGGTGGCCATTTGTATGTCACCAGATCAGTAGAGGCATATGCACATATTTCCCTGTGGCACAATGTGCTGTGAGAATGTCATCTGTAAAGCTCTCCAAGGGATCCTCAGGTCATCATGCAGATGCCTGTTGCAGCATGTCCATCTCTAGAGGAAAATAGCTGGAAGCATTTCTATTGATTCCTCTACTTTCCAACAGCACAAAAGACAGTTTGTGCAAGGAGCACCAGGAAACATAGGTGCATGTCAGATGAATAGCTCCCAATGCAGGATTCCAGTCTTTATACAAAACAGTTGGTCCTGACATATAATTAAGGTGAACTTGTTAGTAAAGAATGGATACCAATATAAAAAACTAGAAATTTTACATACCTCTTACAGACATATATTTATACATATACAGTTGACTCTCAGTTAATCAGAACTCAAGCAAATGGAACTCTCAAACAACCAGGATGGTCATCATACTGCATTCAAAAAGCTATTTTTTAATACAGTAAAACTTTATTCCCCTGAATTAGTATGGAGTATAGTATTATTTAAGCTAATGAACCATCTATGAACCATCTCTCCTTCTATGACCCATCTCAGAGATTAAGATCGTCCAGGGAGGGCCTGCTCTCGATCCCACCCCCTTTGCAGGCTTGACTGGTGGGGACAAGAGACAAGGCCTTCTCAGTGGTGGTCCCTTGGCTATGGAACTCTCTCCCCAGTGAAATTAGATCAGCCCCCACTCTCCTGTGCTTCAGAAAGAAAGTGAAGACATTGCTGTGGGACCAAGCCTTTGAATAATCATTCTCAGTGCAATAATGTAATACAATATACTAATAATAATAATATGATATTATAATTATATGTTTTATATTACATATAATATTACTAATAATATTACAATATAATGGCATAGTACAATATAGTAATATATAATACTGATATTGCACTGTGCTAATAATATATTGTATGTATATATATCTTGTAAGCCGCTCTGAGTCCCCTTTGGGGTAAGGAGAGCGGCATATAAATGTTGTAAATAAATAAATAAATAAATAAATAAATAAGTGTTTATGAAACAATGCAACTGGTGACTGGAATGACTCTAGGAATATGTCTTTGAATTGAGGAATCTTAATTAATTGTTTTAAGATTGATATGTTGTAATTATTGGTTTTAATGTATATCATATGTTGTATAATCTTATGTATATATGGCATCAAATTGTGCCTATTCTGTGAGCTGTCCTGAGTACCCTTCAGGGTGGAAGGACAGGATATAAATGCAGTAAATAAATAATAAATAAATAAGATTATTCTCAAGCAACCAGAAACTACATCTATCCAGAATGTACCATGGCTGTTCCAGTGTGCCTTCCCCGAATAAAGGAAATAATGCCCGATCTGACCAATCAAAGAGTATTTTCTTTGAACTGAATTATAGGAATCTACAATGCCTTATAACCCAATTCAAAGCAGATAATCTGGAGTCAGAAACTGGATTATATGTCAGTGTAGATGAGGCCTGAGAATCTACCGTATGTCAATTTAATGCTAGCAGTGAAAATTCCCACAGACGTGTACATGCAATTGTGCAAAGTAACTGCACAAAGGATGTGCCACCAGTGAACTAGCTCTTGTAGATCTACTTGTTTACCCAGTTTGTGCAAATGCTTCTGCAAGAAAAAAAAATGTAATGGATTATATCATGGTCCTAACTCTGAAATTGTGCAACCACCAATTACATAATTGGATCCAGATTGCTTTTTTAAAGAAACTCCTTCCAGAATGAATCCAAATGCATTTTTTGCTGGAAATATAACATAATGATTTCCAAACACAGAAAGGGTAGTTTAACTGACCCTCAAATTACAAACACATGTGTATCCTTGACAAGGCTTCTAAATATATCATTGGTGCTTTAAATGGAAGAGCAGGCAGAATAGCATTTTTGGCAGCGGAGAAAGTTGGATCCAGGCTAGAGAGATGCATGATAGATCAAAGTTCCACTGAATAAAACATATACCAAAAAAAAAAAAAAACCTAGACAGCAATAGCTCTCACCAAACTACAGCTGTCCTTACCGTGAACAGAATAGTTTGTAGGATAAGGATGCATGCAGACGCATAAATAAAACAGATCTGCTGTTGATATCTGCTTTTGATAAAGGCAGGTGGGGGAACAAATTGAAAGCACTGCCCCTTCCCAAAAAAGGAATTTTCCATCCTCCCTGACATGATTTGTTCCTTGATTCTCCAGATTTCTTGTACTGAAGTAATTTAGAATGTGAGCCGAAAATTTAAATGTCATTTGAGAATTAGGAAGTTGCTAGTATCTTGTTACAAGTACTAACATTCCTTGTAACAAGTTATCTTGCTCTAATCTTTGTCACAAGGGTAGACCAATGCTACATTTCAGAAGCAATATGAGAAGGAACAAAATGACTTTATTTGTGTAATGTTACTTATAAATGTTACTTTTTATAAGCATTCTGGAGGCTTTTGCAGAGGGATTTTTGGTTCTCACAATTCCCTTGCCAGTGGTTTTCACCCTAGAAAAATAAGTAACTAAGGCCCCTTCTACACAGCTATATAAAATCCACATTGAACTGGATTATATGGCAGTGTGGACTCAGATAACCCAGTTCAAAGTGATGTCAAGCCCAAGATTCATCTCCCCCCTCCAGCAAAATCTATGAACTCTGACAGAGTGCTGCATTTAGACCAGTGGTTCACAACCAGTAGTCCGCAATAACTAAAATATGGTCTGCGGCCTCACCGTTACTACACTGTTGCAACAAGAGCGACTGGTTTTCCGAAACCTCTTATACTGCCAAGGCTTATTAAATATGGTTTTCTGTGAGTAAGCAGATAGTGACTACTCAATAGCTTATGTTCTGTATCAGAAACTAGAGCTGAAGTGGTCCATCCAATGCAATTTTCTGAATTAGCACCGCAAATAGTCAAACTGAATCTAAAGTTGACCAAAACCTGATTCATAATCTTTTGGGTACTAATGTTGGAGAGTGGTCAGAGTGGTCCCTGGTCAAAAAAAGGTTGGGAACCACTGATTTAGATCATGGTGGGAAGTCCCAATGGCTTGCCAGAGGAAGACCAAGGAAGACTTGTATTAAAAGTGTTGTGTTATTAACAATTTTTCCACTTTCACAAGGTCCCTGCTCCAAAAGTTGTAGGCTGCAATACTGTTCCCAAATACAAATGGATAAAGAAGGAAGAAGCCAATGTGGCAGCACTTCTAAGAGCAAGAGTGCATCTACACTGGAGAAAATAATGCAATTCAGCACCACTTTAACTGCCAAGGTTCATTGGTATATAGTCCTAAGTGTTGTAGTTTGGTGAACTTAGGCAGGGAAAATCAACAGCTTATAAAACTGCAACTCCCAAGATTCCATAGCATTTAGCCATAGCACATAGCAGTTAAGTGGTGTCAAACTGTATTAATTCTGCAGTGTAGATGAACCCTAACTAGTTTTTATTTTCATATAAACTTTCATGAATATATACCCACTTCCTCAAATGCAGTACCAATAGTGAATTCTCTGTCATTTTAAACCCACACTTACTTATGGAATTCTTAACTGTGAATGCTGCCTTGTTAAGCACATGTATCTAAAGCTTCTCTGTTCAAAGTATATAATATAATAGCATTCATTAATCAAGACATCAGACTTTCATTATGGTATCTGGTAGCATAACAAAATACCTGCAAAGAATACTCTCGCCCAAACTGGCCTTTCCTCTCATATGCTACTTTATGTGAGTTCTGATTTGTTGCCTTCAATTAATTCATAATTTTATAATTGTCGCTGACTAAAAGCTAACATTTTCCATCTGTATAGAGTTTAGGTACTAAAATGATGTACTCTGATAATTAAGAATAAAATTAAGTCTATACTTTTGCACTAATGTGTGTTTTTTGAAAAGGAAAAACGATTAAGGTCAGTAAATTAAAAGTAATATTTCAAGATTTCGTGAGCAAGCCATATGCCATCTGTCCTAGGGACTGTGAACTGAGAACTCTTGGGTCCTATTCCCATTTGAATTTAGGAAAAAGTGAAATCATGATTCTTTCTCAGTTCTCTGCTTATTCTCTCTATATACACAGGGGGTGCCTTTGCTCACTTGATGACTAATAAAATAATTATAAAATAAATTTAAATAATAACAAAGTGTAAGGAAGAAACACTTTAAAATGTACCAATTGTACCAAATTAAAGTTTATTAAAGACTAGCTTGGGGACCCGGCGTTGCCCGGGTTATTAGAGAAAGTGGGTAATGGCGGTTCTGTATGCCAAGTTTGGTCTTTATTGGTCTTTGGATAATGGCAGCATTATTTTCAGGAAGTGAGTGAAGGTACTTGAAGTCCCATCATCCATGGGCCATCCTCCTACAAACAGCAGCAGGATATAGAGTGGGTCATGGGGGCTTTGTGTGCCAAGTTTGGACTTTATCAGTCATTAGATGAGGGTGGCAGTGGTGTCAGTAAGTGAGTGAAGGTATTGCAAGTCCCATCATCCAAAGTCCATCCCCTTTCAAATTGCAGCAGGATGTAGAGTGGATCATGGGGGCTCTGTGTGCCAAGTGTGGTCTTGATTGGTCATTAGAAGGGGGTTGCAGCAATTTTGGAAGGGAGTGGAGGTACTTGAAGTCCCATCATCCATGGTCTGTCCTCCTCCAAACTGCACCAGGATGTAGAGTGGGTCATTGGAGCTCCATGTGGCAAGTTTAGTCTTGATTAGTCATTGGCGAGGGTCTCAGTGGTCTCAGGAGGTGAGCAACGGTACTGCAAGTCCCATCATCCATCTCCAAAGTTTTCCAAATAACACCAGGACGTAAAGTGGGTCATGAGAGGTCTATGTGCCAAGTTTGGTGTTGATCCGTCATTGGATGAGGTTTGCAGAGGTCTCAGAATGTGAGTGAAGGTACTGGAAGTTCCATCATCCATGGTCCACCCTTCTCCAAAACTGCAGCAGGATGTAGAGTGGGTCATGGGGGCTCTGTGTGCCAACTTTGGTCTTGATTGGTCATTAGATGAGTTTTGCAGTAGTCTTGGATAGTGGAGGTACTTGAAGTCCCATCATCCATGGTCTGTCATCCTCCAAACTGCTCCAGGATGTAGAGTGGGTCATTGAAGCTCCATGTGCCAAGTTTAGTCTTGATGAGTCATTGGCGAGGGTCTCAGTGGTCTCAGGAAGTGAGTGAAGTGACTGCAAGTCCCATCATCCATTGTCAAATTCTTCCAAACCGCACCAGGATGTAGAGTGAGTTATGCAGGCTCTCTGTGTAAATTGTGGTCCTGATCCATCATCGTTGGCAGTTGTAATGGTCTTAGGAAGGGAGTGCAGGTAATGCAAGTTCCATCATCCATGGTGCATCCTCCCTCAAACTGCACCTGGATGTAGAGTGCGTCATGGAGACTCAGTGTGCCAAGTTTGGTATTTATCGGTAATTGGATGAGGGTTGCAGTGGTCTGAAGAATTGAGCAGTGGTACTGCAAGTCCCATAATCCACGGGCCATCTCGGCCAAACCACACCAGGACGTAAAGTGGGTCATGAGAGGTCTCTGTGTGAAATTTGGTCCTGATCAGTCATTGGATGAGGTTAACAGCGGTCTCAGAATGTGAGTGGTGGTACTGCAAGTCCCATCATCCATGGTTCATAGTCCTCCAAACTGCAGTAGGATGTAGAGTGGGTGATGGGGGCTCTGTGTGCCTATTTCGGTCTGTATTGGTAGTGTTCTGACCCAGCCCCCGGCCTTTCCTTTCCTCTCTTTCTCATCTCGGAATGTTGGAATTGAGGCTGGCCAATCAGAGACCATATGCAAATTTCCTTCTCATGATTCCGTTTCTGTCATGAACTCTTTTCTCCACCAGGGGCTCCTCTTGAAGCTGGCCAATCAGAGACCATATGCAAATAGCACCGCTGCCCAGCCAATCGGAATGTTGGAACTTTCTGGCTGGCCAATCAGAACGCTGGCACATACACCGTCCGCCCTCCGCCCTCCGCCCTCCACAATTCCTCTGTCCGATACAAACACTCTTCTTTATTATATATATATATAGATATAGATTTACATCCCCCTCAGCAGAGATAATTAATTCAAATAAACTTTGAAGAAAAATCAGCTATTGTCGAGTGTCTGAAAGGAGTTGTTATTGTGGATTTAATAGTAGAATTATTGTTTCACTCAAAATAGTGGAAGTTTATACTCGCAGGTGAGAAAATTGTGAAGCCTGCACATAAGATAAAATTATAGATAGGATAAAATAGATAAAATTGTTAAGCTTGTAGATCCTAGATTCATCGTTGAACCTGGAACCCCAGGGCTCAGCGGTGGCCAGGGGAGCTTTTACAATTAAAATTTGTGTGCCAGCTGCACTCATACCTTGGGAAGTCTGACTTGGCCATGGTGGTCCACCCTCTTCCTACATACCAATTAGACTACTGCAACGTGCTCTACGTGGGGCTGCCCTTGAAGACTGCCCCGAAGCTTCAATTAGGCCAACGGTCAGCAGCCAGGTTGTTCACCGGAGCGGTGTATAGGGAACATACAACTCCTCTGTTATGCCAGCTCCACAGGCTGCCAATCTGCTGCCAAGCACAATTCAAAGTGCTGGTTTTAATCTTTAAAGTTGTAAACAGTTCTGGCCCAGACTACATGTCCGAACATATTTCCTGCTACGAATCATCAAGAAGTTTAAGATCATCTGTAGAGGCCCTGCTCTCGATCCCACTGCCATCACAAAAGCGATTGGAGATGAGAGACACGGCCTTCTCAACAGTGGCCCCCCATCTGTGGAATTCCCACCGCAAAGACATCAGATTGGCCACCTCCCTCCTGTCCTTTAGAAGGAAACTCAATACTTGGCTGTGGGACCTTGCACTTGATCATTGAATAGTGGCTTGTATGAAGAAGACATAAGCAATTTCGAAGTGACAATGAATTGATCCGGACCCAGATTTTAATTGGTGTGTTTTAATAACTATTTATTTAATGTTTTGTTTTAATGAATTTGTTGATTGTTTTTATCATTATGATGGCACCAAATGGTGTTTGCTGTGAGAAGGTGAGAAGGGCAGTGGACAAGAATATGAAATGAATGAATGGATGGATGGATGGATGGATGAATAAGGACAAGCATAAGAACAGATATGACATATTAACATGTAATCTCTATGTTTATTTGGAGATCTACACATCTAAACATCAAATATTCTATGTATGTAATATAAAGTGACTTCAGCTTAAGGACACCAAGTTGTTAATTACACCCTTTATTAAATAAGTGCCATGACCAACAGAAAATACTTAAGGCCATCCAGTCCAACTCCCTTCACCAGGGCAAGAAAACCTAATCAAAGTCCTCCTGACAAAGAGCCATCCAGTCATAGATAGATAGAGATAGATACTAGGTAGGTAGATAGATATGATTAACACATACACACATATACAGTATCATAGATTTGAAAGGGACCCTTAAAGAAGGGCATGATATGTTGCATGTTCCAGGGTGGGCAAACCAGACACTCTCCACATCAACACGACAAAGAAACAACAAGAAACACTGTTCACCCACAAGCATAAAGAAATTACATATATTAGAAACCAACACTTTCTCCTTACTTTATTTTCCAGATCACCAGACTGGGCCACATAGAATCATAGAATCAAAGAGTTGGAAGAGACCTCATGGGCCATCCAGTCCAAACCCCTGCCAAGAAGCAGGAATGTTGCATTCAAATCACCCCTGACAGATGGCCACCCCTGACAGAGAGAGAGAGAGCAGTAAAGGGTAAATCGAAAAGGACAATCTAAGAGAGACTCAGATAACCCAGCTCAAAGCAGATATTGTGGGGTTTTCTGCCTTGATGTTGTGGGTTATAGGGTCCATAGACACTCTTGAGATGATTGTTTTTAATATATTTTGTGTTGAGATGAGGCAGAGAAGGCTTTGGCTGGAGAAGGCTACAGATAGATAGATAGATAGATAGATAAGATAGAGAGACAGAGAGAGAGAGCAGTAAATGGGGGAATTAAAAAGGACAATGTAAAAGGGAGCCCTCTTTTGCTCTAAAGCCCTTGCACACAGCCCTATGGACTCAGATAATCCAGTTCAAAGCAGATATTGTGGGGTTTTCTGCCTTGATATTCTGGGATTTAGGGCTGTGTGGAAGGGTCCATAGACACTCTTGAGATTATTATTTTTAGTATATTTTGTGTTGAGATGAGGCAGAGAAGGCTTTGGCTAGAGAAGGCTATAGATAGATAGATATAGAGATAGCAGTAAAGGGGAAATCAAAAAGGACAATCTAAGAGGGAGCCCTATTTTTCTCTAAGGCCCTTCCACACAGCCCTAAATCCCAGAATATCAAGGCAGAAAATCCCACATTATCTGAGTGTGGACTCAGATAACCCAGCTCAAAGCAGATATTGTGGGGTTTTCTGCCTTGATGTTGTGGGATGTAGGGCTGTGTGGAAGGGCCCATCAGCAGAGGGAGGGAGGCTTGGGAGGGGAGTAGGCCTGGCCTCGCGGAGGCGGCGCCGCTCGGTTTCCATGGGAACGGGCTGGAAGCCCAGCCAGCGCGCGCATCGCTCTTTTGGCGAGCGGCGTTCCCCCTCGCGCTGCCTTCCTTCGCTGCTGCTGCTGTTGCTCTTGCCGTTGCCGCCGCCATGTTGATGCTGGGCCGAGGGCTGGATGCCCGGTAAGCGCTCCGTGGAAAGGGAAGAGCTAGAAGGAGAGGGAAGCGCGAGCCTCTCCGGGTGGAAGGGATGCGGGGCGACAGTTTAACCCCTTTGGTCGGGCCTTCATCCGAGAGGCCAAAGAGATCTGACTGTCGGCCTTCAGGCCTGTGAGGGAGCCGCCTCTTGCCTGCGCATGCGCCGTGGAGGCTTTCCTCCATCGTATTCCATCTGAACATTAGGAAGAACTTCCTGACTGTGAGAGCCGTTCACCAGTGGAACTCTCTGCCCCGGAGTGTGGTGGAGGCTCCTTCTTTGGAAGCTTTTAAACAGAGGCTGGATGGCCATTTGTCAGGGGTGATTTGAATGCAATATTCCTGCTTCTTGGCAGAATGGGGTTGGACTGGATGGCCCATGAGGGCCAACTCTTTGATTCTATGATTCTATTCGGGTTCCTCTCTGCCCTGTAATAATAACAATGTCGTTTGACGCCCCCGCCAGGGCGCTCAGTGCTATGGGCTCAAGGAAGTTGAGGTTTGGCTGAGAAGGGCAAACATCATGTAAAACTACAACTCCCAGGATTCCGTAGCCATGTCAAATTTATTTATTTATTTATTTGGGGTTCTTTTACCTCGCCCTTCTCACCCCGAAGGGGACTCAGGGCGGCTTACAAAAGCAAAGGCACAATTTGATGCCTGCATCACAAAACAATCATACACATAATTACATCAATTCACAGTTAACAACAGTTCATGCATTATAACCATAAAATCAATAAAACCAATACAAACCCAATTCTTCCTCCTACATGGTCAGCGTTCGCTAACTCATAGTTCTAGTTTTCCGTTCCACTTCGTCAATCCTGTTGGTCTTACTCGCCTGATTGTTTTATTTAATTGCCAGACTGCCCAAAGGCCTGGTCCCATAACCACGTCTTCACCCTCCTCCTGAAGGAGAGGAGGGATGATGATGCCCTGATTTCCCCTGGAAGTGAGTTCCACAGGTGAGGGGCCACCACTGAGATAGCCCTGCTCCTCGTCCCCACCAGTCTCACTTGTGACAGTGGTGGGGTCGAGAAGAGGGCCTCCCCAGATGATCTCAGACTCCGGGGTGGGACGTAGATACGTTCGGACAGATACACTGGACCGGAACCGTACAGGGTTTTGCAGGTCAAAACCAGCACCTTGAATTGTACTCAGAACTGAACCGGCAGCCAGTGGAGCTGGCACAGCAGGGGGGTGGTATGCTCCCTGTATGTCGCTCCGGTGAGCAGTCTCGCTGCTGCTCGCTGGACTAGTTGAAGTTTCCGAACAGTCGTCAAGGGCAACCCCACGTAGAGAGCGTTGCAGTAGTCTATTCGGGATGTAACAAGAGCCAGATCAGACTTCCCAAGGTACGGGCGCAACTGGTGCACAAGTTTTAATTGCGCAAAAGCTCTCCCAGCCACCGCTGAGACCTGGGGTTCCAGGCTCAGCGATGAGTCCAGGATCACACCCAAGCTGCAAACCTGCGTCATCAGGGGGAGTGCAACCCCATCCAGCACAGGCTGTAACCCTATACCCTGTTCGGCCTTATGACTGACCAGTAGGATCTCTGACTTGTCTGGATTCAATTTCAATTTGTTAGCTCTCATCCAGTCCGACACAGCAGCTAGACTCCGATTCAAGGTCTGGACAGCCTCCTTGGTGACAGGCGAGAAGGAGTGACATATCTGGACATCATCTGCGTAGAGATAACATCTCAGTCCGACAACTCCACTGACTCCTAATACATTTCAAAAATAAATGGCATTTGTCTTTTTTCAATGTTTATTAGGTTATATGCTCCATCATTTTGTATTATTATATGTATGATATATATTTTGTATTATTTGTATCAGATGTTTGCCTTTTTATGTGTATATTGCCCTGAGTCCTTCCAGGGAGAGGGCAGTCTAGAAACAGATTATTATTATTATTATTATTATTATTATTATTATTATTATTATTATTATAAAATACTTATTCAGCTATATCCATTATTAATATGGTACATTTTATATCTAAATGTCTGTTTTTAACTTCACTTTAAACAAGCAAAGATTAAACTGCAGGTATTCTCAACTTTGTAGCCTGATATCATGTTCTCTCCTTCTTTGGAAGCTTTTAAACAGAGGCTGGATGGCCATCTGTCAGGGGTGGTTTGAATGCAATATTCCTGCTTCTTGGCAGGGGGTTGGACTGGATGGCCCATGAGGTCTCTTCCAACTCTTTGATTCTATGATTCTCTGACCTTTCTGTTTTAACTTTTTTTGTCTAGGGACAATCAGACAAAACAAGCACGAGAAGCTGTAACAAATGTGGAAAAACATTTTGGAGAACTGTGTCAAATATTTGCAGGCTATGTACGAAAAACCGCCAGACTACGAGACAAAGCAGATCTTCTAGTAAACGAGATACATGCATACGCAGCTACAGAGACCCCAAATTTAAAGCTTGGGCTGAAAAATTTTGCAAATGAGTTTTCCAAACTTCAGGATTATCGCCAGGCAGAGGTATATAATTTAATTTGCACACTTTGTTGTGTAATATTAGTATCTCAAGTTATTGACTATTTTTTGTGTGCATTCCTTTAAGCAGTTTAGACTGAACAGATGGAATCAATAATAAAGTCCCTGTTACAACATTCCAATATTTGCAAAAAGAAATGGATGAGTGTGAAGCAATGAGCAAGTTGACGAGCTTTTAACGTTGATTTCTGTGTTGTTCTGAATCCAACACTAGGAAACAACAATATCTGTTAATAAATCAACCAGAGCAAACTCTTTAAGATATAACAATTGCTTTTTCTTCTACTAATGACAAGGTATTTTTCAATTTTGCTGCATCTACACAAATCAAACTTTTATCATGAAACATTATCTGGCCCAGTTGATGAAGCTAATAGTATGTTGTATCTTAAATTCCCGTTCATTTGATTTTGATGGATTAATGGAAAAAGAAATGAGAAACTATTGAACATAGTTCTCCTTCTATGTGTTGTTGTTGTTCATTCGTTCAGTTGTCTCCGACTCTTTGTGACCTCATGGACCAGCCCACGCCAGAGCTCCCTGTCGCTGTCACCACCCCCAGCTCCTTCAAGGTCAGTCCAGTCACTTCAAGGATGCCATCCATCCATCTTGCCCTTGGTCGGCCCCTCTTCCTTTTGCCTTCCACTTTCCCCACCATAATTGTCTTCTCTAGGCTTTCCTGTCTCCTCATGATGTGGCCAAAGTACTTCAGCTTTGTCTCTAGTATCCTTCCCTCCAGTGAGCAGTCGGGCTTTATTTCCTGGAGGATGGACTGGTTGGATCTTCTCACAGTCCAAGGCACTCTCAGCACTTTCCTCCAACACCACAGCTCAAAAGCATCAATCTTCCTTCGCTCAGCCTTCCCTAAGGTCCAGCTCTCTCATCCGTAGGTTACCACAGGGAATACCATGGCTTTGACTAGGCGGATCTTTGTTGCCAGTCTGATGTCTCTACTCTTTACTATTTTATCGAGACTGGACATTGCTCTCCTCCCAAGAAGTAAGCGTCTTCTGATTTCCTGGCCACAGTCTGCATCTGCAGTAATCTTTGCACCTAGAAATACAAAGTCTGTCACGGCCTCCACATTTTCTCCCTCTATTTTCCAGTTGTCAATCATTCTTGTTGCCATAATCTTGGTTTTTTTTATGTTTAGCTGCAACCCAACTTTTGCGCTTTCTTCTTTCACCTTGATTAGAAGGCTCCTCAGCTCCTCCTCGCTTTCGGCCATCAGAGTGGTGTCATCTGCATATCTGAGGTTGTTAATGTTTCTTCCAGCAATTTTTACCCCAGCTTTGCATTCATCAAGTCCCGCACATCGCATTATGTGTTCTGCATACAAGTTAAAAAGGTTGGGTGAGAGGATGCAGCCTTGCCATACGCCTTTCCCAATCTTGAACCAGTCTGTTGTTCCGTGGTCAGTTCTTACTGTTGCTACTTGGTCCTTGTACAGATTCCTCAGGAGAGAGACAAGGTGGCTTGGGATGCCCATCCCACCAAGAACTTGCCACAATTTATTATGATCCACAGAGTCAAAAGCTTTTGAATAGTCAATGAAGCAGAAATAGATGTTTTTCTGAAACTCCCTGCCTTTCTCCATTATCCAGCGGATATTGGCAATCTGGTCTCTCGTTCCTCTGCCTTTTCTAAACCCAGCTTGAACATCTGGCAACTCTCGCTCCATGTATTGCTGGAGTCTTCCTTGCAGGATCTTGAGCATTACCTTATTGGCATGAGAAATAAGGGCCACTGTACCGAAGTTGGAGCAGTCTTTCGCATTTCCCTTTTTTGGTATGGGGATATAAGTTGATTTTTTCCAGTCTGATGGCCATTCTTGTGTTTTCCATATTTGCTGGCAAATGGCATGCATCACCTTGACAGCATCATCTTTTAAGATTTTAAACAGTTCAGCTGGGATCCCGTCGTCTCCTGCTGCCTTGTTGTTAGCAATGCTTCTTAAGGCCCATTCAACCTCACTCCTCAGGATGTCTGGTTCTAATTCATTCACCACACCGTCAAAGCTATCCTCAATATTATTATCCTTCCTATACAGATCTTCTGTATAGTCTCGCCACCTTCTCTTGATCTCTTCAGTTTCTGTTAGGTCCCTGCCATCTTTGTTTCTAATTGTTACCTTTATATATTACATGCATTCTATTGCTACTTTATGTGAATTCTGTATCTGTGTTTGGTACAAATTTTATATATATGATTGTGTTTTTATCTGTGTAATTAATTATATATATTTTATGTTTATGTGTTTTTGACTTTGTTATACCCTGCCTCGAGCCACCTGGAGAGGCGGGTAATAAATCAATTATTATTATTATTATTATTATTATTATTATTACTATTATTACTATCATCATCATCTTAATATTATAAATTAACATATATTTCCTCAGCATTATAAAAAGGCATTTGTCCTGACACCTCAGTTGTTTTGCAATTTAATCTATCACTTAAACATTAATCATCAATATTAAGTAAGGAAATGCACAGTTTAAATATGTGTCGTACTGAGAGCCAGTTTGGTTTCCTTATTCAGAACTTGAGGTATTCTCCAACCATTAATTGTTTTGTCCATTTCCCTGATATTGAAGTTTCATAGCCAAGGTGATTTGTTAAAATTATTGTTCATTACTTCTTCTTACAGGTAGAAAGACTTGAAGCTAAAGTAGTTGAGCCTCTGAAATGTTATGGGACAATCATAAAACTTAAAAGAGTAGGTGATGGATTTTCTTTTTCTTTATATATTTCAAAGTATTTCCTTTCTGAGAAGATAGATCTCGAAGCATCTAAGCATTGTTTTAAGTATAAAAACATCAAATAAATCAGATCTTGTATCTGCAAAAAGAGCATTTGATTACATTTTCCAGACATGAACCTGGTCTTATCCACTGAAGCTAAATGGCATAGAATTCAAAAAAGCCAGGCCTCCTTTTATACAATGGCTACATTTAGTTATTCTATCTTATCTTAATAAAAAAACAAATGGGAAACAGAGACCATTTGAAGTACAAACAAATTAATCCAGAAACTTTTAATTAATGAATTTCCTGGTTTCCAAGCTATGAAACTAACATTACCAACATTATATCACACTGAAATATTAAATTAACTTAAAATCATAATTTTCTTGTGATTACTGTTGTTTCCTTACTTGCACAAAATTGTGATTAAATAGAGACTTCCAGGATTGCTAGCTTGCACTGTAGTAAGATAAATGGCCTATGTGAGTGACATATGTTTTCATTTATTTATTTATTGCCATTAAAGGGAATCTGACATATAAGTAAAAATAGGTCAGTGAATACATTTCTAATTACTAGTTGCTGAAGAACATCAATAGGAAAGAGCTATTGCTTTTATGTGGTGCTTGTGAGTAGCTGGGTTTTTTTAATGTAGGTATATTTAATTTGGAAGCTGTAATGTTTGGGTGCAATATATAATCTAATTTATTAATACTCTAAGTGCATGCCTTTTTATTAGATAAATTTAAACAGCCAAGCCTTTTGGGACAGTGCAGTAAGGCAATAATAGGAAACCCACTTCGCAGATCGGAGCTGACATGGTGTTTTGAGATGGTTTTAAACAACTGATTTTAAAGTAGATATAACTGATTTTAATGTTCGTGTATATTTATAGTTATTTTATGTTCCGGCATTGAATACTTGCCGCATATATGTTGTGCTCCGCCCTGAGTCCCCTTTGGGGTGAGAAGGGCGGAATATAAATGTTTCAAATAAATAATAAATACTGTGTTGATTAGACTAGTACATTAGTTATCAAGAACTCTCAAGTTTTTTAATCTGTACCTTTATACATTGTATAGTTTTAAAAGTTGTGAACGGATTCGGATCTCAGTCTTGAAATAAAAACAAGGTAGAAATAAGAACAATAGTAATAATATTGTCTGAAACACTCTGTTGCAACCCAGATTCTATCTTATGAATATAATTGCAGGAGGATCTCAAAGCAACGTTAACGGCAAGGAATCGAGAAGCAAAACAGTTGTCTCAGCTTGAAAGGACACGCCAGCGAAATCCATCAGATCGGCACATTATTGTATCTTTTGCACACAACTAAGTAACAAGTAGACTGTTTACTTTTAAAACAGTGTGTGTGTGTGTGCATGCAGGAAATCCCTTCACAGCCACTTGTCATCTCTCCAAATATTCTGTGGTTGTTTAGAAGGAATTATCAAACAGTGAGGCTCTTGAAAAAAAAGGCTAGAATCTTTTCTTCCTACTATTTTATTGAAAGCTGATTTTTTTTCTTTAAAAAGTAAAACAAGCAATTATTTCTATGAATGTCTTATAAAACCCAGTATATATGACTTTGTGTACTTTAAATATCTCAAAAAACATTTTCCTTAATTTGGTACTCTTTCCGTCACTGCTAAATACAGTCTCAGGTAGGTCTTCTATTAGAGAAAACACAAAAGTTTAGCACGGATACTTTTACTTTATTTATTTATTTGTACTCTTCTGGGTGAGTGGATCGTACACCAGCTGTATCTTTATTATAATTGGTTGCTGTCGTGCAGAGAGATGTTATTGGTTGCTGTTCATTAAAAATTCATTACTGCTAAAAACTTTTGATCCAGCGAAACAATAAAACGTAGGAAGTGAAAAGTCTGGTATTATTTTCAGTTCTACTCTTTCTTGTTTCACTAGATAAAATGTTTTTTGCATTATTGGATTCTTCATGAACTATCATGTTTTTTTAAAAAAAAATCTTTTGACAAATGAAATGAAATAGCCTTTCACTTCCTCTCTGGAATATAAGAAAGTAGTGTAATGTCAAGCAACAATGAAGCTTATTGTTTCTTCCATGCATGCAATGATGTTTTCCATACGCTACTGTCCTTCGCTGTTCACACTTCCTCTTAGTGTTTAAAATTCCTCATCAAAAACTACCCTTAGTATACTATAACCACACCAGCCATTTGTAGTAAATAGCTGTTTTCAATACTAGTTTATAATGTAATCATAAACCTTTAAAGTCCTAAGTTTTTGCATTTACCTAATGATATTTCTTCCATCATTTTCCTTTCTGTTTCCTCTGCAACATGTTATAATTCTGTCAGCGTCTTTGTGTTTTTATCTTCTGTGCTACCTTTGGAGTGTTTTTTTTTTCTGCAGCATGCTTGATCTTGAAACCAACTCACCTTTCTAAACTTACTTCTTCTGTATTTAAACTATCTATTATTAGTTATCTTTGTGATTTGTGCAGGAGCCTTCTCTGCACTATTCTATTCTCAACTTTAAGATCACTTAATGCAGAAAGATGAATCTATTGCTGACAGCTAGTTTTATCTGTATTGTATTTTAAAGTTGGTTGTATTGTTTTAATCTACTGCTGTAAACCGCTCCAAGCCAAATTGGGAGTGGCGGTATACAAGTCAAATAAATACATAAATAAATAAATCTACATGTGATCTGTGTTTTAAAATTGAGCAGTTTTATTTTATGTGTGTTAGTAGTGGTTACTGTTGTAATTTCCTGTGTTACTGTTTTATATTTATGTACCATTTTATGTTGTATGCTTCACCTTGGAGTGCCTTTGTAAGCTGCCCCAAGTCCTTTAGGGAGATGGTGGTGGGATAAAAAAAAGTTTATTATTTATATTATTTATTATAGATTATTCTGTACTTGAAAATCTTCTGTACTTGAGAATTTCTGAATGAATGGTTCTTCTTTCAGTTAATGTTTAATTGTTCTTCTTTCAGTTAATGTTTAAAACCATACACATAAAACCTGATTACATTTCTGAAATATTATCCTAGAAAAGAAGCTGCCGGTGGCGCAATGGGTTAAACCCTTGTGCCAACAGGACTGAAGACCAACAGGTCAGAGGTTCAAATCTGGGGAGAGTGTGGATGAGCTCACTCTGTCAGCTCCAGCTCCCCATGCGGGGACATGAGAGAAGTCTCCCACAAGGATGGTAAAACATCAAAACATTTGGGCATCCCCTGGGCAACGTCCGTGCAGATGGCTAATTCTCTCACACCAGAAGTGACTTGCAGTTTCTCAAGTTGCTTCTGACACACGCAAACACACACAAAAAAATCCTAGAAAAAAATGTGTAAACCCATTTCCAGAAAACTTCTCATAATGTTTTCCCTATAGCATCCTACCAGCTTTCTGCTGCACATTCACAATTAACTTGAAACAATAACAAAACTTCATTAGGGTATTAGTAACTTAGCATACGTTTCATAAGGTCTGCTATGTTTCTCAAATCTTAAGAAACATATTTCAGTAGATAATTACTTTATTTTGGTAAATGAAAATTGTTGTAATTTCCATTTGAGTACAACCTAATACATTCTAAATAAAAGTTAAAAGCTACCATGTATTTAAGAAATAATTTATTATTTATTTACATTTTAAGGCTGAAAGTGAATTACAGAGAGCTTCACTAGATGCCACTCGAACAACTAGACATTTGGAAGAAACCATTGACAACTTTGAAAAACAAAAAATAAAAGACATAAAGGTTTGTATTTAGTTCAGCTATAAAGCAATAGCCCTAGATTATCTGAAATACATATTGATTGGGTTGTCAGAACAATTTGCAGTCAAATCTATTAAGATGCATGGACCAACCTACTCACATATAGAAGGTTATTGCACAGAGCATTTGTCATGAGAACCTAAGAGAACATTAGTGGATTTCACAGATAGCATGCAATTCTGTAAAATGGGTGGTGGTGGTGGTGAAACAGTGTTCATTGAAGGCAAGCTCCTTTTAAGACCATCAGATAAATGTTTTTCCTGGTTTTTCCATTTTATAGATAAAATGAGATGTTAGTTTGATGCTGAATGGAAGGGGCTAACACAGCCTTCCCTAAACTGATGCTTTCCAGATGGGTCACTTCACAAGCTCACATCATCTCCACTCAACATGGCCTGTTGGCAGTCTGGCTTTTGACAATGGCAGCAAGCCATGCACTGTTTAATTACAGTAATAGACTTGTAATCCAATTTTAATGTTTTCAGGTCATGCATATCCTACTAATTCTACCAAATTCTAAGTACCTGGACAAACTGAGCAGTAACCGCTCACCAAGAATAGCTTTGGGTAGACCAGGGCTTGGGAAATTGGCCCTTCAGGTGTTGACCTCCAGTGGCATGCCTTGATTTATTGGGTAGTTCATTAAAATCTGGAAGGCTGGATATTCCCTATCAGATGAATACTAGTCCATAGTTGTACATTCATAATGGGGAATACTTCTAGCATGGGGGCAGAGATTACAGTGGGGGTTGCCATCTTGGATGGAAGTTCACAAATCTGGCTCAATGAAGGAATAAGGGTTGGTTTCAGATGAAAGAGAAATGACTTCCTACAAGAAGACCTTGTGCTCTAACTGTGCAGGTGCTACTATATATAAACCATATGTAAACCTTCTTCAATGTAACCAATCTACATCATGATAATTCATGTACAGATTGCCATTAAACTATATCAGTAACTAGAGAAAAATGGCAACTAACATGTAACTTTTTATCTTATTTTCAGAACATATTTTCAGAATTTATAACAATTGAAATGCTCTTCCATGGAAAAGCCTTAGAAATTTACACTGCTGCCTTCCAGAGTATACAAAATATTGATGAGAATGAAGACTTACAGGTAAGAGACCAGCTGCATTGCATGCAAGGTTGCACTGTAGAAACATCATGACCGTAAGCCAGACAGGTATATTTCTGCACGGTTTCATGCAATATTGAATTCAAAACTTTTTTCTGTAGCTCCTGTGGTTTTCACACAATTGGGTCTATTGTTCAGTAAACATGTTTGAGAATGCCAGCAGTGTATGTAGTTGTAGTCTTTTAGTGACTTATCAGATTGCTTAAAATAAGAATATTTTGAAATAAACTAAATATTACATGCAGTGTTGCCCCAGCAGACCTCTGCATAAATATATATAACAAACAGGTTCCTCCTAACCTTTATTTTTCCAATCTAAATTTGTTCTGGGAGGTTGTTCAATCCACCCAAATCTATCCTGCTAACATAAGCTGTTCATTTTCCTATTGAATACACCCTGTAGCATTATAAATTAGGATGTCCTTCGAAGGACATTTCAGAAGTAATATATTATTTTAGATTTTAAAAACTGCTTTAAATATAAGGATATGGGCAGAAAAGTGATACAGAAATGGTCCTTGTAACACATATTTTATAAACATTAGTTTAATGTATATTCTGAATGAAAACTTGTTTAAACAGGTGTTTCGGAGTTCACTATATCCACCAGACCATCAATCACGTTTGGACATTGTACGTGCCAATTCAAAGTCTCCTCTTGAGAGAACTAGTTCATCCAAACATTGCACTGGAATTGTTCAGGTAGGATAGAAAGTTTGAATACTTTCCTATGTTGCATTCTTTGAATTTCCTCAAGAGTATAAGCTGGCTCTTGTTTCTTAAAATGAACTGTAAACACAGGAATGCTCAAAAGATATATAGCATGACTGTTTCTCCAGAACTTCTCAAAAGTTGCTGTGCATATCTAGCTGCCTTAACATCAGGATGAATGTGTTTCCATGCTTCCATAACCAAGACAGCTATCTTCATGGATCCTGAGTTATTAGTATTGATACAAAAAATGAACTTTAAGTTTCTTGTGAAGTGAAACACCAAATCAGTCATTGCCGAGTGTGTACAACACAATGAGAGAAACACAGAAATAAAAGTGTTGTGTGTATGTGCCATTGTATCGAAGATGGGAAAGGGTTTTCTTTTTCCCTATCTACTGAGAAAGATAAGATCTATTTAGATCTCTGCTTTCAAAGTATTTTTGCTTTCTCTATCAGGGCAGAGAATGTTCTTTCTTTAAGAATGGTGTAGGAGGCCATGTGAAATTCAGACATATACTTCATGCTGTCCACAGGTTCTCCAGCCCCTTTCCATGATTACTTTCCTCCAATAGACCATATTTTTTCCTTTCTTCAAAAATCATGTTTTCAATGTAAAGTACTAGGTTTTCAGAATGTAAAGTACATAACTGCTTTCATGAAGCTTAATTCTATTTTCTCTTTAACCTAATTATCGAAATACTCTTGAATTGTTACATGCTCTGGTAGCAGATTTCAAGAAATCGGTTGAAAAAGGATGAAGACGAGGAAGACGAAGATTATGAGGATGAGGACGAGGATGAAGATGAGGAACTAGAAAGCACCAAGGAGGAAAGATAGTATTTGTCACCGGAATGTTTTCCCTGCTTTTTATTGTATTGATACTTGTTATTTAGATAGAAATCAGTCTGCCAAATATATTTCAATTAAAAGAACTGTCTACTTTAAGAAATACATTTGTTACTTGGCCACCTTGCAATTTCTTGATGCCTTGACGTTTAAAGGAATTATTGCCTTGGACATTAAATGCAAGTTGTATTAATGATTCTTTAATAAATCCGCATAAGGTGAGTAAGCAAGTTTGAGTTTATGATAGAAGTAGGGAGGGGAATTGTGTGGCCTTACATAGGATATTGGACCACAGCCCTAACTAACTTAGCCAATTGTGAGAAATACTGGAAGTTTAAATCCAGCATGTGGAGAGATGTATGTTTTTCAGAGTATTAGTATTCTTTTTTGTTTTTTAAAAAAATGTACATACACAATGGAACAATTTTCTAGTTTCCTTTAAAATTTTAGGCCAGTATATCATTTCTACATCTTCATTTGTAGCTTGCAGTTTGATTATGGAAGTCAGTTTAACAACTGATTCAAATACCATATTGGGTACTTGTGAAGGTGAATTCCAAGAGTAGGATTCCACATAATCAACTTTTCAACAGCCCAGAATGCACCTTCACTATCTATCTATCTATCTATCTATCTATCTATCTATCTATCTATCTATCTATACATATAATAAAAGTCAAAGTTTGTATGCGGCGGACAAAAGTGTGGCGGTGCGACGGGAGGAGTATGTGCCAGCGTTCTGATTGGCTGCCGCTGTGGTGCTATTTGCATATGGTCTCTGATTGGCCAGCTTCAAGAGGAGCCCCTGGTGGAGAAAAGGGTTCATGACAGAAACGGAGACATGAGAGAAGGAAATTTGCATATGGTCTCTGATTGGCCAGCCTCAATTCCAAGATTCCGAGATGACAAAGAGAGGAAAGGAAAAGGCCAGAGGGGGCTGCGTCAGAACATTACCAATACAGACCAGATTTGGCACACAGAGCCCCCATGACCCACTCTACATCCTACTGCAGTTTGGAGGAGGATGAACCATGGATGATGGGACTTGCAGTACCATCACTCACATTCTGAGACCGCAGTTAACCTCACCCAATGACTGATCAGGACCAAACTTGGCACATAGAATTCTCATGACCCACTTTACATTCTGGTGTGGTTTGGCTGGGGATGGACCATGGATTATGGGACTTGCAGTACCTTTGCTCAATTCTTGAGACCACTGCAACCCTCATCCAATTACCGATAAAGACCAAACTTGGCACACTAAGTCTCCATGATGCTTTCTACATCCTGGTGCAGTTTGGAGGAGAATGCACCATGGACGATGGGACTTACAATACCTGCACTCCCTTCCTAACTGCCAACAATGATGGATCAGGACCACAATTTACACAGAGAGCCCCATGACCCACTCTACATCCTGTTGCAGTTTGGAGGAGGATGGACCACAGATGATGGGACTGACAGTACCTTCACTAACTTCCTGAGACCACTGCGAGCCATATAAATAACTGATAAAGACCAAACTTGATATACAATTCCTTTCTCTAATAACCCGGGCAGCGCCGGGTCCCCAAGCTAGTAAGTATTAAACATGGCATTCTGTGTGTTGGTGATGGAAAACAGTAACTAAGTGGAAGAGGTATGTTAGTTGCCCTCCTAAAGAACCGCTAAACATAGGGGGAGAAGAAAATGGGATCCCATGGACATTAGGCAAAGCTGCAGATAAAAACCACAGCCTGTCACTTTAATGTATTAGGCCTCCGACCTAAATCCAGACCTTTGTCTAGAAAGCCAAGAGATGCAAAACAGAAAATATAGTGGACTTGGAAGGAAATCTGATTTATACTATTTATAAATAGTTTCTATATAACCTTAAAATTTTTCAGTTGCCTGCCTCTGGCAAAAAAAAATCCATGTTGATCATAGAATTCACATCACCAGTTTTTTCTGATTTCTGTTAAATCTCCAGGTGGCTAGGCATATTTGGATGTTGAAGGGGTTCCTGCATTAACAAATCCTGGTGTTCAGGACAGTGCCATTGGGCTGCCAGGGTAGGTACATGAGGTCTGAAAACCAGTTTCCCAAGTCAGTAAGGCACAGTGAGATTGACTTGAGACTTCTTCCTAACCACCTTGAATAAGAGAAAGGGGGAAGTCAAACACAAGAACCTGTGCCACTGGCACTATCGAGCATCCTTTGTGCCTGGACAGGGCAGTCTGGTGGCGCTTGCGATTTGTCAGCAACACTGCACAGAATATGAACCTATCATGTTGGGAAAATACCATGTTTCCACAGTCATGAGTCTCCAGAAAAATTCAACCTAGAAATTGATGATTCCCTGGACACTTTGCACTGAAAAGGATAGGACTGTTCTCTCAGATTATTGGAACAGGAGAAATCTTCCTGTAGAATGAGACTTGATCTATATTTTTAAAGTTGAAATGTGTGGTTGTGCTGTCTGTGGGAATCAGTAGATGTTTCCCCTTGAACAAGGCAGCAAAGTGGAGATCTAGATGGGCCACTCTCAGCTCCAATTCATGCAGTTACCTCCAAGTCCCTGAATCTTCCCGGTCAATGAGGTCCTCAATCCAGAAGACTGGCATTTATACTTACTGTGATTTTGGGGGGCTCACCAAATGGAGAGCCCTTCTGAAGATTAGACAAGTGGGAATACAATGGTACTGTGTGACCTGATATGAAAGGAGCAATAATGTATAGCTATATATTGGGGTCATTGATTGATGTGACTGCAAATACCACTGGGGGGGGGGGGGGACTTGGGTGGAATTTGGGGCAAGGTACAATCTGAAGCATGAGGCTAAGAAATCTAAGGCCATGAAAACACTCAGCTTAGAAAACACTTTGTACCTCTGAATCCAGATCGTTTCATTTCTTCTGAGATGTAAATCATGCTCTTAGCCATATCAGAGCCCCTGGGGGGATGATTGCCATACAAACACCTGGCTTTTCTTACTGTTTATCGAAAAATAATGAGACGGAAACCAATTCCTTCTCACATTTATATCCTGCTAAGTTCCCTGAAAAGACATGTCTTTCACAAGCACATCATCCAGGTATGAGTACAGATGTATGCCCTGCAAACTTAAGTGTGCCACTAAGACCATAAATCGTTTGGCAAATACCCTCAGAGCTGAGGCCAAAGCAAAAGGCAGGGCAGGATGTACAACTGAAAATGATAGCCACCCTAAGGAATCCTGTCTTGGTAATAGGAATGTACAGATATGCTTCCACAAAGTCCAGCAAAATAAGCAAGTATTGTCTTTGTAGTACCAATATCCAGGTCAGCATTTCCATTACCAAACTGTGGCATATTACAAGATCCATCTCTCTGGTTGTTAAAGAGAATCATGCCTTCCACTGGAGGTACCTTAACATCAGAACTTCTGCCTCCATTCTTCAGGGCAGGGGTCATCAAACGTTTTGAGCAGAGGGCCAATTCACAGTCGCTGACTGCTGGGGGGGGGCAGACTATAGATTTGGGGGGAAACAAACAAATGCCTATGCAAATTACAATATTAACAATACTTAAAATGAACAATTTTAACCAACATAAACTTACCAATATTTCAATAAGAATCGTCCTGAATCAATCTGTCAACATTTTGCTTGTGAAACTTAGTGGTTGCTGTCACAGGACGTCCAATTCTGTTTGTCGCACAAGTCAGATTTTCCCACCTCAACATCTTTAAACTTACTCACCCAATGACACATAGTACTCGCATCAACACAATCACCATAAACAGCTTGCATTCTCTGATGAACCTCCTTTGGGGTGACACCTTCCACTGTGAAGAATTCAATAACTGCATGTTGCTTAAGTCACATTGACTGACTATCTGTGCAGGGTTCCATACTTCGCACTTTAACAACACAATTGTTCAATGCTAAGGCTTCCCGCCAAAATGGAATTGTAGAGGAGAGTCTACTGAACAAGCCAATACATGCCGCATACCAGTACCGCCATCTGTTAAGGTACGAAGGTTGAGGCATTATTTTTCATTCAACCCTCGTAGGATTGTTGTGATTTTTTTTTCAAATTGTTTCAGACTTAGGACAAGCCTAAGTCTAAAGTTTGGGGCGGGGGCCTGGTAAATGACCTTGCGGGGCCACATTCAGCCTGTGGCCAGACTGGCCTGAAGAAACAAAGATCCCTTGAACTGTTAAAACCTTGTGATGAAAGGAAAATGACTAAAAGGACCTCTTAGATTAAATGTTCCTATTCCCTTTTTTAGTCATAATGGTTATTTCCTGCTTCTTGTCCCTAGTTTCTAGAATAATGCTTTTAAATGTATTGTTCTCAATTTATTCCTAGAATGTGCATCCACGTCCCAATGCTTAAGTCAGGTAGAGCATCTAGCCATCTTATAACACCACAGATTTTGCTGCAAAGGCAAGGAAGTCTTGGGTAACACCTGCCACAAACTGAAGAGTCCTGTAAATCTTGAAAAAAATCTAAGAGTTTGTAATACAAGTCTTCCCCCTGCAGTATGTCCACTATTTATACAGCATGGCATGTATAAATAGTGAATTAGCTGATGAAGCAGTGATTGCCAAAGCTACTGCCTAAAGTGCCTTCTTCAAAAAAAGTTCTGTTTGCTTTTCTTCAGCCTCCTTGAAAAAAACCTTTTGGGCCAAGGCCCTGAAACCAAGGAGGTGCCAAATGAATTCACAACGGTACCTTAAACTCCTCGATAGCAAGTTTATGTGATGAATAAAACTTCTGAGCCTCCAGAGGGGAAGTCAATTCTGACTTTACTAGTTGTAGAAAGACTGATGAAAAAGATCTCTCTCGCAGAAGACTTGTTGACTTAGGACTAAAGAACTCCTCTCATTCAGCTCAGTCTTCTAGTAGTGGACATTAAGGTCAGCCTTAGATGAGGAAAACCCCAACACTGTTTTGACAATGGGAACGAAATCCTCAGAATGAAATATACAGTAGTTTTATCTTGAGTGGAACCATGATTCCAACCATTCCTCCCTTCTTCACATTCTTAACTCATGTGGGTCCTCCTAGGAGTAAGAAATGAATACTGGAATCACAATCTGAATCTTCAGAGGAATGAATACAAGATTCTGCCTTTCTTTTGCAACTATGAGCAGAAGACAACCTTATCAGAATCTTCATTGTAGGACTGGGATCTCCAATGAGTAGGTCCCAGCAAGAGGGTTTGTAAATAATCCTATCTATGAAATGAGAGGAAAAGAAAGCAAGATTATAGATCTAATCGGACGTCAACAACACATGAGGCAAGCCAGGCAGAAGGAAGAATTGGTCTCTTAAGGTGGTTGAAAAGGAGGAGTCAACAAAGCCTGTTTCAGACATTGTTCTTTCCACCTGTTACTGGAAAGTGGTGGAAGAAACCCAGGTTGTGTGTATTCTCCTCTAGCCAAGAGAAAACCACCTTCATTCTGTAGCATACATGGCCAATAAGGAATAGTTTAGCTTAACCTTATTGCATCATCATCATTCTGCTTATTAAAACATGCAGATCTGTATCAGACATGATTTGCAATACAAAATAATGGACTGCAGGATGCTGGATGAATATGCTATCCAATCTCCCTCGCATTGCTTAAACTCAGGAGAATTCTGAATATTAAGTTAAAGTCACTTTTGATTGGACTATACTGATTATTCAAATTAAACGGAAAACAAAGCTCAGGATAAGCAAACTATGCAATACCCGTCTATTACCTTAACTAACTACTTAACTCACCCCTCATTTATTTTATGTATCCATGTCCTTTGTAGTTACAGCAAAATGTAATGTGGCAGCCTAAAAAACAACTACACAATATCCCAGAGTACTTGTAAGATATCAGTACAAACACAAAACAATCTATGCGTAATGTCAAAGTGTATTATCAAGAGAACATAAAATATTCTATTTACCAAAATCCCCAGTACAAAGCTCAATTCAGTGGTACACAGAAATCAAAAGGAGCAACCGCTCTCAAACATAACAGTTCTGGGTTTGGATAGGGATTCCACTGAGTATAGGCTTCAGGGATATATTCAATGCAAAAAGTCATATAAACCAAGTAAGTATAGAGTCATGAGGCTATATGTAAGCTGAAGACAATAATGGAGATGAAGCGTCACTCTCAAAACAATCTTCATGGAAAAGATCCAGCTCAAGTCCAGTGAAAAATGGAGCACTGCTTCTCAAAATAAGTCTTCAAAGAAAAGTCCCAATGGCATTCTTTAACAGGGGTGCCCGGGTATTTTTGTACCCTGTTTCGGGGAAAGAGATCCCCTTCTTCAGGAGTTGAAGTAATCAGCAACTCTAGTACTCTGCTAGTAGTAGTCTCGCAGTGTGAATGTACTACTAGCAGAGTCATTTGTTGTAAATACTATCTGGCATGATATAAGAGTCTAGAGTTGCTGATTACTTCAACTCCTGAAGAAGGGGATCTCTTTCCCCGAAACAGGGTACAAAAATACCCGGGCACCCCTGTTAAAGAATGCCATTGGGACTTTTCTTTGAAGACTTATTCTGAGAAGCAGTGCTCCATTTTTCACTGGACTTGAGCTGGATCTTTTCCATGAAGATTGTTTTGAGAGTGACGCTTCATCTCCATTATTGTCTTCAGCTTACATATAGCCTCATGACTCTATACTTACTTGGTTTATATGACTTTTTGCATTGAATATATCCCTGAAGCCTATACTCAGTGGAATCCCTATCCAAACCCAGAACTGTTATGTTTGAGAGCGGTTGCTCCTTTTGATTTCTGTGTACCACTGAATTGAGCTTTGTACTGGGGATTTTGGCAAATAGAATATTTTATGTTCTCTTGATAATACACTTTGACATTACGCATAGATTGTTTTGAGCCTAAAAAACAATCCAAAGCAAGACCATACATATTTCTTAATTAAAGGTAAAGGTTTTCCCCTGACATTAAGTCCAGTAGTGTCCAACTCTGGGGGTTGGTGCTCATCTCCATTGCTAAGCCGAAGAACCGGCATTGTCTGTAGACACCTCCAAGGTCATGTGGCCGGCATGACTGTATGGAGTGCCGTTACCTTCCAGCTGGAGCAATACCTATTGATCTACTCACATTTGCATATTTTCAAACTGCTAGGTTGGCAGTAGCTGGGGCTGACAGCAGGAACTCACGCCGCTCCCCAGATTCAAACCTGTGACCTTTTGGTCAGCAAGTTCAGCAGGTCAGTGCTTTAGCCCACTGCACCATCAGGGATCTTAAAAACGCTGGATACTAAAGTTTCAATGCTCCTCTAGCTATATAGGAAACCCATTTAAATAATGTATATGGTACTAAGAATATTTAATTTAGAATACAATTATGAGCTTTTATAACACTACAATTCAGGGTGGTAATATGTTATCCTTAGCTGCATGTAGTGATGGCTATGCCCACATATACACCACTTCCTCAGAGTGCAGGAATAAGGAAAGGTAAACAAAAATCAAGATGAAAAGTATTTCAAAGCCATTGTGTGTGTGCGCGCGCACCTTCAATAGTATAAGTTTCATAGTGTTTTTTTAAGATAAGCCTTTAAGGTTTTGAGGTTCTTTAAACCCATTATACACATAAAATAGATTGTTATCAATGAAATAATATTATAAGAGCAACTGTTTTAAAGAACAGTTTTGAGCAAGCAGATGATAGTCCTGTTAGCCTTCTGCAACAAATGCCATAAAAATATTTGTGGCGACTTAAGAGTAACCATTTCTTTTTCACATAAACATTTACAGATAACATCCCACTTCACAAGAGACATCATTTAAGAGCAAGGTACAACAGATCAAGGGGGAGTGGGTTTTTTTTCACATGCCTGATTTTCAAACGGTTTACAAGGGTAAGGCAGCGAAATCCTAGAGCAGTGGTTCTCAACCTGTGGGTCCCCAGATGTTTGGCCTTCAACTCCCAGAAATTCTAATAGTTGGTAAACTGGCTGGGATTTTTGAGAGTTGTACACCAAAACACCTGGGGACCCATAGGCTTAGAATCACTGTCCTAGAGGTTCAGCTATCCCAGAGCTTCGTAGTTTTAAAATTACATCCATAACTCCATACCTAAAAGAGTAACTGAAGTGACAGGGATACATATGTGTGGAATACTGCTGCTGAACCAAATGAAAATAAAACTTCACTGGAGTGCTATTTTTGTCTTCACATTTCACTGTATTTTTATATTGTGGCAGTCAAGACAAACAATACAAACAATAGGTAATTTAAGAATCACAAATTTAATAACTTATTACTTCCACAACTTCTGGAATATCCACCAATAAATGCATAGAAATATGCATGGATAAAATAGCCTGCATATCCAGTCATCTCGTAACAATACTGAAACTAAATATACTGAGAAAACAAAGTCCTTTCAAAAGCTACACCACATATAGGCATTTTTTTCATCTTTCAAGGTAAAAAGGTACACACATTTTGAAGTAATATCTTGGAACAGACAGGCTGGATAGGAAAGGATAGTCTAAGAAGGGTTTGATAAGCTTTCTTAAAAATCACTTAGGCTTATCAATACAAAGCTACTGTGCTATTGAATCTATAGAAAGAAAATTTGAATTCCCTTTACACAGACTCCAGGTTCTTTGTGTATTTTGTAGTAGTAAAACATTTTCCCCTGTGCTCATTTCTCCATAAACCCTTCCTATAACTAAACTATTTATTCTATGGTGATTTTTAAAACTACTCAATTTTCTTCTCAAAGCAACAAAATTCTGGAAACCTGTTTCAGGTCATCCGCTACGAATTGCACAGAAGAACTACACAGTGCAAAAAAAATGTATATCCTATGTTATCTTACAATGTTTTTCCTCTGTTAGAGCATATTCTGCAAGTGCTACACAGGCGAATATGGGATATATTCCCTATCAAAATGCAGCCCTGGTTCTTAAGATTCCAGATTGTACCAAATAAAAATAAAGACAATTTTCAATTAATACATTTTTATTTTAAAAGAAATGTTGAACAGGCATTAAAAGGGTACTCAAAATACCACTGAACATAAAAAATGGTCAAAAATTCAAGAAAAACTGTGGATCTTCTTGTTAACATACACAGGAAAACATTTTTTTAGCTCCAAGTGCAGCTATACTAAAATAATAAAGACAAGTTAGACATATGCATGCAATTATAGGATAAAAACAAAATACTTTCAAAGTCATGTTTTCATGAACTACCAAGGTGATCCAAAATTGTCTACAAATAACCCAACCAATAACGGCCAATAATGTTTTAAACAGTCAAATAGTAAACTTTTTTCTATGTGAAAATGTCATTTCTCAACATTAACAATGCAGATATCTTAAAGCTGCTTCATGGCCATCTCTTCATCTTTCTTATGTATATTTTAATTGATATTATATTTTGCTTTGTGAGTGGATTTATACAATTAATATATGCATACCATCTATGACCACATTTCTCTACTCTCTTCCATTATCTTCCACCTCCTCCATTCAATATTATCCACTCACTTATCTAGCATGTCTTCAAATTCATTCACTCTGGCCATCTTTTCATCTATACCAAGGTTAACCTAATTTTGCGTTCGCCAATTGGCCTATCATTTAATTCATTAACAGCTGCCATGGCTTCATTATAATTTACTAAGGCGATAACAGCTTCACCAGAAGGCAATCCATATTGGTTGTGTTGGATAGAAAGAGATTCTGGAATAATCTTATACCCATGAAAAAAATCCAGAATTTCATTTGGTGCTGCTCTAAATGGTATATTCTTTAATTTAATCAGAGTGAAGTGATTAGAACTACCACTGAAATTAGAATCTGACAAAAAGCGTCCACCTGGAAAATTTCCATGAACATCTTCACCAAAATCTGTAAATGGAGCAGAATCTCTAGATTTATCAGATATGGTGATAAAATCACTAGATGAATGTCTATAATCAGATGGATGCTTTATAGATGATCCACGCGAGACAGTTGTGTAAGCATGTTGACCTCTTTCATATGGACGAATATGATCCTGCACCTTTTCATCTGATACTGGTGAAACATTAATACCAAATTCTTGCATTTGCTTCTCAGATATACATCTCACAAGTACCTCTGCTCCCCAATACCGACAGCGATTTAAGCTTTCAGCTCTCAAAGCATCACCTTCAGTTCTGAACTTGACCAATGCTTCTCCCAGTCCATTTCCTTTGTCATCATAAAGCAAATGAACGTCATGTTCATCAATATAAAATCCTGCAAAAAACTTCTGGACTTCACCATTTGTCACATCATATGGAAAGTTTCTTACATATACACATGTTTTTGGATCAGAATATCTATCCCAGTCACATTTCTCATTTGCAAGGTAATGTCTTTCTGGGGATTTTTTAGTTTCAGAAAATCCCGCAAGCTCCATCACTGCTTCTTTGGAAATGGGGAAAAGTAAAATTTCTTGTCCACGAAGAAGGTGCTTGTGATAACCTAGTGCAGAAGAATAGGCTCTCATTGAGTTGAACATCACAACTGCATCTTTGTATGTTTTATTACCAGGTATCTTAAGGAATGTAATTTGATTGCTAAGTATATCTATGTCTTCAAAGAATTCTCTCAATTCTCTCTTCTCAATAAGAAATGGCAAATTTTTGACATGTATATAATGTTCCCTGTTATGAGGTGAATAAGACTGGGTTGAACCAGATATAGGTGAACGGGAGCGTGCTGTAATCCTCCTTGGTGGAGACCTTGAATGGGTGCGTGACATAACCCTCCTTGGTGGAGACCTTGAATGGCTGTGTGTTGTAACACTTCTTGGGGGAGACCTCAAGGTATGTGCCACAATCCTCTTTGGAGGAGATCTTGAATGGGCATGTGTCATCATTCTCCTTGGAGATCTTGAAAGGGTATGTGCCACAACCCGCCGCAGAGGAGACTTTGAACGGGTATGCCTTCTTGAGGACTGGTAGTCTGGGTCTCTTTCTTTATTCAAATCACGAGGAAACTGTTCATCACTGAAAGCCTGATGCATTTGTAATCCTTCTTTTTCAAGGCCCTTAATCCATGTCCCTTCATTAGAGCGATGTATTTCTATAAATCTGTTGCCCATATACTGTCTATCACGTTGCAACCCTCTTGTGGCATCAGTTGGTGTAGCAAATTTCACCAGACCATCTCCATTGTTTGACCCATTGGTTTTGAACATGATCACACCATCCACTTGTAAACCAGCAAAGAAAGTAAGTACGTCATCTTCCATTGCAGTGTAAGGCATACCACGTATGAATAAGTACAAATTATCAGAATTAGATTTCTTTGATGAGTAAGTTATCTGACTTAATTTACTCCTAGGATGATTATGACTTAATTTTGAAAGATTTGTATTGCTATTACGAGAGCCATTTGAATGAAGCCTGTCCTCAAATGGATCTTTAGAATCATAGCCAGATCTGCCAATTCCTTTACTTATGGCTGCAGCCATATTCGAAGAAACACCAGAGTTATTAGAAGGTGTCCATCTAGATTCAATTGTTTCTCTTCTACTGCGATCAAATCTTTTCTTATTGAGTTCTATCATGTACTGCATTTCTGTTTTGCTGCTGAGAAAAAGCTCAATACGTGAATTTTTAACATATCCCCCTGAACAATTCATTGCTTGCCGTGCATCTTCATCTGTTTCAAATATAACAAAAGCTTCTCCCTTTTCTCCTCCAGTGATATGTACACCTCCATCAGGAATATTCAATCCTGATAAGAAACGGCGAATATCTGCAGGACCCGCAACAACAGGAAGCCCCTGTAAACGGATGACTACAGCCATTCTGAGTTCAACCCACAGAAAAAATGACCTGTGGACAAAAAGATATACATGACAACAAGCCTTAATTACACTGGGAAAGTGCTGTATTTCAAGCTATACTATTTGACAGTATACTTGATTAAAGTATTCAAAATGGAAAACTCCTTCGTATGGAACCACGAGAGGCCTATTACTTCTCTACACGTGCTAACAATTAACATCTCAGTCTACAGCACTGGACTGTTCTACCAGTAATCCCAATCATTAAAGCAATAATTTCAGTCGCTCTAACTATGACTAACTATACGAAAGCTTTCACACTACGCTATAATCCATCAGAGATTAAATAACCCCTATTCCGTATTTTTGCTGTCTGGTATCAAAAGCATAGAAAACGTAACCGGAAAAGATGCCTCAGCACTTCCAAACAAAAATGAAACCACATCACACACTACCAGTAAATCAGCCTTCCTCATGATGAAGTTTATCTATCCTTTCCCCCTCAATTTTTTCCTGTGATTAGGATCCAACCATATCTCTTCCTTTTCCTGCTACAAGTTTGGAAGAAAAAACCTTGACCTGAGACAACAGAAGCGTTAAGCTTCTAGAAGCTTACCTGTTTCTTCTTGAAAGGTCTGATAAATTCTGTGAAATCAACTTAACTGTGGAAAGAAAATGAAACATAATTAATTGCTACAAAGTAGCTTTACATCTTATTGTCATTATTGTGGAATATCCTCAACCAGTCGGTCGCACGAAACCAGTGAGAAATAAAAATGAGTTGTTTTATGCGCAAATCCATTCTCAATCCAGAGATATATGCAAAAAATGAGTGGTAATGAATCCCAGTTGTATCTTGATTTGGAAGACATTATACTCTCGTGTTGGAATGACTTCAAAAAGTAATGAGAATTCTAGGTTATTCTTCAAGAGATCCAAGCATTGTTGAAGCACCGAAGAACCACTTGAAAGATGAAGCCTCATTAAAAAAATACAAATTTTTTCCAGTCCTCTTTCATTTGTGTCCTTCTGAAGACAGTGGCTTATTTTTCATCAACACCTTGCAAAGATTGTTATGTGCCTTGCCAAGATGGTTATGTTGCAAGAAAAATCCCTAAACCAGAAGTCCTATAAAATTATACTGATAACATGCGCTCAAATTTCCTCTCAAATTGTCATCACACCATGAATCCAGCAGAATCTTAAAACATTTTCATAGTTTAAAACATGGGCATGCCACAATGTATTAACAACGTTGATAAAATATATGTGTGCCCCTCATGGTGTCAGTATTTTCACAAGCTTCGAGAAATACATAAGACTGTAATGGAAAATGGCGATCAAATCATACGCAAGTTTATCTGGAAGGAAGTCCCACTGAGTTCACTAAATATTATCTAAATCATCTGTCCTCTGTTTACAAGAAAATATTTCAGTATCAATGCCCTATTAAAAGACAATTAATACAAGAACCCAAGTCATGTGGTGAGTGATAAACAAGATCAAGAAAGCTGAAGACTATTAGCCTTATGACTTCAAATATTCCGTTTTTGGATAATACTTTGAACAAACCTATTATACCCACTTGAAGCCATTGTATAAAATCAGTCTGGACTGGGTTTTTTTTTTAATCTTCCCAAGTTTGAAGTGTTTTAATCCATTTGCTTTCCAGAAGCCCAAGCTATATCATGGAGAAATCAATGGCAACATTTCCATTGATCTTAACAATCCACGGTTCAAAAACTCAATACAGCATTGTTATAGTTTCTCAACTGTGACACTATACAAGCTTATGACAACAAGTGCAACAAAATTAGTTACAACATGCATGCAAGGTTAGTTTTCAATACCCCTGAAGACCAAAAACAGATTGCCTATTTAAAAGCAAGTAAGGAAGTCTAAAGTATTAAAAAAATCAAATATGTTAAGGCCGGGATCCTATACCTACATACTTGTATCATTGAACTCAGCAGTGCTTGCTTGTGAGTAAACAAACAGGGTTACCATCTGTAACAGCTCTTGAAACTCTGGCCCCATCTACACTGACCATTTAATGTGGTTCAGAGCTAGCTTCAAACTGCAGCCAAACAACAAAGATCTATAAAAGTGTGCAAAGCATTCAGGCCTCAAACTGGTCCCAGCATTTCCTATGGAATCATCTGCACAGCACAATCACTTTTTTCAATACCAGTTTGAACCTATATTAAATGGTCAGTATAGATGGGGCCTCTGACAAGGGGTTGGGAAGGGAGCTGAAACAAATAGTTATTTGTGTGCTTGATCCAAATGATGTGTGTTATTTGAAAGTCCGAAGTAAAACATTCACAGAACAGATATTCCTGGCTAATGAAAACTTCCAGCCTTTTATGCCTGCCTATATGCAAATGTTAAGATTCCTGTTATTACGGGTGAATGCAGTCCTATCGTTGAACTTTGTTCATTACTAAAGCAAGACCTCCTCTAATCTTTTCAAACTGTGGTTTGTTGCAAAGAGAATCCTATTTTTCACCTGGAACAAAGAGCACGGCGGAATTCTGGGATATTCAGGCATAGTGGCTTCCACAACCCAGTCAAGAAAACAACAGTTACAGATTATGCTCAGATTGGAAAAAACATGGTTTCTTGAGCAACCATGCCTGCCCATTTCTTTTCCAAGGAAACATTGGTTAGGAAAGTGGCAAGGCAGCCTCCAAGATACAAGAATCATTTGGTTAAATAAAAGGAGAATCCTGTGTTGTTTTACCATTGCAGTTTCTGTATATTCCAGTCAAATCCAGCAGCATGCTCCTAAGAAAACCATTTCAGATTGATCCAGCACACTCCGAGAGATTCCCATATGGCGAACCGAGCACACACAGGAGAACATATAATGTTCTGTTATTTGGAGGCCTGAGGGAAATTAATTTTATGCCCAACTGTTGAAGAATATACCGACTTCTGCGAGGAGATTCCATAGCTCGACAGGAATGCCTTGGTGCAAAAATAAACGACTATCAGCTAACCTTCCCCTCCAACCTGAAGACAAAACCGGCCCAAAGGGCCCTCAAAGTAGCTCAGATGTCACCATCGTACCCAATGAAACGTGGCAAGGGAGGATGGACCCACAACTTGGGAGGGACTTCTGAGGCCACAGAAACATCATGTTGGAAGAGACCCCAAATACCATCCAGTCCAACCCCCTTCTGCCCTGCAGGAACATGCCAGCAAAGCATCTCTGTCCATCCTCCACATAAAAACCACCAGGGAAGAATACTCCTCCATGCTCTGAGGCACCGTATTCCACTCTTGAGGTGCTCTTACCATCAGGAAGTTCTGCCTAATGTTTAGGAGGATACCCATTTCTACCATTTGAATCCACTGTACCATGCTCTAGTCTCCAGATAACTGTAAATTTGGTTTTGAGACTTTTCTGTTGCTGCCTGCGCGAGCGCAGGAATATACCATAGGTGCAAATCACAGCTGACCACGAGGGGAAACCACTGTACCACACCCTAGTCTCCAGAGCAGATATTCCTTCGAAATGTTTAAAGGTGGCTCTAATGTCTCCTTCTCAAGACTTCTTTTCTCCAGGCCCAGCTCTTTAAGCCATTCCTCACAGGACCTTGGATCCCTTTGCTCACCTTTCTCGGGACAGCTCCCAGCTGGACGTAGAATAATAGAATCATTGAGTTGGAAGAGACCTCGTGGGCCATCCAGTCTCAACCCCCTGCCAAGAAGCAGGAAAATCACATTCAAAGTACCCCAGACAGATCCAGCCTCTGCTTAAAAGCCTCCAAAGAGGGAGCCTAGGGGCAGAGTTCCAGTGCTGAATAGCGTTCAGTCAGGAAGTTCTTCCTCATGTTCAGGTGGAATCTCCTTTCCTGTAGTTTGAAGCCACTGTTTCGTGTCCTAGTCTCCAGGGCAGCAGAAAATCAGCTTACTCCCTCCTCTCTATGACTACCCCTCATATATTTCTACATGGCCATCATGTCTCCTCTCAGCCTTCTCTTCTTCGGGCTAAACATGCCCAGCTCTTTAAGCCACTCCTCATAGGGCTTGTTCTCCAGACCCTTGATCATTTAAGTCGCCCTCCTCTGAACATATTCCAGCATGCCAACATCTCCCCTGACCTGGACACAAGTGTGATTCCAGGTGTGGTCTGACCAAGGTAGAATAGAGAGGTAGCATGACTTCCCTGGATCTAGACACCATATTCCAAGGAGGTCAATAAATGGTAAAGGTAGTCCCCTGACATTAAGTCCAGTCATGTCTGACTCTGGGGTGTGGTGCTCATCTCCATTTCTAAGCCGAAGAGCCAGCGTTGTCCGTAGACACCTCCAAGGTCATGTGGCCGGCATGACTGCATGGAGCGCCATTACCTTCCCGCCGGAGCGGTACCTATTGATCTACTCACATTTGCATGTTTTCGAACTGCTAGGTTGGCAGAAGCTAGGGCTGACAGCGGAAGCTCACGCCGCTCCCCGGAATCGAACCTGCGACCTTTCGATCAACAAGCTCAGCAGCTCAGTGCTTTAACCCACTGCGCCACCGGGGGCTCCCTGTGGTCAATATCCTTCTTGACTTGTGGCGCCAAGAACTGGTGAGGCCTGGCCAACGCAGAACGGAACAGGCCTGAGGCTTGCCTTCGTCAAGGCTCCTATTGACGAGGCCTACAGCCGCGCTGGCCTTTTTAGCTGCGGCGTCATACCCTGGAGTCACGTTCCACGAAGAGCCCTAAATCCTTTGCGGTCCCTTTTCACCGGAGCCGCCCACCCTCCGCGCGCGGAACCGCCTTTTTACTAACCAGGCCGCGACGGGTCGAGGGAGCGAGCGAGCCCCTCGCAACGGGCGCCTCGGCTCCGTTTCTTTCCCCTGAGGGATAAGGCGAAGGAAACCACAACGTGCCTCTTACATAACCTCCTCCTCCGCCACCAACACCACCACCAACGGAGCTCCGGCGACGCCTTTTCTTTTCAAAGAAAGCCGCGCCGGCCGTCTCCTCAGCAAGAGAAAAAAAATGGCCGTTGCTTCCCCGAGACCGCGCATGCGCAGTGAGGCAGCTGCGGCTCCTCCAGGAAGCGCCGAGAGGCGAACTCGACCGGAAGTCGAAGCTGCCACCAATCAACCTCTTTCGTTTTTCTCCTTCTTCCGGTAGGGTGGCAAGGGCGCGTGCGTGAAGAAAGGAAATGGTCTCGCATGGCGGGAAGATGGCCGTAGTTCCATTTATGCGTTGTTGTAGGTTTTTTCGGGCTATATGGCCATGTTCTAGAGGCGTTTCGCCTGCATCTATGGCAAGCATCCTCAGAGGTAGTGAGGTCTGTTGGAAGTAGGAAAAATGGGTTTATATATCTGTGGAATGACCAGGGTGAGACAAAGGACTCTTGTCTGCTGGAGCTAGGTGTGAATGTTTCAACTGACCACCTTGATTTTTCCTAGTTTCCTAGTTCCAACAGATATAGGTAAAGGTAAAGGTAGTCCCCTGACATCAAGTCCAGTCATGTCTGACTCTGGGGTGTGGTGCTCATCTCCATGTCTAAGCTGAAGAGCCAGCGTTGTCCGTAGACACCTCCAAGGTCATGTGGCCGGCATGACTGCATGGAGCGCCATTACCTTCCCGCCGGAGCGGTACCTATTGATCTACTCACATTTACATGTTTTCAAACTGCTAGGTTAGCAGAAACTAGGGCTGACAGCAGAAGCTCACACCGCTCCCCGGAATTGAACCTGCGACCTTTCGATCAACAAGCTCAGTGCTTTAACCCACTGCGCCACCGGGAGCTCCACTCCATCAGATATATAAATCCTTTTTTCCTAGTTCCAACAGACCTCACTACCTCTGAGGATGGTTGCCATAGATGCAGGCAAAACGTCAGGAGAAATGCCTCTAGAACATGGTCATATAGCCCGAAAAAACCTACAACCACCCAGTGATTCTGGCCATGAAAGCCTTCGACAATACAAGTTTATTTATTTATTTATTTATTTATTTACATCACTTATATCCCACCCATATCAGCCCGCAGGCGACTCAGGGCGGTCTACATATCGGCACAATTCAATGCCATCAATACAATACAAAAGCAAAAACAATTAAGTGCATTTAGACAAAAAAGACAGTGCAATAACAATGTAAAAAGAGCTATATCCTGTCATTCCAATCCTCATCTGTTTCATCGTCTTGGCCATTCCTGGGTCATTCTCCATCTCAAGCTTGACTATTCCGGGGTTCCGAATGCCTGCTCGAAGAGCCAGGTTTTCACTCTCTTACGAAAGGTCAGGAGGGAGGGGGCTGATCTAATATCCCTAGGCAGGGAGTTCCACAGCCAAGGGGCCACCACAGAGAAGGCCCTGTCTCTTGTCCCCGCCAAACGTGCTTGCGAAGCAGACGGGATCGAGTGCAAGGCCTCCTCAGATGATCTTAACTTCCTGGAGGGTTCATAGGAAGAGATGCGTTCGGATAGGTAGGCATTTATGTTTTAGAAGCAGGCTGGTGGATGTTGGCAAGGCATCTCTTTTTTTAAATCCTTATTGCTGTCCACATTAATTTCTACCTCTTTGGTCGTCTCCGGTCACGGCTCAGCCAGGCGTTTCCTTTTGAGCTGTTTTTATATAGAGAACTATACATTTTCTTTGTTCCTTCCCTCTTCCTTTTCTCCTGTGCACCTTTATCATCAGCTGTATTATCTTTCCAGTCATTTTCCAATCAAAGTGATGAATTGTGTCTGTTGTCCAAAGGCCTGGTCCCAAAATCACGACTTCAATTTCTTCCTGAAAGCCAGGCAGAATAGCATTGAATGACCTTGCAGCTTCAAGGCCTAGCTGCTTCCTGCCTGGGGGAAAAGTGTTTGCAGTTTAATTAACTTTTTTTAAATGATAGAATGGCCTGGTCACAAAACCACAACTTCAATTTCTTCCTGAAAGCGAGGAGAGAAGTAGCCGATCTTATTTCAATTGGAAGCGCATTCCACAGGCGGAATAGCATTGAATGACCTTGCAGCTTCAAGGCCTAGCTGCTTCCTGCCTGGGGGGAAAGTGTTTGCAGTTTAATTAACTTTTTTAAAATGATAGAAAATGACGTTTACAACCCAGGAACACAGAGTAATTTATTTACATGCTACTATTCCACTGCTGCAGACTACCACGTCCCTCATATTTTATATTTGCCCACCCTATGCCAATCTATATATATATAAATGCTCTGTGCATAATGAGTACCTTAAAAACAAAAGAACCAATGAGTGAAATCCCACCAAATTTGGCAACAAAACGTCTCACAACACAAGGAGTGACCATCACTCAAAAATTATGATTTTGTCATTTCGGAGTTGTAGTTGCTGGGATTTATAGTTCACCTACAATCAAAGAGCATTCTAAACTCCACCAAAAATGAAATTGAACCAAACATGGCACACAGAACTCCCATGACCAACAGAAAATACTGGAAGGCTTTGATGGGCATTGACCTTGAGTTTGGGAGTTGTAGTTCACCTACATCCAGAGAGCACTGTGGACTCAAACAATGATGGATCTGAACCAAACTTGGCACGAATATGAATACAGATGGAGTTTGGGTGAAATAGACCCTGACATTTGGAGGTTGTAGTTACTGGGATTTATAGTTCACCTACAATCAAAGAGCATTCTGAAGCACACCAACGAGAGAATTGGGCCAAACTTCCCACAGAGAACACCCATGACCAACAGAAATGCTGTCTTAAGGCGATCCAGTCCAACTCCCTTCACCAGGGCAAGAAAACGTAATCAGAGCCCTCCTGACAAAGAGCCATCCAGCCATAGATATATATATATATTTATTTATTTGCTTTATTTCTATACCGCATTTTTCAGCCTAATTAGGCAACTCAATGCGGTTTACACAATGCAGGTTATCACAACAATAAACAGTTAAAAACACATCATACTCAACAACAAAATCAACAATTATTGTCAATTCATGACGCCTCGATAACAAAGCAAAATCCATTTTCATAATCCTTGTGCCATTCCTATGTTCAATTTTACCGTCTTCCTGTGTTCAGTTGCACTGTTTAGGCAAAGGCTTGCTCGTAGAGCCAAGTCTTAACCTTCTTCCGAAACGCCAGCAGCGAAGGGGCCTGTCTGATGTCTACAGGTAGGGCATTCCATAGCCGAGGGGCCACCACCGAGAAGGCCCTGTCCCTCGCCCCCGCCAACCGTGCTTGTGACGCAGGCGGACCGAGAGCAGGGCCTCCCCGGACGATCTTATATAGATATATATTAATCACACACAGAGAGAGATACAGTATCATAGGTTTGAAAGGGACTCCTAAAGAAGGACAATGATATGTTGCATGTTCCAGAATAGGCAAACCACATCAACAATGACAAAGAAACAAGAAGAAATACTGTTTACCTACAAGCATAAATAAATTACATATATTAGAAACCAACACTTTCTCATTACTTTATTTTCCAGATCACCAGACAGGGCCACAGCAACGCGTGGCAGGGAACAGCTAGTGATTTATAGAACATTTCTCCCTGTGTCCATTTGGCAGGGGAGAAATTACGTTCTTTTTAATCCTCGTGGCTTCCCGTAGGCATAAGTCTCAGAGGCCGCCTCTAGGAATTTTCTTTTTTCGGACTTCAACTCCCAGAGTCGCCGGTCATTGGCCAAGCCGGCTAAGCCTTCTGGGAGTTGAAGTCCCAAGTTAGGGCTCAGCCCTTAGCGGGGCGGCTCTGAGCGTGTGGGCGTGGCTGAGGGAGGCTTCAGTCACCATGGCGACGCCGAGGCGCTGGCTGGGAATGGCGCTGCTCCTGCTCGCGCTAAACACGGGCCTCGCGGGCGGGCAGGCCTTCTTTCTCCCTTGGCAGCAGCCTCAAAGCTGCGCGGCCACGCAGTACTTCGACATCGCCAGCCTCTCCTGCGGGCAGTGCGGGCCTTCCCAGACCAAAGGCCACCGCGGTGAGGCCACAAGGGCGGTGCGGGGCATCTGCACTGTGGAAGGAATGCGGTTTGACATCACTTTTAACTCCCATGGCTCAGGGCTGTGGAATCTTGGGAGCTGTAGTTTGGTGAGGCAAAACTATAACTTTCATGAGCCCATAGCATTGCGTAACCGCAATTAAAGCGGTGTCAAACTGTATTAACTTCTCAGTATAGCTTCACTATACCAGGCATGGGCAAACTTGGGCCCTCCGGGTGTTTTGGACTTCAACTCCCACAATTCCTAACAGCCGGTAGGCTGTTAGGAATTGTGGGAGTTGAAGTCCAAAACACCCGGAGGGCCCAAGTTTACCCATGCCTGGACTATACTGTTCAATCGCAATATAACCAAATCTGGAAAAGTTACTTTTGAGGGCTGCTACTCAAGGAATGCGAGGTGAATTGTCATTTGACAAGTTCCTTTTCCAAGCTGACTGCATTCATTCTTTTATGCTATTTTTTGCATTTTGTAAAACGTTACATTTCTCTTTCATATTCGCCCCTAAGACGTTGCCTTCATCGGAAACAAATTTAAATAAGTGTATAAAGAAGGGCCTTGATTTCTGCTGGGCTTTGGGTCCAGGGACGTCCCTCAGGCCCCATCCACACTGCTATATAATCCAGTTTCTGGATCCAGATTATCTGCATTGAACTGGATGTTATAGCAGTGTTGATCTAGCCTCGGATACCAAAATCCTTAAATGCTCACGTCCCATAATAATAATAATAATAATTTATTGTTATTATTATTTTGTCGTGTCAGGAGCGACTTGAGAAACTGCTAGTCTCTTCTGGTGTGAGAGAATTGGTCGTCTGCACTGCGCCACCAGGGGCTCCACATAATAATAATATTATAATAATAACGAGAAGAAATAATGAGGGCTTCTGCAAGTGAAACAAACGGTAGAAGAAGAGAAACACGCACTGGCAGATTATGTGAAAGGCAGTCAAGAAACAACATTGAGGGCAGGGCCGTAGCCAGGATTTCGATTCCGGGGGGGGGGGGGTGAGTTTGTTTCGGGGGGGGGGCTAAGTCTGAGTGAAAGAGGGTCTACCCTAGCAAACCTTTTGTATTGTTACCCCAATAGCCCCATGCATATGGGATATATTGAGTATGGTGATCAGATCATAATATGAATAAACATAACAGTTTAAGTAATGCACCAGAAAGTCCTTTTCGCGAACCACCATGAGAATTCCGGGGGGGGGGGGGGGGGCTGAAGCCCCCCCCCCCCCCGCTACATGTCTGATTGAGGGAAGTCAATAGTAGTAAACTGCTTAAAGTGCAAAAGACAAAGAGAGGAATACCATAAAAACACAATCCAGAGCAGAAGAGAAAAGTGGCAAAAGAAGACTCAAGAAGAAATTGAGAGCCAAATTGACAAAGAAAAAACATGGCTGTGGCTCACAAATGGAACTCTGAAAAAGGAGATGGAGGGCCTGATTCTGGCAGCCCAAAGAACAAGCCATTTGAACCAATGCCATCAAAGCCAGAATTGAAAAGTCGACACCATCCATGCATCAAATTGGGTATAGGACTTCCTGTGTAATCACCTATACAGCTAAACCACTTTCCTCAATACTGATTTAAAACTGCATTAAATGGTCAGTGTTGATAGAGACTTAAGTATTATTCCCTGCAGGATCATAGATAACTGTTTATTTTCCTAAGGCATAGATGGGAATCATGTGCCATTCCAGACATTTCTGGACTGCATCTTCCTCATTGTTCACGATAATCATTGAAGTTGCAGGGTTGCACAGTCTCCATTTTTGTCCTCTTCTTTGGACATGGTTAGTCATTCATACATGCATATTTCACCTTGACAGTTATCCTTTGAGATGTTTTAGACTAAGACAAAGAGATTGTCACCCAGTAACTTCACAGACGAGACTGAAGTTGAACTCAAGCTTTTCCAGTCAGAATTCATCACTAACTATTTAAATGACAGGAATTATGGGAAATTTTGAGGTTTTTTTTTAAAGCAACTGTAAAATCTAATAAAAAGAAGAAATGTTAGATTTATTGTTAAACATGCTTTTAATTTGTAGCTGTTGGTACAATTAGCTATTCAATGTTTTTCAGATACATCTTGTGCTTGTCAACCAGGATTCAAGATTATTTCGAATAATGGTGGCTCTATTACCTGTGAAAAATGTCCAGAAGACACAGTGAGTGTTTGACATCTAATAATGCAGACAGCTTCAGTTACAAATAGAAAAATGTTGCTTTTCCTAGTTATTATAGTGAATTTTAAAATGTTTTGATCTTTTTTCCAGAGTGGAGTTACTCAAGATGGATGGGACTGCATTGCTTGCCCTTATGAATTGACTGCAGAAGGGAAATGTAAATGCCCCATCAATGAGATTTTAGGTAAGAGTTTGGTGAAGTAATTCGTTTTGATAAAGTCTGTTTTTTTTTCAACAGAGAAGTTCTTAGTTCCGAGATTTGTTTTCAGTTGTCAATTTTGTGAGCAAAAGGGCCTCTTATTAGCAAGAGGCTTTTATATACAGAAGTCTCTCCACACATGGGATGAAAAATTCAATGCAATCTTATACCTTTGATCTGTGTACAAAAAATAGCAAATATGTACCATGCAGATTTTGGGGAGCGTAATATCCATAGTTACCTGACTTTCATCAGGTAGAATGAAAAGTTGTTGTCAGTAACAGAAAACTAACAGAGACCAAAATGAATGCCTAAGCAGAATGGGCACATTTGGTCATAACAAGCTTGTTCATTCATTGTTCGTTTATTTTTATTTTTGTCGAAGCCTGGTATTCTGGCTTTTCAAAGGAGAAAAAAGCCAGAGTGCTAGGTTGTTATAAACAAACAATGGACAGATCTTTACTTGCTGCTACAGTAATTAATCAAATGTTCGGCATGCACATTGCTACATCTCCAGTGCTGTCTCTTATTGTTGTATTCAAACATAACCATTACATTGGTTTATGTTGTCTAATCACTAAGATTGTCCAATTTAGTATGATATAATCTGCCTGGAATTACTTTTCAAAGTTTTGGGTTATAGTCTTTCTCTGACCTCTGAAATCATTTAGCCACATCAAGGAAATCTGGTGTCCACCAGAAGGCATAGAGTAGAATGTGTTTTCAGTATCTACTGGTAACTGGTATGAAAGATAGCTGGGGGGGGGGGGGCACCAAAATTGGATTCTTTAGATCTGTTTTTCTAAATGTCTGTGTTTATTTATATCAATTACTGCACAAATATGATGTGATACTAATATGATGTGATCCTGTTGCTGCTTTCCCCCTCACATTTTTAACAGTGGAACGAGACACAAATGGTACCTTGTTGAAAACAGCATTGTGCGTTCAGTGTGATGGAACAGAACAGTCATTTGCTGCTCCAAATGCATTAAACAACAGGTAAAGGCATTTGGAGGATTACTGGGGAACACTGGAAATGGAAAAATATTTAGTATTTCATATTCATTCTCACTCAAATATATGAAACAATATAAGAATAATAAAGTTTTGCAAATGTTATAATAATACTACAACTACTACTACTACTAATAATAATAATAATGAATCTATTACCCGCCTCTCCCTGCAGCTCAGGGCGGAATACAACATCATTAAAACAAGGGATAAAACACTATTAAAAGATACAAAAAGATACACAGTTAAAATCCAAGTTAAAATCCACTGATAAAATGCAGATTAAAATTCAGTTGACCAGGTAGTCCTCTTGGAAGAGATGGGTATTCAGTTGCATCTAAAATTCCAACAGCTCATTTAGCTGTCGGACCTCTTCCAGCAAATCGTTCCACAGTCTTGGGGCAGCCAATGAAAAGGTCTTCTAGGTGACGGTCACCAGTCGGGTTCTGTCTGGTTGGAGTAGCTGCCCCCCAGAAGACCTAAGTGTTCAGGGCCGATTGTACAGGAGAAGGCAATTCTATAAGTAAACTGGACCCAAACCATGTAGGACTACGGCAACAGTTTTATATTTTTCAGGGTACCCCTGTGTTGAAAAGGTTGCAGGGCATGTTAAAGAAACATTCTTACTTAGTATATCATAATTTATTGTGCTGGCAGTGGAGATAATGAAGATCATACAATGCCATTCCTGACCCAATAGTCCAGGAATGGGCAACTGAGAGTCAAAGTGCAAGGTAATTTGTGTCCTCCATCCTACAACAGGCCACACCCAATGCTTTTAAGACAAAAAAACCCCCACAGAAGGTGGCATTAGAAATCACTTCTGGATGCCACTTCTGAATATTTGACATAATTTTAAAGGCATTTGAGGGTTTCTGGGTTTTTATAGCTGTTTTGCTACATCTTCAGGGAAGCAAGATCAGGGTTTGATCTTAATTTCACTTTCTGGGGTAATTTTGGGGGAAATGCCATGACAGTTAAAATTTTATCAACTGCATTAATTCTACAATACCAGTAACACCTCAGGTATCATCAAAAGTTCAATAGCTTCGTGCTGAATGTAGAAACAAGAAAGAAAGAATTGGTGACTATTTTGCTCACAGTGGGAAGAATTATAATAGCAAAGAACTGGAAAATAATAACTAATCTAACACTGGACGCATGGTACAGGGAAGTTTGGAATGTAGCTTTAAATGACAAACTAACAATGGAAATGAGGGTATTCAGGGGGGAAATTAACAGGTCAGATTTTGAGGCATACTGGTCAGTCTTTATTAAATATGTCTTAGAGAGTGAAAATGGAAAACAACAGAATTTGGTTGGTCAGGAATTTTGGAGATGACATTTGATTAAGGGTTGCTTTATGAATACATGGTGAAGGAAATTATACATGTTCAGGCCTTGGTGGTGGGGTTATGTGTTTGTAAAATGTTCACTGTTTTGTGTTTTGTCTATTCTGTAAGTTGTTATTGTATGTAAATAAAAAATTTTTTTTAAAAAAATCAAAAGTTCAATAGAGATGGAAGAAGGGAAAATCACTCTTGAAAGAGTTATTATGGGAAAGGGGGTTGGGGTCTTAACTGAAACTTTTGTAATCAATCATTGTTTCCACAACTAGCCAAATTTTCCAAAATGCAATTATAACAGGGACAGAAAGTGAAATATTCTTAACAGTGGCACAGACTGCAAAACAAACCCCACAGGGTTGCTTTTAATTGTGAGGTGCTTTGAGTCTCCATATGGAGAGAAAAAGTGGAATATAAATAAAGCATAATAATAATAATAATAACAACAACAACAACCCTTCCCTATGCTATCCAGAATGTCAAGGCAGGTAATCGACAATGTCTGCTTTGAACTAGATTATCTGAGTCCACACTAACATATCCAGTTCAATGTGGATTTTATACATCTGTGTGGAAGGGACCCTAGACACTTAGGCCCCTTATACATTGTGCTATAATCCAGATGATCAATTATCAATACACTGCCATATAATCCAGTTCAAAGCAGATAATCTAGATTTTCTATGGCAGTGTAGGAGGGGCCTTAGAATAATCAAGTGTCTTGCTTCCCCCTCATTCTATAATCCGGAGGTCTAGGCCAAAAATTGTTGTCCCCCCCCCTTTTTTTTTCATGTCAGGAGTGACTTGAGAAACTGCAAGTCACTTCTGGTGTGAGAGAATTGGGCATCTACAAGGATGTTGCCAGGATGTTTTACTATCTCGGTGGGAGGCTTCTCTCATGTCCCCGCATAGGGAGCTGGAGCTGACAGAGGGAGTTCATCCGCACTCTCCCTGGATTCGAACCTCTAACCTGTCTTCAATCCTGCCGGCACAAAGGTTTAACCCATTGCTCCTGTTGCCCTCTCTAGTATGGCTCAGTTGTCTTAACATGTTTAGTAGTTGATTCTTAACATGTTTAGTAGTTGTGAGGTTTCTTATAGTCAGTTGTATGTTATACAACAGCATTTATGGTCAGTAGCTCTAGTTTTAGATCTGGTTGCTATTGCTGACCTTGCATTGTTAGTTAACCACAACACAGCACGAAGAGATAATAGTAGTTTTTAAAATATTCGGCTTCTATGTTCTTACAGCAACTATTATAGTTGGTTATGTTACAATACAGAAAACATGGTGTCAGTATTAAATGAAACTCTCCCTGATACCTTTCTGCAGTAGTTTCTTGACATGTCTTGCATTTCCTTTTATGTTTTCTAGGTGTATAAGATGTGAACCAACATTTGTCAGTGTAAGCAAGTCATGTACCTGTCAGAATCCAAATATTTTAGTAAGTGCAACAAAAACATGTATAGGAGATATATTACAATGTGTTTAACATACTAGAAGGTTCAGTTTTTCAATCTTCATCTGATATGTTCTCACTTTGAATACCATGAGTCCTTCTAGAATATCTCTGATATTACCTGAGACTTTTTCACACTATGATGAAGTATTCAAATTGACATTTCTTTGCATAATTATGAATTCAATGTTGTGGGTTTGATCTGAATATATCATTCAGTTAATGGGACATACCTGTGTAGTCCACACAGAAATAAGAAACAGAAATGATTTTCTCTCCCTCCCTACCCATATACTTCAAACAATTTCCAGAAAAGAAGTAGTGCAATACATCTCCAGCACAAGAAAGAATTAAGAGAAAAATCTTAATGAGCTGCAGGCTTTACTGTAGGGATGGGAATCATACAGCCTCAAGGTTTTGTTGGACTTAATTTTCCCAACGGCCACTCTGGGGCCAGAAGAAAGAAGGGGAGCCGGGAGGACATTGCCATCTTGTCCCCTGTGGCATCAGCGCCCCTCCCCCAACACCAACGGCCACTCTGGGGCCAGAAGAAAGAAGGGGAGCCGGGAGGACATTGCCATCTTGTCCCCTGTGGCATCAGCGCCCCTCCCCCAACACCAATGGCCACTCTGGGGCCAGAAGAAAGAAGGGGAGCCGGGAGGACATTGCCATCGTGTCCCCTGTGGCATCAGCGCCCCTCCCCTAGCAATAATGTAATATTATGTAGTACTAGTGTTATGAATGATGTTATAGTACTATGCTAGTTATGTAGTATGTTGTATGTACTTATGACTTGTAAGCCGCTCTGAGTCCCCTTCGGGGTGAGAAGGGTGACATATAAATGCCGTAAATAAATAAATAAATAAATAAATAAATAATTTGTCACCATTATGTAGGACAATTGGCTAGGATAGCTAGAGCTATTGGGAGTTACAGTCCAACAGCATCTGGAGAACTGCGTAATTTCAACTAGTGAGAATACTCTTGATTCAACTTTTGTCCTTAAGAAAACATGTTCCTAATTTGAAATTTGATTTTTTTTTTTCAGACAGGAGGTTTATGTTTCAGGAGCCCTGGAAATTTCCCTTCAAAAGAAACTCCAACTGTATGGTTTGGAAAGCTAGTAAGTTATAGTCTTTTTATTTGTATACTGTTTTTCTGCTCAAATGCTCAAGGTAGTTCACAAAAAAAGTAAAATGAGTCCAAACATGTACATGAAAAGTACAGCAACTGTATAGCTATATCATTAACAATCTATCATTAAGAATATGTAATAGAACATATAACTACCTCAGTTAACAAAGTAAATGTATTCTTGATTTTATCAGAAATGTTGGTACTAGAAGCAAGACTAATATGGAGAGAATTATTACCATTATTATGTGCATTTATATCCCACATATTTTTCGTTTGGCACTCAAGATGGCTTGTTGTTGTGTGCATTCAAGTTGTTTCCAGGTTAGGGCAATCCTAAGATGAACCTATCAAGGAGATTTCTTGACAAGCCTTTTTCCAAGGCCTTCCTTGTGGACTGAGAGTGTGTGACTTGCCTGAACTCACCCTATGAGCTTCCTTGAGTAGGCAGGCAGGCAGGCAAGCATGCATTCAAACCGTGGTCTCCAAGTTCAACACTCAAGCTGCTATGCCACATTGGCTCTGCATAGTGGCTTATAGTAGTTAAAACAAACATAGCTAAGTATTGACAGCACACAAAAGTTACAAATGTAAACTAATGCATGGGATTGCATCCTGAATGTAGCTTTCATGGAACAATGGATTTCATAGTTTACTGGTATGGGATCCTGGTCTTCCTCCTTAAACACTGTAAAACGATTTATAGTGATACCTTGACTTAAGAGTTTAATTTGTTCTGTAACCAAGCTCTTAAGTCAAAACAGTCTTATCTCAAATTTGACCTTGGAATGGCCTTAGACCTTGAACTCTAGATGGCGTGTTTTTAACTTTGAATGTATTTTAACCATTTAAAATATGTTGTAATTTTAAACTATTTTAAGGTGAATTTGGTTGTTTTGAGGCACTGTATGTGCCACTTGTAAGCTGCCTTGAGTCCCCCTGCTGGGGTAGAGAAAGGTGGGGTATAAATATGGCAAATAAATAAATAAAGCTAATTAGCCCATTGAAATGGTATTAATCCACTTCGGCCCCTAAACCCAACCACCCCACTCCCATTTTTGTTACATTTTTTAAAATAAGAAAATATGTTTTATAGATAACAAAAAATGTATAAATTCACATTCGCATGGAACAATAAAAAAATAAAGATCAACTTTTAAATGGTAAAAGGACAGAGTTGTGGCAGGGATGTTCAAAGCACAGAGGCATACTGTATATCTTCCAGCTTCCCTCCCTCCCTTGTTCTCTCTCCTTCTCTCTCTTCATGAAGCCAAGCATACCAGGAATAATAAATACACAAAATCAACAAACCCAAAATTCCTCAAAGGCCCCTTCCACACAGCTGTATAAAATCCACATTGAACTGGATTTTCTTTCTTTATTTAGTTATTTAAAACATTTGTATTCTGCCCTTTTCACACCGAAGGGGACTCAGGGCGGAGCACAGCATATATACGGCAAACATTCAGTGCCAGGACACAAATTCTTATATACATACATAAACATTAAAAACATTTATCAAAATATTAAAATATACCGTTTTAAACTGTCCTAGTCATCCACATCAAATTTAATTATCCTGGTAATCTCTCCTATTGCTGCTTTATTGCCCTGTCCTGCAAGTTTGGTCCTACAGCCAAGTTTTTACCATCCTTCTAAAGGACAGGAGAGAGGGGGCTGACCTGATCTCACCAGGAAGGGAGTTCCATAGCTGGGGAGCAATCACCGAGAAGGCCCTGTCTCTCATCCCCCCCCCCCCAATCGTGCCTGGACTCAGATAATCCAGTTCAAAGCAGATATTGTGAATTATCTGCTTTGATATTCTGGGTTATATGGCTGTGCATAAGAGCCCAAAGTGGACAAGATGAAAGCAGACAGCAGTCTCCCAAAGGGGACAAGAGCACGAGGCACGGAGACCCTAAAGCCTCATACTCTCCCACACCCTCTGGTGCTATCTCTTAACTTTAAATACTGCTCATAGGTCGAAACAAAACATGGGCTCATGAAACACTTTTAAATTGAGATGCTCTTAAGTCAAGGTTCCACTGTTTATGTAAGTTCTTCGGCTGGATTTACACTGCTTTATATCCCAGATTATCTGCCTTGAACTGGATTATATAAAGCTACTTTTGCATGACAATATACATTCAGATTATCTGCTTTGAACTGGATTATATGGCAGTGTACACTCATATAATCCAGTTCAAAGCAGATGTGGATTATCTGTTTTGATAATCTGTATTATTTGGCAGTGTAGGAGGGGCCTATATCTGCACTGCCAGATAGTCTGGGATATTCAGATAATCTAGGATCAGATCCTGGGACATAGAGTAGTGTAGATCCAGCCTCTGTATCTTATTTCTGACTTGAAGAAGAAAAGGTGTTAGGGAGTGACTTCACAGAATGGAATTGTATCGGATTTATAGCAAAACAGTTTTCTCTTTAATATAAATTGCATTGCAAACACACTCCATAAAAAAGCAATACTCAGGATGCAATCCCATGCACCAGGATTTCTCAACTATAATTCCCTGAAATGATGGGGACCCTTGAGTGGTCTCAAGATGTTCCATGAGAGATTATGATTGTTGGATTTTAAATTGGTAGGGTCTTATTAATATGCTGTTTTTTTGTAAATGTGTGTTATTTTTATACAAACGTATGTTGTTTATGTAAATGTATGCTGCTTTGTCACAGCACTATAGTGTGCTTTTGTGAGCCACCCCAAGTCCCTTTAGGGAGATGCTGGTGAGGTACAAATAAAGTTTTATTATTGTTGTTATAAAAGATTAATATTTTTGAGTTATAATCATTTTTATACAGGAGTTTTCAGAGACTTGAAACTTATTTCAAGGGTTCCTGCAGGGGAAAAATGGTTGAGAAAGCCCGCCACACACACTTGGGACTGAGTCCCACTGAACAAAGCAGTGCTTATTTTTGTGTTGATGTATGTTCGTTGCATTAAGTCAGCTGCAACACCTTGATTATTTTTTTTAATTTGTAGGGCATTACCTTGGTATCTGCCTGGTTTTCGAAAAATCTGCAAGCAGCAGCAGCTGCTTGCTTGGTATGTTTTGGATTAAGAGTTAATGGAGGATGTTAAAATTCAATCATTATGCATTAACTTTTAAGAAATCAATTTCTAAAATAATTTTACTTTGCTTGCAAGTTAAAAAAGCTTCCAGAATGCCATACATGAGCTCAAGGAGAAAAAAATAGCCTCTCTTCACTTTCTTTGCTGAAGGTTAATGGAGTGGCACTGCTAAGTGTCTCTTGGGGGAGTGCTTTTCACCTTTCCCTCAGCTGCAATCATATAACAGGTTTTGGGAAATTATATAGTATAAACCACAATCCTACATATACTCCATTGGAAGAAATTCCTATTTGTTCTTATATGTAATGGAATTTAACCTCCTTGGATATGAGATAATCTGGATTTTATACAGGGCCTGAGTTACACTGAGGTCCTAAATCGAAACTAAACATTTCAAGAACATTGCACAGTTACCTCATGTTGAAACATCACCACAATCTGTCATTAATTGTATTTGTTATATCTCTTTGCAGTTGTACTCCAACCTGACTTCTTGCCAAGCACTTGGAAATATGTGTGTGATGAACATGAATATTTTGAACTCTGGTAGCACTGATGCATGTGGCCTGTTTCAGTATGTCTATATGAATACCATTGGACTCGGTACTGTTCATTCAGTATCATTTTGGTATGTGGCCTCTCCTATTAACTTTTTTTACTCATGTAAAAAAATAGACAGAATATCACAAGACTTAAGTTGCCATAACTGTTGTATAACTTTTTGCAGGAGGCAGAATCTTCCATGGCTATACTATGGTGACCAGCCAGGATCGGCATCACAGGTCCTTGAAACCACTCCATTTCCAACTAGTTTCACTTTTAAAGGAACAAACAATGTACGTTTTCAGGGTTGCTTTTAGTGCAAGTTTTATTTCGGTAGACTCGCACGGGAATTCACTGTAACATTTTAATACATTGCTTTTCTTATAGGGATATCCGTTATTACAATGTAACCTTACATTTGAATGTGTATCATAAAAGTAGTAACATATGCAAGTTTATGGTACATTTACATGTCAGGTGTTCTCCAGGTAATTGAGAAGTGACCAAAATATCCACTTTAATGGTGTGAAAGGCATGGACAAACTGGTTTGATGTTATACCAGCACAGTATAGTTTGGACCCTAATTTGCATCTCTTTATCAGTCTTCTCAGCCATCTTACTTTTCAGTCTGGTCACAGAAATTACAATTGTCTTTCAGCACTCCATTATTACATTTCTACAAATACACAGGAAGCTCTGTATAGTATTTGCAGATGTTTTTCACTGGTATAATGTAATCTGTGAGAGGACTTGTTTTTTTCAGAACCTAGAAATTTGTATGTCTTTTCCTCTGTTTTGTTGAAGCAATTCTATCTTACATTTTCCTGATTGTGGCTGGATTTACACTGTCCTATAATGCACTTAGGGCCTCAGTGTGACTTAGGACCTCAGTGTGACTCGGGCACTGTCCTAAGTGCATTATATGGTCACGTAAATTCAGCCCTAGTTGAGTCCTGGTTTATTATGTAGCATTTTCTTTTAATTTATTTTATTTAAATGTTCTCTTAAAATTATATGTCTCATGTCCCACCACACTTTGAAATAAGAACTTAATGGTAAATCAAATTAACATTTCATCATCTGAACTATTTTTTTGTGTGATTATTTATAAAACTCAAGAGAAAGAGGTATCATATTAATAACACTCTTGTTCCTAATGTTGCATTTATGCAGTAAAAAATCCCAATTTTAAAAATTATTTTATTCTTCTGTTCCCAGAACATAAAATTGGATTTTATTGCAGCTTCATATGATGCAGAAGGAAATTTTCTTCAGTGGCAACATTTAGAAGATGGCATTTTCCAGGTAAGATAAGCTTATGTTTAATTTCTGCACTGTATGAATATAAAGACTGAAGTAAATTTGTGGAGTTATGTCAGCAGTCTACAGAGTCAGAACACCATCAGTTCTCATTTTAGAAATACTGCTTTCAGTGTCTCTTTAATATCATTTCTAAACAACAGCAATCTTCAGTTATACAGTCAGTGACTGGCCGCTGTATTGTAACAGGGGACAAGTTGTGTTGCGAAAGGCTTTCATGGCCAGAATCACTGGGTTGCTGTGAATTTTCCAGGCTGTATGGCCATGTTCCAGAAGCATTGACGTTTTGCCCACATCTATGGCAGCCTCAGAGGTTGAGGGGACTGTTGGAAACTAGGTAAGCGGGGTTTATATATCTATGAAATGTCCAGGGTGGGAGAAAGAACTCTTGTCTGTTTGAAGTAGGTGTGAATATTGCAATTGGCCAACCTCTGTGGATGTCAGCCATAGATGTGGACGAGACGCCAGGAGAGAATGCTTCTGGAACATGGTCATACAGCCCGGAAAACTCACAGCAACCCAGGTTTTTCCTGTGGACAAATGGATTATGTCACACTGCCACAATTTCATCTGGAAATCCCAACCAGAAAATGCATTTTTGGGAGCCACTAGATGATGGACAATTTATTCTCCACAAGTTTCCTCATAATTTGCACACGAGATTAGGAGAAGGGATTCAGGTGACTGAGATTATATATTGTCCTGTCACTTGTTATATTCAGAACTGTCTGCTCTGGAGGCATCTTTCTGAAATGTTTGAAAAATTGTTTCATTTAATGCAAGTAATTATGGTATAGGACAGATTAGCTGGTCTCAAAAGATTGAACAGAACTCCACATCAATCAGATGAAACCATAATGGTGCAGCACAGCTTTTCCTGCTCTATCTCTACCTCACAAACAGGCTGCAAGAGGAAGGCAGAATACAAACCTCTCTGGTTTAGTTGATAGAAACAACTCCAGAAAAATGCATTGAGTCTCATTTATTGCATTTTTGCTTGTTAATTTAGGGGGAAAATAAGTTGCAGCATTCTTTTTTTATTATTTTGAAGTTTATGTTTTGTTTTTGAATACAGCTTTGTCCAGATACATTAACCAGACTAAGAGCTGCTTACACCTTTGGAACTACTTACCAGCAAAAGGTAAGCGCGCTTTGAAATTGTTTTTAAAACTTGCATTGATAGCTTTTTAAATTCTACTAAACTATCATTTTTATACATCTGTGTAAGATTACTTTTCAAGTTTGGGCAAGAATGAAGTGCTACATGTGCACACAGAAAATCATTATTGATTTATGTATCACAGCAAGTTACAGTTAGTTATAAAATGCATCTGAGCAGCAGCATTAAATAGCCGACAAAAGTGGAGGAAGAAATTTGGAATATATTTTTCAAATAGTTTACGAGAAAAGAAACTAGGAAAATTATAGAAACCCAATGTTGAGCAATATATTAGAACTATGGAACAAATATAGGAGAATGTTAATAACGGATGGTTCAGTAATAACCCCAATTGTAATGGAAAAGAAATTTCCAAAAAATCTTTAAAAAGTAATGGATAAAAAGTTAAGGGAAAAAAATTAGACAAAATAGGGGATTGGATAAAGGTTGGAATGAAGAAGGAAACGATCATGGAAGAATTTAGAGAAATAAAATTGACATGGTTCCATTGTATACAATTAGAACAATGGTTTAAAAATTGGGGGGAAAATAATAAAAATGGAAGTAAGCCTAACCAATTTGAACAAATAATACAAAATGGAAGGGTTGTAGAGGAGCATGAAAATTTGAAGGGAATAACTAGTAAAATATATAAGATAATAATTGAAATAAAGAAAGGAAAAACAAAAAATAACATCCTCAATGAGATCTGGGAAGAAGATTTAGGGATAAAAATAAATGAAACAGAGTAGCAACAATTATGGAGATAAAGACATCTAAAAAATTTATCAATACAGGTTAAAGAAAATTATTATAAGTTAATATGGAAATAGTACCTAACACCAGTAAGAATAGCAAATATAAATAAAAACTATTAAAAAAATTGCTGGAGAGGATGTCAAGAATCAGGAACATATACATATGTGGTGGCAATGTAAATATGTAAATAATTTTTGGGGGGAAAGTATTTAGAGAAATAGAAGGTATAATGAATATTAAAATAAAAAGAAGTCCTAGTATAGCTTTATTATCATTATATAATAATAAACAATTGAAAAAAGAGGATAAAGATGCGATAACAAATTTATTAACAATAGCAGACTGCTTATAGCAAGGTATTGGGAAAAAAGAAATAAATATACAAATAGAGGAGTGGTACAAGGAAGTATGGAAATTGGCAATAAATGATAAGCTGACATGTATATTAAAAGTCAAAAGAGGTATATGGAAACAAAGTGATTTTGATGATGTATGGAGAAAATTTATTGAAAAAGGAGTAAAAAAATAAAGAAGGAAAGTTACCTCCACAAGAAGAATTGAAATTTTGGACAGATGATATGTAAAAGCTGTGGCTTGGGAGGAGGGAGGGGAGCACAGCGGTAAGGGATAGATAATATGTATAAGCAGAAAAATAACACTAGATGCCAAAAGTTTGGTAGATTGTAGTGAATAATATGTATCTGCTGTAAAACAAACAATGTAAAACAAATGTATTAAACCATGATAAAATAAAAATATTAACTGTAAATATAAGAATCTTCTGCCTCTTTGAAAGAGAAAGAGATAACAGTGTATAACTCAATAAAAATTTTAAAGTATGCAGCAGGTATGAAAAAGTTCAGTTCCACACTGAGGAGTGTTAGGGAAAAGATGAAAATCCATCTACAAAAATATGTGAAGTAGTCACATTGCACAATTGTGCTTGTCACATCTCAAATAAAAATATAGCACAGAAGAGATATAGAAAAGAGACGGTTGGGGTGATTGCAGGATGAAGGGAATCTGTTTTCTGAAAACTACAATATTTAAATTTTTTCTAATATGAAAAAATATAAGTAAGGGAGAACATAATTGAGGCTTATGAAAAGTGTTCACAGCATTGAGAAAGCACTACAGAATTCTAAACAATTCCTGGGATTCTTTGGGGTGGAGTCATGGCAGTTTAGAGTAAAATAAAAGTGTTTCAGTTGTGCAGTGTGTATGCACTGTTGACTTTTGAGAGGAATTCGATCCATTGGCTATCAGCATCTACTGCTTATTCACCATGGCCAGACAATGTGAGATTGACACTTGTAGTTCATAAAATTAACTTTTATAAATTCTTGTCCAGAGGTTGCATGAAACTGAATGAACTGTTGCTGAAACAAAGCAAAACGAAACAAAAATCAGAATGGAGCTATTGCTCTCATATCTTGCTTGTGGCTATCCAAGAAAAATGTGGTTGGCCTCTGTAGAAAAGCAGAATGCTAGAATAGATCTGTGATCAGTCTGAATCAGAAAGACTTATGGTTTCTCAAGAGAAAAAATATTTTCCAAGCCTGATGTTCTACTCAGCAGCACCGTTTAAGTTATAAGTATTTTTTCTGACATTGAACCTTTTATTGCTAGAGATATGTATTTGTTGTCTTCTGTCACTAGTGATAAATTATTAATCATGTAAGAGAAGGAATGTTTTGGTTTTCCAGGCATTGTGTTAGAATATATTTCACTCTTCCATTTTAATGTCATCACTTTTTTTTTTGCTCAGTGTAAAATTTCAGTTTCCAAGATTTTAAAGGATTATTCTAACCCAGTGTTTTATGATGTGTTCCTTGAATATCATAATGAAGAAGATAAACAACAATACCTGTGGGCAGTGCCAGTATTAAACTTAAATCTTCAATATAATGAAGCGTTCATAAACAAAGGTAAGAATATTGAATTGATCAACTATTCTAATTTATCATCATTTACATACTCTGTTAATTGTAATAGATATTAGCCAATGGCTTTTCAATATTCTATTACTTCACTCTGCAACTATATTCATGATCTATTATCATTAATCTTCATCTACCCCTCATCCAAATTTCATCTGCATGTACGAGGAAGTAGAAAAAATAGATTTCCCAACAGAAGAGAATGAGAAGAGTGATAATTCAATCCCCTTCTACACTGTCATATAAAACCCAGATTATCTGTTTTGAACTGGATTATATGGCAATGTAGATATGTAATCCAGTTCAAAACAGATAATGTATATTATCAGTTTTGATAATCTGGATTATATGGCAGTGTAAAAGGGGCCTCAGATTCCTCACGTGTGCTCTTCCCTCCAAGGAGACTGGATGTAAGTTTTTAATTAAGCATAGTTTTGTTCTATGTCTGAACTTGTACAGAGCTCTTCCATTTCTTATAATAGATCCAAGTGTTTTAAACAGTCCTTTTTACCTTTAGAATATGTGAAAACTGCAAGACTGATGATAATTCTAATTATTTCTTAGGCCCTTTCACACTGCCCCTCTATCCCAGGATCTAATCCCAGATTATCTGGCAGTGGAGACTCATATGATCCAGTTTTAAGCAGATATTCTGGGATGAGTTCCGGGGATATAGGGCAGTGTGGAAGGGGCCTAAATCTTTTCCAAGGGAGGTTGGGTGTCTCGTGTTCCATAATCCCAAAGTGGGAGAAGGCAGTGGATAACTTTTGCAGAAGTATCCTACAGGGAGTTGGTGCCTCTTATCCCAGGCCCCTTCTACACTGCCATATAAACTAGATTATCAAATCAGATAATCCACATCCAGGATTATATGGATCTGAACTGGATTATATGAGTCTACCCTGCCATGTAATCCAGTTTAAATCAGATTATCTGGATTTTATATGGCAGTGTAGAAGGAGCCCCAATTGTTTTCCTGTTAGCTTTAGTCCAAATACTGAAAGGAATTCTTCCTGAAATACTCCTGAAGTGGGGACAGCTGCTGATGTTGGTATGGAAAAGTAAGCGTGTTGTTTATGATTTTCTGTGGTCCTCATTACCATCGCCATATGTTCACCATCCTTTGCTTCCTGTACTAGAGGAGCTCACCACATTCTCTTGAAGTTCTTCATAATGTCCATTCTTCAGATGAATGTCATAAAGTCCAGCTTGTCAACTTATCCTCTACCAGTTTGTCCATCTCTTCTTGTTTTACCTACAACAGTGTGATTCCCAGACACTGATGGAAATGCCCAGCTCATGGGCCTCCCCATCATTGAGCCATCAGTGTTAAACATATCTGTGCATTATATGCGTATTTAAGAACGACAGCTTCTTGAAGTACACATCATCAGAGCACACCATAAGGCATCCTACACTGGAAGGTGGAATAAAACACTTCCTTAATTTTTTAACTGCCATGTGCAATTACTCTTATTGCTTAGTAAACTAGAAGGTGACGGAGGACTTCAGGCCAGCACAACACACTCCTAAACTCATTTGGCCCAACACAATCCTGTTTGGATGAATTATATATTGGATCAAATCAGACCATCTGGTACTGAATTCAGGCTCTCTTTGAACTGCAAGCACAACCCTAATTATTATATCAATTTTAATTGTTTAATTGTATTTAGAATGTATCCAACAAAAGAAAAATGGTTTTTTTTCTGAAAATATATTCTGTTTTATTTAATAAGACTCATTATATTATTCATGATAATATAATGTATGCTTCTTCATTTTTCCATTCCCTTTCCATACTCAATCTTCTCTTTAAACAGTGTAATTTTATAACTTATTTTTCAAAGGCAGTAATATGAACAGCTGGCTTTTGACACGTCGGATATTTTTGGTGGATACTTTAAGTGGTCGAGAGAATGAACTGGGAAACCAACCAAGAATAATCCGAATTGCTAGTGAAATAACTATAAGGTGAGCTGACATGAAAGTTAGAGAAGGGACTACTTCACCTCTGATTTATATGGTCATTGATTTAAAGAAAAATGTATATGTAACTAAAAACACCATTAGTACCTGTAATTTTTTTCAGAATGTAATTTCTAGCAGTTTTGGTTGGCTACTTTTAAAATTAAATGTTCACTTTGCCTTTCTGAGACTGAAAGACGGATTCAGATGAAGTTCCCCCTGTATCTATGTGATACTTTGTAGGAAGTCAAACTTACTTTTATTAAAAAGAAGACTAAAAGTGCGTTTCTGTTTCTCCTTCAGTGTATAACAGTACATTATATCCATTTTTAAAAACTATTTTTATTGAACCAGGATTTGGATTTTTTTAGAATCTCCTTTTAAGGTGACATTTTGCCCTATATCTTTCTGTAGTATTCGTCTTGTGCCTAACACTCAAAGAGGAGCCATCTATCCCCCTCTGATAACAATTGTCTACAATGATGTTTTGGTCCAAAATCCCAATACAGAGAATGTGATGGTGAGTTCTTATGTAATCACTGCATTCATTTGAGTTTCCTGAGTTTTATTGAAAAGTCATTCAGAAATGGCATAAACAATACAAAATGCCAAAGATTGAAATGACAAAAATAATGTAGCCAATATTTATACAGATTTAAATTACAGTAGAGTCTCACGTATCCAACCTTTGCTCATCCAACGTTCTGTGATATCCAACACAGTCTGCCTCCCGCCCGGATCCACAGCTGTTTCAATACATTGCGATGTTTTGGCACTAAATTTGTAAATACAGTAATTACTATATATCGTTACCATGTATTGAACTGCTTTTGCTGTTGATTTGTTGTAAAATATGATGTTTTGGTTCTTAATTTGTAAAATCATAACATAATTTGGCGTTTAATAGGCTTTTCCTTAATCCCTCCTTATTATTTAACATTTTTGCTTATCCAACATTCTGCCAGCCCATTTATATTGATTAAGCGAGACTCTACTGTAATGGAAAAGAACATTTGTCATATTTTTGCATAATGTGTACAAGCCTTTGGCTATCCTGCTTATATAACTATATAGCCTGCAAATTTGTTTTAGAAATTGGAAGGGGTTGTGTGTTAAAATGTTCCATAACTTTAATAGAGCTTTCTGAAATGTATCTTTCTTTGCCTGTTATAGAGAAGTAGTAACTGGTTCTATAGTTAAGAAGTATGAATTCCAAAAATAATATTTGAAATAAAGAGAGAGTGTTTCTTAAGGATATGAAATCTGACTTAACAAAACTGGCTGAAGTAGCATCACTTTATTGAGATGAGACTCAAGTTATCTTTCTGAGAAGTGTCATGTAATAAATGGTGCAAAAATCAGCTGCCCAGTTGTCATACATGTATTAAAATCTACTCCTGGTGCCTGGGTTGCTAAATGGGAGTAGAAATGGGTTTCTGGTGCTGTGTATTGATGCATTTTCTTGTTTTTTAGCAATTATTTTAATGCAGGAACTTATCAAAGCCTATGATTTCCAGATTGCCAGAAACTTGTCACAACCTATTTGTCAAAGCATATGGCTTCCAGATGCCTTGAGCTCTGGCAGTTCTCAGTTAAGCACTTTTTGAAAGGATAAAAGAGAAGTGATGCAGAATTTTAAAAACCAGAGCATACCTTCCGGAATAGAGTTTACTCAGTGTCAATCCCTTCCTTCTTTTAGTTGTTAGTTAAGGCTTTCAAACAGTATCGTGCACAAGTTAACAACTATTACTAAAAAAATTGACATAATATTTAATTTGACAATTTTACTCTTGCAGTCTGTGGGATTGTGGTCTTTCTGAGAAATCTTCCCCTTAGTAAGTTCATGGCAGCTTTGAAGGGTGACATTGGCAAAGATTTTTGTTACTATTTTCATCCTGCTCTTCGTGTTCTTATCCCATCTGATTCTTGCACTGAAACTTTTAAAACATCCTGTAATTTACATTTAATTTCACATAATTGTGTTCTGTGTACCATAATTAAGTCTAGCATGAAGTGTAGCAGTCGGGTAAGATTAATTTTATTCGTTAAAATAAAATATATTTTTTCTGTCCAGGTTTCTTTCTCAGTCAACTATGAAATGAACCAGTCAGAGGCTCGCATACAAACTGATGTAAGTTCTCTTTCCACATTAGATTGTAGATGTTGTAGAATTTTTCTGCTGAGTCTCTATTAGTTAGAAGTTACTATTGAACTCGATAGGACTTACTTCCAATTAGACAGGTATAGGATGTTAATTTTTGAAATCTTTTTTTACTTTAGATAGCATTAGGTGTTCTGGGTGGCTTGGCAGTTCTGTGGTCTCTTCTCAGGACTGCGGGCTGGAAGAGGCGTATAGGGAGCCCCATGATTGACTTGCAGGTATGAATTACTTCAAATTTTAATTGTGATATAATACAGATTCCTTGATACTAAATACCCTATACTCTGATATTACCCATACCTAAAATTCCCCACTAAAGAAAACACACACACCTTTTTTGAAATGTGAAGCTATTAAATATCCAAGCTTTTTGTGTCAGAGTAGCCTTGAGTGAAAGCGACATTTCTATCTATCTCTGTTGGAACAGTTTGTCCCCTGTTGTGTATAATAAATTTATAATCTGGTGTTGTAGACAGTTCTGAAGTTCTTGCTGTTCTACGCTGGAGACCTTGCAAATGTTTTCTTCACTATCACAGTGGGAACAGGAATTTATTGGCTTGTATTCTTCAAAGTAAGTTTCTCTGTTTTTCTCTCTCTTTTTTGCAAGATAGAGAGTTATGAATGATTATATGACATCTAAATGTTTTCATGTTTTATTTTTTCCTTTTGGCCATTCCCATCAGACTATAGAGGCAAGTTACATTTAGTAAAATAGTCTGTGTGTTTTTTCCATTTTCCCCTATTCACTTCCTCCTCTGATTCTAAATGTACTCACATTAGTTTAAAAAAAGCTAGTTAAAATGCTTCAAATCTGAATTTTCTCCAAACTTTGGTAATTTTTGCTATTTCCATAGTCAGACAGAAAAGTTGATGTGACACAATGAAAAGTATTTATCGACAGTCTGTTTTAAGAGAGGCCTTTCATTCCACAGGCACAACAGTTTGTCTCTGTACTTCTACCTCTGCCAAGTCAAGAAGACCATTTTGTTTCTTATCTTGGATGTGCATTTACTCTGAAGGTAAGTAAGTTACCTTTTAGAATCACAGCTATGCTTGCTTTTAATGTAAAATAGGAACAATTTATCTGTGCATGGATTTTAAAAGATTAGTACTAGTTATGCAAATTGTCCTTTTTCTGTTTTCCAAAGAAAGAAAGCCTCAATGATAAGTGTCCTTTCTAGTATCCAGCAATGCAATGTTCAGACATACCCACTTTTTTCTTTAGAGTTGTTTTTAAATGGTTTATTGATTATTTTGTATCATTTTGTATTATTTTGATGTGTTTTGTATTTTATTAAGGCATTGAATGTTTACCTTTTTGTATATAAACTTCCCCGAGGTCCCTCAGGAAGAGAAGGTGGTCTATAAGTAAAGTATTATTATTATTATTTTTATTATTATTATTATTATTTATCTGTGTGTTCTCAAATCCTGTGATGATTATTTATGATTATTATTTATGGCATGGATATATAAATATTGAGAAGAAAGAAAAAAGAGCCATTATGTTCTATCTTAATAAATAAACTGTCACCTTTTTCATGTTTTTCATGTACATAGCTTCTGCTAATAGTTATAGGAGCTAGAAATAATGGCCAAGGTTTTGTTTCTGTCCTCCCCCCCCCCCCATTTTACACCAAACTCTCCTGGATTACATGAAGTTAAAATGATTATGCATATTTAATTCTGAATTATGATTGCCTGTTTTCAAATGATGGTCATCCTTTCCCAAGTTCTAATTTAAGTTTGTCTTTTTCTACAAAACAATTTCCTCAGACGCTGCAATTTTTGCATCTGCTTGCTTCCCAACTTTCAATTGATATATTTTTCATTGACTGGGAGCGTCCTAGAGGAAAAGTACTTAAAGCTGTTGAAGGTATTTAAAACAAACTTTTCATGCATTAGTAGAGTAATTACCATATATTCTCATGTATAAATTGACCTCATGTGTAAGTCAAAGGCAGGTTTGGGGGCAAGAGTTATAGATTTTAATATAACATGTAGACAAATCAAGTATTGTTCAAGGAGAGGAAAAGGTTCAGTGGTGCCTCCGGAGGTTTGTTACCTCTGATTGTGTCCATTTTTACACCCACACAGTTCAAAACGCTAGAGTAGCGGGGAGTCAGTGCTTTTTTAAGGTTCTCTCAGGATGGCCTTGAGTCTTGCCTTATGCCTCTTTACTCAGAGAAGGGAATGGTGTCTTTTTATTTATTTATTTACAGTATTTCTATTCCACCCTTCTCACTCCAAAGGGGACTCAGAGCAGATCACAGAACACATATATGGCAAACATTAAATGCCATTATACACTGGCAGGACAGACAACAGTAAAGATAGAGGTATATAGGCTTTTCCCATCCTCGGCATCTTGGAGGTTTTGCTTGATTTCAGCCACAGGTGCTGTCGCTCCATCCTCCATGCCAAAGAGTCCTGTTCACAGACTTTCTTCTTTTGATCGAATTGACAGCATTTTCTAGTATTTCCTTATGGTGCCATTTAAATACTTCCTCATTTAAGCAGTGCCTATTTATTTACTCATAGCTGTTTTTGATCTGCTAGGTGGGCAGTGAGCTAGGCTGAATGTTGGGCACTCACCCCCAACCTTTCGATTGGCAAGATTTATTGCGGCTGGTGGGTAACCTGCTGTGCTAAAGGAGTTAAGGAACAGAACATTGACCCAGTTTTGAGGGGTTGATCAAAATTTCTAGACTTATACATGAGTTTATTCATGACATTTATACAGTGGATGTAGCCACCTAATAATTATTATTGATGATGACTTTCCATGAGAACTCCCTCATAAAACAGAGTGACTTCTTTTGCAGTCATGAGCCTTTCTTAAATTCTATTGATACCGAGGCACTGCGTTAATAATTGCCTAAAACCAACATCCAGACCACAACACTTTTTTTCTTCAGTTTCATTGCCTGAAAACTGCATTCAATTAAGAAGTCTTTTATTTGATCACATTTCCCTAAAAATGAATAATGTTTTTGTTTCGCTGATGCTCAGGTTTGAGACCTTTAAAAAACAATGTTTCCTTCTCTATAGGAGAAGGTGGCGTAAGAAGTATTTCTGCACCAGTCAGTATATGGAGGACATATTTCATAGCAAATGAGTGGAATGAAATTCAAACCATCAGGAAAATAAATCCCCTGTTCCAAGTACTTGCAGTTCTCTTCTTTTTAGAGGTGATTTTTGGATTTTATGATCACTTATTTGGTACTGGCAGTTTCTAAACATATACATAACATCCTATCTTATTTGACTGATGATACAGTAATGGTGTCAACACTGGGTGATGCATGCTTTTGTGAATGTATTATTTTAATTAATAGTTGTATTATTGTAATTAAATTCAGTTATCTTTGTTCATATTGTATGTTTGCACACACCCAAGATGTTGCATGTTAAGAAGAAATTATATAATATAAGACAAGTAGGCTTCATTTGGACCCCCCAGTGGCGCAGTGGGTTAAAGCGCTGAGCTGCTGAGCTTGTTGACCGAAAGGTCGCAGTTTCAATTCTGGGGAGCAGTGTGAGCTTCTGCTGTCGGCCCTAGCTTCTGCCAACCTAGCAGTTTGAAAATATGCACATGTGAGTAGATCAATAGGTACCTCTCCGGCGGGAAGGTAACGGTGCTCCATGCAGTCATGCCGGCCACATGACCTTGGAGGTGTCTATGGACAACGCTGGCTCTTCGGCTTAGAAATGGAGATGAACACCACACCCCAGAGTCAGACATGACTGGACTTAATGTCAGGGGGCAACCTTTACCTTTTTTAGGCTTCATTCTTTTTTTTAAAGGTGTGATATCAACTAAAGATTAGTCTGTATATGTTTCAGCAGAATAAAAGTGAATAAAATGATTATTTGATGCTGTACCATAATCAAACAGTGCAAGCAAGTGAAGATTAATTACTTCACATATTTGTTGTGAATAAGCAACACAGTTAAGTAGTAAACCTACTTCTTTGTAAATTTCAAAGATATTGCTACATTAATTTTGGGTTAGATTGTGACAAAAGTACTTTGTAGCTTTATGTCTTGGTGCCAAGTAATGTTTATGAAGTTCAAAGTTAATCATACCATTCTGTTTAATAACTTACTCCATTAAACAGAACTCAGTCAGTGATTGCTCATCACAGTTGATACATAGTTAAATTTCAGGACTAAAATTCTGCTATGTTGATGTTAATTTTTGCTAAGTCTTACATAAAACTGATTCATCTGGCATTGAAGAGGTGAATAAAGCAATTGTAATGTTAATGAAATCATTTGAATAAAATTTAAGATGTACAAAATAGTACCTGGTATTTTGAACTCTGATGTATGCATTAAACAAACAGAGGGGATAACCCTTTCAATTTAGAGAATTGGGGCAGATAAAAAGTGCAACAATCTAGAAGTTTTCTAAAATTATTCTTTCAGGTGGTTGGATTTTCAAATCTGGCCATAATGGATTCTTCTTCTGATCTCACTAGAAGCCCTGAGAGTTACATCGCTCCCTCCAGCCGTATTCTTAGATATGGTGTGTCTGCCTCACTTTGGCTAGTCATTGCCATAATACAGGTACAATTTTTCATCAGCACTGCATAGTTACTTGTCCCCTTAAATTATACTTATTAACCAATTATTTTATTGATTAGTGATCATCAGATAGATGCCTTATTAAAAACACAAGCTATTCAGTTGTGGTTTGGGGAGATAGGGTGGAATATTAATAAAAAAATTATTATTTGTTTGCATCATTTCTTGGAAATGATGCAAACAAATTTGGCCTTTTACTTTCTTATAAAAGAAAATAGGAAATAAATAGCTATCCAATTATTAGCCATGATTTTGATCTCATCCAATTCATATCAAAACCCAGAAATCTGAGTATTTAAACAGACAGATACATCTAGGCAATATTCTTCTAGCCATATTTAAAATTTGCTCTAATATCTCTAAACTTTGCTAATCTTCACTGCACTTTCCCTACCTTTGGAACAGGATGGGGAAAGTAGAAACAACTTTCATCCACTCATTGATAAATCTGATTTGTTACAGATAATTTACTTTTCTGTATTTTATGAAAGATTCGTAGAAGATAAAATAAGGCAGTATGTTGACTTGTGCTGTATGAGCAACGTAAGTATTTCATATTATACTTCTGTTTAAAAAGTTTTCTTCCTGTCGTGCCCCCAGAGAAACCCTCACTAATTACCCCTGTTCATGCCCTTTTAATTAGGTGGGTATAGCATTGTATGTACAGTTCTGAAGAGGGTCTGTTTAGATAGTTTCTTCCTCTTTGCATTTAGATCCTCCCTTGCCCTGCCCCTTTAAGGATCTTCTGAGGGGTGGAGCCTCAGCCCTGTCCCTTCTGGTGTCATTTATTTATTTATGTCAGACATTTATATCCTGTTCTTCTCACCCCCAGGGGCAGGGAGGACTCAGAGCAGTTCACAACTGGCAACCATTAGATGCCAAACACATGATTACAAATTAAAGAATTAGTTAAAACATCTATTCTAAAAACATCCATTTAAAATTACACAAATCCAAAGTCAAAGTCATGAGGTGACAGTTCCATTAGTGTAGTACCAGAAGGTAAAGAGAGAAGGAATGGAAGAAGCACAAAATAGTATGTCACATAGGAGCTATATAACATGTCACGTTGGAGCTATATAGTAAAACCATAAGTCACTTCAGAGCTAAATAACACATCACATCAGAGCTATATAGTATAGTAAAGCAGTAAGTCACAACAGAGCTATATCATAAAGTGATGTCAAGCCAAGTTAAAACATCAGTGACATCTAAGAGTTTAACAGACAACTACAAGCAACAGTCATTAAGAAAGAGAAAAGAGCTAAGAGCCAGAACTGTGTACATACCCCACAGAAACTTTATAGTAATACCCAGAAGGAAAAGAAAAATAAGTTTTGTCTGTTAATAAAACGTTTTTTGAATTACCAGTATAGTTTCCAATCTGTTCCCTGTACCACAGAAACTTCCAGATTATTAGTTAGTGCGGGGACAGAACACCCCCGCTTCTCCCTGTCCAGCCCCCTTCCTTCATTCTATCAGCTCTAGTGTGGTTCAAACTCACAAAGATGCCCTCTTGATCCCATACACCTATTTCACAGATTCCTCAAGAATTAAGATTTTTGCCAGTTGTGATGTATATCATTGCTTTCTAGCTGCAGCATGGTGGGAATGATTGATTACTAAATAGTAGGTTTGGAAAATATATTAGTAGCCCAGAATGGTGCTTTCTTGTGCAAAGGTGCCTCAATTTTTTCTTGAATTGAAAAATTGTAAAGCATTATTTGGATCTGGATTTGCTAAGCTACTTCATTCTCTCTCCTCCCATTACAGATTTCAGTCTTTCTGTTGTCACACAGATGCTTTGGGTATTATATTCATGGGCGTTCAGTGCATGGCCATTCAGATACCAACATGGAAGAGATGAATCTGAACCTGAAGAGAGAAGCAGTATGTAGAAGAATTACAAAAGGAGGACCCACAGACTCGTTTTATTTAAACCGCATTAGGAGTTCGTTTATGAGAGCAACAATGCTTGTTATGTACTTAATTGTTACTTAGGTTGCTACTAAAAAAATAGAAAGAGTGCTAAAAATATACAGGGTAAAATTGTTTATATTTTCTACTGAAAAAGTTAATACTATAATCCTTTTACATCATCAAACATTCTGTATTGAATTCTGAAATCCAACTTTAAATTTAATGCTGTGAGCATGAGGAAAAATATGATTTTTGACTAAGGCTTTCATGGGTTGTTGTAGGTTTTTCATTCTGTATGGCCATGTTTTAGAACATTGCCACACAACCTGAAAAACCTACAACAACCCAATATGTTTTTTTTACTAGAAGTCGCTTGGTTGCCACTATCTGTAGTCTCATTGTTCCTTAAGGCCTAGTACATCCATTACAACAGGACTTCTTAAACATTTTCTACTTTCTTCTTTGTCTGAGAATTTTTTATATAACCCCAGGTATACAGGTATTAAAAATAGGTATACAAATCAAACATTGCCTGCATTTACTTGAGTCTAATGCACCATGATATCTAATGCGCACCTCAATTTTCAAAACCCTGAAACAAAACGAAATTGCTGCCAAATGCAATGCACAGCAGCAAAATGTGGGCTCTTTGTAATTGGGCCAAAAAAGGTGTGTATTGCTGCTGCTGCTTGCTTAGAATGCATTTGTTATAAACAATTGTGTTGGAACACCAAAGCTTCCAGTGATGGGAAAGAAAACCTTGGGGTGCATCTATGCTGTAGAATGCATCCACTTTAATTTCCTTGGTTCACTGCTATGGAGTCATGGGGGCTGTAGTTTTACAAGGTCTTGAGCCATCTCTGCCAAAGAATGCTGGTGCCTCACCAAACTACAAATCCCAGGATTGCTTAGCACTGAGTCCCGGTCATTTAATTAGAGATTAAGTCTCTCAAAATAGGGGCTCCTGAAGCACTTTCCCCTTTTGCTTAGGCTCAGCATTTAGATTATTGTATGACACAAATCTAATGCGCACCCCAATTTTGGCAAGGCCATTTAGCCAAAAAAGGTGAGCATTATATTCGAGTAAATATGGTATTTTGAAACAATTTTTGGTAGAGATGAAGGCAAATTTGCATACTAATAAGATAGATGTTTATTTTACATAACAAATTAAACCTTGATTGGATATTTGATATTGTAGGATATAGAGCATAATCAACATTTTTCATGCCATGCTGGCATGCTTGGTTTGCGGCCTCAAGTGGTGGAATATTCTCTGTTGGCTCTCCTTTTTCTCTTGGACTGATGTATACTAATGTCTAAAACAGCCACTAGTTGGCAAGCTACACAAATTTTTCACAACCCCCACATTCAGTTAGAGTACATGTATTGAAGGTGGCCTACCATGTCAGTTTTTGTGACCTGGGAGGTATTCAATGCCAGAGCCTCATAGTTACATTTTACAGTCTTACAACTGGCCCTTTGAAAGCAACTGTAAGACGGTTGTGGCTTTCAGTGAAAATGAGTTTTGTGACTCACAATTTAAGAAACCTCACATTAATGAACTACTCTGAACCTCACTTCTCCTTGTTTTACAGAGTCCACCTTCAGTGATTCCAGGTTATTTTTTTGAGGCTGTTGAATGTCCCTCTTGCTGTTTCCTGTTGTCCAGTAGCATAATTATTTTCAATCATCTCCAACAGCATAGAGACTGTAGTCCCTGGAGCTACAGAAAACAAGCTTGCTCAGTGTCGTACATGCCAGGTTTTCAAGCATTTAAAATTGATAACATGCCACCTCACATTTTTTCTTCTTCTCTAAAGTAAATATAAACAGCTCTGGAAGCCTAATTTCACATATAAAATTTGCTTCAACTAGATGTTTTTCACCTTTGCTATCTATCTATTATAATCCAAACATTACCTTCCATAACAATTCTAATTTATATAAAAGTAATACATTATTATTTGCATAACAGTACATAATATTTTGTTTCAGGTTTTTTTATTTCCCACAGTAATAATAAGAAAAAAAGAGTGCTTGCATAATTATAGCTGTATTTAAAGTGACATAGAATATACATTATTGGGTTTATCTTTTTGTTTGTTTTGACCTAGCATTTCTACTTCGTATCACTTTTTCAGGAAAATCTATGTAGTCAAAGAGGTTTGCTACCCAATACAGATGGCCAAACATTCCAGATTTCCATTTCAAACAGGATGAGGCAACATTATGACAGGATTCATGAAACATTGACAAGGGTATGTATATTGCGAAACTATTTGCTGTCGTATATATCTAAAATACTATGTTTATATCCTGTTTTCTAACATGTCATGGGACGCAAGGGGGATTACAAACAATTTTATGAGTTACTATTTGTTTAAAGAACTAGTTGACAAGAGATACGGTTTTTGCAGACATTATTCTTGTTCGTTGTGTGCCTGGATCCTTCATATGTCCCATTCCCCCCCCCCCCCCCCCAAGAATATAATTACAGTACACCACAGCAGTATGGTGTCTTAATTCTGTGTTAACCTTGAGCCTCTTGAACAACAGAGACATGTATGGAGTGTCATTTGGATATTTTAAGTACATGTTTCACTGATGCATAATATCTAAAAACTAAAATTTAGTTATGACATCTAGAAAATGTCATTTGGTCCTACATAGCTCAGTTGGGAGGCAGCTTCACCCATGTCCTATTTATTTATTTGTCGTGTCAGAGCAACCAGTCCATTATATTACATTTCTAACAGAACAAAGCAAACAAACAGAAAAATACACAACTTGTGAGTTTGGTAGCTGGTTAAATGTCCTTTGACCAGTATCTGGCCACTTGGAGTGCTTCCGGTGTTGCTGCAAGAAGGTCCTCCATTGTGCATGTGGCAGGGCTCAGGTTGCATTGCAGCAGGTGGTCAGTGGTTTGCTCTTCTCCACACTCACATGTCGAGGATTCTACTTTGTAGCCCCATTTCTGAAGGTTGGCTCTGCATCTCGTGGTGCCAGAGCGCAGTCTGTTCAATGCCTTCCAAGTCGCCCAGTCTTCTGTGTGCCCAGGAGGGAGTCTCTCATTTGGTATCAGCCATTGGTTGAGGTGCTGGGTTTGAGCCTGCCACTTTTGGTCTCTCGCTTGCTGAGGTGTTCCAGCGAGTATCTCTGTAGATCTTAGAAAACTATGTCTAGATTTAAGTCGTTGGCGTGCTGGCTGATACCCAAACAGGGGATGAGCTGGAGATGTCTCTGCCTTGGTCCTTTCACTATTGGCTGCTACTTCCCGGCGGATGTCAGGTGGTGCAATACCGGCTAAGCAGTGTAATTTCTCCAGTGGTGTAGGGCGCAGACACCCCGTGATAATGCGGCATGTCTCATTAAGAGCCACATCCACTGTTTTAGTATGGTGAGATGTGTTCCACACTGGGCATGCATACTCAGCAGCAGAGTAGCACAGCGCAAGGGCAGATGTCTTCACTGTATCTGATTGTGATCCCCAGGTTGTGCCAGTCAGCTTTCGTATGATACTGTTTCTAGCACCCACTTTTTGCTTGATGTTCAGGCAGTGTTTCTTGTAGGTAAGAGCACGGTCCAGAGTGACTCCCAGGTATTTGGGTGCGCTGCAATGCTCCAGTGGGATTCCTTCCCAGGTGATCTTCAGAGCTCGGGATGCTTCTCTGTTCTTGAGATGAAAGGCACATGTCTGTGTTTTAGATGGGTTAGGGATCAGCTGGTTTTCCCTATAGTAGGCAGTAAGAGCACCTAGAGCTTCGGAGAGCTTCTGTTCTACAGTCTCAAAGCTCCCTGCTTGAGCAGTAATGGCACGATCATCAGCATAGATGAAGCTCTCTGTCCCTTCTGGCAGTGGCTGGTCATTTGTGTAGATGCTGAACATGGATGGAGCAAGCACGCTCCCCTGAGGCAGGCCATTCTTCTGTTTCCGCCATCTGCTTCTCTGGCCCTGGAACTCAACAAAAAAGCTCCTGTTTTGTAGCAGGTTTCCTATGAGGCGGGTGAGGTGGTAGTCCTTTGTGGTATTATACATTTTTCTCAGGAGGAGGCAGTGGTTCACAGTATCATAGGCTGCTGACAGGTCTATGAAGACAGCTCCTGTGATCTGCTGCCTTTCAAAGCCATCTTCTATGTGCTGAGTCAGGTTCAGCACTTGCGATGTACAGCTTTTGCCTTTCCTGAAGCCAGCTTGCTGTGGAATCAGACATGGGTCTATTTTTTCCATAATTCTATGCAAAATAAGTCTCTCCAGAACTTTGTAGAGGTGGCACAACAGGGAGATTGGTCTGTAGCTTTTTGGGTCATTACGGTCTTTGCCTGGCTTCAAGATGGAGATGACTCTTGCTTTCCTCCAGATTTTGGGGATCTGACAGGATGCCGTGCAGTTGTTCATCAGCTCCAGCAGCCAGCGCCTTGCTTTGGGACCAAAGTTCTTGATTTGTTCCATCTGTAGATCATCCAGGCCAGCTGCTTTGCCATTTTTACATTTATTGAGAGCCATGTCCAATTCAATAGATGTAAAGGGTTCATGGAGGTTGTTGTTCTCAATCTCTGGTTGCCTGGCCTAATGGAGCTGTATAGATTGAGACTCAGATCATGAGCCACACAGTTCAGCCTGGAGCTAGCTTCATTTTCCCAATCAGAAATGGAAGATGAAGGAAGGCCTGATGGTATTGTAAATAAATAATAAAGCAAATAACATATTCCATTGTAAGTCATACATATCTGTGAGTGGGTATACCAGATATTTCCAAACCATTTTTGTATTACTTTTATGCCAAAAGTAAATCCAAATATTCTGGTTTAAATTATTTTTTGTCCCTTCTTCCTTCTCAGAAACATGGTCCTGTTAGGTTATTGAATTCTTCTGCAACTACATTTGAGCAAAGCACTAAGGCTTACCATACAATGAATAAATTCCTGGGCTCATTTATTGATCACGTATGTATAACAACTGACATTTAATACAAAAATTGAATAACCGGGGTGCGGGGAGGGTGTTGTTATGAAAAGCTGTGATTTCTTTTACGTAAGACTGTAGACCTCTTACTCGTCTGCATTGTATTTCTTTGCAGGATTGGATTCACTGCATTGCGGTCAACACCAAAGCAATTCCCTTTCCAAAATGCTTTCTTTATGTAATTTGTGCATAGTGTTCTCCATTCTGGTGCCCACGATCTGGAACTACCTGCCCTGTTAAATCCATCTCCCTATTGTTAGTTTTAGATTGCCTTTTGAAAAAGTTTTTGTTTCAGCAAGACTTTGATCTCTGTTATTTGGGCTTCCATTCTGAAGTGAAAAGAAAAGATAACAGGTTCCAAAATAAATAGTGTTTGTCCTTTTTGGTTTTCGAGTATTTTTTTGTTCAATGTATTGTCGAAGGCTTTCATGGCCGGAATCAATGGGTTGTTGTATTTTTTTGTTATAATTTTTTTCTAGTTTTCTTATGGGTTATTGTTGTGTTTTTCCGTTGTATAGGTTCATAAAGAAATGGATTACATTGTAAAGGACAAATTGTTGCTAGAGCGACTCCTTGGAATGGAGTTTATGGAACCAATGGATAAAAGCATCTTTTACAATGGTACTATCAACCATCATTTTTATTTTTATTGTTACAGACAAGTGATTTTCTAATAGCTTCTCCCTATTTGAGCTTCATTCTCTTCCTTGAGAGACTGAGCTTCAAGAATACAAAATGCACATACCGGGAAGGAATGAAATATCTCTGTGGCTAATAAATCACACAGTAAGAGAAAGTTAAGGTGTGCCTCAAATAGGACAGATTCAGTATCGACCTGCATAAGCAAAACAACTTGTATATATATATACCTGATTAATGGCTCCATTAAATGTAACTTATTGTGATTTCATTATTTTGAGCAACTGCTATTCCTTCTTAGTCTTCTCTCAACAGTGGCAAATGCTTCTTCAGGTCAAAAGAAAGAAGTTATGTTTTCTCACAGCGTTTGCTCTATTTCATCTTAAAGTTTGTGTAACTAGATGAACTCCTTTTGGAAGAATTAATCAAATAAGCTTACTAAGCATATCATCACACTTTAGCATCATGTCATGAAGTCATTAGTCTTGATGCAGCTTTTTATTAAAACTTCACTAAGCTAAAAGAAGATGTCAACAGCCTGCTAAAAGAGGGAAACCCTATCTTCATAGCCAACCTGGAAATACAGGCTGTTGGCCTCTTTGGAAAATAATACCAAATTAGCTTCTTTCCCAGGCATGGACAACTTTGGCCCTCCAGGTGTTTTGATCCTCTGTGATCTGGAGGTTCATCCGGAGAGGCCTTGTTCTCGGTCCCATTCCCCTCACAGGCGCAACTGATGGGGCTGAGAGACAGGGCCTTCTCAGTGATGCCCCCTCATCTGAGGAACTCCCTCCCCAAGGAAATTAGGTCAGCCCCCTCTCTCCTGATCATCAGGAAACAAGTTAAGACGTGGCCATGGGACCAAGCATTCAACCAGTAATTGAAACAGTGCAATAATGATAACGATTTAATGTGATTGACAAATGGACAAGCCTTGGAGTATGATTTGAATTTGCATGATTTTAACTGTTGCTTCAATAACTGATGTTTTCATTGTTTGGTTTTTAATTGTATTTGTTTATTTTTGGACTTATATGTGTTGCCATCGAATCACTGTCTGTTGTAAGGCCGCCAGAGTCCCTTTTGAGGTGAGAAGGGCAGGGCCCAAATGTGGGAAATACATAAATAAATACATTTTGGACTTCCACAATTCCTAGCAGTCTACTGGCTGTTAGGAATTGTGGAAGTTGAAGTCCAAAACACCTAGAAGGCCAAAGTTTACCCATGCCAGTGGATAGGCAGTGATTGAATTAAATAATCGATGCCTTGTTCACCAGTTTGCTTCAATTCTGTGTTGGTTGCTAGCTTCTCCACAGTCACTATAAATGTAGAGAGGGAGAGGAAAGATGCCCATTCACTTGCAGGGAATTTTTTAGTTGACACAGTTGATCAGTTATGTGGTTGTGTGTCTTCAGATCATTTCCAGCTTATGGTGATCCTAAGATGAGCCTGTCACAGGGTTTCCTTAACATGATTTGTTCAGAGGAGGTTGCCTTTACCTTTCTGTATACCAGAGAGTGTGTGACTTGTCCAAGGTCGCCCAGTGGGTTACCATGGCTGAGAGAAGATTTGAACCCTGGCCTCTAGAGCACAGAACTTGAACCACTACACCTTGTTGGCTCTCCAAGTTGTTTAATACAATGTGGGCTAAATAGCAGGAAATCTGCTAGTGCTTTTGATTGTTGATTTCCTCCTCCATTTGTGGTACCCTTTCCCAGCTTGTGATGCATCAGTGGAGAAAGGAGGATGATTCTGGTGGTTTGTCTCATTGGTTAATTTCTCCTTCTCTGAACACCAGGCAACTAAAAGTTTATGCTGTACTGAAGCATTTTTAAACAATTTCATTTATTTTCTATGATGACTATATTTGTGACACAATACACTTTTTAAAACATTTTTATTCATTTTCTGGTAGTTTCTCATTTTTATACAGGTGCCTTTATTTCTTGCAGATGAAGGACATTCTTTCAGTGATGTTCTTTATTATGGCAATGAATCTGTGCTTCTCATCTTTGATTTGCTGTTTTTCACCGTTGTGGATATGGCTACTCAAAGTTTTGTTTTGGCAGCTGTTCTTACATATTTACAACAAGAGGTAAATGTCCTAGTGGAATGGCACTGGAAAATACTTTTTTTCTCCCTGTATATTAGGACTCCATATGTATTGTCATTTATCCACAAGATTTATTAGTATCAGTAGAAAACTACCTCATCATTGTAATTTCTTAAAATTGTTAGATCCCAAAAATAAATTAATAGGTATTACTTTAGAAAGATATGGTGGAAAGAAAGAAAAAAGTATTGGGGGTCGTGATACCCCCCCCCTCGACACATACACACACACACCACATTCTACATCTTATAACTTTATTAAGTTTTTGGATATTGGATTTCTGTAAAGCCGATACTTGAAAGAACTGAACATAAAATGATACTCCATACAATCTCTGTTCTTCCAGAGCCTTATATGTTACATGGAATTAAGGCACTACAGAACTTACTGATACCCTAACTGTTGCAATGTATTGAATGTCTATCTAAGACACCAACAAGAAAAATATCTGCAAAAAGAAAATCTCAGTCAGCTAGATCTTTAAACAAATAACTTCTAAAAAGTGCTGGTAATTCTCCTTGAGTCCCGGGATGCGCAAAAAAGGCCAGCAAATAAAAACAATAAATTAGATATATAGAATAGCAAGTAGTTTACCAATACACAGAGTCTTCTTAAATTTTCCTGAATCCTGTCATAATGCTGCTTCATCCTTCTTGAAATAGAAATTTGAAATGTCTGGCCATCTGTCTTTGGTAACAAACTTCTTTGATTTTTCTGAAATGATACGTAGTTAGTCTCTAAGGAGCTGCAAGATCGTTTTGCATACTGATAGTCTAGACTAACACAGCTATGTCTTTGCATACTTATTACTGTTAGTGTATATGCTAGATTGTTAAAAGGTTTTGACAGACAAGTTAGCAGACTTTATCTCCACTCAAAAATATAGTCCCATGGGCTTGCAAACATAAAGGCAATATGAGTTTCCACTAACTAACTGAATGGAGGATCATGACCATATAAATAGGGCAGACCCTAAGCTATTGGAGACAACAGTTCATAAGATTACACAGCCCAGTCATAGGACAATAATACTATTGACATTGGCATTGTACCCAACTCAACTTTGGAAAGCCCATGCATAGCCCCAACATGCAGCCTCAAGGGAACCAGTGTGTTTTCTGCCAAGGCACATCAGGGGCTGCTGGTGGCTTCTGTTTCTATTCTTATGATGACACTGTACTCAGGTCACAATTCCACTTGTTCTTTTCAACATTGGGACGTTGCGGTCTTTCCAATGGCTTCTTGCTTTTGAAATCTGTGTTCCATATTTCCAGAGTAATTTAACAATATAAGCTTGCACGCACTTTTATCCCCTGATTCCTACACATTTCTGTTGGAATATTAACTGGACTGTCATTACTGTCATCTTCCAGTAATAGGTATGTTTAGAGAAGACAGCAGAAACTATACTGATATTAGTGGGAAATGCTGCCTTTTTCATAAGAAATGTTATTCTGTTGTGGATATGAACAGACTTCTCTCTTGAAATAAGCTTACTTTCGGAGTTAGTGTTAGGATTGCAAACAACCCTCCATATTCACTGGTTGATTTAGGTTGCCAAGACTAAGAAAAATCAGTTTGAAGAATGTCTCACTTTAGCATAACAGCCTGTTATTTACCTGCTGCACAGACAGTTGACGGCATAACATTTTCTTTTTCTGTGTTTAGATTTTTAGGTTCATTCGTAATTCAGTTGGACAGAAGAATTTGGCATCCAAAACTTTGGTAGATGAACGATTTCTTATATAGACAAATATGAAGAAAAATTCTTGCTGGGAACCAATTGTGTCATGAAAAGTTTTCACAAAAGACAAATTCATTTGCAGTACTTTGTAAATATCAGTGTACAGTATTTTTCTTTCATATTGTATTTTACAAAAAAAATATTTTGGATATTTGGATTTATACTTTTGTATGTGTAATGTCTGATTAATCACATGCCTTAGAGGGATACAAAGACGCAGCAAGGTGTTACTGGGAAATACTATATGCATATTTATTTGCATCTGCTGTTGTGTGTGTTTTTTATGCTCAGCATTTTTGCATTTCGTTTTAAAATGTGAGGGATTGTAGATCTGGAACAATGTGGGGGATGCATATATAGAGGGCTGGGGGGGGTATTAGGGGAAAGTTAGGGTGCAGATAGCAAGTTGTTACATCTAATGAGTTTTCTAGATTGACAGTAAGGATAATTGAAGATGTAGAGAGTTTTGCAGATAGATGTAATTTCATAGGGTTGTGAAAGCTTTGCCCTTGGCTCACCCTTTCCATAATACTTCGGGTTTTGGCAACTCTCTTAAAAATCTAATATGTATGGTGTAGCCCCTATCAACACATCTGATTGTAGGAGCTAAATGGCCTTGTACCAGATGGATTGAACCAAACGACTTTAAAAATGGCTTTGAAGTGGGGGGAAATATAGCTTGGATATACATGGCAGCCTACCTGCAGTTGCTTATACACAATAAACAACCAGGTCATTTGTTTTCCTGCTTGGCTTCATGTTTAATCAACAAAAGGATTCTGGAATTTGGGCACTCTAGCTGACAATTCTGCTGATTTGTTAGGTAAAATAGTAAAGTGGGGTTAGCCTTCCAGAGGAGTAAAAATGCCGACAGCTGTAAAAATGTGCTGATCTAATTAAACAAAGCAGATATGGCCTGAGAGATAAACAAGCCTCCATCACATAAGTCAAGGGTCAGTAACAAGCACTAGCTGTACAAACGAGCCTAATTGCTGAAAATGTTAGTGGGCCCATCCTTGTACTACATTCATATGGTGAATTCATCACAAATGGACTATTGACCAACACTACTTACTTGCTTGTCTTCTTCATATACCAACCCAGAGGGGAAGTGCAAGTCAAGCAGAGGATGCTGCTTCCTTTCCTTACTTCTTTTATTTATTTATTTGGGCATTCTTATATCATCTTTCTCCGAGGACTCAAGGCAGTTTACAGCAATAGATAAAACATAACAGCATAAATAACCCATTAAAATAATGCCAAGTCAGTCCTTGTCAAACATAAAATTATCAAAAATGATCAAAAGCACTCTAAAATGCCCACAAAAGTAAAATATAATTATAGAGTGAAGGTCCTAGGCTTCTCTCACTGTAGTTAAAAGCTATTCCAATTAGAAAAGATTTCAAGTTTTTCCTAAAGGCCAAAAGGGTGGGAGCTGCTCTTATTGCTTCTAGCAAAGCGTTCCAAAGTTTTGGTGCCACACCCAAGAATGTGCCATCTCTAACCAATTATAAGTGAAGGCTGTCCCTGAGCTGAGTGGAGAGGAGTGTTTCATTACTGGATCTTAATAATCTACCCGGCTTGTATGGTAGGACACATTGTCTCAAATATCCTGGACCGAAACAGTGTAGGGCTTTACAGGTTAAGACAGGCATGAGCAAACTTGGGCTAAGGGGGAAAAGGAAAGGGCCTGAGGCTGTTAGGAATGGTGGGAGCTGAAGTCTTGGAGGACCCAGGTTTGCTCCTGCCTGGGTTAAGACCAGCACCTTAAATTGGGCCCAGAAGGCAACCAGGAGCCTTCACTTGTTGGTACTTACATTCTCAAAGAAAGCAAGTGAAAGGCAGCAGAATCAAAAAAGCAAAGCAAGAAGGTCAGAAGGCTCCGGAGCAGTGGTTCTCAATCTGTGGGTCCCCAGATGTTTTGCCCTTCAACTCTCAGAAATCCTAACAGCTAGTAAACTGGCTGGGATTTCTGGGAGTTGTATGCCAAAACACCCAGAGACCCACAGGTTGAGAACCACTGCCCAGAAGTCATTCTCTTGAGATGCCAGCCCTGGCAAATGTCCAGTGATGCAGACTCTGCCCTGAATCATGACTTTGTGTACCAACTTTGTGAGCCAACTTACACCCAGATATTAGATTCTGGGAACAAGCATAACAACCAAAGTAGTATAGTAGTTTGAATGTTGGACTAGGAAACGGGGGAACTAGGTGGACTTCCTACAAGCTTGAAACAAAACAAAACTATACAAAAAGCAAAGCAGTAATGTTTGCGACCAGAAAAATCTGAAGTCTACATTATAGTAAGACTTTTCTTAGAGAACCTGTGTTCATAATAAAAACTGTGCAGGCTTTCAAATTCTTCAAAACTCATCATTAGGCTAGGTGGTAAACAAAGCAAAAAGGGAGCATAGAAAAAAAATGATGTTGAAATCATACTGTGTTTTCTTGTGGCATAAGATGATACGTGCAGGGAGGCTGCAGATATGCAATTTAAGCTCTGCTTGATGCTGTGATAGTTTCACGTACTACCCAGGAACCCCTCATCATCGGGCAATTTTTTCCTCTCTATTCTCTTTCCTGTGCACTTCACATAATAGATAGCCTTGGAGAACTCAGAGCTTGAACACCGTCTTTTGATTTTAGAATTTGCTTAAATAAAGATATAACCAGAATATGGGATTTAAAATAAAATTGTTTCAGGTTGATTTGTGCCTTCCAGCAACTGCAGAGATGGGCTCCTAAATCTTTTGCCTTTAGGCTATTTCAGCAGTACTGTGATTTTTCTCCCCAGGAAGAAGTACTTTCTACAAATAGCCACCAGTATATTATATTTCCAGCAGCAGGAAAACTGGTTGGGTTTTTTAAAAAATACAACAGATGCTTCTTTTTCTCCATGTTCAGTATAAAATGGTCACATCCCTGATATATTCACTAGGCTGGGCTTCAAACATATTTTATGTATGACTAATGGAGGAAATGCATTCTCCCCTGACAGAGTTCTTGAGCTGCCACTGTATGAGTCATCAAGATAATGAAATACAGAACTCCATGAGTTCTGGGCTTAGCTTTTGGAACAATAGCACTTGTCAGACAAATACTATTATCACATTAATGAGGAAGGCTATGTGTAAACAGTTCTTAATGTATTATATGTGTTCAGTTTGTTCTCTCATCCCTTTTTCTTGTCCTTTGGTTTATAACTGGTTTATAACTGGAAAATTAAAAAATGCAACCAAGTAAAGCTGTTTGCAATAAAATACAGAATTACCCCACATCCATGTGGTACACACTTCCGGACTCAAGATGGACATGTGAAATGGAGGATAATAGTGAACTCTTATTATTTTCATTAGGATGAACCATGGAGATACAGAGAAGAGGGTGTAGTTGGTACAGAATGCCATAAGCAATATCATGGATAAGTTAAACCACATATATTGGTTCTGTGCATACGGGGGTCATACTTTAATTCTGAAGGTGACGAGTGAATTTCACATCTTGAAGTGTTTAACTACTACTGACAAAATACCAAGATGCTGTTAAGTTTGTTTAGGAAACTATAAACTATAATTGAAGATCTGATGCAGTACTTGCCTGGCATATCCTAGATTGCTCTAGGCTAGGAAAATTCATCAACCCTTACAGTATATATGTCTCTGAGCATTAAAGGTCAAAAGCAACACTTTGAATTGGAACTAGAAGATGCATGATGCAGTTGTTTAAAAATAGGTCTTGTGTGATTTTGGCAGCCCTTGCTGGTCAGGAGGCAGGTTTCCAAATTCAGCACTAGTCATCATTTCAAACACCCCCTTGTAAAGCTGATGGTAGCTACTTTAGTTACAAGAGAATGCTAGTTATTAAAGGTTTGCTGTTGATACAAGACATTTTGAATTGCCATCTGTTACCTGACAGAAGTGTGAGTCTGAACCATACAAAATACCTAACTTCTGAAACTACCTGACTGTAGGAGATGTAGTGCCATCACTATATCTTATATTTTTGCTGTTCTGGTTTCAATGATTCCCCTGTCCCTGAGCGCATGCTATCTAGATTCATGTACACTGTAACTGGAGGAAGCACTACTGATTTGAATGAAAAAGAATTACACAAATATCTCCTATAACATGGTACTGATTAGCTTGCAAGCTCTTTAACCCTCATCCAGTTATCTATGGCCACTAGCTTAAAATGAGACTGCTGGATGCCATCTGATGAAAAGAAGGGGAAAAGAACTAATTTCCTCTCGGGGCCTAAAAATCTTATCAGAAAGGAAGACAGCTGGCTGCTGATACGATAAAAAATACCAATTCTGCTTCTTGTTTACTAGAAAAGGTATTAGCACAGGAGACTGAAGAAATTCCTGCCAGATATCAAATGCTGCACTGAGATGGGTGGTAATAAAAGCTTGACTGTAAGGCACTTTCTCCAAGAAAATCACTTTATGCAAATCGGTTTTAACCATGCTTATTTAAACTAAATGCCACCGAGTTAAATATGGAACTTAATCTGTATTAAGCACACTTACTGGGATTGTAGCTTTAATCTCACTGCAAAATTGACTATTCTGTATTCCTGTCCAATTGTGAATGTCCGTAATGCAAGGGCACATAACTTGCATTTGGACTAGAACTCCTAGAATCTCAAGCCAGCCTAAAAGCTGTAGTCAAAAAGCTAATTTTCTATCCTCTGCAAAGAACATAATTTTATCCCAAATAAGAGCAGCAAAATGCTGATTGCAAGACATAAACAACTTGCAATATAACTTGATCCTATCACTCTTTTCTTAAAAGGGTAATTCAAATAAAGCATCAAAAGTGACAGGAATGTGTTAAATTTACTAAATTTGTTTAACTAAAATGTTTCCTGGGCAGATAACATTCTTTTGAGACATTTTGGACTAAATGGTAACCTTTAGTAGAATTTAAGAGGAGAAAGTATGACCTGAGATTAGGTTGTCTGTATGGAAAATACTGTTTTCTGTTTTGAAAATGCTGTTTTGTAAGCTACTGTATATTTGCAATATTTGTTTAAAATAAAAATACGGAAATACATTTTTGTTTGTAAGGAATGTGATCCAGCATGTTCAGCTGTTCAGGAGAATAGCAAAATAGTGAGCCTTGACTAAAATAAAACATCTCATATCCAGTATAATGGGAGTCATGAGTTGCTGCACTGTTTTTGTGTGTTTTGTATTGAGAGTGGAGTCACGCGACCCGTTTTTTCCCCCCATATCTTCTTGTTTTTCCCCCATATCTTCTTGTTTTTCCTTTCATCTTTCTTATTTCTGAGCTACATAGATATTTTAGAATATGAAGCCAGGTTTACATGTAACTTTGTTATCTCAGATGCTGCTTGTAATATCCTGCCAGCTCAAATATGTTTTGTCTGGAAAGAGAAATGTAAATAAGATAAGGGAAAATAGGAATAGGCAGTTATTTACAGACGCAAAGCATCTGGAATGTTAAATGTCAGTTCTCCCCTGTGCAGGATTATTGTCAAGCATGTAGAAGGCTTGATAGGGCACCAGACTACTAAAATGTCCTGATTAATAAAATAACATGCTGCCATTTGGCAAGGAAAGTGTCATTTAACCCCAAATTGGGTAACTTCTCCCAGTTATGTTGGATTGCAGCTCTTATAATCCCTAATACAAGGTAAGGTAGATGCAAGGCAAGGCAAGATCTAGAAGACCACAGATTATTAATTCTTTGATGTACCAGTATGTCCTCCTACCTATTCTTTAAACACTAAGAGAATATTCCCTGAGAGTGCCTAATGGCATGTTGTTGTTGTTGTTGTTGTTGTTGTTGTATGCCTTCAAATCATTCCTCATTTATGAGGTTTTCTTTGTAAGGTTTCTGCAGGGGGGACGGGTTGTCTTTGTCTGTCTCTGAGGCTGAGATTATGCAACCAGTGAGTTTCCATAGCTAAATGGGGATCTGAATCCTGGCCTCCCACAATCCTATTTGAACACTGAACCACTATACCACACCAACTTTTCTAAGGACCCATAGACCCAAATCTTCCTTTTTAAAATCACTGGATCTCATCATATTGATGAGGTCGCACTGGGCAATTCACCAGCCTTCGTGGCAAAGCAGCAAGGCAATCCCACTGCCCTGCCTTACCTGCAGCAACACTTCCCCATCACACATAGGGAAGTGTTGCCGGGTGACTTCACCCTGTGTTGGCCCTGTTGTTTCCAACAGACAGCACAGACCAGAAGACTGGAACAAATATTCAGCTTCCTGAAAAGCAGCTGTGGCTGTGGACTTCATCATACATATTGTTGTAGGATGTTGTAGGATGCAGTGTTGTAGGATGCTTTCGCCCTAGTTGATCCATGGAGCTCCAGGCCGCCCATCACACAATGCACTCCCATTGGGGGGGGGGGGGCTCTGTGGATCAACTGGGGTGAAAGCATCCTACAACGCTGCCAAAGACACATATGATGAAATCCACAGTCACAGCTGATCCCAGGAAGCAGAATATTTGTTCCAGTATTCTGGTCTCTGCTGTAAACATCCTTTGGGAGCACATTATGAATGCACAGCCTTTGGCCTTTCTTTGTGGGAGAAAAGAATAAAACACATTTTACCACATTTCTCAGGCATGCAAAAATCTCCTTAATTTCCAGGATTTAAGAGCTTCATTCATTTATTCACTCATTCATTTAATGTATTGACATCTAAACATAATTTTTTTGTGTGCTTATGTATGTTTTTATTGTTGTGCTTCTTCAAATCATTTTCAGCCTATGGTGACTGAGTTGCCCTGTCAAGTGATACTCTTTGCAAATTAGTTCAGAAGAGGTTTGTCATTGCCTTCCTCTGAGGCTGGAAGAATGTGACTTGCTCAAGGCCTAGTGGGTTTCATGGCTGAGTGGGGATTCAAAACAACCAGGCTTTGAAGCTACAAGGCCATTCAATGCTAATCAAGGTGGCTAATTGTAACCTTCACACCTGCCTCAAACAGACAAGAGTTCTTCCTCCTACCTTGGACATTCCACAGATATATAAACCTCACTTGCCTAGTTTCCAACAGACCACAACCTCTGAGGATGCCTTCCACAGAGGTAGGTGAAACGTCAGGAGAGAATGCTTATGGAACATGGCCATACAGCCTGGAAAACTCACAACAACTCAGAGTCAAATCCTGTCTCCAGAGTCATATTCTACTGCTCCAACCACATATTGGCTCCTTTTGTATGTTCTTTTCATTATTATTTTCATATTGTAAACTAGGCTGAGTCCAAGCTTGTTTTAACGGCTAGGTATAAATAATACAATATAAAATGATGCCGTTTGGGCAGGTGGCATTTGCACTCAGTCTCCCCCTTCTGTTCATCACAGCTTGTTTTGAGTGTGAAGTTCTAGAATAAGCAAAATCATGTGTGCAGAGGGACTCCTTTCCACACAAAGAATTTGTCTTTGGAAGGAAAAACAAATGGGGATGGAGAATGAAGGTTGAAGAAGGCAAACTTATTTTTTCTTGGCTTGAAAAGTCCTCTCCTCTGTGTCTTTTTGAGGATAGGAAATGTTAGACATTTATTGTGTGTACTTAAATTTTAAATAGCAAAGTAGGTCAAGGTCCAGAAATGTAAAAGGAGCTTGTATTTGTGGTTGAGCTGCAAAACCAGGGACAAATGGAGTTGTAGGGAAGAGGAAGCCATCTCTACTACCCTCCTTAGTTTAATTTAAAATCTCAGCAGGGAAATAATAAAGGAATTGCAAGGTGTGAAGAAAGCAGGTAAGAAAAGCTTTTCCACTTTTCTAATAATACTAGAACTTGAGGCCTTCCACTGAACAAACCGGTGAGAGAGTCAGGACAAAGAAAGTTTATTTTCACCCATCTCACAGTTATACTGCGAAATTCACTACCACAAAATGTGACTTCCAATGTCTCCAACAGGTAATTGGAGAAATTCATGCTAGATGGAAGCATCAATGGATATTATTCAGGATCACTATCTCACCTCAAGGATCACTATCTATTTCACCTCCAATATGCAATGTGACTCTGTGTATCATTTGGGAGCACAAAAGGGATAGTACAACTATATTCACATCCTACAAGTTACTTTTCTATCACTAACTGATTTGACAAACTGTGTAAACTGCGTATTAGTCTAGATAAGCCCAGCCCTGGGCCTCCAGATTTCATGGGTCATCTCCAGGTCGGGGATGAGAGTCCATGTTCTACAGTTCCAGGCAAGAAGAAAAGTCTACACAAATATCCAGCTCGGCTACAATTCGCAAACCTTAATTCATTAATTGCCGATAGCATGGTGTCTTGGATGTTACTTATCCATATAGAATCATAGAATACTTGAGTTGGAAGAGACCTCGTGGGCCATCCAGTCCAATCCCCTGCCAAGAAGCAGGAAACATCACATTCAAAGCACCCTGAAAGATGGCCATCCAGCCTCTGTTTAAAAGCCTCTAAAGAAGGAGCCTCCACCACACTCCGGGGCAAAGTTCTACTGCTGGACAGCTCTCACAGTCAAGAAGTTCTTCCTAATGTTCAGGTGGAATCTCCTTCCTTGTTGTTTGATGTCACTGTTCCGTGTCCTAGTCTCCAAGGCAGTAGAAAACAAGCTTGCTCCCTCCTCTCTATGACTTCCCCTCACATATTTATATATGGCCCTCTCAGCCTTCTCTTCAGCAGGCTAAACAGGCTCTTTAAGCCACTCCTCAGAGGGCTTGTTCTCCAGATACTTGATCATTTTAGTCACCCTCCCCTGGACACTTTCCAGCATGTCAACATCTCCCTTCAATTGCGGCACCCAGAATTGGACACAGTATTCCAGGTATGATCTTACTTATGGCCACCATAAGTCAAAGAAGACATGATAGTACTTAAGAAGAAAATTGAGTAGTTGTTGCCACTTCCAAATACTCTCCAAGGCATCTATGTACTTACTTAATTTGATTCCTCCATTCATCCAAGTCACTGTGGTGCCAGAGCTCACCCTCCATTGTGCTCTGGGTCAAAGTAAGTAGAATAAATAAAGTGTTCCTTCTCCCATCTCCCTAAATAAGTCAGAGGGAATACTCTCCTCCTTTTGTATGACAGGCAGGACTGTTCTGGGACATGCTCCTTTCGGATTTTGATGAAGGGCCATGTGCATGCATTTAAATGACAAGCTTTGAGCAGATGTGATTAGTATTTAATGTAGTGCACTTAATGTAACCTGTCTGGAAGCACAGGATTTGGTTTGGAAACTTCAGGGTCTATGATAATCCAGAACCAGCAACTCAATCTAGACAGGACTTTGGTTTGATCCACCATTTTTATATTTATATGTTTATATTTTTTATATTTCATTTCTCCAGGCAACCAGATTTCAGTTGGGAATCTCATTCTGGAGACTAAAAGGTTCAAATATACATTCTTGTAAACCTAGCATGAAAGAAGAGATGTAGGAATTAGGGACACCAAACAATCACGCACTTGTTTTTATTAGTATTATTATTGCAATTGAAGCACTTTGAAACCCTAAAAGTACATAAGCTATACTTACACTTCTTTGTTTTGAGATAAGATGCATCTCTGTCAACAGGAGTTAATTTAAGCTCTTTCAGCTTGTAGCCTTTAGATGTGTTTGTTTCATCAGCCTGATTGCTTGTTTTTCCCTGCATGACTCCTGGCACTGTTAGCCAGCATGAAAATGGGTATGCTGAATTTCTTCCATTCACTGAAACAGAAATTGCAGTGGGAGGACACATTACAGTTTTGATCAAAACAGTTTGGGCTGCAGTCTGGTACAGCAGGTTCTTGTTATCTGTTCAGGTTTGCATACCAAAATCTGTGAATACCCAAGTACCATGATATACAGTGCCATGGCAAAATGGTGTCCCTTATATAAAATAGCAAAATCAAGGTTTGCTTTTGGGATTTTAAAAAATATGTTCAAGCCATGGATGGTTGAAACTGTGGATTGTATTTCATATTGTTTTTTTCCAGCAGTGTGACTCAGCTTCTATAAAATGTGCTGATTCAATACTAATTCTGCTTGTGTGGAGAATGCAGCATGACAAATAACTACAATGCACTTTCCTCATGATCTGGTCCAGGAACACAATGCACAATGAAGCGGTCTTTAATAGTTAAAGATCAAAGCACATGCCAAATGACAAGATCTCCTCCATGAAACACAGCATGGCAGGTACTGAGATTTCTCAGGGGTACTTTGATTGTACTTTTCCTGCACAGCAGGGGGTTGGACTAGATGGCCCATGTGCTCTGTTCCAATTCTTAAGATTCTGTGATTTTTTTTAGAGCCAAAAATTCATTGTAACATTCAGTAACGTGCAAAATCAAAATGTATTTTCACCAAGATCAGATTCCTCAGACATCCCCAGTTGAAAATAAGTTCCATTAAACTTAGTGGGGTGTACTTCTAATTTTACAAGCAACATGTTGCTTCTGTGACATAAACTGAGCACCCCTTACCTGGATTCCAAAATATGAAATTCTCTAAAATCCAAAATTGTCCACAAAGGCAGTTAAGATCATGACACCCTTGTTATGATTCCATGTACATAAACATTATTAGATGCAAAATACTGTGTGCAGAATTACCTTCAGATGATGTATATAAGGTGTATATGAAACAAATGCATTTTTGTTTAGACTTAGGTCCCATTTCCAAGTTTGTAAGTACTTTGTAAGTACAGGCAGTCCCCAAGTTATGAACAACATAGGTTCTGTACGTTTGTTCTTACTTTGAATTTGTATGTTCGTCAGAAGAGATACAATTTTAAGTATAATTCCAACCATTTCTTCTTCTTTCTAAGCTATTTTCCCAATGTTGCTGCACACCGCACTTTTAATCCTACGTTTCTCCTACCATCTCAGCACTTTTAACCCTGTACCCCATGCGCCGGCCGAACCAGTTTTAATAGTGTATTGATGTATTGTCATTGTGGTTATTTTGCTTAATTGTTTTGATTTGCTTTGTTTATTGCTATGTTATGTTTTCTATTGTATTGTGTTTTGAGGCTTCGGCCCGTGTAAGCCGCATCGAGTCCTTCGGGAGATGCTAGCGGGGTACAAATAAAGTTAATAATAATAATAATAATAATAATAATAATAATAATAATAATAATAATGGAGGGGTTACCATTGTGACTGTCATTTCCATGGGGCTTTGATTTGGAAATAATAGCATAGGGAAGGCTTAACATCCCTGTTGTATTTGTTTTGCTGTCTGTGCCCCGGTTCAGAAGATTTCACCTCACTTTGTATCCCCGTGAAAACTGAATTTTGAAAATTTGGCTTTTTTAAAAAAAAACAAAGATTGGAGCAAAAGCTTCAATGGAGACACCTTTCTCCCAAGATAACTCTTTCAGGAATGAGTTTCCCTTCTGAGGGATAGATTCATCTCACTTGTTTCATCCCCGTTCTTAACTAGGAGTCATTTGTAAGTCAGATGTTTGTAACACTTCTGATCCCAAGCATTTCTGATCCCAAGCATTTCAGATAAGGGATGCTCAAACACTAATTGTTGGAAATGACCCCCTTCTTCAATCCTTTTCTACTAATGTTAATCTATGATCCTGTTGCTTACTGTTTCTTGTATGCTGTTCTGATGTGCAGCTTCCTTTACTCTATGGCTTCTGAGAAGATATAAAAGGAGCTGCAAACCACATGCTCTTTCTCTCTCTCCTTTTAACTATGTGACCTGTTGATAGCAGTTTGGTTATAAAAGATATGCCCTGGCCCGCTGGCACAGGGAACCATCTCAAACATATCTGAAACGTGACTACTAAGTTTTGTACCTGTGTATGCTGAACACATGAAGGTTGTGAGTAAACTAAATACGTTATTTTTTTATCAAAATCTACTTCATTGTTGTCTCTTGAGTGCATGATGTAAAACAAGTTGTTTTATGGGAGAGTGTATGTATGTGTGTGTGTGTGTGTGTGTGTGTGTATATATATATATATATATATATATATATATATATATATATCACTTCTAAAGCTCTTCTAAATATTTATTTATTTATTTGCAATATTTGTATACCACCCTTCTCAACCCCGAAGGGGACTCAGGGTTCACATTGTTGGCAGCCACCTCTCCACCTTGGCAGCCACCTCTCCACCAAAGTCAACATTGACACCGAAATACAACACCGCCTGAGCTCTGCGAGTGCAGCATTTTTCCGAATGAAGCAGAGAGTGTTTGAGGACCGGGACATCCGTAGGGATAACAAGGTCCTTGTCTATAAAGCTATTGTCCTCCCAACCCTGCTATATGCCTGCGAAACGTGGACTGTCTACAGACGTCACATGCAACTCCTGGAACGATTCCATCAGCGCTGCCTCCGGAAAATCCTGCAAATCTCTTGGAAAGACAGGCAGACAAACGTCAGCGTGCTGGAAGAAGCAAAGACCACCAGCATCGAAGCAATGGTCCTCCGCCATCAACTTGGCTGGACCGGTCACGTTGTCCAGATGCCCAACCACCATCTCCCAAAGCAGTTGCTCTACTCCAAACTCAAGAACGGAAAATGGAATGTTGGTGGACAGGAAAAGAGATTTAAAGATGAGTTCAAAGCCAACCTTAAAAACTCTGGCATAGACACTGAGAACTGGGAAGCCCTGGCCCTTGCGCTCTCCAGCTGGAGGTCAACTATGACCAGCAGTGCTGCAGAATTTGAAGAGGCATGAATGGAGGGTGAAAGAGAGAAACGTGCCAGGAGGAAGGCGTGTCAAGGCAACCCCGACTGAGACCGTCTCCCACCTGGAAACCAATGCCCTCCCTGTGGGAGAAGATGCAGGTCAAGAATAGGGCTCCACAGCCACCTACGAACCCACCCCCAGGACACTGAACTTGGAGGACCATCATCCTCGGACTTCGAGGGATCGCCTAAGTAAGTAAGTAGGTAAGTATGCACCACACTAGCAAATTTCTGTTTTCCTAACAGATCAGAGATAACAGGTTATTCAGTCTAACAACCTAAACCATTATATCTGGTTGTATATCACAAGATAGGATTCTACTCTAAAGGCTCTTCTCTGAAAGGTCGTGCTTTTCTAAAAGGTTATGATCTCCAAATTGTGTTTTCCAAAAGGCTATATATGCCATTCTTGAAAACTAACATCTCTAAATCTTTCTTTATAAGGTTCTTGTGGGTTTTTTCGGGCTATAGGGCCATGTTCTAGAGGCATTTCTCCTGACGTTTAGCCTGCAAATGCCTCTAGAACATGGCCCTATAGCCCGAAAAAACCCACAAGAACCTAGTGATTCCAGCCATGAAAGCCTTCGACAATCTTTCTTTATATTTTGCTTCTTCCACGTAAAGCACCCCAATAATTTAAATGCAACAAGAGATGCTACTTGTTCCTTCATGATGGCAATCAGAGTAAATTGTTCAGCCTGTGCCAACTAATCTGAAACGTAAAACTCCATGTCTTCTTACAGTCCTATGTACTCTAACCTGGACGGCGTCCAGAATGGATCAAGCTCTTTGTAACAAATTGTTCCCTGAGCATTTTATATGGCTAACACATCATAGAGCTTTTTGGTTGCATTTCTGGCTTCATGAAATTTTGAGGCAAACTGAAAGCAACATTTCACTGGAAGGGAAGGGAAAGCAATGCTTATGTAACTTTCAATCTGTTTGAAGTAAAGAGCCTGCAGGTTGAAGTCATGTCATAGAGATGGATCTGGAGAATTACGAACCGAAGCTCTGATCAGTGTGTTGCTCAGACTTCAGAATTATTACTCAGGTGGCAGAAGCTGAGCTCCTGCCATCGCATGGGAGAAAGCTTTACAATATAACGAAGATTACATAATGTTATCCTCAACCTAGAAAGTGAGACTGAACATGAGTTAACTTCCTGCAAACTTGCCACAGATCTCCTGCTGCTTGTTCTAGCTCAATGGTATTTTGGACTACAGCTCCCAGAATTCCTGGCCATTTGACAAGCTGACCGGGGCTTCTGAGAAACAGAGACTCAATCACCTTGAGGGCCATAAGTTTCATGCCTCTGTCTCTAGCGCAGACCTGGGCAAACGTTGGCCCTCCAGGTGTTTTGGACTTCAACTCCCATAATTCCTTACTGCCAGCAGGAATTATGGGCATTGAAATTCCAAACAAAAAGGACCAAAGCATTGACATCTCCGGCCCATCCTCTGTTCTGATATCAGCCAGCATGCCAATGACTTAAATCAAGAAATAGCTTCCTTAGGGCTGTAGAGGTACTCGCAGGAACACCTCAGCAAGCAAGAGTCCAAAAGTGGCAGGCTAAAACCTAGAACCTCAATTGGTGGCTGATACTTCTGGGCACACAGAAGACTGGGCAACTTGGAAGATGCTGAAGAGACTGCGCTCTGGCCCACAAGATGCAGAGCCAACCTTAAGAATTGGAGTCACAAAGTTGGAGTCCACAACATGCGAGCGTGGAGAAGGGCAAACCACAAACCACTTACTACAATGCAGCCTGAGGCCTGCCACATGCACAATGGAGGACCTTCTCACAGCAACACCAGAGGCACTCCAAGTGGCCAGCTTCTTGTCAAAGGAAATTTTCCATAATGCCAAGTTTTCAACTTTGTTTGTGGTCTTTTGACACGTTGTTTATTCATTCAGTAGCTTCCGACTCTTTGTGACCTCATGGACTAGCCCATGCCAGAGCTCCCTGTCAGCCGTCACCACCCCCAGCTCCTTCAGAGTCAAGCCTCACTGGATACTTCAAGCATACCATCCATCCATCTTGCCCTTGGTCGGTCCCCCTTCCTTTTTCCTTCCATTTTGCCAAGCAGCATTGTCTTTTCTAAGCTTTCCTGTTTTCTCATGATGTGGCCAAAGTATTTATTTATTTATTTACCATATTTATATACCGCCTTTCTCAGCCCAAAGGCGACTCAAGGTGGTTTACATCTGGCACAATCCGATGCCCCCAACAACATGAAAACACTTTAAAACATTAGCATATAAAATATAAATTCATATAGTCAATAAAAACATATATCCTTGGCATCTCCTTACTGAAATCATTATTCAATCACATTGTCCAGTTGTTCCATGAATCTATCTCTGCCTGTTACATTGCATTTGGAAATGCTTGCTCAAAAAGCCATGTTTTAACCATTTGTGAAATGTTAAGAGGGAGAAGGCTGATGTAATATCCCTGGGAAAGGCGTTCCACAACCAAGGGGCCACCACTGAGAAGGCCCTGTCTCTCAGTCCCACCAAACGCATCTGTGAAGAAGTACTTCATATTTGCCTCTAATATCCTTCCCTCCAGTGAGCAGACAGGCTTTATTTCCTGACGTATAGACTGGCTTTGATGCACAACTGTATTCTCATTTTACTTCTGACACACACACACACACATATGTTGTTGTTCATTCAGTTCTTTCCGACTCTTCGTGACCTCATGGACCAACCCACGCCAGAGCTCCCTGTCGGCCATCACCTCCCCTAGCTCCTTCAGATTCAAGCCAGTCACTTCAAGGATGCCATCCATCCATCTTGCCCTTGGTCGGCCCCTCTTCCTTTTTCCTTCCACTTTCCCCAGCATAATTGTCTTCTCTAGGCTTTTTTGTCTCCTCATGATGTGGCCAAAGTACTTCAATTTTGTCTCTAGTATCCCTCCAATGAGCAGCCGGGCTTTATTTCCTGGAGGATGGACTGGTTGGATCTTCTTGTGGTCCAAGGCACTCTCAGAATTTTCCTCCAACACCACAATTCAAAAGCAGCTATCTTCCTTTGCTCAGTCTTCCTTATGATCCAGCTCTCACATCCGTAGGTGACTATGGGGAATACCATTGCTTTAACTATGCGGATCTTCGTTGCCAGTGTGATGTCTTATTTCAAACATTTTTACCCCGCCCTTCTCCCCTTGGGGGAATCAGGGTGGCTTACAATTGGCAACAATTCAATGCCGTCATAAACTACAACAGCAAAAATAACAATTAAAACCATGAACATTAAAATAAAAATTAAACAGTATACTTACAATCCATTTAGCTATTGCCAGTCTGGTAACTATTTATCTAGCCATATACTAATGATAACTCTGCTTCACTATTTTATCGAGATTGGACATTGCTCTCCTCCCAAGAACTAAGCGTCTCCTGATCGCCTGGCTGCAGTCTGTGTCTGCAGTAATCTTTATGCCTAGAAATACAAAGTCTGTCACTGCCTCCCTCTATTTCCCAGTTGTCAATCATTCTTGTTGCCATAATCTTGGATTTGTTTTTTTTGTTTAACTGCAACCCAGCTTTTGCACTTTCTTCTTTCACCTTGATTAGAAGGCTCCTCAGCTCCTGCTCACTTTCAGCCATCAAAGCGGTATCATCTGCATATCTAAGGTTGTTTCTTCCAGCAATTTTCACCCCAACCTTGCATTCCTCAAGCCCCACGCACCGCAAGATGTGTTCTGCATACAAGTTGAATAGTTGGGGGAGAGTATACAACCCTGCCGTACACCTTTCCCAATCTTGAACCAGTCTGTTGTTCCATGGTCAGTTCTGACTGTTGCTACTTGGTCCTTATACAGATTCCTCAGGAGAGAGACAAGGTGATTTGGTATGCCCATACCACGAAGAACTTGCCACAATTTATTATGATCCACACAGTCAAATGCTTTAGGATAGTCAATAAAACATAAATAGCTGCGTTTCTGAAACTCCCTGCCTTTCTCCATTATCCTGAGGATATTGGCAATCTGGTCTCTCGTTCCTCTGCCTTTTCTAAACCCAGCTTGAACATCTGGCAACTCTCGCTCCATGTATTGCTGGATTCTTCCTTGAAGGATCTTGAGCATTACCTTACTGGCATGAGAAATAAGGGCCACTGTACGGAAGTTTGAGTAGTCTTTCGCATTTCCCTTTTTTGGTATGGGGATATAAGTTGATTTTTTCCAGTCTGTTGGCCATTCTTGTGTTTTCCATATTTGCTGCCATATGGCATGCATCACCTTGACAGCATCATCTTTTAAGATTTTAAACAGTTCGGCTGGGATCCCGTCGTCTCCTGCTGCCTTGTTGTTAGCAATGCTTCTTAAGGCCCATTCCACCTCACTCCTCAGGATGTCTGATTCTAATTCATTCACCACACCGTCAAAGCTATCCTCGATATTGTTATCCTTCCTATACAGATCTTCTGTATAGTCTCGCCACCTTCTCTTGATCTCTTCAGCTTCTGTTAGGTCCCTGCCATCTTTGTTTCTTATCATACCAATTTTTGCCTGAAATTTACCTCCAATGTTTCTAATTTTCTGGAAGAGGACTCTTGTCCTTCCTATTCTGTTGTCTTCTTCCACTTCCATGCATTGCTTATTTAAAAATAGTTCCTTATCTCTTCTGGCTAACCTCTGGAATTGCGCATTTAACTGGGCATATCTCCCCTTATTATCACTGTTTCCTTTTGCTTTCCTCCTTTCTTGGGCTACTTCCAGTGTCTCAGCAGACAACCATTTTGCCTTCTTGGTTTTCTTTTTTTTTGGGACGTACTTTGTTGCCGCCTCCATCCATAGTTCTTCTGGGACTGTTTACTAAATCTTGTCCTTCAAATTTGTTCTTCGCTTCCACTGTATATTCGCTAGGAATGTTAGTGAGATCATATCTAACTGGTCTGTCACACCACGACAAGGCGGTGATCGTTTGCTGGAGTCCATATATATATTTTCTGGAAGAAACATTAACAACCTCAGATATGCAGATGACACCACTCTGATGGCCGAAAGCAAGGAGGAGCTGAGGAGCCTTCTAATCAAGGCGAAAGAAGAAAGCGCAAAAGCTGGGTTGCAGCTAAACGTCAAAAAAACCAAGATTATGGCAACAAGAATGATTGACAACTGGAAAATAAAGGGAGAAAATGTGGAGGCCGTGACAGACTTTGTATTTCTAGGCGCAAAGATTACTGCAGATGCAGACTGTGGCCAGGAAATCAGAAGACGCTTCCTTCTTGGGAGGAGAGCAATGTCCAGTCTCGATAAAATAGTGAAGAGTAGAGACATCAGACTGGCAACAAAGATCTGCCTAGTCAAAGCCATGGTATTCCCCGTAGTCACCTACGGATGTGAGAGCTGGACCTTAGGGAAGGCTGAGCGAAGGAAGATAGATGCTTTTGAGCTGTGGTGTTGGAGGAAAGTGCTGAGAGTGCCTTGGACTGCGAGAAGATCCAACCAGTCCATCCTCCAGGAAATAAAGCCCGACTGCTCACTGGAGGGAAGGATACTAGAGACAAAGTTGAAGTACTTTGGCCACATCATGAGGAGACAGGAAAGCCTAGAGAAGACAATTATGCTGGGGAAAGTGGAAGGCAAAAGGAAGAGGGGCCGACCAAGGGCAAGATGGATGGATAGCATCCGTGAAGTGAATGCATTGACCTTGAAGGAGCTGGGGGTGGTGACGGCCGACAGGGAGCTCTGGCGTGGGCTGGTCCATGAGGTCACGAAGAGTTGTAGACGACTGAATTCCATATATATGTGGGGTGTTTATTGTATTGCCTTATTCTGGGAAGGTTTTCTTTCATGTGTCAGTGACCTTGTCAAAGAGAAGAGGAGCAGAGGGCAAAGAAGGGAGGAAGGAAGGACGGGGACGCATCCCTTCAGCGCAGCTGCCTCTGCCTTTCTCTCCCCAGAAGGAAAAGAAAGCGGGCTGCGTCTCCTCACAGCGAGGCTCTCCTATTGGTCATGAAAGAGAAAGGAGGCGGGGCCAAGCTCCCCTCAACCCAATTACAGCGCTGACGCCCAAAAGCCCGCCTTCCCCCCCCTCCCTCCCTCCCTCCCTCCCTTTGAGGCGTTTGACGGCTTCAGGAGACTTGAGGAGAAAGGCGGGAGCGCGAGGCCTCCTCTGTAACGGTTCGGCCACAAAGAGAGTCGCGAGACTGAGGGCGATCATACAAAGGAGGCAGCTATGAATACGCAGAGGCGGAGTGCAAGAAAGTGATATCCTTCCGCCACCGCCGGTGAGTACGAAGCGTTGGAGGGTGCCCGGGTGGGACTCTAAAGCGGCGGAGGGAGCGCGACGTAGGATGAGCGAACAGCACAAGTTGCGTCACGTGATGACCCCTCGCGGTGCTGTCAGCCAATGAGAGCCGCTCAGAGGCTTTATAAGCCTGGGCGCGTCACAGGAACCGCCCACAACGCCACAAGGCAGCCGCGGTATAAGGAGTCGTCGCTCTCTCGCGGCTGTCTGTTGTGAAGGGAGCTACGGGTTAGAAGGCGTTGCAAGAGCGGGGATGGGGGAAAGGGGTTCTTCTCCTTCCTCGGTCGGCGGCGGGCGCTCAGGGGGGAAATAAAAGGTAACGAAGGAGAAAAAGGTGCCGTCCAAGCCGGGCCCGCCCCCACCCCAAATCTGGCCAGGTCAGTGTCTTCGTGTGGGAGGTGTGTATATATATGTGTGTGTGTGTGTGTATGTAAGCATGACGTGAAGGGGTGTGCCTGCCTGCCTGGGGGAATGTGTCAGCCTTTCTCCAGGCCGCGGGCTATTAACTGGCCGCCAAGTGGGCGGGCAGCATACTTAAGCTTGCTGCCTGGAAGCTGTCTTCACCTCAGCCTGGGTGTGAATAGGAAGCCAAGGAAGGCTAAGTTATAGTGTGTGAGGTGAAGGGGTGAACCTGGCATTGGGACAGGCAGATCTTCCCTCCCACCAAGCTCTCCCCAATCATCTCAATATACATACAGAGGGAAGTGAGATTATAAATGTGTGTGACTATGTGTATGCTGAGGAGACAGGTCAGTCGCCCCTCTCACTACAGGCACTCATCAATCAACTCCCCCCCCCCTCTATATAGCAATATGAGAGAGATGAGGATATATATGTGAGTGTGTGGAAGTGATGAAAAAATCTTCCCACCCACCTACAGGCTCTCATAAATAATTTCTCGATATCTCTCTATCTCAGTGGTTCTCAACCTTCCTAATGCCACAACCCTTTAATACAGATCCCGATTTTGTGAATTTTATTTTCATTGCTACTTCATAACTGTCATTTTGCTACTGTTACGAATTGTAATGCAAATATCTGATATGTAGGGTCTCTATCACAAATATCTGATATGTAGGATCGCTATCACAAGTGAGGTTGGTGGGGACGAGGAGCAGGGCCTTCTCAGTGGTGGCCCCTCACCTGTGGAACTCACTCCCGGGGAAATTCGGTCATCAACATCCCTCCTCTCCTTCAGGAGGAAATGAAAGACGTGGTTGTGGGACCAGGCCTTTGGGCAATCTGACAACTAGATAAGGACAATCAGACGACTAGGTCTGACAGGACTGATAAAGTGGAATTGGAAATTGGACTATGAGATGGCGAACGCTGACCGTTAATTAGGTGTAAGTGGTTTTTATTGGTTTTATTGGTTTTATTGTAATGCAGAAACTGTTGCTAACTGTTAATTGCTGCTATATTGTTTTATACTACTGTTATGTGATGCCGGCATCGAATTGTGCCATTGTAAGCCGCCCTGAGTCCCCTTCAGGGTGAGAAGGGCGGGGTAGAAGTAACCATAATAATAATAGGATGTATTTCCATTCACTGGACCTAATTTGGCACAAATATCGAATACTCTCAAATTTGCTGGTGGGGTTGAAGGGAATTGATTTTGTCATTTGGGAGTTGTAGTTGCTGGGATTTATAGTTCACCTACAATCAAAGAGGGTTTTGATTGACAATGATAGAATTGGGCCAATTGGTGGGCATTCACCTTGAGTTTTGGAGTTGTAGTTCACTGGAGCCCCCGGTGGTGCAGTGGGTTAAACCCCTGTGCCGGCAGGACTGAAGACCGACAGGTCGCAGGTTCAAATCCGGGGAGAGGCGGATGAGCTCCCTCTATCAGCTCCAGCTCTTCATGCGGGGACATGAGAGAAACCTCCCACAAGGATGATAAAAAACCTCAAATCATCCGGGCGTCCCCTGGGCAATGTCCTTGCAGACGGCCAATTCTCTCACACCAGAAGCGACTTGCAATTTCTCAAGTCACTCCTGACACAACAAAAAAAAGTTCACCTACATCCAGACAGCACTGTGGACTCAAACAATGATGGATCTGGACCATACTTGGCATGAATACTCAATATGCCCAAATGTGAACACTGGTGGAGTTTGGGGGAAATAGAGCTTGACATTTTGGAGTTGTAATTTCTGGGATTTATAGTTCACCTACAATCAAAGAGCATTTTGAACCCCACTAGTGAGAGAATTGGGCCAAACTTCCCACACAGAACCCCCATGACCAACAGAAAATAGAGAGAGAGAGAGAGAGAGAGAGAGAGATTGGTGATGGATAAGTCTTCCCTCCTCCCACCAGGCTCTCAACAATCATCTCAATATACATACAGAGAGAAGTGAGATTATGTATGTATGTATGTATGTATGTGCTGAGGGGACAAGTCAGTCGTCCCTTCCACTACAGGCTCTCATCAATCAACTCCACTCTCTTTTATATATATCTATATGTGAGATATGAGGTTATATGTGTGTGTGTGTAGATATATGAGTTGGGTAAATCTTCTCTCCCACCTCAAGGCTCTCATCAATATTTTCTTGGTCTCCATCTATCTAATTGAAGTGAGAATATATATGGGGGGGGGGGGGTGATGGGTAAATCTTCCCTCCTCCCATCAGGCTCTGAACAGTCATACATACAGAGAGAAGTGCTATATTATGGAGGTGATGGGTAAATCTTCCCTTCCACCTCCAGGCTCTCATCAATAATTTCTCAATATCTAATTGTAGTGAGATGGTTGCGCAGCAGGTTAAATTGCTGAGCTGCTGAACTTGCTGACCAAAAGGTTAGAGGTTTAAATCTGGGGAGCAGGGTGAGCACCAGCTGTTAGCCCCAGCTCCTGCCAACCTAGCAGTTCAAAAATATGTAAATTGATTTTAGTTAGTTTAGTTTAGTTACAGTATTTATGTTTTGCCCTTCTCACCCTGCAGGGGACTCAGGGTGGATTACAATGCACATATACATGGCAAACATTCAATGCTATAGACCTACAACGTATATAGACAGACACAGAGGCACTTTCCGGCTTTATGAAGGTATGCTCAATTCTGGCCACAGGGGGAGCTGTCACTCCACCGTCCACTTGTGACACCGCGGCCTTGATGGAGTACGTCCTCATTCTTATGCACGCTGCTGGAAGGTTTCTTTTATGGTGTCATAAATTAGTTAAATTAGCTTCCTTGCATAAAGTGGTACCTAAGTTTCCTACTTGACAGATGCAACTGTCTTTCGGGCTGCATAGGTCAACAGCAAGCTAGACTACTAATGGTCGGGAGCTTACTCTGACCTGGGCTGGCTTCAAACTCATGACCTCTCAGTCAGTAGTGATTTTCATGCAGCTGGCTACTACCTAGCTACGCCACCTCCTGGTCCACAAATGTGAATATATCAATAGGTACTGCTTCTGCGGGAAGATAATGACGCTCCATGCATTCATGCCGGCCCACATGACATTGGAGGCATCTACGGACAATGGCAGCTCTTTGGCTTATAAATGGAGGTGAGCACCATCGCTCAGAGCCGGACACGACTAGACTTAATGTCAGGGGTAACTGTTACTTTATATAATTGGAGAGAGATTATATATGTAGAGAGAGATAAAGGTGATGGGTAAATATTTCCTCCCACCATCAGGCTCTTACCAATCATCTCTATCCATTTGAGATGAGATTATACATATTCCATCCTCGGCCTGGTTCTGTTCAACCTCTTTATTAATGAGTGAGGTGAAGGGTTAGGAGGCATGATCAGCCGTGGAACACTCTGCCCCTGACTGGTGGAGGCTGCTTCTTTGGAGGCTTTTAAGCAGAGGCTTGACCCCAGATTTTCCTGCTATTTGGCAGGGGGTTAGACTGGATGGCCCACGAGGTCTCTTCTATATATATGCCATCAGGCTTTTATCAGTCACCTCTATCTATATGACATAAGATTATATTTACAGTATCTGTAGGTGATGGGTAAATCTTCCTTACCACCATCATGCTCTTATCAGTCACCTCTATCTATCTGATATACGATTATATGTACAGTAATGGAAGTGATGAGGAAATCTTTCCTCCCACCATTATGCTCTTATCAATCATCTCAATAGATATATGTATAGAGGGGGATGATTTGTAAATCTTCCTTCCCCACCCCCTTGAGTTACCTTTTCCAATCCCAGTTTAACCTCTATATACATATTTTGAGATGACGGATTAGAGCCTGGAAGGAGGTGGTGGTGATGGAGGGTTTTACCTATCCTAACACCAGGCTCATGCTGATATGTATATTTGAGGTAATGAGAGCCGGAGGGGAGAGGGGGGAGAGTTACCTGTCCCAATCCTAGGTTCATCTGTGTGTGTGTTTATATGTGTGTGTGTGTTGATGAGTTCCTGAAGTTGGGGATGGAGTATTTATTTGTCCCAAGTCCAGATATACCTCCTCATCTCAACTCCCACAGGTCCTGAGTAATCCAGGCCCCATTTATGTCCTTCAGTTAGTGAGATTAGTGAGGTCCTTTGTAGAAACATCATGATTTGGAGGGTCACAGGAGACCTGTGCCTGCACTTGAGGACCCTGAGAGCAAAGGCTCTGTGTGAAAGTCCTGAAGGTAAGTGGGAGCAGCCTTTATGGGAAGCAGCACAAACAAGAAGAGAAACTGTTAAACCACCATTCTCACTGTTATCTTAGAAGACCCATGTGCCACCTTCTAGTTGGGATGGGAAACAGCATTGCTACCTGCCAGCATTTGCAATACAAAATTGACATCTAGTCTCTGTATAAGATTCTTCTCCTAGATATAAACTAGGTGTGTTATCCAATTAAATTATGGCCAGTTACCTGTATCCAAATATGAATGCAATGAGTAGCCTAAGTAGCCTAAGTAATGACAGTTTTGAGACATTTTTTCTCCTGGTCTGAGTCAATAGAGTAATACAGTGCACCCCTGCCCCCCCCCCCAAGCAAATGCAGTACAAGGTGCAGCACCAGAACTCTGATGGTTAGACCTCACTTTTTGTGTCCCGTTCTGGGCACCACAATTTAATAAAGGTTTGACAAACTGGGATGTCTTCAGAGGAGGGTAACAGAGATGTCAAATGATCTAAAAAACTAAGTCTGATAAATAGGTAAGGGAGTTGGTCTAGTTGAACAAACAAAGATTGAGAAGTGATGTGCTTGTCAGTTTAAAGCAGGTATGGGTAAACTTCACCCCTCCAGGTGTTTTGGACTACCAGCTATTAGGAATTGTGGCAGTTGAAGTCCAAAATACCTGGAGGGCCAAAGTTTGCCCATGGCTTTTTAAACGTATTTGAAAAGCTGTCTTAGGAAATATTTGTGTTCATGTGTTCCAGAGGTGAGGGCCTAAAGCAATGGATTCAGATTATAAGTATTTTGAATAAACTATTCGCAAGAATTATTTGACATTAGGACCTGTTTCAGTGTGACCTTCGACTCAGTGGAGGGTAATGGCAAACCTCTTCTGAACAGCTTTTCGTAATAAACCTCCATGACAGGGATCCTTTTGGTTTGCCCTAAGTTAAAAGTTCCTAAAAGGCACACAGCCACAAAGAGCTGTTTGACAGTGGTTGGTTTTTAAACAGATCTGATGGCAGTATGTTAGGGATAAGCTAGCTATACATTTCTTATATTAACAGGAAGATGGGCTAGATAACCTTTGGGATCTCTTCGGTTCTGCAATTTATATTTGCAGTTTGTTTACAAAAAAGTACCAAATTAAAAAAAATTGTATAGTAGCACATTGTTGGCTAGGAGCAGAATATGTACAAAATAAAACTATCAAAATGTATCCAGTCACTTCAAGACAGGGCTTGGAATACTGCATTTTATAGCAAAAGAATGCATATCTTCTGCACTTTTTTTTCAATTCCTGTAACATTTGGTCAGATAAATTTCATACCTTTTGGAAATATGCTCCACATTTCCCTACAGGTGGAATTGCACTGAGTCTATCTGTTTGATATGCAGACTACACAGAGAAACTGTAATTGATAGTATTTTAATTGAAAAATGTCTTGCACTAACTTTAAAAATATGTGCCCCTCAAGTGCAGCAGACAATAGCATGTTTGCTGTGCTTTGTACTTAGACTTGGTGTTAGCAAGATATACTTAAAAGATATTCCTTTATAAAATAAATATGTTTTCAAATTCTTCCTGCTTTCTTCAGTTTTTAGAAAAACCTCTAGAAAAATTCTCTTCTGTGTCAATCAATATACTAACAGTTTGAATGCCAAATTTTAATATAGTTATTGTTCGACTAATCATAGTATCTTAAATTTTTCTTTTCCCTTATAGTCTAATAAGAGCTATGAGTACAGGGCCAAAATAGACCTAAATGTAGGCTGGCTTCTGCACTGCAGTGCATGGTAGGAAGCACAGGTAGTGGCCCCAGGAAAGGACTTTTAATTCCTTATCAGGATACCCTATTTACTGAAAGTGTGAAGCCATTCTTGTAGACTGAACAGTTGATGAGGATGTGCTGATTTGATTCTCATTTCCATCTACCTCTTGAATTGTCAGTGAAGCAGCATAGGCACTTAGAACAATGTGGAATCCACTTCTCATAATTATGTGCAGTACAGGAATCACAAGTGTATGGTTTGAATACCAAAGGTATGCCCTGAAGAGACTGTAACAAAAATATTCTGCACTTGTACATAACTAATAATTTGGGGCAACACAAGAAGTAAGAAAATCCCAGGAAGACTGGTTTGTAGGAGGAAAGATCGGTAGTGGACTACTGTTGATTTGGAAGCTCCATTCTCTCTTGGTTAATGATATAGATGCCTTAAGGATCCCAATTATGTATATGTATTTATTTATTATACATGTGTAGTTTTAAGACCAGTACTTCAGTCCTTCTTTAAATAGACAGGTGTACTTGTTGTCATTCAGTTCTGGCTGACAGTAGATAAATTTTGCATGCTCTGGGTGTTAGATTGTGCAGCAAGAGGGATGGAAAGCAGTAAATTGGGGTTGCAGTAGATTAGACAATGCTGCTGAGAGATGGCTGTGCTGCAGTTGCTGCTTCATAATGCTTGTCACTACAAACAAACTGCTTGTCTTTCTGTCTCTTTTTCTGTCCCCCTTCAATGTTGGAGACATCTTCCTCCTTCTTTAATAAACTCTCTGCCTTGCTTTTCCTGGGCTACTGCTTTGTGGATGTTGACGGCTTCTTGTTGTGACAGGAGAATGTGTGTGTGTCCTGGGCCCAGGCGGATTGGTATGTACCTTTTGTGCTCCTATTTTTCTGAGAAACAGAAATTGTGGGGAGGAGAGTGGGTTAATGTGGGTGTGTACCAAGTAAATGTCATTTATGTAATATCACTGATTGGTGGAAATGCCACTTTAAACTCACGATGAGTGTGTTGCCTCCTGTCTGGCTAATTCATACTCTGCATGAATAGACTTGGTTGGAATTTGAATCTGATAAAGATGGGTTTGAGATTTAAAAGAATAAAGACATAAGCATAATTGTGTTTCTTCTCTAGAATAACTTAATTCATATTTATTCAGGATATTGAGGTGGTCAAATAAGCTAGTTCCCCTATGTACCTGGTTACAAACATTCTCACTATTTGGAATGTAAACTTTGAAGAGGTCGGGTTTTTAAAGCTAGAATTCTAGGCATAAAAATCTATAATATGCAGAATAGTTCTCCTAAATCAGGCTTCAAACCTTTTTACTGGAAAGTTGTCTTCATGTTTACAATTGAACATAGCAATTGTCATGTAGTCCATAAACATACTTGCTTAAAACAGGCATTCTCAGTTGCATTACTCCTCGATTTGAAATTGTGTATAGTAAAACATACACAAGCAAGCAGAGGCCTTTGTTAAATGAATACTCAGATTCTTAAGTCTGCAGTTGCTAATTGGATCTTCATTTGCATGGTTTATTTTAATGACTGCTGAGTTAGCTAAATTAGCTGCTCTTTCAATGTCCTTAGTAAATTGTCACACATTTTCACAATCCTTAGCGGTAAGCAGAATGTATGCTTGTCACTAGCCAGGAGTAAGAACCTGATGATCTGACACTGATGCTGGCTGAGTGTCATTCCCACTTGTGGGGCTATTGGCCATGGTGGCCATGACATTTATATCTTTGAGCACTTCACATTCGGAAAACATCTGGTGAAAAGGAATCTTCGTGGGCAGTGGAAAGCTGGATAAGATCAGAGGGAATAGAAAGAAGCTGAGTCTGGACAGCTGTTAATACTTGGTCTGAAATAGGCAGAATTCCATCTTACAGGCACTATTAAAACTAGAGATACAGATTAGTGGGATGCAGTCTGAATATTTTGTAAAGAAGCAAATTGTTTCTGCACTTCTTCCACCTGCTTTTATGCTGAATTGTAAAACAATTCCATAAGCTGCTAAATGCTGTGCAAAAAAATTAAAATAGAAATACTGAAACCATCTTTTGTGTGTCTTTTAAAAAAATACACATTGGCTAAATGAACAGTTCAGCACTAGGGTTGCTTCAAAACAAAACAAAAAATAATAGGTAAATGTTTCTGTTCTTTGAGAAAGAAAAAAAAAGTTGAATTGATTTGTCCCTTAACATGTTTTTTTTTTAATGTATGGGGGTGGTTAGATGTGGCTAATACAATTTAAAAATAACTAGTCTATGAAGCTTATGCAGAAAAGGGTAGGATGCTTCTGGGAATTTTGGCAGAATATGGGAACAAGAACTGATGCAGAGGTGTCCCAGAACATCTTAGAGGATGAGGACAAAGAAATAAAACTTTATTTTTTTATCAGTGTGCCCCCTAAAACCTGATGCTTCTAGTTAAAATATTGAAATAAGATTCATTTAAAAAAAGATCCTGGGATGAATAATAATATAAGTTTATATAATTATATTATTATAATATTATAACTGAGTCCCTGAGGGGACTAAGGGCGGTTTACACACAGAAAAGGCAAGCATTCAATGCCCTACGCAGATACAAACATCTCGAAAATAATAAAAGATAATAACCATGTAGCACAGTGGGCTAAACCACTGAGCTGCTGAACTTGCTGACTGAAAGTTCGAATCCGGGGAGTGGGGTGAGCTCCCACTGTTAGCCCCAGCTTCTGCCAACCTAGCAGTTTGAAAACATGCAAATGTGAGTAGATCAATAGGTACCGCTTCGGTGGGAAGTCAACAGCGCTCCATGTAATCATGCTGGCCACACAACCTTGGAGGCGTCTACATACAATGCCGGCTCTTCAGCCTAGAAATGGAGATGAGCACCACCCCCCAGAGCCAAACACGACTGGACTTCATGTCAGGGGAAACCTTTCCCTTTACCCTTAATAACAATGAACTTACAACAAAAGAGAAAATAACATCAAAATGAAACACAGAACATGAATAATCAAATAAACATAATTGTACTAATAACATAATTGAAATCAGTCTTACCAACTAAAAAATAAATATGCCAAGTAGAAGACAATGGAATTGGAGGACCATTTGTCAGTAATACAGAATCTATGTTCAGTTCTTGCAAACAAAAAAGTGATACTGCTAAAAAAGATTTCTGCCTTGGATCTTGCAAAGTGAGTGGCCAAAATCCCAAGTGATGTAGTAGCATTGGCTGGAAAAGAAACTCCGTCCTATCCCCTTTCTGTTGTAACAGCCCAAAACAGGCTTTGGGTGGTTTCCTAGTTCTCTTGACAAAGGTTTTGGGCTGTACAAGGGATTGAAGTGAGAGCAGCTGTTTCCCCTTAATCCATCAGCTGAGTTCTGCTTTTCTACATTGACTTGTGTTCACTATTCGGAGTTGGCAATACTGAGTTTCATAGTACATTCTTTTTATAGCGTGTGAGACCAATTCAGAACATAATGGTATAGAGACTGTGGTAAACACTAGTGTGCTTTGTGAAGATGTACATTAAATGAGAAATGATTATGTCGGCTGTTCATAGCTATCATCTAGTGCAGTGGTTCTCAACCTGGGGTCCCCAGATGTTTTTAGCCTACAACTCCCAGAAAACCCAGTCAGTTTACCAGCTGTTAGGATTTCTGGGAGTTGAAGGCCAAAAACATCTGGGGACCCCAGGTTGAGAACCACTGATCTAGTGAGTGTAAAATCCTTGAAAGTTATGTAGCACCTAGCCTTGAGCAGTAGCATATATTATATAACACTTTTAAAAAGTTGGATGAGAGCCCAAAGATACCATTGAAATCATTATTCTTACCTTTTTGGAAGATATGTCATTGGCATCACTGAGACTTCTGAATAAGCATGCCTGGTACTAGGTTTTACATGTGTTGCTCTAAGTATATAAAATATGGTGCAAAGTGGTCTACGAAAAATGAAACACGTGAATATAAGTAACCAAATTAATTTCGATAGAGAGAAGTAACTGCTCCTTTTATCTATCAATCTAAATAGGGGGCTTTCTTCAAAGCAGCTATGTTATCAGTGCTTTACCCTTTAATTGACTTTTAGCATGCTCTGGCTAACTTGGTTAGTAAGGTTATAAATATAAGTCAGCTGTTTACACTGCTTTATAAAGTAAAACAATGTAGACTGAGATATCATTCTCTTAAAGAAACTTGATTGTAGATTAGTTTGTAATTTTTGCCCTGCTTTCTGCAATTGGTTATCATGTCAGCAAAGAGGCTATTTCGATTAAAGTTGTTGGTATATTTATGTATTGTGGGGAAAAACCCATGTTAAGTCTACATGTTGCTTGTGTTTTCCCTCCAGCAATTCCAGTCAGAAGCTCCAGATTGCCATTGTTCTCTGATGCCATGCCAGCACCGACTCAACTATTGCTTCCATTAATTCGCAACTGTGAGATTGGCAGGATATACAATACTGCATGCTACTGTCACCATAAACATCTGTGTTGCTTGTCACCTCACCTGACTCACCAACACATGCGATATGCCCCACAGAAAAAGTTGGCAACGCTCTGCAGACCAAAGGAGAACTTCAGTCAGTTGATTCATGCAAGAAACTATGTCTCTACACCACAGAGATTTTACCTCACACCTCCACAGGTCAATAGCATCCTGAAAGCGAATGAGTACAGTTTTAAAGTTCCAGAGTTTGATGGCAAAAATGTAAGTTCTGTCCTTGGCTTTGATAGCAACCAGCTTCCTGCCAATGCACCAATAGAAGATCGAAGGAGTGCAGCCACTTGCTTGCAAACAAGAGGGATGCTACTTGGAGTGTTTGATGGCCATGCAGGATGTGCTTGTGCACAAGCTGTCAGTGAAAGACTGTTTTATTACATAGCTGTTTCTCTGTTACCCCATGAGACTTTACTTGAAATAGAAAATGCTGTTGAGAGTGGTAGAGCACTGCTGCCCATCTTACAGTGGCACAAGCATCCGAATGACTATTTTAGTAAAGAAGCCTCCAAATTGTATTTTAACAGCTTGCGAACATACTGGCAGGAGCTCATAGATCTTAATACTGGAGAGACAACTGACGTTAAGGAGGCTTTAATTAATGCCTTTAAGCGGCTTGACAATGACATTTCTTTGGAAGCTCAAGTAGGAGATCCAAATTCTTTCCTCAATTATTTGGTATTGCGTGTAGCTTTTTCTGGTGCAACTGCCTGTGTGGCTCATGTAGATGGTGTTGATTTGCATGTTGCCAATACAGGTGACAGCAGGGCCATGCTTGGTGTCCAAGAAGAGGATGGAACTTGGTCTGCTGTTGCTCTGTCTCATGATCATAATGCACAGAATGAAAGTGAGATTGAACGGTTGAAAGTAGAGCATCCAAAGTCTGAAGAAAAGAGTGTTGTGAAACAGGATCGGTTGTTAGGTCTACTGATGCCTTTCAGAGCTTTTGGAGATGTCAAATTTAAATGGAGCATTGACCTTCAGAAGAGAGTGGTAGAGTCAGGCCCAGATCAGCTTAATGACAATGAATATACAAAGTTCATCCCACCTAACTACCATACTCCTCCATACCTCACAGCTGAGCCAGAGGTAATATATCACAAATTAAGACCTCAGGACAAATTCCTGATATTGGCAACGGATGGCTTGTGGGAAACAATGCACAGGCAGGATGTGGTTCGAATTGTTGGTGAATATCTAACTGGTGTCCATCACCAACAGCCAATAGCTGTTGGAGGTTACAAAGTAACTCTGGGACAGATGCATGGTCTTTTAACAGAAAGGAGAGCTCGGGTCTCTTCAGCCTACGAAGATCAGAATGCAGCAACACACTTGATACGCCATGCTGTGGGAAACAATGAGTTTGGCACAGTTGACCATGACCGGCTATCCAAGATGCTCAGTCTTCCAGAAGAGTTGGCTCGGATGTACAGGGATGATATCACAATTATAGTAGTGCAGTTCAATTCCCATGTTGTAGGTGCATGTCAGAATGAAGAGTTCTAAATTTTAAGCCAAGGAACGAAAATTTTCACAGAACAAAATGGCCAGTAATGAACATAGGATTGTAACAAGTGCATTCACTTAATGTCTGGCCATTGGACTTTGAGCTAGAGCAAATATAATTTGCAAAAGCCCAAGAGAGGAGTCAGAGGGTTATTAACTAATTTATTATTAGGAGACCTGAACAATTTAGAACAACTTTGCACTAAACTATTTCCTGGGACAGTGGCTTGCGATATGAAATTACTTGGTGGAAGTGAAAACTTCACATACATCAGTGTAATGTCATGCAGGGCAAAATTCTTGTATATGTTGCCATGTGTACATATCTGTATAAGTAGGTGTCTAGTAGCAATACCAAACATTGGGTGGGGTCTTCATTGTAAATCTAAATTTCAACTGAGCTGATGACTTTTATATTTATGAGATAGCATTTCTGTCACCTCTTCAGGAGCAGAACAGAAGTTTATAACAAGTTGGTGAATGTTTTGCTATAATACTTAGCTACTCTCTTTTGAGTATCTCAGTTGAAATACGTACCTTAAAAAGTAGTAAAGTGGTAAGTCTTAAGCCATAAATGTCACAATCCTTAAATTTTAGAATGAATCTTGCATCAAATGATTAATTCACTCTATTTGCACAGTTCAGAGGCAATAAATGATGGGACCTTTAACCGAGGGAAGTGCAAAAAACCTTTGGCTTGCATTATGAAATTGTGACTCTATCTTTTCTGAAATATGGTTTAGTCTTCAATCAGACTGTATTTCAAAGCATTGTACTCTTTGCAAGCAACAGTCCTGGTGTGTACCAAATTTGTTTCCAGTCATAAGTCTTTGGTCTTGTGTTAAATCTTGGCAGACAGTACTGACTTTGTAAACTAGTGCAGTCACATATGTTGAACTAAAGTTTGATCTTGTGTTCTGGATGTTTCAAATATAACAAGTTGAAAACATCTATATGACTCTGTCTAGTTTGGTTCCCATGGTGACTACTGAAAAAATCAATGTAATAAGATTTGTAAATAGGTAAAGTAAGAGGGACAGTATGCATGCTGTATGCTTAAACCTCTTGTTGAAATTGCAGTATCAAATGTAATATGTATTTTCTAAATCTCTCTTCCAGTGTGAACAGTCACTTAGACCTAAAACCTTCTCCTAAAACTGCATGTCTCAGCGCTTTAGATCTCTACTGAACACAATGCATATTTAAATTGTTAGACAAATTAAAACATTTTCATGACTATCAGTTTTCAATGTTCGTAAACAATTGAATTTGAAGACTTCCCATATTTTAAACAAAATTAATTTATTCTTGAACAAGTGGGTGTAATTCAAATTTTGCTTAGTATTTTACCACTAGCTTTCATCTAGTTGTGAAACACAGGTTGAAGAACCTTAAAATCCAGTGTGTTTCTCTGTTCAGACACCACATGAGCATTCCATTTAAATGGCAACACACATGAAATCAATTTCTGAGCTAAAAGGTTCAAAAGAATTTCAATATTCTTGGCAATGTAGTTTTTTTATAGAGCACCAAGGAGTACGGTACTATATATGTTGTTATGTTTATGGTACATGTTTGTTAGCATTAATGCCCCTTTTCTGTACATCAAAAGTCACAGTTGTCTAACTTATTGAAATGCAATTATTGAGAATAGATGATTACACCAACATCCTGACATAGGGCACTTTTACTTTATAATATATTTATCTGTTTGGAAATCCTACAGTGTTTGAAGCCCTATCTGGAGCCTTAATAAAAATGGTGGTCTTCCCTTTCTGTGTTCAAGGAAAGTCATAATTTTATCTTTGCCTGTAATCGCACACCTAAATTCTTAATATATTTGTGACAAAACTGGATAGGTCAAATTTTGTTTTTATTTTTTTTATTTGTTTAGATACCTACAAAATAGAACTGTTACATTATTCAGGCTTCCTTGCTATTTTTACTTGTGGAGTGTATAGTACATGTAAATGTTTCATTTTGGTATGGCACTAGTCTTAACAAATTAAGCTCTGATTCTGACTTTGTAAAATAAAAGGTGAACAAGCAGGATTTGAAGACAAACTCACAAAATATGTATTTGGGGAAATGAAATGTTTATGATATTATGGCTTTCTGAACATCAAGTGATACAATCTAAGAACAAGTTTCTTTTAGTAGACTTCAATAAAATTATTACTATACAAACACCTATGTATTCGAGTTGTTTATGGCACTAATTGATGTGTCTTGTCAATTGTCTGTGGGCATGTGTCAAATGAGACCAAAAAGCTATAAACCTTATATTTTAATGTCAAAATTAAAGTTCATCTGGTGATATGGAGCAGAGTCCACAAAAGTTTGCATTGAACTATACCAGCTAATCTCAAATGTGCTGCTAGATCCTTCCTCTCATTCCCCTTCCTCCTTATGCTGAACTAGACTAGCATGGCTCTCCTTGAAAAATTAATGTGTGGCATTGTGAAAATGGTCTGTCTCAAGTCAGTTTTGTAGCTGAATGAATGGACAGAACTGGGGTTTAAATATGCCATCTTTCCTTGCCTCGTCTATTGTTTCAGCTTTTTTGTTATTATGTCATAGATAGAATTTTAAACTCTCTGTTTATGTATTTTCTTCTAGTATAATAGATTAAAGCACATCTTTTTTCCAGGGGGGCATTGTGTTCTCTGGGACCAAACAAAGCAGGCCCTATAGCAAACTCTGCTGTGTAACAAACAACAAATTTTTGAACTGGAGCAAAATGTGCTGTGTAACCATGTCCTCATTTTTCACTCCATTTTTGTACAAACTTCTACCAACTCTCATGCCAATTATAAAGTCCAACCACCCATATATATGTATATATGTATGTATTGTTGAAGGCTTTCATGACCAGAGTCACTAAGGTCTTGTGTGGTTTTGTGGCTGTAAGGCTGAAGATGCAAGCGAAATGTCAGAAGAAAATGCTGCTGGAACATGCTCATACAGCCCAGAAACCATATATATATAGAAAGAGAGAGAGCTGTGTTGATTTTTACGTTTCCCCTCATGGTCAGCTGTGATTTGCACCTATGTATATGGTATATGTTCTGTATCTCAAAAGCAAGCTGATAAAGGGAAATTGGTGCCTTTTGTGGAATCAGCAGATCAAATACACACTGAAACAGGTCTGACATTTGAGGCATAAAAATGTGCATTGCCCAGAGTTATACAACTAAATGTGTGGTTATTTTAGTTATGACTGATCTGCACTCTACTGTAGTTTGCTTTGTTTTGTGTGCATTCACATTATCGTTTGATTTAAAATAAAATGGCTTGGTTAACAAGCTCTGGTAGCTTCATGGTTTCCTGGCCTCTCCCTTTAGAAGGATAAATGTGTCATATTTCAGTCATGTTTTCAAAACAACTGTACACTGAGGGAGGGTGTGTGTGTGTGTGTGTGTGTGTGTAGATATACACACACAATATGTGAATTGAGTTCCAGCCTGACCTCAAGGAACACTTGTTGAATCTACTAGAGTACTGACCTTAAATAACCTTGTGTGTTTATATAGCTTCATACTCCAGTAATTTGCTTCTTGACTTTTCAAAGAGGAGATAGTGAGATTAGTAAGCTAAATGCCAGAAGGCATCTAATTTTACCAAGGCTCCCAGTGACGGTATTTTGTGTGGCTGCCAGACAGCTCTCTTTCATGGGGTGAGGGGAATCTGAAAAGCCTCTCCGTTTACAGAACGTTAAGTCTCCCTGTGAGGAGAATTGATATTAAGCAAGGTTGATCATATGCAAGGCTGACTGGAGAGAGAATTTATTTCAAAGCATGATTAAATTACATTGGGTCCATTCAGTTATAAATCAGGGTCAGTGCTTTGCATTAATTACACCGTGCACAGTATTGATGCCTAGAGGAAAATGGGGGTGTTGAGATTTCCCCTATTTCCTTCACTTCCCCTTTATCAAGATGCACTTTCGAAAGCTGCTTTCCCTCAGAAAATTAGCTGTTTATATTTTGGGGCTGTTCTGTGGTCGAAATGTCGCTGTACTCATACCATGACATTTCATAAGAGTACACTTGGTTGATCTGTTAAATTTCTTGGACAATAAACCTAAATTATATATGAGCTGAAAATATGAGAGTGAATGCTAGTAGTTTTTTCCCTTCCTTTCATCTACCCTTTAGCAGCAAGCGCATCAGATGACATAAAAGCTCAAGTTGTAGCTAAGTCAACAATGCTATGTGTTGTGACAACCAGGAATTGAATTATTGTTTTATGTAAGCTAAACTTCACTACAGGCTAGCTCCTTTTATGAGTAATAATGAAAACATTATGGAGGAAATGGCATTTCCCCTCTAGCATTATAGCCCTTGTGTTGGAATATACCATGTTGAAGGAAAAAGCATTGTATTTTTAAAGTAAAATGACTAACCAGAAAGCATGGGGCTCTAGTTATGCCTTTCATTAAGAGGAACACTCCGCCATTCCCTGCATTACTGTAAAGTGCAAAACAGGGTGGAGCAGGAGAAAGTCATTTGCTTTTCATTTAACCCATGCTGGTCCTTAAGAATTCTGCTTCTCTAAATCTGGGCTCTGCCTCACTTACACCTGAACTTACTCAGCCATCTAACTATATCTAAAGTATCATGGAGCCCTACAACCTTCAGATGGGCACCTTTGAGTTCTGTTAGTCTCTTGTAACATAAAAAGGGGGGTGGGGGAGAAATATGACAGCACCTTTAAGACCTAACTGGTTTTTACTTTAGCATAAGCTTATCCATGAAATGTTGGTGTATCACATCCCCCCCCCCCACCTCTACTTCCTTCTTTTTGAGTCTGCCAACTAGTATAAGGCTGTCTTAGCCAAGAAATACACAGATGTGATTTTGTCAGTTCCTTCCTCTGATATATAACTCACAGCAATTGCCATTTGTTAAATGGTCTTCCATCCAAATATTAACCAGGACTGATCCCACTTCTCTTCCAAGATCAGAAAAGATCTGGTGCTTTTTAAAAGGCATTTCAGCCTTTGTGAACATACATCTTCACATTTCTATATGTTTTTCCTCTTTGGTTTAACTAGCAAGATACTATCAACTGACCTTCACTGTAATTTTATTGTTAATGTTCTCTTGATAGCAATCACAATGTTTGAAGTTTCTTTGACATCACAGCAGCTCCAGGGTAGGAGAAATTGCTGCTTTATTTATAATATTTAAATAAATACGACTTTTACCTTTCAGATACAGTCTGATCTTAGAAGCTAAATAGGATCAGCCATGGTTAGTACTTAGAAAGAAGACTGCCAATGAATACCAGGTTTTGCCAGAAAGAAACTGGCAAAACCAGCTCAGAGTATTCTTTGTCTAAGAAAACCCTATGAAATTCATGAGGTCTCAAGAAGTCAACAGGCAACTTGAAGGCACGTGTATATATTAGGCCTGGGTAACAACGGAAAAATTTGTTTCTAAAATTGATTTGTATTTCGGGGTTTTTTTTGTTTCGATATTTAAAATAATTACAAAATTTTCCTTTTAAAAAGTTTGATATTTACGAAATTTCGTAAATGGTAAAAAATTAACGAATCGATTTCCGAAACAATAACGAATCGATTCGTTAATGGCGGACGCGACCGCGAAATACGCTAAAAAACCTCCAAAACCTTCTGAAGCTTCCCTCTCCCTCTGTTGTTGACTGTTGGTGTGATATTATAATTTTTTTTCACTAATTAAACCATAAAACTGGTCCAGACATGCGGAAATAATAACGAAACGACCTCAAAACAATAACAAAATGAATACAATATCAAAATACGAAGCATTTACAAAACGTTTTTGAAAATTCGTTTTTTTAAATAATTGCTCCAGAATGGTTCGTTATCGTTTTGTAATTGAAAAAATTAACGAATTATTAACGAATTACGAATTAACGAAACAAAACCGCCCAGCCCTAGTATATATGCATTGTGTGTGTGTGTGTGTGTGTGTGTGTGTGTGTGTGTGTGCCCTCTTCAACATGACATCCTTTCAAATATTTAAACATGGCCATCATGTCCCCTCTCAGCCTTCTCTTTGAGCTAAACTATGCCTTGCTCCCTAAGCCACTTCTCATAGAACTTGGTTTCCAAACCTTTGGTCATTTTGGTCAGCCTTTTCTGGACATGTTTTAGTTTGTCAATCAATATCCTTCTGGACTCATGGTGCCCAGAACCTGTTACAATATTCCAGGTGAGGCCTAACTAAAGGAAACTAGAGTGGTACTATTACTTCCTTTGATCCACGCACTATACTCCTAGAATCAAATTGGGTTTTTTGCTGCCGCATCATGCTGTTACCCCATATCCAACTTTTGGTCAACTAGAAGTTCCTTTGACCTGTGTTCCTCCCATCCCCACCCAAACAGCCTGGGCTGGCTGCTGTTTCTTATGATCTCTTGCCACCTGCAAGAACATTATCCCCTGATTTTTTGTTTATTTATCCTTTAAAGTTACCTTTTTGGACTTCAACTCCTAGGATCTGATATCTGCTGTGGCAGCTCAAGGTTATTTCCAAACTTCAGTGCTGAATAATAGATTAAGGCAAGTGAGCTGCCATTGACACTTCTTTTAAGATACTCTACCGCTTTCCTGGAACATGAGTTGCTTTTCATCACAGATGCTGGCTGGCACCTAGCTGACACTCTTAACTTTATTTTATCTCATTTTGCTAAATGTTCATTGTTATTTCAAGTGTCTCCTATCCACCCATCAAGTGCATGCAGACTCACCAACTATATTACAACACAGATTTCGAGAGCCTGTATATTCTGTTTCCTATTACAACATCTGTCAAAACTTCCTGATGTTAAGCACAGAGGGAAAAATTAAAAGGCTTTTGAAATAATAGAAGTCTTTGCCAATTGATCAAGTGTAGAGATTTGTAGAGGGGTTGCAAGCCCTCACTTTAAGGAATTAATCTATCTTGAAGAATGGTAATAAGAATTTTTTGAAATTTAATAAGTAGCTTCTATCAGGACACCTATCCAACCTTATGTTAAAATGGCAGTAACAGCATATTAGCATACATATTTCAGTATCAAATACATTCCTTAGTAGTACAGTATATCATTTCTAATTGAAATTTCTCCTTAGAATTTCTTGAAATCAATTCTGAATTCTCTCTAGAAGCCAAAATGATTTGAACAAAGTTATCATATTTTGGATGTAACATGGCAAGACATTATTATTATTATTATTATTATTATTATTATTATTATTATTATTATTATATGTATTTATATCCCACTTTATCTCTCCCAAAGGAGACTGAAAGTGGCATGACATAAAAGCATTAGCATGCAATTTAAAATATACAAATATGCAAACATTAAAACAGAATTAAATATAAACTGTATTTAAAAATCCACAGTTAAAAACCATTTAAACATATTCAAAATTAAAAACAAAACATTCATTACAAAATATTAGAATGCTTGGTAAAGAGGAAAGAGGTAAGAAAGTAAGTAGAAAGCCACAATACAAGTAGATAGACCTAGTGAAGAAAGTGACAACCTTTAATATCCAGTACCTTAACATGGTACCTGAAGGTCTCTCATTCATAAGGTTACTATAAGTAAAAGCAGATTTGATGGTATTAGCAACATATACAGGCAGATCCCAAGTTTTGAACAAGATAGGTTCTGTAGGTTGGTTCTTAAGCTGAATTTGTATGTAAGTTAGAACAGATACATTTGTAAGTGTAATGCCAGCCATTTATCTCCCCTCCCCCATCCATCTATCTATCTATCTATCTATCTATCTATCTATCTATCTATCTATCTATCTATCTATCTATCTATCTATCTATCTATCTATCTATCTATCTATCTATCTATGTTTTGGATAGCATAGGTAAGGGTTAACATCCCTGGGATGTTTGCTTTGCTGTCTGTGCCTCTGTTCAGAAGATTTAACCTCACTTTCTGTCCCCTGTGATAATTGAATTTTGAAAAACTTGTGGAAACAACGATTGGTGATAAAGCTTCAGTTGAGGCACATTCCCCCTTCCCCCCAATAGTAACTTCTCCAGGACTGAATTTCCCTTCCTAGTGGTAGATTCCTCTCGCTTCTTGTTGTCTCATCCTTGTTCTTAACTATGAGTTGTTTGTAAATCACATGTTTGTAACTCGCGGACTGCCTCATTTTATTCTGAGCTACCAAGTTGGGTGACTCAAGTTGTATACACCAATTAGGCAAACTTTGTCCCTCCAGATGTTGTTGGACTTACATTACCAGACTAGCCAAATGAGAGAATAAAGAAGTAGTCATCATCAGCATTTGGAAGACTACAGGTTTTTCATCTCTAGTACCACTTAGGGCCCTTCAACACAGCCATATAACACAGAGTATCATGGCAGATTATCCACAATATCTGCTTTGAAGTAGGTTATCTGAGTCCACACTGCCATATAATCCAGTTCAATGCTGATTTTATACAACTGTGTGGAAGGAGCCTCAATTAGTACTATATCCTTTGACTGTAATAGGACTTTTGCCACTTTGTTGCAAGGACATAGCCTGTCATGCGCCATCACACAACGCATGGCAGGACCCACCAACATTCCTCCCAAAGCTACCCACGCTTACTCCCCCCACCCCCATGATGGGGAAAAGGACAGTGGGGCAATGCGCATCACTGCCGTTTCTCCCATCTGATGTGAGCACTCTGGAGGGAGAGACTGTGGTGCGACATGAGTCACCCTGTGTGCCTTCCCTTTCGCCAGCAATTGCCACTGCTACGGCACAGCCCGAAAAGGCAGTGTGAAGAGGTCCCTTGTAAAACTGCAACCCCCATGATTGAGTCATGGCAGTTAAATTGTGCCAAACTGCATTAAGCCTAGTTTAAATGCACCCTGAGTCATGATTTGCTATGGTTTTAAAGTCAAAGTTTCTCCTCCCCAAATTAGAACAACAGCAAAATGTTGTATTATAAGTGCAAAAGTGTTATTTCACTGCAGTGCTGTAATTGCTTTTAGAAATAAAAAGAATAGATATGTCATATCACGAAAAAGAATCCCAACAAGGGTGAGAGTATAATGTTGGTGCTGGGAATGTTTAGAAAATAGTCTGAGAATAATGTTATATTTTCAGCTTTTTCAGAATGGCCTTGCCTGGGTTATTGCTGTAGTTATGTGGGAAGGAAGCCTTGTGTATTCACATGATGTCATTCCATTCCCTATATTTTTCTTGTAAATTTCCAGGATTAGTAGCAATTTTACAGCCCCCTGCAGAGTGAGATTTTTTCCTCTCTTGGAAGTTTCCAATACAGTCTGGGTTAAATGTCATAAACGTTATTAGTTGTTTTTGTTCTTCTTTCTATACTTATGGGAAGTTCCACAGGCAATTTCTGGGATTGTGACCTGTGGCACAGACATTTTCTGCTTTGATTTATTCTCTCCTTACATTTCCATTTATTAGAATAGAGACTGATACCTTGCTTGCTTGCTTGCTTGCTTTCATATTCCTTCTTTCCCTTTCTTTAGGAGTATAGTGCTAAAGTGGTTATGACCATAACAAAAACTTGAAAAATCGACTTACAAATGACTCATAGTTAAGAACGAGGGTGAGACAACAGGAAGTGAGAGAAATCTATCTCTAGGAAGGAAAATCCACTCTTGGAAAAGTTATTGTGGAGAAAAGGTGTCTCCACTGAAGTTTTATCATCAATCATTGTTTCCACAACAATTTTCTTCAAAATCCACTTATCACGGAGATAGGAAGTGAGGTGAACTCTTCAGAACAGGGGCACAGACAGCAAAACAAGGCTGTTAAACCTTCCCTATGTTATCCAAAACATATGCATATACATCCACACACACACACACGGTGTGTGTGTGTATAATATATAATAAATAATAATAAAAATTCATAAAAATTATATATATGTGGGGGGGCGGGGGCGGAGTTTTGCAGATTTAAGGTGTCATTTTTAAAATAGCGATCCATCATAGACTAGTTCCCAAATTAGCAACAATCTGTGTGAAGTTCTCCATGATAGAACGGATTCTGGAAGTATAGCCTTTAGGATCGGAAGGGCAACTGTGATGTCTTATTTACTTTATATTAAACCAATAAGAATATAATCTTTTTACCAGGGCTGGCTTTGAGTCTGAGAGGACACTAGACAGGAGGCTCAACCTCAGTGGGATGGTATCTTTTTCTTTCTACCAGGGTTAGCAAATGAATCCTGGCTACAAAACTCCTTCAACACAGTAGCACTTGAGAAATTTGGACTCAAAAAACAGATTATTATCACAGTGGCCAATGTTGTATTACTGTCATACAGAAGTGCAAGTCCAGCGTACACTAAATATGTCTTTTTGGGGTTAGTATTCTCTTTCCCCCCTTGCAACAGAGGTCAGTATTTCTCTTTCTCACACTGGAACAACCAAATTACCTCATTGGATATATCATGGCTATCTGCAATATCCTGCCTTCATGGCTATTCAGTCACTGGTGGAAAGTGGAAGAAATCATAGAATCATAGAATCAAAGAGTTGGAAGAGACCTCATGGGCCATCCAGTCCAACCCCCTGCCAAGAAGCAGGAATATTGCATTTAAATCACCCCTGACAGATGGCCATCCAGCCTCTGCTTAAAAGCTTCCAAAGAAGGAGCCTCCACCACACTCCGGGGCAGAGAGTTCCACTGCTGAATGGCTCTCACAGTCAGGAAGTTCTTCCTCATGTTCAGATGGAATCTCCTCTCTTGTAGTTTGAAGCCATTGTTCCGCGTCCTAGTCTCCAAGGAAGCAGAAAACAAGCTTGCTCCCTCCTCCCTGTGGCTTCCTCTCACATATTTATACATGGCTATCATATCTCCTCTCAGCCTTCTCTTCTTCAGGCTAAACATGCCCAGTTCCCTAAGCCGCTCCTCATAGGGCTTGTTCTCCAGACCCTTGATCATTTTAGTCGCCCTCCTCTGGACACATTCCAGCTTGTCAATATCTCTCTTGAATTGTGGTGCCCAGAATTGGACACAATATTCCAGATGTGGTCTAACCAAAGCAGAATAGAGGGGTAGCATGACTTCCTTAGATCTAGACACTATGCTCCTATTGATGCAGGCCAAAATCCCATTGGCTTTTTTTGCCGCCACATCACATTGTTGGCTCATTTTTTACTTGTTGTCCACGAGGACTCCAAGATCTTTTTCACACGGACTGCTCTCGAGCCAGGCGTCACCCATTCTGTATCTTTGCATTTCATTTTTTCTGCCAAAGTGGAGTATCTTACATTTGTCACTGTTGAACTTCATTTTGTTAGTTTTGGCCCATCTCTCTAATCTGTCAAGATCGTTTTGAATTCTGCTCCTGTCCTCTGGACTATTGGCTATCCCTCCCAATTTGGTGTCGTCTGCAAACTTGATGATCCTGCCTTCTAGCCCTTCATCTAAGTCATTAATAAAGATGTTGAACAGGACCGGGCCCAGGACGGAACCCTGCGGCACTCCACTTGTCACTTCTTTCCAAGATGAAGAGGAAGCATTAGTGAGCACTCTCTGTGTTCGTCCACTTAACCAATTACAGATCCACCTCACCATAGTTTTGCCTAGCCCACATTGGACTAGTTTCCTTGCCAGAAGGTCATGGGGGACCTTGTCGAAGGCCTTACTGAAATCCAGGTACGCTACATCCATGGCATTCCCCGCATCTACCCAGCTTGTAGCTCTATCGAAGAAAGAGATCAGATTAGTCTGGCATGACTTGTTTTTGATAAATCCATGTTGACTATTAGCGATGACTGCATTTGTTTCTAAGTGTTTGCAGACCGCATCCTTAACAATCTTTTCCAGAATCTTGCCCAGTATCGACGTGAGGCTGACCGGACGGTAGTTGTTTGGGTCATCCTTTTTTCCCTTCTTGAAGATTGGGACCACATTGGCCCTCCTCCAATCTGCTGGAACTTCTCCCGTTCTCCAAGAACTCTCAAAGATGATTGCCAATGGTTCCGAAATGACTTCCGCTAGTTCCTTCAATACTCAGGGGTGTAGTTGATCTGGCCCTGAGGACTTGAACTCATTAAGAGTGGCCAGGTATTCCTGGACGACTTCTTTCCCAATTTGGGGTTGGATGTCCTCCAATCCCTCATCCACTCCATCTTGCTGAGGTTGAAGACTCTCTTTTTGTGAGAAGACCGAGGCAAAGAAGGCATTAACTAGTTCTGCCTTTTCCCTATCCCCTGTCAGCATTGCCCCATCTTCTCCTCGAAGAGGTCCTATCGCCTCCTTGTTTTTCCTTTTTCTACTGACATAAGAGTAGAAGCCCTTTTTATTGTTTTTAATGTCCCTGGCAAGTCTGAGCTGAGATGGGAGAAGACATGGTTCTGTCTGAAAGATGACAACATCTCCCAGTATCTCCAGAGGACCTCAGCAGATCTCAAAAGGTGATATAATCTATGGTGTCATGTCAGGATGTTTGTGTTATCAGCAAAACTTTTGGGTGGGTTGCTGTTAATTTAATTGCCACCATCATTACTTTCTGCATTTATTTTCCCTCTGATTTCATAGACTACAGAACCACCTCAGACATTATGCTTCTGATGAAGGGCTCCAGAGCTACACCAAATCAGTTATAATGCATTCATTAGTGTCTTAAAGTGTGGCAGGTCTCTTTGCTTTTACTGAATTATGCAATGAAAAAGGAGACTGAACATAGAGATGAAACAGAATAGCCAACCAGAATTTTATTACTGCAGTAACTAATTTTCTGAAGATATTGACATAAGCTTTGGGTCAAAGACAGGGCAGGCATGTCTAATACAGGCTTAGCAAGGGCTTTCTGCTCTTACAACAGTTTTTTGCTTGTTAAACTGGGTGGTGCAATCTGTTAGGAGGCAAACAGCAAAGTTCCAGCCCTAGCACGGCAGTCTCCTATCAAACAAATCTACACTATCTGTGGGTGTCCCATAGATTTTGGAAGGTATCTGAACACTAAATCTGGAGTTCCAGATAAGACTGGAAAACAGCTCCATTTAAATGCAAGGACTTTGTCACACAAGACAATCTAGCCATCATTGCAGCTGGACTGTTATGTTTGGTGTTGGTCCCATCACACAACATCACGTGCATCCTGCTGCCGATTCTCGACTCCTAGCTGCTAAAGAATAAAACCTGTTGATAGTTCTCAAACTTGCAATGTCCTGTCGCCTACCTTGGTGTAATGAATCCACTTCCCTTCTGTGCCAGCATGCTATCAGCAGTCACACCCAGGGGTGAGATTCTCCTTTCCCCCCTCACTATTCCAAAACTGCCTGTTCTTTAATTTTAAACTAGCTTAGTCATTGTTTGGTTTTGGGTTTTGTGAATGGATTCATTAGGAAATGCACAAGGATGTGGGTGAATTATAACTCTCATTGTGCTGGGTCAATCCCCGCAAACCCCACCACTACTTTATGATGGTCAAGTTGGGTATGTGTGCCATGTTTGGTCCAGATTCATCATTGGAGGAGTTTACAACTTATCACATATGGGTGAACTCTCATCATTCTCTGTAATTCCTTCCTAAACTCCACCACTATTTTGTTAGTCATTGTAGGTATGTGTGGCAGGTTTGGTCCAAATCCATCATCTTTTGGGTTCACAGTGCTCTCTGGATGTGAGTGAATTATAACTCCACACATCCAAGTTCAATTCCCTTCAGACCTTGCCAGTATTTAAATTTGGTCATGATGGCTATGTATGCCATGTTTAGTCCAGTTGCATAGTTAATGGGGTTCCTAGTGCTCTCTGGAAGTTCTCCCTGGATGCAGGTTGAATTGCATTCCCCATCATCCAGGGCAAATCCCCTCCACCCCACAAAAAACCCTCTAATGTTTTCTGTTGATCATGTTGGGTACATATGCCACATTTGGTCCAGATCCATCTTGGATGGGGTCCACAGTTCTCTCAGGGAGCCATCTTGAAAAATAGATAGGAGGAGGAGGAGGAGGAGGAGGAGGAAGAAGAAGAAGAAGAAGAAGTTGTTTTATTTACATTCTGCCACCATTTTCCTGAAGGGACTCAGGGTGGCTTACAACGCACTCCAGGGTGCACATACAACATACAACAGGTAAAAATGGTACAAAAGTATAAACAAGTCACATAAATTATATATATGTATGTATGTGTGTGTGTGTATGCCTCTTTTGTTTTATTTTTTTGTTTTTAATACTGAAAACAACCAATTGTAAGGAGGAGGAGGAGCAGTAGTGCAGGAAGGCGGAATTATGACGAAGCGTGGAAGTATTCTTGGTGAATCAGCATAATTGTATTAATGAAGAGATGTGCAATATGAGAGGTGCTCAACACAGTATGCATCTACCATCATTGATGCAACTGTACTATAATAGCAGGTTCGTGTGATAAAGTCAAAAGCAAAGAAAAATGTATTAGATATCTTGTGTGTATGTACACACACACATATACACATATCTGTTTCTATATATCCAGACAAGTGTAGGATACTTCATTTAAGCTGAAAAAAAATGAAATGAACAGATACAGGATGGCTCGACAACAGTACATGTGAAAAATATATTGGAGTGGGCAACAAGTTGAACATGAGTGTGATACAGCAGCTTAAAAAGCCTTTGGGATTTTGGGTTGCATCAAAAGGAGAACAGTGTCTAGTGACCTCATCATAAATTCACAGCAAAGTGATCCTCTGGGGAGGAAAGAGGGAGCAGTGGGGCGAATGTGTTGCCCGCGTGTAACTCCCTCTCGGCAACACTTTCCCCATCACATCGGGAAAGCATCACCATTGCAGGAAGCTTCCTGTGTTGCCAGTGATTGTATTACCCCAGTTGGGGTGTGGCCTATGTCAGAAGTCACGTGATGTCGTATGATATCTGGTGTCAGCCTCCATCCCCCAGGTAGGGTGGAAGCATCCTAGGATGCTAAAATCACCGTGTCTGAGGAGGTGGTAGGTCGAAGGAAGTAATGGTGTCCTTCTATTCTTCTTTGGTCAGACCTCACCTTGAATACTATATCCAATTCTGGACACCACAATTCAAGAAGGATATTGACAAGCTGGAACATATCCAGAGGAAGGTGATTAAAATGATCAAAGGTCTGGAGACCATGAATCCCTGTGAGGAGCGTCTTAAAGAGCTGGGTGTGTTTAGTCTGGAGAAGAGAAGGTAGAGAGGAGATGTGATTGCTATGTATAAATATGTGGAAGGATGTCATAAGGAAGAGGGAGCAGCCTTGTTTTCTGTTGTCCTGGAGACTAGGAATCAGAACAATTGTTTCAAATTACAGGAAAGAAAATTCCACCTGAACGTTAGGAAGACATTCCTGACTGAGAGAGCTGTTTAACAGTGGAACTATCTGCCTCAAAGTGTGGTGGAAGCTCCCTCCTTGTAGGCTTCTAAACAGAGACCGGACAGCCATCTGTCAGCTGTACTTTGACCAACTTTTCCCGCATGGCAGGTTTTTTCTAACTGTATTATTCTAAGATTCTGTGATTCTATATGCATGGACTATTGAATGCTGGATCTTTCCATAGAGCTTGGAAAGCTTACCTTTTTCCCATTAAGCTTGTCCCCATTGCCAAGCTTTGCCTTTTCACCTTACATAGGCTCATCATTCAAGGTGGGCCATTTTTCAACAGAATTTGAATAATGTGTTGTCGAAGGCTTTCATGGCTGAAATGACTGGGTTGCTGTGAGTTTTCCGGGCTGTATGGCCATGTTCCAGAAGCATTCTTTCCTGACATTTCATCCACATCTATGGCAGGCTTCCTCAGAGATTATGAGATCTGTTGGAAACTAGGCAAGTAGGGTTTATACACTTGTGGAATGTCCAGGGTGGGAGAAAGAACTCTTGTCTGTTTGAGGCAAGTGTGAATCTTGCCTTGATTAGCCTTGAATAGCCTTGCAGCTTCAAGGCTTGGCTGCTTCCTGCCTGGGGGAATCCTTTGTTGGGACGTAATTAGCTGGCCCTGATTGTTTCCTGTCTGGAATTTTCCTGTTTTCTGAGTGTTATTCCTTACTTACTGTCATGATTTTAGAGGTTTTTTAATACTGGTAGCCAGATGTTTGTTCATTTCCTCCTTATTATCATCATCATAATGTCACAATAGTTTTCCCTTTGGGTTGCTGTGAGTTTTCCAGGCTGTATGGTCATGTTCTAGAAGCATTCTCTCCTGATGTTTCTGGAACATGGCCATACAGCCCAGACAACTCACAGCAACCCAGTGATTCCAGCCATGAAAGCCTTCGACGACACAGTTTTCCCTGTGTTTTTTTTTTCAAATTTGAGAAACTAGAAAGCAATTGTAAATCCAGGATATTTCAAACTTTTTCTCTTTTAAATTAAAAAGGAGCTTCAGAACGGTGCAATCAATATCCACAGAATGTTTTAACGTTTGAAGGCTGGAGCTTGTGTAATTTATGACTCTATATCCCTAACTTTGATAGCCTTTGGTAATTTCCTCCTTACGAGTATAATCCTTTACATTTGCTTCTTTTATTCATCCTGCTATCACACAGACTGTTGCAGCAAATTAAATTGAAAGTGTCTGGGAGGCTTGTGTGTGGAAGTTGTAAAACTGGAGACAAAAGAGCTAGAGTGAGTATTCTTCAGGAAGCAGTCGTTTGGGTTAATTAAGATTTCCCTTTTTAAATCAGTTTTGAATAGCTGTCAGCACATTAAAAGGTGACCTCTCTTCTTTGCCACAGGCACAAACAAATATTTATTCCTTGGCATTTATCTGACGCAGGGAAATGTTCATTATGTAAGTGGAGAGAAACCAAAGAGAAGCTCTTTGAAGCTATTTGACATGTGAATGAATTTGTTCCCCCTCAACCAAACAAATGGTAGAATAGTGTCTAGAGCTGCTTTTTTGGTGTCCTCGGGGACCAAAGTCTGCAATAAACTTGCACTTGGCACAACCTGAGAGCCAAAATAAGCCAGATGGGTCTAGCTAGCAAGTTTCATTGCTGCCATAGGTAAGAAAGGCAATTGCATAAGCATCTAGGAGCTTCATGTACCCAAAGCAGCTGCCCTTGAAATATTAATACTGAGTCTGTGACATGAATAGGAATTATAAGCAAAAACTGTCAGCATAAGAGGGTGCTTTCAGACAGGCAGATCAAATGACCACACATACATACACACACTCATTTGAGGAAGTAGACTTCGTGTGCATCTCCATTGTAGGATTAATGCAGTTTGACTCCACTTTAACTGCCATGGTTCAATGAAATGGAATCATGAGAATTGGTTTTACAATGTCTTTAGCCTTCTTTGCCAAGGAGGGCTGCTGTCTCACCAAACTACAAAACCCAGGATTCAGTAGCATGGAGCCACAGCAATGAATGTAGTATTAAACAGCATTTAATCTATAGTGGAGATGCACCCTAAGTCTACAAAAGCCTATTGTAGACTTAGTTTTTTCAGTAAGTCTCTAAGGTAACTTAGTAAGTCTCTAAGTTTTTAAAGTAAGTCTCAACTTTGTTTTTTCAGTAAGTCTCTAAGGTGCTGCAAGGTCCTTTTGCATACTACTGTTCTTCCAGACTGCTTCAATAATGACATAAGAAAAATATTTTACTGGGAAAATAAAAGACAGCTGAGGGAGAAAAGCTTGGTTGCAACGTTAAATGATTAAATGCAAACTAAAGATATGGAGCCTCCAGTGGCGCAGTGGATTGAACCGCTGAGCTGCTGAACTTGCTGACTGAAAGGTTGCCGGTTCAAATCTGGGGAGTGGGGTGAGCTCCTGCTGTTAGGTCTAGCTTCTGTCAACCTAGCAGTTCAAAAACATGCAAATATGAGTAGATCAATAGGTACAGCTCAGACAGGAAAGTAATAGTACTCCATGCAGTCATGCCGGTCACATGACCTTGGAAGTGTCTATGGACAACGCCGGCTGTTCGACTTGGAAATTGAGGTGAGCACCAACCCCCAGTGGATACGACTGGACTTAATGTCAGAGAAAAACCTTTCCCTTTACCTTAAAGATACATAGGGTTGCTGTGAGTTTTCTGAGCTGTATGACCATGTTCCATAAGCATTCTCTCATGACATTTCACCCACATCTATGGCAGGTATCCTCAGAGGTTGCTTCTGGTGAGTGCTAGAAACAATATCATACGAAAGCTGACTGGCACAACCTGGGGATTACAACCAGACACAATAAAGACATCTGCCCTTGTGCTTTGCTACTCTATTGCTGAATACACATGCCCAGTGCGTAACACATCTCACCACGTTAAAACAGTGGATATGGCTCTTAAGCCATGCCATATTATCACAGGATGTCTACGCCCTACACTACTGGAGAAATTATACTGTTTAGCCAGTTTTGCACCACCTGACATCCGCCGGGAAGTAGCAGCCAATAATGAAAGGACCAAGGCAGTGACATCTCCGGCCATCCACTGTTCGGATATCAGCCAGCACGCCAACACCTTAAATCAAGAAATAGTTTTCTAAGATATAAAGAAACAGGAACACCTCAGCAAGCAAGAGTCCAAAAGTGGCAGGCAAAAACCCGGAACCTCAATCCATGGCTGACACCAAATGAGAGACTCCCTCCTGGGGACACAGAAGACTGACCGACTTGGAAGGCGCTAAACAGACTATACTCTGGCACCACGAGATGCAGAGCCAACCTTAAAAAATGAGGCCACAAAGTGGAGTCCACGACATGCAAATATGGAGAAGAGCAAACCACAGACCACCTATTACAATGCAGTCTGAGCCCTGCCACATGCATAATAGAGGATCTCCTTATAGCAACACTAGAGGCACTCCAAGTGGCCAGCTAATGGTCAAAGGACACTTAATATAATGTCAAGTTTTAAACTTTGTGTTTTTTGAATACATTACAACTGTGCCTTTGGTTTGCCTCTGATATGATAAATAAATATATCCTCAGAGGTTGAACCCCCTCCAACCTCTGAGGATGCCTGCCATAGATGTGTGTGAAATGTCAGGAGAGAATGCTTCTGGAACATGGCCATACAGCCCGGAAAACTCACAGCAACCCAGTGATTCTGGCCATGAAAGCCTTCAACAGCATAAAGATACATATTTTCTCCAGCATAAACCCCATGGATTTTTAATGTATGACTGCTTTGGATCTGCAGACTTATTTTTTATTTCCAGCTCATGAGTCATTTATAACTTCTAGGTATTGTCAAAATGATTTTGGTTATACATATTTCCTGATTTATAAATTATAACAGAAAGCTGTTTTATTTGGCCTGGAGACATATTCATAGGGACAGGCTTGTCACTCCCGCCCCCCCTGCATACAAACATTATGATTCTCTTATTCAAAATATAGACTATGTAACATTTGGAATATCAGAACTATGAAGACTCTGGCTCAAATCCGCACCCAGCCATGAAACTCACTAAATATACTTCGGTCAGTTACAATCTCTCAGCTTGCCCTACTTCACAGAATTGACTGTGAGGATAAAATGAGTGAGAAAACTACATGATCTGCTTTGAGCCCACTGAAGGAAGGTAGAACGGTTGTAAATAAATAAATAAGGGAGAAAGCTTAAATTATTTGAGCATTTGAGACTATTTAAGCACCAAAACCTGTTGAAATGAACAGTTGTATGACAAAGGGCCACTGGACTTTTGCCATTTGAATAGCTAAATCTTCAGTAACTTTGAAGTTCTTGGAAATAGGCGGAAGATGGTTCTCTTTTCCAGACCTGCCAGCTTGAGGAAAATAACTGTGCCGCAGGGGACATACCTGAGAGGCCAAGTTGCTCCATGACAGGAAAAACAAACCCTGTTAAATGAAGCAAAACTAGTTTTAGGATCCAAGTGGAAGAAATCTGACTCCTCAAGGTGGAACTGCCAAAAGCAAAAAGGAAGGAGACTTTACTGGCAAGTAGGGAGTCGGGTGTCAGTGGGGCAAGGTGTCCACTTTGGAGTTTAGTCTGAATTTAAAATGAACCACCTGTGATGTTGAAACTCTTTTGGAAATAGAGCTCAACAGCTTAACTACTTCTTCTGGAGCTCAAATTCAAACCCGGTTCACATTTCCCACTGCAGAGTGTGACATAATGTAAAATAAACCACGTTTAGTTTGATCACTGGAGCCCCAGTGGTGCTGACAAGACTGAAGGCTGACAGGTTGCATGTTCATATCTGGGGAGAATGCAGATGAGCTCCCTCTGTCAGCTCCAGCTCCCCATCCGGGCCATGAGAGAAGCCTCCCACAAGAATGGTAAAACATCAAAACATCTGGGCATCTGTGGCAAGCATCCTCAGAGGTAGTGAGGTCACCTCACTACCTCTGAGGATGCTTGTTATAGATCTAGGCGAAACGTCAGGAGAAATGTCTCTGGAACATGGCCATATAGCCCGAAAAAACCTACAACAACCCAGTGATTCTGGCCATGAAAGCCTTCGACAATACAAGTATTTTGTTGTTGTTCAATGGACAGAAATGACAATAGTTTAGCTGGACTGCAGTCTCTAGCATTCCCTACTACTAGGTATGTTGGCTAGTGCAGTTGAGAGTTGCAATCCAACAACATCTGGAACACCACAGGACTCCTATCTCTGCCCTGGTAAGTATTATTAGGATTGCAGTGTAACAACACAAACTCCAAGAAGTTTGTTGACCCAAAGTGACTTATTCCCAGGGAAATGTGTACAGGATTATAGATTAAGCCTTGAATATAGCAGAAACTCTTTTTATATACTTATTATTATTATTATTATTATTATTATGACAAAGGACTGTCCCAGACAATGATTTTTAAACTGGTGTGATTTTAATCAAATGTTTTTAATGTAATGTATTTTAATGATCTGTTTTAAATGTGCCTATGACTGTGGTTAGCACTTAAATGAGTGCTTGTTGTAAAGCCGCCCTGAGTCCCCCCCCCCCTTCCCGGGGTGAGAAGGACGGGATACAAATGTATGTCTTTATTTATTTATTTATAGGCCACCCTATCTCCCTGAGTGGAGTCATCCTACTTGTACAGGGTGCGGGGATGGACAGACCTTGCACGTTGCTGTTTTCCCCACATGCATCTGCAACAACAACAATCACCACCAAACACAGCTAATTTCATCTTGATTCCTGGGCAATGTCAGCAAACGTGCTTGGCAGAACAGCTAATTGAGTTTAAAAGGAAAGCCAGGCAGGCAATATCGTAATGACTCCATTACATTTGCTCTAATTTGCAGGTTTCTTCATCTTCTTTTATGCTTCTTTATCAAAGCGGGTTTAGTCTTTGATGTCTCTCCTTTTCCAGTGGGCCCAGTTCTACTCATAAAACATCCGTTCATCACATAATCAGAAAACTAAAGAGAGCATCATTAGATAATAAATGTCCTTCACAGAATTTAGCTAAGGGCAAAAATATTGTATCACCAGCAAAACAATGTCATTTTTTAACATATGGGAGAACAAATACAGAACTTTTATGTTAAACATCACAGAATACCCTGCCAGCATTTGTAATTGCCAAAAGGTAAGTTTTCCAAGATCTGTGGGCATGCAGTGCTTCCTCTCTAAGGAAAGCAGAAATAACAGCATCAGAAAAGATACAATGGGATCCATGGATTTGTAGTAAAATGTTGCCAAAAGCAATGTTACTGGACAAATACAGAAGGGAATGTTATTGAGGTCCCTCTAGCCAACCAATCATCAATGGCCTTTCAAGGATAATCCATTCTATTTCTCCTTCCCTTGCTTTTCCAGCCAAGCCCTGCTCTCTGACCCCAAAGTCAGTCAGTATTCTGTATTCTCAGTCCTTTGGAGGTTGGTTTTCGATGTTTTCGTCCCACCATAGGAATAGTTTTTTTGCTATTTTGTAAATCTGAGAATTTTATCACTATCTGCGGATCCACTCTGACCCATCAAAGTAATCTCTAAAGGTTTTGGTTTAGCATGTCTTACTAACTGCGAGGGATCAGGCTACAGGAGTATACCTACCAGGGAGGCAAATACAGACACTGTCCCTCTAGGTAAGATTTCTGCTCCCCCAAATACAATTTCTTTCAGTCCTGACATTTCTAGCATTGCCAAGTGAGACATTAAAACAATTCATGCCTAGAACTCTTTATTTGTTGTGTTCACCTCCCCCTGGTAATTTATTTTGGTTGTTTATTCAGTTGTTTCCAACTCTTTGTGACCTCATGGATCAGCCCACACCAAAGCTCCCCGTTGGCATTGCCATCCCCAGCTCCTTCAAGGTCAAGCCAGTCACTTCAAGGATAACATCTATCCATCTTACCCTTGGTCAGCCTCTCTTCCTTTTTCCTTCCATTTTCCTCAGCATCATTATCTTCTCCAAGCTTTTCTGTCTTCTCATTATGTGGCCAAAGTACTTCATTTTTGCATCTAATGTCCTTCCCTCCACTGAGCAGCCAGGCATTATTTCCTGGAGTATTGACTGGTTTGATTTTCTTGTGATCCAAGGCACTCTCAGAACTTTCCTCCAACACCACAGTTCAAAAGCGTCTGTCTTCCTTTGCTCAGCCTTCCTTGTGGTCCAGCTCTCACATCTGTAGGTTACTACGGGGAATACTATTGCTTTAACTATGCAGATCTTCATTGCTCTTGTGATGTTTCTACTCTTAATAATTTTATCGAGATTGGTCATTGCTCTCCTCCCAAGATATAAGTGTCTTCTGATTTCCTGGCTGCATTCTGTCGCCATTAGGCTGAGAATTGCGGTATATAAGCGTAGTAAATAAATAAATAAATAAATAAATAATTCTGTGTATGTAGTACTCTTAGCACCTAGAAATACAAAGTCTGTCACTGCCTCCATGTTTTTTCCCTTTATTTGCCAGTTATCAATCAGTCTGGTTGCCATAATCTTGATTTTTTTAATGTTTAACTGCAACCCATCTCTTGCATTTTCTTCTTTCACCTTGGTTAGAAGGCTCCTCAGCTCCTCTTCACTTTCGGCCATCAAAGTGGTATCATCTGCATATCTAAGGTTGTTAACTTGACTTGACTTGCCCCCTTTATCTTTGGATGTCTAAAATTTTGGGGACTAAAGTTAAAATTGCTTGGGGAGAAGGGTGTTAGAATTTATTGTCGAAGACTTTCATGGCCGGAATCAGTGGGTTGTTGTAGGTTTTTTCGGGCTATATGGCCATGTTCTAGAGGCATTTTCTCCTGACGTTTTGCCTGCATCTATGCCTCACTACTTCTGAGGATGCTTGCCATAGATGCAGGTGAAACATCAGGAGAAAATGCCTCTAGAACATGGCCATATAGCCCGCAAAAACCTACAACAACCCGGTGTTAGAATTCTTATTCTTGCTGTTGTTACTCTTCCTCCTCCCCTAGTTATGTATTCCTGCAAGTCTAGCTGGAAGTAACAGTTTGTTTCCCTCCCCGCCATTAGTACCCTAAAGTCAACCAAATGGAAAAAAACAATTTCAACTTAGAATTAAAATTTCTGAGCCCAAGGAGGTTTTTTAACTAGAAGTGAAAAGTGCACATAATTCTTCCATGCAGAAACCCACCCTAGAAATCCTTTAGCCCAAGGATTTCTTATCTAACTTTTCCCATTTCAACATTACAGTTTTAAAACACTGGGAAAGATTATTCTGTTTGTGTTCTTATTGCGCAACAGAATATCAGAAATCTTTGCTCAGTGACTATAAACCACACAGAAATCTACCAGTCAATGGGACTCTTCCTTTCCATTGCCCCTGGTATAGCCATAGTCAATACATCTTTGTGGATTTTGCACATCTGGCTCCATCTGGTGGTAAAAGCTGTTAAAGGAAAAAGTAACAAAGAAATATGAGATACAAAATGATCAGAACTTATGCTACTTATTTCTCTTCATTATTATTTATGTGTAGTCTATGGAGAAGCTTCTGGGTGAACGGGGTCCTTTCACACAACACTTTAATTGCCATGGCTACATCCTTTGAAATCCTAGGGTTTGTAATTTTGGTCACTAGAGCTTTCTGGAGGAGAACTCCAAAACCACGTCCTTAAACTGCAAATTGCTGTAGTTTTTCTGTTCCATTTATTGTCTCACTACAGAGATTCACTTTCTAAGGAGTGTGGTAATCCACGCTCTCCTTATCCAAAACTGGGCATTTAGTAATGCCAAGCTTTTCCATTTCCTAGGTACTCCCAATCTTATAGATGCCAAAAGTATTCTGACCTCTTTAAGTCTCGCTAGTCACTTTGAGTCTAGTATTATCTCTAAAGATTGACAGCATCAAGAGGAAATCAATTACTTAATGATAACCTCGGTTATTTTCAAAACTTCTGATCAAACCTCTGTTTTCTTGTTTTTGGAACACTTTAAACCAAAAATGTGTAAGGTAAAGGTAAAGGTTTCCCCTGACATTAAGTCTAGTCGTGTCAGACTCTGGGAGGTGGTGTTCATCTCCATTTCTAAGCTGAAGAGCTGGCGTTGTCTGTAGATGCCTCCAAGCACATGTGGAGCACCGTTACCTTCCTGCAGAAGTGGTACCTATTTATCTACTCACATTTGATTCTGCCTTTGGTAGTCAATTATTTAGCTTTACGCTTGAGGGACTTATCAAGTTTATTTATAGCTGCCCTTCTAGATCTGAATCCTTCTTATGTTTTCTTGAGTACAGATTGCACTGTAATTTATGACTGAGCCAGACTGCCTGCTGAATTCAGTACTGATTATGACCTTGTTCAACTCACTTGAAGGCATCTGCCAGGGCTTAGTGAAGACATGGGCAAACTTTGGCCCTCCTGGTGTTTTGGGCTTCAACTTTCACAATTCCTAACAGCCTGATAGGCTGTGGGAGTTGAAGCCCAAAACACCTGGGGTGCTGAAGTTTGCCCATGCCTGGCTAAGTGTATACAGAGGTGGCCACTATACCAGGAGATGTCTTTCAATGGAGGGAACACTCAGGAGGCAACAAATGCTGCGCTCTCTCAAAAAAACCCCATCATCTTCCACAAGAGCTAACTGTCTCACTCAGACTGAGCCATCTCTTTGTACTACTATAATTGTATTTAAATTGGCATCTTTTTCACATTTTTCTAAGCATTTTTGTGATCTCCTTTTAAGGATTAAAGCCAGGACATAAATAATGTAAGTTTTAAAAAATGGATTTGTTGTTGTTTTTCACACCAGTCCATCAAGCACTTAAGGAATTCAGTTTAGCTATGAGGAACCTCTCAAAGAGTCCTCCTTTCTCTGCTGCTCTTTGAATCCCTTGCGAACATAGCCTTAGGTGCAGAGGAAGCTCATTTGATCTCATAACCATTTCAAGCTCTCTGCAATATATCATGTCCTTTCTTCACCCATTGATGTTATTTGAAATGACTGTTTTAGGCATTTACCGGTAAATCACACAGGCTTCTGATCTTCCCAATTCAAAGAGAATGATGATCTGAAAAGCCAGCAAGTTTATTAGACCCTATCTGTTTCTATGGTGATGTTGGCAGGCATTATATAGCCACTTTCTATTCATGTGTCTGAGTAATGCAGGGACAACTTGGCACATCACCCAGGTAATGAACCTGGATGATGTCTATCTGTCTATCTGTCTGTCTGTCTATCTGTCTATCCATCCATCCATCCATCTCCCTAGCATCTGGGAACTGGAAGCCAACACAGCTCATATCATGAACCAAACAAAACACCATAACTGATCCTATCAGTGTATTACACATATGTAAGTTCCCTTAAGTATGTGGGTGCATGCTTTGGCTAATGTGTAAAGTATATATTAATTTGAAGGTTATGAAAGTTAGGTGTACAATGCCATTGCACATTGTGCACTGTATGTTATATCCTGTACATTGCATATTATGCATTCATTGCATGGTTGCTCCTGGTTGTGTACTTCACACATACATCAATGCACAATGCACATTTTAACATGCCACATAGCACTTTTGTAACAAAGTAGCATAACACTACTGAGCTTTAATTTAAAGAGCTGAAACATCAGCCCTTTAGTATTCCCCAGGTGAGACTCGCAGATAGAATAAGCCTCAAAGCTGAGCAGGAAGACATGTACAAACAAGAATCAATAATTTTGGTCAAAGGATCTACTGAGCCCGAGCACTGCTTTCAGCCCACTGGTTGAGATGGACAAAGCTTATTTAAATCATGAATATTTTACAGAATTTCAGAGTTATACAGATGAATTTCTAATCCCTCTTCTATATCAGCAATCCTATACAACATTTCTTTTATGCAGGATCACAGCCCATTGTTATCCTATCTATGGAATCAATAGGATTTAGTTGGTTGCATGTTACAAGTCGCTTCTGATGTGAGAGGATCAGCCATCTACAAAGACGTTGCATTATCACAGGATGTCTATGCACTACACTACTGGAGAAATTATACTGTTCAGCCGGTATTGCACCACCCGACATCCGCTAGGAAGTAGAAGCCAATAATGAAAGGACCAAGGCAGTGACATCTCCGGCCATCCTCGATTTGAATATCAGCCAGCACACCAACATCTTAAATCAAGAAACAGCTTTCTAAGATCTACAGAAATACTCACAGGGACACCTCAGCAAGCGAGAGTCCAAAAGTGGCAGGCTAAAACCTGGAACCTCAATCTGTGGCTGAGACTGGATGAGAATCTCCCTCCTGAGAACACAGAAGACTTGGCAACTTAGAAGGCACTGAACAGACCACGAGATGCAGAGCCAAACTTAAGAAATGGGACCACAAAGTGGAGTACACAACATGCGAGTGTGGCGAAGAGCAAACTACAGACCACTTACTACAATGCAACCTGAGCCCTGCCACATGCACAACGGAGGACCTTTTCACAGTGACACCAGAGCACTCCAAGTGGCCAGAGTCTGGTCAAAGGAAATCTAGTATTATGCCAAGTTTTAAACTTTGTTTGTGTTCTTTTTAAATACATTATAACTGCACCCTCATTTCACTTCTGACATGATAAATAAATAAAGATTTAGTTTTGTTGTTATGGGACTCCATGTCAGCTCATGCATAGACACCTTATGACAGGATTTTCCTAGCAAGCTTTACTCAGGAGGTTTGACATTGCTGTATTGATTTATTTGACTACTCTAGTTGGGACTATCAATAGGTTTCAAGTCAATAAATTACATTATTACAAGATTGAGCAAATGATAAAGCTAAGGACACAGTTGAATTAAGAACAATTTTAAATCACATTGGTTAAAACAGAAATAATTACAACAACAACAAACTTTATCACAGTCCCTGGACCAGCATCTGTTAAATAGATAACATACAGGAGTTAACGAATCACAGGGTTTTAAGAGACCTATTAAATGTGCCATGCTGCATTCCTAACGCGGTCCTGTTACTAGAAATGGGTAAATGCCCATTAAGCACAAGGGCCTGGGTTCTAAAAAATGTGCCATTACAGTATATCCCACCCAAAACCACTCAACCCCTTTGGGAAGAAGGGTTGCTCAGAAAGCCACCTCAATCAGCATCCCTTTTACTGCATTTAGGTTTCAAAATGACACAGGAATCACTGAAGCAATGGATGAGAGACATTGCCCTGGGAGAGCTCAGAGCCCGCTCAAATTCATCATGTTCCCCTAGATCCTTGAACTTACCATACACTGAGCCATTCAAGTTATGCAAATAAATTAACAACCCCACAGTGTCTAATTACCGCAGACTCTTCACAAAAGCGAAATTACAATTTTTTTTTAAAAAAAGGAAAGGCATGTCTAGACTCTCAGGCTTCTGGTTAAAAGGTGGAACTTGGAAGTAGCCAGCAAATTATAGCTGCTTTGCATTATATACTCCTCTCCCATTCCATGCCAAACACAGGTTAATAGCTAATATGATCTTAAACATGTTTATGGTCCAGTTCCAAGCACAATTCAAAGTGCTGGTCTTGACCTATAAAACCCTATATGGTTCTGGCCCAGCGTACCTTCTACATCCCACCTCGGAGTTTAAGATCTTCTGGGGAGGCCCTGTGTACATTGGAGGCATCGAATTGTTGCCAGATGGAAGCCGCCCTGAGCGCCCCCCCCCCCAGGAGGTTGAGAAGGGTGGGGTACAAATATCTGAAATAAATAAATAAATATTATTTTAGAAGTAAAATAGGACTTGGTTAGTACTTGGAAGAGAGTCAGTCCTCCTTATCCATGGATTATTTATCCACAGATTGAACCATCCACAGCTTGAAAAATGTTTCTTTAAAATATCCAAAAAGGACACTTTGATTTTACATTTTATATAGGAAACGCCATTTTATTAGTCCATTTTATATAATGGGGCTTAAACATTCAGGGATTCTTGGAATCAAAGACCAGCATTTATCAAAGCTAAAGTTCCCCAGATATACCTGACTTGTTTGAAATTCTTTAATCCAGAAAATCCTGTTAGTTCTTGTAATTACCAGAAGGTGGCGCTGTATAGCTGTCCAAGTTATCACCACTTGAAAGCAACTCTTGCAAAAACACAAGTCTGCTGCCTACAGAACTCTTGGAAAAACTCAAATGTTATGGAATTATATGGAGATTTCTGCTGTTGTTAGACTGAATGTGTAGCCCCTGAGGAAAGCCAATCAATAAAAAACACATGGGATTGGAATGTGGTGGGTTTTTTCGGGTTATCCTATAAAATAGGATAACAACAACAAACTGGTTAAAGAATACATGTAACTATCATGTAAAGAATACATGTAACTATCATGTAACTATCATGTACGGACATAAAGACCTGTTTCTTCTTTTGCCCGTGGATCCTAATATGTGCTTTTTGTTACTGGTCTGTGACAATGACTGTTGCTAGCTTTCAACCACTTATAATATTTTGCAGCAAGGAGCCCTCCCCAAAAAGCAGTTTTGGTTTCATAAGGCTAGATAACCTTTATTATTAATACAATCATTGTGTATGTATGTATATGTATATGTGATATATATATATATATATATATATATATATAGCAATACAGATCAAAACTATATAAAATTTTCTATAAAATACACATATGATGTTAGTTAAATGATAATTAAGCAATGTATAAAGGAGATTGTACAAACTATAATACAGCACAGCACACCATTAAAAGCCCAGGTTTCTAAAAAAAACAAAACTGATGGCATAAGAATATTTGATATGTCAGTGGTAGTACAGCAAGGATGGAGCCAGCCTGGTCTCCTTGGAGAAAGGGTTTCACAATCTGAAAGAAGTCCTTTTCCTTGTTCCCACCAAAAAAAGTCTGAGATGGTGGTGGAATTAAGAGAAAGGGCTCTATCAACTGAATGTTTGCCTTTTTGTTGTTGGAATCCGCCTTGAGTCCCCTCAGGGATATAGGGCAGAATTTTTAAAGTATTATTATTATTTGAAACACAAGATGAGTCCACAGCAAACAAGGTCACTCTGCTGGCTGTTGTACTGGATCACACGTTGGACACTTCCCAAGTGTTTGGGACTGTGTGATGTATTGGCGAATAATGCGTGCAGATCCCAGTAGGGTGGCCTTTTGCACCTGACAGATGGTGATTTTGTTAGTGCCGATTGTGTTTAAGTGCAGGCCAAGGTCTTTAGGCACTGCACCCAGTGTGCCGATCACCACTGGGACCAACTTTACTGGCTTGTGCCAGAGTCTTTGCAGTTTGATCTTTAAATCATCATGTCAGCTTTTCCAGTTGTTTCTCTTCAGTCCTGCTGTTGCCTGGGATTGCAACATCGACGATCCAAACTTTGTTTTTTAACAGGAGTATTGTGCTCCCAAACTCTGTCAGTTTGAATTCGGAAGTCCCAGAGTAGTTTGACATGTCCATTTTCTGTAACTTTTTCAGGCTTGTGATCCCAGCAGTTCTTTCTCACAGGCAAACGGTATTTATGGCACAAGTTCCAATGAATCATCTGAGCAACAGTGTAATGCCTCTGCTTGTAGTCTGTTGGTGTGTCTGACTGCAGGCTGACCTTTATGAGTTTTTATTGTATTAATTTAATGTTTTAACTATTGATGTTTATTGTTGTTATGTTATTTATTGTATTGAATTGCAGGCATCAAATATGCAGGAAGCCGCCCTGAGTCCCCTCTAGGGGGTTAAGAAGGGCGGGGTAGAAGTGCTCGAAATAAATAAATAAATAAATAAATAAATAAATAAATTATTGCAGCAGCTGATGATGTGATCTGTTGTTGTTGTTGTTGTTGTTGTTGTTATCATAGAAGAATTTGAATGGTCTTGTAAAGACAAATAATTTTGAAGGACCTATGGCCCTATGTTTGGTGTATCTCTCACATGTTCTCCTGCAAACTCCATATGGGCTTTGATGTGGGTTTACTTCAGCTATGGCTTTCTTTTTGTCATTTCCCATAAGCTCAATTGATAATTGTCCCATGGAGAGGTTCTCCAGTCCCATCCTCAGATCTCTCCAGCCAGAGGCGGCCGTAAGTAATTTTCAATGGTAAGCAAACAGTATTTTGGCGCCCGCCCCCTCCCCCCAACCAATCACTGATATATATTTTCTGTTCGTCGTGGGAGTTCTGTGTGCCGTATTTGGTTCAATTCCATCATTGGTGGAGTTCAGAATGCTCTTTGAGTGTAGGTGAACTATACATCCCAGTAACTACAACTCGCATATGTCAAGATTTATTTCCCCCCAAGAGCACCTTAAGAGCGCCCCTGGGCAAAATCAACTATACTGCAAATGCTTACTTTGTGTAATGGGTTGAGCCGCCCCTGTCTCCAGCCCCTTCAGAGTTACTATTGCCATCTTGTTTCTTTCTCTCCAAATAATACCCTCCTCGGACCTAAACATTAAATGCTAATGTTGTGCACTTTGTATATTGTCCTGGCTGTAAACCGCACTGAGTCGCCTACGGGCTGAGAGAGTGCGGTATACAAGTAAAGTAAAGTAAAGTAAAGTAAAGTAAATAAATAAATAAATACACTGTGTTTTGGTGGATAGCCTTTTCTAGGAAGAGTCACAGCTGAGTTGTATTATTTCTATTTTGTAATAATGGATTTAGCAACGCTTCAGGGGATGTTCATGGTTTGGGATTTGTTTATACAACCCAATCTTGATTACTGCTTCTGTATAGCTTTATCCCAGACTTGTTTGGACAGCATCTCGATCTTCATGATACTGCTTGCTTGGATATGCTCTCCAATACACTCTTGAGGCTTTCGAGAAACAAGTATATTTCATCTAAGAGCACAAGACACTGGAACTGCATAAAAATGTACTCCACTCAAGGTGACTTCAGGAGGCAAGGTACAGTAGACTCTTAGGGCCCTTCCACACAGCCATATAACCCATAATATCAAGGCAGATAATCCACAATATCTGCCTTGAACTGGATTATCTGAGTCCACACTGCCATATAATCCAATTCAATGTGGATTTCTGCTGTGTGGAAGGGACTTCAGTTAACTGGAAATTGAAATATCATAACTCTCAAGCAACTGGCAAAAACATAAAAATAATAATACTTTAAATAAAAATTAAAATACAATTATTTTTTAGCAGAAATGTTTGGTCTTAATTTGCTTTTAATTACTGCATTTCAAGTCATTCAGAGTTTATGGTATTGTATAATATCGGGTATAGTATTAGATCTATTTTTACTGGTAACTCTCAAACAACAAGAAACTGTATTGATCTGGCATTTACCAATCCTCACAGGTTCTAGTTAACTGAGAATCTACTGTATATTGAATCTATTTTATTCAGAGCTTAATATACATGCAGTTTAACTGCAGCTCAATGCCGGTAAACGGCATTATATGAGTCCACACTTCCATATAATGCAGTTCAATGTAGTTAAACTGCATTATATGGTAGTTTAGATGGAGCTGGTGTTAATCAGTATAGCTTTCCATTTTACTCTTTGCTCTTAGTTCATTCATTAAATTTCATGTACTCTTTTATCCCAGCAGGTGTCTTTGCAGCTTCAAAGCCTTGCTGCTTCCTGCCTGGGGGAATCCTTTGTTGGGAGGTGGTAATGCAAGGCCATTAAATGCTAATCAAGGTGGCCAATTACAACATTCACACTTGCCTCAAGCAGACAACAGTTCTCTCTCCCAGCTGGGATATTCCACAGATATATAAATCTCACTTGCCTAGTTTCCAAAAGACCTCACAACCTCTGAGGATGCTTGCCATAGATGTGGGTGAAACATCAGGAGAGAATGCTTCTGGAACACATTCATACAGCGCGGAAAACTCACAGCAATGCAGTGATTCTGGTCATGAAAGCCTTCGACAACACATTGAACTCTACCAATGTAAACCTTCATGAATGAAGCAGAGGAAGCGGAGTTTGCATAATAAAAAATTCTCCCATGGAAGCACTTCTTACATCGTGATCTGGAATAAGGACCAGTTCTGTTATGGCATGAACATATTACAGGTGAAGAAATTGTGGGTGTGGGCAGCAATTATTAGTAAACAGACGTTATGTTCATATAACTGGTAGGTATAAATATCTTGTGTATGGCTGGGGGACCACATGAAGAAGAAATTGCCCATATGTATCTACATGTGAAAATATTGTTTGCTTCTAATTTATGATGTTCTTGCATACCATACAAGGTGTAGTCATTTTTTGGGGGAAAATTCTTTGCATGTTGGAAATCAGAAAAAGGGGAAAACAGATAGAGGCAACCTATTCCTAACAGGAGAAAAGAAAGCTGTGATTTTGTTATTGTATATACTTGAGAATAAAATATAAGCCAAGGCACCCAATTTTACCACAAAAAAACCTGGGAAAATGTATTGACTCAAGTATAAGCCAAGGGTGGGAAATGCAGCAGCTACTGATAAATATCAAAACTAAAAAATAAAATAGATACCAATAAAATTACCATATATACTTGAGTATAAGCCAACCCGAATATAAGCCGAGGGGCCTTTTCAGTCTAAAAATTTGCTGAGAAACTCGGCTTATATTCGAGTATATACGGTACTTTTATACTCATGCAAGAGACATAATCTGGTCAACAAATGATCTCATTTCAAGTGCAGATCTATTAATAATGAATTCATCTGTGGCCGGAATCATCTTTGCAAGCAATAGGAAGTTCCACAAACTCTGTAGACATGTTTAGCTACTTTTAGCTTTCTCTGTTGAAGAGGTGGCTCGGAAAATGTTTGATTTTAGTAACCATTTCAAGCTTTGCTGATGACCTACAAAGCTGAATGCAGCTCACCTTTCATGTACAGTGGCTAGACTGAAGATCAATCAGCTTTTGCATGAAACTGCAAATATATTTGAGTGGGAGCATGGAAATATCATAGCAGGCCACAGTCTTGGACACCTAGGCTGCATTTATTTTGGTAGATCACAGGTGGCATGGCTTGCTTGTCATAGAACATATATATATATATATATATATATATATATATATATATATATATATATATACACATACATACATACATACATACATATATATAATAAAAAGGCCAAAGATGTACTCACAGCCCAGGAAAGAAACATGTGAGTGTATGACTAGTTCCACCTGGTTTCTTACACATTTCAATCCTTCAGAATTAATCATGTCCTAAGAGTCGGAGACATTTGTTCCAAAGTTGCTAGAAAACAGACATGGTTGCTCCTTGCAAGTGTGTACACTCATCTTGTGGTCATCAGACAAATGAAAATAGCCCCTCTTTGCTTGTATACTTTGCTCTCTGTGCCACCCCACTTAAAACCTTTTCTCTGCCAGCTCCCATTTTGGAAAGACTTGCCTTCTGTTTCTGAAAAGGAAAGAAGGAACCGCTTTGATTACAGTGACACAAGGAGAACTCCAGCTCTAATCATATTACAGCTGACAATGATCACTACATAGTTCAGAGCTTAGAAAGTTATTTTTAAAAGCTATTTGGTACTTTCCACTGGGTGACTTGCTACTGTGATTCATTATAACAGGATTAGCTCATTGCATTACAGTAGAGTCTTGCTTATCCAACCTTCGCTAATCCAGTGTTCTGTATTATCCAACGCAGCCTGCCTCCTGCCCAGATCCACAGCTGTTCCAATACATTGTAATGTTTTGGTAGTAAATTCATAAATACAGTAATTACTACATAATGTTACCTTGTATTAAACTGCTTTTTCTGTTGGTTTTCTGTAAAACATGATGTTTTGGTGCTTAATTCATAAAATTACATTTCCCAAAACAAGCATCCTAGGGCACTTCCAGCCTGTTTTGAGGACAGAGCCCCACGCCAGCCATCACATGATGTTGTGTGACTTCTGGTGGAGTACCCACCCTCAAATGAGGTGGAAACATCCTTGGACACTTTTCCCTCCAAATATGGGAGCCACCCTGTGTTGTGCTGTCTCCAATGGAGTCAGCACACTTCTACTCTGTTTGAGCAATGCTTCCCCCCATGTGATAGGGGAAGCAAGTGATGTTAAATAAAACATCACTTGCTGCCCCTGTGTTGTTGTTTTTTTTAATGTCAGTGAATGCCAACTTACAGCATACTATCTTTAGTACACATGGAAAACAATAACAGACCTGCACACACTCTCCAAGAATTACAATTTTTTAGTCCTGACAAGGAAGCTTGAACCACCAGTGAACATTTCAGCTAGAGCAGTGGTTGCTAACCTTCCTAATGCTGTGACCCCTTAATACAGTTTGTTATGTTGTGGTGACCCCATAAAATTATTTTAATTGCTACTTCATAACTGTAGTTTGGCTATTGTTATGAATCGTAATGGAAATATCTGATATACAAGATGTATTTTCATTCACTGGACCAAATTTGACACAAATACCCAATACGCCCAAATCTGAATACTGCTGGGGTTGGGGATACGGGGGACGGACAGTATTGATTTTGTCACTTGGGAGTTGTAGTTGCTGGGATTTATAGTTAATCTACAATCAAAGAGCATTCTGAACTCCACCAACGATGGAATTGAACCCAACTTGACATACAGAACCCCCATGATCAACAGAAAATACTTGAAGGTTTTGGTGGGCATTGACCTTGAGTTTTGGAGTTGTACTTTACTTACATTCAGGTAGAGCACTGTGGACTCAAACAATGATGGATCTGGACCAAACGTGGCACGAATACTCAATATACCCAAATATGAACACTGGTGGAGTTTGGGGAAAACAGACTTGACATTTGGGAGTTGTAATTTCTGCGATGTATAGTTCACCTACATCCAAAGAGCATTCTGAACCCCACCAGCCAAAATTGGGCCAAACTTCCCACATTGTATTTTCTGATGGTCTTTGGTGAACCCTTTGCCATTCTCTCATGACCCTCCCTCCATGGGTCCCTCCCCCCAGGTTGAAAAACACTGTGCTAGAGCATTAAAGCCTCTCTGATTTGTCTGTTTTTGGATCTGAGGTACTCTGAGGTATCTCTTTCAGATACTTTGGATATAAGGGAAATTTTCAGAATCCATACAACATAAGTCCTTAACACTGCATTGGTGTCAGCCTAGAGGATAACACATAACACGATTACCTACTTAAGGATATTGAAAATAGAATAAGCCAGTGTTTCCCAAACTTTGATCTTCCAGATGTTTTGGACTTCACCTTCCAGAATTCCTGACTGTTGGCCAAGCAGACTGGGGCTTCTGGGAGTTGAAGCCCAAAACAGTATGGGAAGCACTGTTCTGAACTGATAGATTGGATGCAGCTTATTTTCAGATTCAGTAACTAAAGAAGACAGAAGTTTGAGTATTTTGCTAATTTCCTACGTTATATTTACTAATAATTGTGGAATGTAGTTCATGGGAAACTAATCTAAATGCAATTCTGATATTCAAACAAGGCGTCGTTCCCTTTCCTGCTTTTTTACACTCGTCATAATTCTATAGCAACTTGTACCTGTAGAACTACTCTTACGTCTGAATAGTTGTGCTTTATGCAGTGTCTCATCTTGAATTTATGCACCATTGTGCTTCTAGTGGGATCCAGAGATAAATCCTCCTCAGCCACCACCTTTAGTGCTTGTTTGGCTTTCTGAGTGTCTCCTACAGGAACTTTGTTTTACAACACTTCTTTCAGGATGGCTTGTTCATAGTTACTGTTGCTTGGTTTGCAGTCCTGGAATGCAGGCGGTCTCAACTTGTGTTGTGGTGTAAGGGAAACCAAGGGATTGCTTTTCCCCAGAGAAGATTTTGTCCCATTTTTATCCTGGCCGGCCATCTGTCTGAAGCTGTTAGTCTGCTTGTCTTTACTGAGGTTTTTTTTTTTAAGTTGCCAAACTGAAAAAAAGAAAAAGAAATGAGGAGGGAATAGAGATTTTCTCTCTTTGTTCACTGAGCAAGTTCCTTTAAAAGGTGGGCTTCTACTTTGGTTCTATATAAACATCCTCATAACCCTACCATCCTACATAACTTCTGTTTCTTTAATTTTTAAAATTATATTTAACTGCAATTGCACAATTTCAGCATTAAAAGCAAAAAAAAAAAAAAGGCAAGGATATGTATGCAATAAAAGGATATCAGCCAATTTGGGAATTGTTGGGGAGAGACAGAAACATTCTGTCATTTGCCACCAAGTTACTGATGGTATTTCATAACAGAATGGAAGGGACCATCAAGGGAAGGGATATCAAGGTTAGGAACAGGACAATCAATTTGGGGGTTGGGGTGTTAATGGATGCACACAACATTGTGCCATAGGGGCCATCACTAAACTTGACAGTCCATCTGCAATGTGATAGACTGGAGGGTGGTAGATCAAGAATATCATGGCTGCTGTTATTCTAATAGAGTTCCTTACATGTTGACAAACTGCCTCAACAGGAGTATACATTTTAAAAGAATAGTGGGTGATTTTCACAGGTAGGAGCTAGTGGCCCCTCAGGCTAGCTCTACACTACAGGATTAATGCAGTTTGACATGGCTCAATGTGATGGAATCCTGGACCTGTAGTTTGGGGAGACAGCAACACTCTTTGGCAGAGAAGGTTAAAAGCCTTGTAAAACTACAACTCCCACAATTCCATACCATTGAGCCAAGACAGATAAAGTGGTACCAAACTGCATTAGTTCTAAAGTATAGCTGTACCCCAAGACTGGCTAGTTGTGGAAATTTGAAATGGAATTTCAAAGGCTGACCTGATTGACCAAGTTTTCAATCAGGTCTCCATGTTCAGCATAAAACTATCTTCCTAGAGCCAGCTAGTAAGTGAAACTTTATATGGGTTTCATTGGTTCAGGCCCATCTACATTGATAGTTTAACACAGTTCGAAGTTCGCATCAAGCTACAGCAGAGAACAAACTCCTATCAAAACACACAAAATAAATCTCTTAATGTGCACCAGTACTCTATGGTTTGTGTGATCACCATCCAGGCTTTAAAATTGTGTCAGGATTATCTATGAAATTAACTGCATAGCGAAACTACTTTCTTCAGTGCTGCTTTGAAATTGCATTCAACAGTCAATGTAAATGGGGCATCTATGAACCTCATGCAGCTGGAACTGGGGCACATCTACACTGCCAGTTTCTGAATCCAGATTATCTACTTTGGATTATATGGCTGGGTAGGCTCATATAATCCAATTCAAAGCAGATAATCTGGTTTCAGAAACTGGGTTATATGGCAATAAAAATCCAGCCTGACAATTGGATCTTAGTTCTCATTTTTTAAAGAGAATGGAGGGTAAAATGTGATTTTGCAAGTTCTTACTTATATCACGTTAAGGATATTTGTGATACAAATGAATCTGGTTTTCACATCCAAGAGCAGGATCAAATTACACAGGCCATGTGAATGTTGCAGTCCAGACTAAGCAAAAAATACCCTGTCTGCCACATACTTACTTGAGATAAGAATCAGCCCCTAAGATGGAGGCAAGAGTGGCTCTGAAAGTGAATTCTTTTCACCTAGGAATTCTTTGGCATCGGGCATTCACATTGCTTTAAAACTGTTTGTAAAGACCTGTCAAAAGATGCATTTGGAACACTTTCCACCTCTTATCCGCTTGGAATAGAGCTCTGATTTGTGAACGTTTAATGTTTGCAGAAAGGGAAAAGCCCTGGTTTTAAAAAATAATAGACAGTTTGAAAAATGGCAGAAACTACGTTGGCCTCTGAGGATCCCTAGCTGGGAGGCATGTCATATCTTAGTAATGTAGTTTGTTTATGTCTCTAAATAAGTTATTATACTTACTAGCTAATAATACATACAGTGGAGGTGAGGGTTTGTTTTTATCACACTAAAATAACTGTCTTCTAAAATTTGAGATGTAAATTGCTAATGTGTCAGGGTTTTCCAGATTCATCTAAAGGAGCACGACTTCTCACAACATTACATGGATTTTGCCAGTGGTTGTTGCTTTTGCTTGTACTTGTTCCATTACTTGGAGAGGCTGTTTTCAATTATTTCTTGGGGCCCTTCCACATAGCCATATAACCCAGAATATCAAGGCAGAAAATCCCACAATATCTGCTTTGAACTGGATTATTTTAGTCCACACTACCATATATTCCAATTCAAGCAGATAACATGGGATTTCATTCAGCTGTGTGGAAGGGGCCTTGGACTCTTTAAAAAATCCAGACATGGCTTGCTGAAATAGTGCAGTGTTTTGAAGAGCAAATTTTCTTTTTCTGTTCATTTGTTTGCTTGTTTTGTTGTAGATTCATGAAGATGTAGGATCAGAGAAGGCACAGGAAGAGAAAACAAACGAACTGGGAGAGGTGGAAACAACCGAACTGGGACAGGTGAAAACAACCAGATTGTTTTTCTGGCCAGGAAAATAAAGGCGGACAGTCTCTGCTCATGCAGGTAAAATTGAAACTGCCACCCAGAATATACAGTGGGTGGGCTTTTATACTATTTTCAAAATTAACTTTCCATTTCCTACAAAACATGTGACTTCTCATAAGGTAAAGGTAAAGGTTTTCCCCTGACATTAAGTCCAGTCATGTCCAACTCTGGGGGGTTGGTGCTCATCTCCATTTCTAAGCTGAAGAGCTAGTGTCATCCGTAGACACCTCCAAGGTCATGTGGCCAGCATGACTGCATGGAGCACCGTTACTTTCCCGCCGGAGCAGTACCTATTGATCTACTCACATTTTAATGTTTTTGAACTGCTAGGTTGGCAGAATCTGGGCCTAACTGCACGAGCTCACCCCACTCCCAGGATTCGAACCAGTGACCTTTTGGTCAGTAAGTTCAGCAGCTCAGCTGTTTAATCCGCTGCCCCACTGGGGGCTCCAACTTCTCCTAAATCAGGCATTTTATCCTTACTAGCTGATTAGGTGAAGTGTGCTCATGGGTGGTGCTAAGTTTTTAGTTAACTTTCATTTCTCTGAAAGCAGGTGATTTCTGATAAACTATGTGTACATCTAAGGATCCAATCAGCTTGTGTCTTCATGATTATTCACTATATGCTATATGATCTGCCCAAAGACACACCTCCCCAGTTGAACAATAAAGAAGGGTCTTTCTCAAGCAGATTCTTAATAAAAATCATTTATTTAAGCTTTCCAAGCCTTCTTAAGTTCGTGGCACATCAAGTTGAAGCCAAATATCAGGCTTCCAGCACAAAAATGATGAATGGTGAGAAACTACAGGAGCTGTCATTCAGCAATACTTATAGCGTCCACCATTTACCCATCCAAGATGTAAAAGATTTTTTTCTGCCAGCAGGGCTCAGAAAGGTATTGTTTAGACGAGTAGTACCCACCCCTTTTTGACTAGGGACCACTTGACCAGGGACCACTTTGACCAGGGACCACTCTCCAACATTAATACCAAAAGGGTTACAAATCAGTTTTTGATCAACTTTAGATTCTGTTTGATTATTTGGGGTGCTGATTCAGAAAATTGTATTGAATAGACCACATCAACTCTAGTTTCTGATACAGAACACATGCCATGGTCAGCGGCAGGGAAGGAATGGCAGGTGACACAAAAGGAGCAGAAATAAAAAATAAATAGGAAGGAGGCTCACAGACCAGATTTTTGTCCTCGCAGCCCACTGGTGGTCCACAACCCACAAGTTAAGAACAACTGGTTTAGAAATTATAGACTGGTTGCACCAACAATTAGACCAGTATAAGGCAGCTTCACGGAGTTATTGAAGACTGATAGATTTCTTCTTTGGAAATGTCTCTTCCTAAGGATCTAGTTATAACTACAACTTGGTGTCAAAAGAGACAGAAGTGAGAGGAAATAGGGACACACTATGAAGGAATTGTCTATGATGTTGACAAGAGGGGAAACACTGGGTATGGTGGTGATAGAGAGTTAGTAGTGGACATTATCCAAATTATTGCTTTTGTTTGTTATCAGTTTGGTTTCAAAGTTTGGTTATTCTACAAATGAGAGACCTCCATTCAGGACTGTTCTGAATCTCTTTTTTGCGATTAATGTTTTCTCTGATCTTACAATGTCCTAACAGAATCCACATATTAAAAGAAACATATATTTGGGCAGAAGGAAGGAGATTTGTTACTGGCTCGGAACATTTTTAAAGTGGATTCTCCACTAAATCAAATGCAACTTGCTTGACAATGCCCATTTAAGTAAGTGCAATGAAACTGGTTGCAAGATAATAGACCTTATGTCACTGGGTGTTACGAGAGATGTTTAAATGCCTAAAATTTACAGAGCAGGATTATGAGATACTTGGATGTACAGTAAATCTAGTCTGAAGTTCAGCCCTTTCCACTCTTACTTATGTTCTACTTAAGAACTTTTCAACTCATGTCTCTGAAAATAAGAGAATTAGGGCCTGATCTGCTGATAGAGCTTCAAGTACCACAAGAAAAATATCAAGCCTAGGCTGAATTACATCTGTGGAGAAATTCATCAGGAGAGCACATGTTTTAGACCAAGATGGGAATCATGTGACCTTCCAAATGTTCTCAGATGCCATCATCACCATCAATCCTAGCCACTGTAGCCAAAGGTAGGCCCTATGTCTTATTTATTTATTTATTTATTTACAGTATTTCTATCCCGCCCATATCAGCCCGAAGTCGACTCAAGGCAGTATACACAGTCGGCACAATTCAATGCCATAAAAATACATACATTGATAAGCAAAAAAAGCCCTCCTTCTCCCAGCCCACCTTGAAAGCAAACTACTGCATTAGCCAAAGGAGATATGTTTAGCTGCCAATGGGTGCAAGGAAAATGAACCCCAGACCTCTGCCACCAGCAAATGAAACAGCTAGTGAGAAGGAGCTGGAAATGCCTTCCTCTTTGAGTTCCAGTTGACAGCCAACAGATCTCCTTCCCCCAATGCAGCTGCTAGCTGTTAAGGTGCATGTAAGTAACCTTCATGTAAGTAACTCTTCTGCCAACCTAGCAGTTCAAAAACATGCAAATGTGAGTAGATCAATAGGTACCGCTCCGGCGGGAAGGTAACGGCGCTCCATGCAGTCATGCCGGCCACATGACCTTGGAAGTGTCTACGGACAACACTGGCTCTTCGGCTTAGAAATGGAGATGAGCACCACACCCCAGAGTCAGACATGACTGGACTTAATGTCAGGGGACTACCTTTACCTTTACCTAAGTAACCTTACTAAATATGGAGCACTGTGGATGCATAACTCAAGGTTTCAAACCTGCATTTGCAGCAAGGAAGGCCAGCCCTCATTTTCTTAAGCAAACCTGCACAATGTGTGACATACCAAGCCAAATAGAGCCAAGAAGCCACAGATTTTAGGCAAAGAGGCACTTGTGCTTCCACAGGTTGAAAAACAAAAGGTTGTCCCCAATATTCCTCTGACCACCCAGTAATAATCTGCTGCTGGAGAGCATGTGGCTGGATGGAGTTATAGGGGCAAGTCTCAAATGAATCATCTTAAAATATGACTTGGGTGCAAAACTATTTGGCTGCCTGCAGTGCCTGGTGAGAGAAGCATGTTTCTCCTCGTGAGTTTCCCCTAGCAATTAAATTTTGGACCTAGGCTGTCATGAGCTCCACTCTTCCCAAGATATCATTGTCCTCTCAGTATTTACGAGTAAATATTTTCAACTTGGAGAGAGCAGTTTACAGCTTGCCCCACTTCACCACTAATAGGCTTTCAGGATTCATCCCACAGATTCCTGGGGTGTCTTTGAACAATGAAAAAAAAACATTCTCCTTCCTTATTTTTCCTTCCCTAATGTCAGCAACACTTGCCAAGCTAGTGATGATATGAAAGAAATGCATGTTGAGAGCATTTGTGAATAAAACAGGAGGGCAGAGAAAGGTTTTGTGGTAATTAATCTTGTATTCCTTTGGGTTCAAACAAGGAGAGAGGCCCTATGAGCATATTCCTGTACATAAGCAGTCTCTTTGAAGATACTTAACTCTTCTAGCTTCTTGTGAAGACAGAATAATTCAGTGTGTTGCTGAAGGCTTTCATGGCTGGAATCATTGGGTTACTGTGAGTTTTCCGGGCTGTATGGCCATGTTCCAGAAGCATTCTCTCACGGTGTTTCACTCACATCTATGGCAGGCATCCTCACAACCCCTGAGGACACCTGCCATAGATGTGGGTGAAACATCAGGAGAAAATGCTTCTGGAACATGGCCATACAGCCCGGAAAACTCACAGCAACCCGTAATAATTCAGTCTATCAGAACTTATTATTTAAATGACAACTCCTAGAAACCCCTTTCCACCATTGCCACTGTCACAACTAGCTGAAGGAATGCAACAAGTTACAGTTCGTAACAGACAAAGGATATCTGTATTGTAAAAGCTGCTGTGATGATGATGTTCCTTCATTCTTGTTACATCAGACAATACCTCCTCAAAAAAACCCTCAATTTTCACCTGGCAGTGTCCTAACCAAAGCATTTCCAAGACGCTAGAGATTAAGACACTGGGAATGAGATTCAAAGAAGGTTCCAAGATCCAGGGTACACCAAGGACAAGCAGTTGGGGAGATTGGGGGGGGGGGGGATTTTGCAACAGTTGCTCTTACCAAGGTGATCTACAAAACAGATATAATTTCCCATTATCCTGATCTTCGGTGCCTCAGAAAGGATTTAGCGGGGATGCTTCCAGGCTGTAGAAATAGGTTTTTAGGATCATGTTTGGTTGTACATGACTGTAAACGTTTATGAGTTTCTAATTCCAGTTTATGATCTTGTAACTGGTAAACAGTATACTGGCCAACTTTTCTAAATTTTACATGCAATATCCCGGACAATCCCTCATCCATACACATCACATGCTTATTTGAATCCCCGCTCCTCAGATTCAAACTGCCAACCTTTCAGTCTGCAATTTCAGCAGCTCAGTGGTTTAACCCAGAGGCACAGTGGGTTAAACCACTGAGCTGCTGAAATTGCAAACTGAAAGGTTGGCAGTTTGAATCCGAGGAGCGGAGTGAGCTCCCACTGGTAGCCTCTGCTTCTGTCGACCTAGCAGTTTGAAAACATGCAAATGTGAGTAGATCAATAGGTACGCTCTGGCAGAAAGATATTGGCACTCCATGACTAGACTTAATGTCACATGGAAAGCTTTACTTTATGAAATATAATAGAAAATCAAGAAAATCAACACACCCCACTTACCTATACTTTGAAAACCCACAAAAATGAACATACATTTAATGGATTTCAGAATAACAGGATGTGAGACACTGAACCTCTACTATAAGAAAGTTTCAAAGCCAGGTCACTACCACAAAAAAGATCTTGTCAAACGTGCTAGCCCTACAGGCACACTGGGTTGGAGCATGTATTTCCATGATTTTTTTTTTTAAGTGATTCATCATTAGAGATGTCCTGACAAGCACTCCACATTTTCCTTGTCCCAGTTTCAAGTCTATCATGGAATAGAGCTTGTTCCAGACTTTCTCCTTGTTTTTTTAATGTGCCATGTCTGGCTTGATGCGCACTGGAGAACGCCAAAAGTTCATAGGTACAGCTATAGTCAACAGCTTCGCTCATTGGAAATTTGCTCTATTAATAGGACTTCTTAGACAGGTTAGTGTGACTGTGCCATGTGCAAGTTGTACTTCAAAAACTCCACAATTTTATGAATTTCTGGCAATGACAGCTAAACTGAACATCCATTTTCAGAAGTAGTATATCTCTCGCAGGCAAACACTAAGGACGAAGAAGGAGGAATAATAAATGATAGCCATTATTAATAGTAATATCAAAGTCAGTCCTAGGATGGCTAAAAGTCCTATTTTACAGATGACAGCTTTCTAGCTTTTTCTATTTGAAGGAATGTCCCTTCAAATACAAAAAGGTTTTAGCACAGCTGGGCCGGGCTTTAGCACAGCTGTTTAGTCACCAGCAGCAATAGATCGCACCAATTGAAAGGTTGGCAGTTCGAAGCCTGGGTGGGAGTGAGCACCTGACCTGCAGCCCAGCTCATTGTCTACCTAAGCAGTTTGAAAACAGATGGGAGCGGTGAGTAGAGAAATTAGCAACCACTTAAAGTGGGGAGATATTTTACTGCACCATAAAAATACCAGAAAATGCTGGCAGTCAAAGGAAGGAGGAAGTCTATGATCAAGGACTCTTCATCATAGAGGATAAAGCGACAGCACCCCCTGTGGCCTCCAGGACACCAAAGTTGGGGAAAATGCTGACATACACCTCTATCTGTTGTCTGTCCTGTCTGTTTAATGGCATTGAATGTTTGCTGTGTATGTGTCTGTGATCTGCTGTTCCATCCTCTATGATGAAGAGTCCTTGATCATAGACTTCCTCCTTCCTTTGATCACCAGCATTTTCTGATTATTATTTTTTAATGGTACCATAAAATACCTCCCCATTTAAGTGGTGCCTAGTCCCCTTCGGGGTGAGAAGGGCAGAATATAAATGCTGTAAATCAATCAATCAATCACTTTTAAAAAAAATCTACACCATTTTTCTTTGATTTTAATTGGGGGGGGGGGGGTGATATTTAAATGGATACCCTAGTCACTGCTATGACCTGTACTAAAATAATGTCTTCCGTGATTACTAAAGAATTATATTGCTCTACCAATGAGTTCTCCATTAACCAGTGTTTTCAAAATACATGTCAGAACCTCCAACACCCCTACCTCAGAGGAAACCCCATTGAACTCAATGGACTTTCCTTTTCAGGTTTCATATGTAGGATTACATAGTTAGGTGAGATATAAAAATGCTTCATCTAATGATATTTCTTTCCTGGACTTTCCGTCATCTTTTTGTTGCATTCCATTTTCCTTTTCCATGTTTCTCTCTGGACCATTGTTTCTTCAAAGAAGCTTCAAATTTTCACTGAGACCTGACGGAACACAACTGTATATCTTTTGGTTAAGGAGGCAATGTCTAGAAAATCCCCAGTAACATCTTGCAAGTAACTGGAGTCCATGAAAGGGCAACGGAAAACTTTCCACTACTAGAAAGACATGATGTTTATGTTGTAATCCCTTCAGAGTAAGCTTCAGTAGCCGAGCCTCTGAACAACATCAGGCAGATTCTAGGAATGTTCCTAATACATTAACAGAAATAGAGAGTTCTCACAACTATTAACTTTTCCAAGTAATAAAAATCCTTGCCTTTCAAAATAATATAATTTAAACACTTGCTTTCATGTTTAAAAAAGCTTGCCACCCATATCCCAGTTTAATAACATTTTGTTGCAACTTGTGACAAGTGGTTAAATGAATATATACACACGCTGCACAATAGACTTCTTTCTTCAAAATGTAACTGGAAAAAAACATATTGGTAAAATTGTCATGGAAATATGTATTTTGATCATTACAGGTGTGGACGTGTGAATTTGACTTTTGTAATCTTCTTAGGCAAATCCAAAAATGGTCTGTTTATAATATCCTTATCTGAAATGTATTGCCCCAAAGTTAATCTCGGAATTACTAATACATTCCAATGCTTCATATTTCCCCTTGGAAGTTCTTGCTTTCTGAGGCCATTGCAGAAGCAAAAATTACTCAAATCATATTATCTTGGTTTGATGAATTAACACGTTTTTAAAAAGTTTTTAAGGGCTTAATATATGTGCTTGGATAGGGAGTATTACATTTTCCAGGATAACATCACAGTTGCTTTTGAACAATGGCAGTCTTTTGTAATGTACCAAAAGTATGCATTTACCTATGGCATGTGTCTTAGAATCATAGAATCATAGAGTTGGAAGAGACCTCATGGGCCATCCAGTCCAACCCCCTGCCAAGAAGCAGGAAAATCGCATTCAAAGTACCCCCGACAGATGGCCATTCAGCCTCTGTTTAAAAGCCTCCAAAGAAGGATATTCCACCACACTCTGGGGCATTGAGTTCCACTGCTGAACAGCTCTCACAGTCAGGAAGTTCTTCCTAATGTTCAGGTGGAATCTCCTTTCCTGTAGTTTGAAGCCATTGTTACACGTCCTAGTCTCCAGAGCAGCAAAACCCAAGCTTGTTCCCTCCTCCCCATGACTTCTCCCACATATTTATAAATGGCCATCATGTCTCCACTCAGCCTTTTCTTCTGCAGGCTAAACCTGTCAAGCTTTTTAAGCTCCTCCTCATAGGGCTTGTTTTCCAGACCCTTGATCATTTTAGTCGCCCTCCTCTGGACACATTCCAGCTTATCAATATCTCTCTTCAATTGTGGCGCCCAGAATTGGACACAATATTCCAGGTGTGGTCTAACCAAGGCAGAATAGAGGGATAGCATGACTTCCCTGGATCTAGACACTATGCTCCTATTGATGCAGGCCAAAATCCCACTGTCTTTTTTTGCCGCCACATCACATTGTTGGCTCATGTTTAACTTGTTGTCCACAAAGACCCCAGGATCTTTTTCACATGTACTGCTCTCAAGCCATGAGTCCCCCATTATGTATCTTTGCATTTCATTTTTTTCTGCCTAAGTGGAGTATCCTGCATTTGTCACTGTCAAACTTCATTTTGTTAGTTTTGGCCAATCTCTCTAATCTGCTCTGGAGTATTGACTATCCCTCCCAATTTGGTGTCTGCAAACTTGATGATCATGCCTTCTAGCCCTTCATCTAAGTCGTTAATAAAGATGTTGAACAGGACCGGACCCAGGACGGAACCCTGCGGCACTCCGCTCGTCACTTCTTTCCAGGATGAAGAGGAAGCATTGGTGAGCACCCTCTGGGTTCGTCCATTTAATCAATTACAGATCCACCTAACCATAGTTTTGCCTAGCCTACATTGGACTAGTTTCCTTGCCAGAAGGTCATGGGGGACCTTGTCGAAGGCCTTACTGAAATCCAGGTAAACTACATCCACGGCATTCCCCGCATCTATCCAGGTTGTAACTATATCGGAAAAAAATTCAGATTAGTCTGGCATGATTTGTTTTTGATAAATCCGTGATGACTATTAGTGATGACCACATTTGTTTCTAAGTATTTGCAGACCACTTTCTTAACAATCTTTTCCAGAATCTTGCCTGGTATCGATGTGAGGCTGACCGGACGGTAATTGTTTGGGTCATCCTTTTTTTTCTTCTTGAAGATTGGGACTACATTGGTCCTCCTCCAATCTGCTGGAACTTCTCCCGTTCTCCAAGAACTCTCAAAGATGATTGCCAACGGTTCTGAGATGACTTCCGCTAGTTCCTTCAGTACTCTTGGGTGTAGTTGATCCGGCCCCGGGGACTCTAACTCATTTAGAGCTGCCAGGTATTCCTGGACGACTTGTTTCCCAATTTGGGGTTGGATGTCCTCTAATCCCTCATCCACTCCATCTTGCTGAGGTTGAAGATTACTTTCTTTTTGTGAGAAGACCGAGGCAAAGAAGGCATTAAGTAGTTCCACCTTTTCCCTATCCCCTGTCAGCATTGCCCCACCTTCTCCTTGAAGAGGCCCTATTGCCTCCTTGTTCTTCCTTTTTCTACTGACATAAGAAAATAAGCCCTTTTTATTGTTTTTAATGTCACTGGCAAGCCTGAGCTTGTTTTGTGCTTTAGCCTTGTGGACTTTTTCCCTACAGGAGTTGGGTATTTGTTTGAATTCTTCTTTGGTGATTTCTCCCTTTTTCCACTTCTTGTCTTGTATTAAAAGTCACTTTTTAAGATTAATAAATTAATAAATATATTCACATCCATAACTGAACAATGATAAAATGATGCTCTGAGACTCACGGTGCTGCATAAGGCATTATTTAATATAAGAAATATAGAGGCTTTCTATGTGTTTTCTCAAGTCACCTGTCATGCTATGATGAATTTCAAAAGGCTGTCTTAAGCAAAAGATACTCAGAGATGGTTTGTCCAGTTCCTTCCTCTGAAATATAGTCTACAGCTTCTGCTATTCATTGGTGACCTTCCATCTAAGTACAAACCAGGGTTGATTCTGCTTAGTTTCCAAGATCAGACAGAATCAGGCAGCTTTAGGGCATTTAGGCTTTATGATCCAGAATAGGATGCAACTTTTGTACAACTTCTAAGAATGTCTTGTTGCTTGAATAATGGTATTTATGGTAATTTAAGTTACCAAGAAGACTCCAGCTTTGGATTACAACTTGTTCCATTAATAACTATGTTGATTATGGAGTTAAGATAAAAAAAACATAAGAACTTTCTGAGTTTTGGAAGAAATTGATTTAACTTCCCTTTCATATCCTCCACAGAAATTGGCACAGATAGAAGGACAGATCCAACAGCATTAAGACTAGACAAAGTGACATAACCCTGCTTCTTCTTTGAAGCATAGAATTGGAAGAAATCACGAGGGTATCCAGTCCAATTCTCTGCCCACGCAGGAATACACAATCAAAGCTCTACTAAAAGATGGCCATCTTCTCTCCTATGTAGGGCCATTCATGAAACAGTTTTTAGTGACTAAGGAATGACCCAAATGGGTGAACAAAGGCCATATGAGAACTGAGGCCTCATTCTCAGAAACGGAAGAACTGTTCGTCTCATGTTTGGAATGTACTACAAAGTAGATGCAGGATTTTCCCTTTGAAAAGTAACAAGAAAGAAAAAATGAAGAGTTCAAACATTTGTCTGAAAAAATTATTTATTTACAGCATTTATATTCCTCCTTTCGCTCCCTGAAGGGGACTCAGGCGGATCACAGAACACATACATGGCAAACATTCAATGCAATTAAACAGACAGGACAGACAACAGATAGAGGTATTACGTCTGCATTTTTCACAACTTTGGCATCCTGGAAGTTGTGCTCAATTATGGCCATGGGGGATACTATCGCTCCATCCTCTATGATGAAGAGCCCTTGAGCACAGGCTTCCTCCTTCCTTTGACCACCAGCATTTTCTGGTATTTCCTTTATGGTGCCGTAAAATACCTCCCCGCTTAAGTGGTGCTTAACTTCTCTGCTCACAGCTCACAGCTGTTTTCAAACTGCTTAGGTGGACAGTAAGCTGGGCTGAAGGCCAGGTGCTTACCCCAACCCAGGCTTTGAACTGCCAACCTTTCAATTGGTGTGATCTATTGCTGCTGGTGATTAACCAACTGTACTAAAGCCCAGCCCAATAAAGCTACAATAAAGCTCATAAAGTAATCACATTCATATCTAACTTTTTTTAAAAGCTGAAATGAATCAACAGCTTCAATGATCCAAATTATATGGCTTATATGAATATGAACATTTGGCAATCCAAGATGAATAGATGCATGTATTCTGGATTAGGGAGATATATGAATTTTCTACAAGAATCATTGTCTAAAATGTTAGCTTTCTCAATGTAAAATTTTGTATCCAATACTAGAGTCTAGAACACAAAAACTTAGATATGAATTTTGGCCCCAAGCTACTTTAGTTCTGAAATGCACACAAAGTCTAATTCCCTTTGATCTATGGCCTCAAAAATTAATAATTCTGTAGCCCGGTCAGCTGCTGTAACAAAATCCTCTTGCATTAATGATCCACATAATCAATCATGTTTTATAGGGTGAATAGTTCACATGAGTGGATAAGTTGCTTGCCCAACATGTTGTTCATTGCCTTTGCCATGTTCCCATTCCCTTCCAGCAATGAGGAGATCTTTGGGGTCTAACCAGCTATGGTGATTACAAATATATTTGTACATATAAAGCTTAAACACTCATTTTTAATGATATTTGGTTTTTAGCCAGTCTGCAATAAAAAGTGACTAGGGAGGACAACATGCCAACATGTTTGTGCCTTCAGCCTCAATTTAATGCTTCTGTCTAGCAGTGCTATGGTTTTCATCTGGAAATCCTGTCTCAACACTTGCGTGCATCTGGTGTTTTAAGGTTTAATGTCAAATTAACTGGCCTGGTTGAAGCCAGACCCCTGCGTTCTCCAGGCAACGGTTCCAAAACAATGGTTAACAAGAGATTTCAATGTGTGAAATTGTAGGCAGAAAACAGAGAAGATGTAATTCAAGACTTATGTTATCATCCCAGATCTGTCTGAACAAGGTCATGAGTTCCCATGCAGCTGGAGGAACTTGCCTGCTCCTCTTTTGAACTTCAGTTCAGTGTACCACAGTGTGCTTTCTGTCTTGGGATTTATGCACAACAAGATATGCTTTACAGAGCCTGTCTTAAGATATATTCAGAAATTGATCAGATATCAAGGCATAAACTAACGGTTATGGTTTGCAGGTCTACCTCCAACTCTTGTGGTATGCTTCCACAGGGTCAGATATTTCCACCTAGAACAGCAGTCTCTGCCAAAACTGATGATGCTTACTGAGAGAAAAGTACGATACCATGCAGAATCTTCAGCTCATGGAAAATTAAATAGTAAACATAAACAGATACTCTACCCCAAAGTCCAGATTTAGCATGGCTGTTGAAAATGGAGTATAGTCAAACGTGAAGAAGTATCATATGCCTAGAGTTTGTCTCTTTCCTTGCTTATATACTGATAATCTTCTGAGGGTGACTTTCCTCCCCCCCACCCAATCCCAAACCTTTTCCCAGGAATATAGGGCCCTTCCACACAGCCCTATATCCCAGAATATCAAAGCAGAAAACCCCACCTTATCTGAGTGTGGACTCAGATAACCCAGTTCAAAACAGATATTGTGGGATTTTCTGCCTTGATATTCTGGGATATAGGGCTCTGTAGAAGGGCCTCCGGCTAATGCAATAATTGGAAATGCTGGGGTTTTTTTTAATTACCCTGAACCCCCAGCTAGCATAGCCTTGGATTATATCCTGAAAGATGTAATCCAAGAAAGTAACTTTTCTGGACTTTATGCTAGCATACTCTCCTAACTTTCTGTGTCTCCAGATGTGGTTCATAGAATAAATGGGAAGTTTCAGTATTGGAATTGTAGATTCTTAACCCAGATTTATGACTTTAGAAATGCCCTATATTCAGTAAGACCATGTAAATGTCTTGTTGAAGGCTTTCATGGTTGGAATCACTGGGTTGTTGTAGGTTTTTTTTTTTCGGGCTATATGGCCATGTTCTAGAGGCATTCTCTTCTGATGTTTTGCCTGCATCTATGGCAGGCATCCTCAGAGGTTGTCAGATCTCACAACCTCTGAGGATGCCTGACATAGATGCAGGCGAAACATCAGGAGAGAATGCCTCTAGAACATGGCCATATAGCCCGAAAAAAACCTACAACAACCCATGTAAACGTTGTTGTAGCCTATCCCAGGATCTAAGAGCCAGGTCAGCTGAAGGAGTTCCCTCAGGTTGTTATTGGGTTCCATTTCCAGCCACTCTCCCACCAGAATGCAAAGCTACAACAATCAGGCATAGGACCATTCTCATAACTCCCCATTACAGCCACATTAATTAGTGAGAAGAGGCTAGAAACATTGCCTTCATGTGCATCAATTGGAAGCTGAACAGATTTTCTTTGCCTGATCCAGTTGTCAGCTCTTTAAAATAGGCTGGGAGACATTGAACCAGGAGAAGTTACTTAGTTGAGCATTCATAACTAGAAAAATATCACCAAACATCTTTTCTTTTTAATTTTTTAATTAATTAATGTGATATTTAAAAAAAACCAGTCTCTAGGTATATTTCAGTTTACATTGGGCTTTGCCTCTGTATGTTCTGTGAAACAGGCAGTGTTACAGCAAAAAGAGTAACCAATGGGAATGTTTCTTCTATTTCTTCTGAAAGCCTGGCAGCCCCAAAGTGTTTCCAACGTATTGGAGATCAGGGTACTGGGAAATGATATCCAGAATTGGTACTGGTCATGGGTTGTCTTGTGAGAAGCTGCCATGGTAGTACCCTAAGTGTCTGGATGAACTGGTAGAAATGCATCAAGGCTACCTAAGGCAAAAGGAATACCATGAGAAGACATGACTCACTAGAAAAAATAATAATGCTTGGTAAGTTAGAAGGTAGAGAAAGGTCACATTCCAAATGGATAGACTCAATCAAGGAAGTCAAAGCATCAAGTTGCTGACAGAATGACTTGGAGGTCTCTCATTCAAGTCAACTTGAGGCAGTTAGCAACATCAAGGCAAATGACAAGATGGTGCTTAAAACCCCAACATGCAGAAGATGTCTAGACTAATAGATAACAAACCTAAGGGCACTAGGAAAGTTTAAGAGGTACAGACTCACCTTTGTCTCCAAGACATAGAGGCAGCCAGGGGACTCAAGAAGAACAACTGGGAGCTGACCCTGCTTTAGTATCTGCCATATGAAGTGATCACCTTACTCTGTCTAATGGTAGGTCTCCCCTAAAATCCTCTCAGCACATCCTCCTCATTCACATCCAAATCAATGGCACTTCTATGTTGAACCCTGATTCCCACAAATCACTTGGGAAATTACATATTTCTGAGCACTCAATTCATCAAACTGGCAGAACTTTTAATAATTAAACTAAATGAATTTCATTGCAGAATGTGATTGTAATTAGTGCATATAACATATAGAATCATAGAATCATAGAATCATAGAATCAAAGAGTTGGAAGAGACCTCAAGGGCCATCCAGTCCAACCCCCTGCCAAGAAGCAGGAATATTGCATTCAAATCACCCCTGACAGATGGCCATCCAGCCTCTGCTTAAAAGCTTCCAAAGAAGGAGCCTCCACCACACTCCGGGGCAGAGAGTTCCACTGCTGAACGGCTCACACAGTCAGGAAGTTCTTCCTAATGTTCAGATGGAATCTCCTCTCTTGTAGTTTGAAGCCATTGTTCCGCGTCCTAGTCTCCAAGGAAGCAGAAAACAAGCTTGCTCCCTCCTCCCTGTGGCTTCCTCTCACATATTTATACATGGCTATCATATCTCCTCTCAGCCTTCTCTTCTTCAGGCTAAACATGCCCAGTTCCCTAAGCCGCTCCTCATAGGGCTTGTTCTCCAGACCCTTGATCATTTTAGTCGCCCTCCTCTGGACACATTCCAGCTTGTCAATATCTCTCTTGAATTGTGGTGCCCAGAATTGGACACAATATTCCAGATGTGGTCTAACCAAAGCAGAATAGAGGGGTAGCATTACTTCCTTAGATCTAGACACTATGCTCCTATTGATGCAGGCCAAAATCCCATTGGCTTTTTTTGCCGCCATTCGTCCTATATGCCATGAAACAGATTAGATTATTATTATTATTATTATTATTATTATTATTATTATTATTATGGCAATACTCTCCATTTTCCAACTGCACTGAGAAATCTTGGAAAAATTATTTAGAGGAATCTTGTGGGTTCTATTGTCATGATGATTCGAAAGTGTTACGTCATGTATCACATCGTAGAGTATTTTGGTTTCTGTAATTGTTTTTAAATTTTGTCTTCATTTACTCTGTGTTCTGGAGTTCCTTACCCTCTCCTTGGTATTTCTGCACATTTTTGTATGTCATTTTAAAAACAAACATTGGGAGACCGAACATATGTTTGCATGTGGAAAGTAGAGGAATTGTGGAATAGCTGAGAGCTCATACTTCCCAATCACCTCCTTGAGGTTAGTTTGTAATTATAATTTAATTATAATAAGAAAACTAGATGTCAGATTTCTGTCTTCTCAAAGCTTAATAATGTTCCCCAGAGGGTTATCTTGTTGTATTTAGCAGAATCCTAAAATAACTTCAAAGAGGGTTTTTATTTTTTTTTCATTGGGAACCCAACTGGCTGCTGTTCTGTTTTGATCCTTTCAGACACAAATGTTTCAGGCAACTCTGCCACAGTAAAATCCTGTTACAAATGTGATACTGGATATTTACTGACCTTATAATACTGGGAATTTTACAGAATTTCCCAGGGAAGCAGTCCCTGCTCTAGGTAAAATTAAGGTGTTTTTTTTCCCAAACATGGATGAACACTGGAGAGCAGCTACATCTCTAGGAACACTGTGCAAATGAAGTCAGGAGAGTGGCTATTGTGTATTAGGACATGCTGTGCATTGGAGCATGTTGCACATTGGGATATATTTCACATAATAGTTCACTAGCATGGCTATGAACCATGTTAGAATATAGCTCTATTATCATAAAGTTACACAATGTAGTCTCCGATATGGGATCTTGCCCAATGTCTTCATTATTCAAGAAATAACATTATGTAACATGCTTTTTGTTCCTGAGTTATAAATTTATTTATTACTTATTTACTACATTTATATACCACCCCTCTCAGCCCAAGGGCGACTTGGAGCGGTTAACAATAGGCAAATGTTATTTCCTAATTCGTCCTATCATAAAAAACATGAAAAATGTTTATTAAACTGCAGAAACTTTGTGTCCTACAGCACCCTTTGCTATAGTTTTTCAATTAATATCCCAGGGCCCTTCCAGATAGGCTCTATATCCCAGGATCCGATCCCAGGTTTTCTGCTTTAAACTGGATTATATGAGTCTGCACTTCCAGATAATCTGGGATAAACAGAAAATCTAGGATCAGATCCTGGGATATAGGGCATGTCTGGAAGGGCCCTCAGAGTCTCAACCAATTCAAAATAGTTTGCAGCAGCCACAAAAATGAAGTTTCTGATGTATTAACAACTACTTTCAAAGTAAGTACTGCACAATTCAACAGAAAATAATGCTTTCAAACCAGGAACAGAACATTTTTCAAATTTTGTTGCATAGTATTATTCATGGAGAGGACAAGAAAAAAGAAACTTTTATATTTGGTCACAGATGTCCCTAAAGCTGGCTTCCATATATATAAAATGAAAAGTGCCTGTGGATATATATACTGTATAATGGAAAGTGCCGGTTTGGGGAGAAAAACCTGGATGTGATTTCAGGAAAAGAAGGAAGAATGTAAAGCCTAAGAATAGCAATGCACACATAGAGATGAGAGGGTGAAAACAATAAAAGTTTTCTATCTTCTGATATTCATCATAGTATTAAGGATACATAATTTTTTAATCAGAAGCAAAAGATGAAGGAAATGACGTTATACGTATTTCCCAGGTCTGACCCCTACAGAAAATGGAAATCTTTCTCAAGGACTGTGTCTGACAGACCCCGGACATATCCTTCCTTTTGTCAGACATAATTCTTTGGCAAGCAAAACTTGCACTTTTGCATGGCCACAATCTAGAATATTAAATGCAGCCAGTAAATTTTGTCAGCTAGTGAAAACTTGGGACCATTCCCAGAATTATCTGAGATCGGAACAATGCTAATGAGAATGATCTTGCACGACCTAAGAAAAAGATGTGTATCAACCCACCTGTTAAAAATTCTTCCTTTAACTGGAGTATAAAGTGTGAAGGAGTCATCTATTTCAACACTAATAATATAACACAGCATTGCCCCACCCCATTAAGTAGGAACAGGGGATTTGGTGTCACCAGGGATTTGTTGCTGTCTCACCCCATTCAGAAGAAACAAGAGTAAGAGAAAGGTTTCACGGAGCCCCATTCTTGCTAGTGACAGGTTGCCATCTTGCTAGTGACAAATAATCTCTGGTACTCAAACACACTAGTTTCTCATATTCAAGAAAGCTCCTTACGTTACAAGTATGACACATTTGTGGGTAAACAATTGCCAAGAAGAACTGAGTGTAAGATCTCAGCCTATAGCTCAGGGCTGTCCTTCAGGCATATTGTTCCCCAGGACCAGGACCAATGAACTAAATAAGGACTTTTGCAGATGAAGTGTCTTTAGGGTCAGATGTGCTCCAGTCTTATTCATTCCTGCTGCTCACAAAATCAGACAACAGCCTTCATTTTAATATGTTTTCAGGCATTCCAAAAGATTATGTAATAGATGAGCTGGAGCACATTTCCGCAGAATGTGGGCAATAATTCTAAATTCAGTGACCTTTTCATCTATGATTGAGAGCTTTCTATTTGGCAGGGGGAAATGGCCCTGTTCTGGATTATACTATCCCATTGTGATATATAATCCATTCAAACTGTGGGTTTGTTAAAATTGAAAAGAAAAACATTTTATGTAGTGTCTTATTATTTTGGTCTGTTATGTAACTTGCATGCTGTCCTCTTTGTTAACATTTGACTTTTTTCCATCTCCCACCTCACATCATGATAAATTGAAGGGGATTAATAAAATAAATGTGCTGTGAGTTGAAAATGCATTCTGCCGTCTTTTGTATGACTGATGATCTAAGAATCCCTTAATTCACATCTAAGCAAACTCTTTCTAAAAACATGGGGGCATCAGGGAAAAAACAGCTCTCCATAAAGCAAAAATAAAACAAAAACATTGAACTATCTCTAACCAGCTATGGTCGGCCCTCCACACATGCAGGTTTGACTTTTGTGGATTTGATTGTTTGCAGATTTGTTTAAAATGTTCCCTCTAAGAATTGTTAGGTCCTTCATGGATTCATGCTGGTAGATCTAGAAATTTCTAGAAAGAGTTCTGTGAATCTCTTGGTTCTCCAACATGATTCTTTGGTCAGTTTCTGGTGGAAGTTGGCCATAGACTCATGCTGAAGTCCCTAGAGCACAGCTTTCCAAACACTTCATGTTGGTGAATTTGTCCATTGCATAGACAGAAAAGAACTCTAATGTCTGCAACAGTCCAAAAAGTGGGTTATGATGACATAAGACTTATAATCACTACTCTAATTCCCTATTAGAATGCATGTTGTTTATATTTATGTATTTCTGACTGTTAGAAAATATTGACCATTTCTGCTTCCTCGGCAGTCACCTCTCCACAAAAGTAAACATTGACAATGAAATACAACACCGCCTGAGCTCTGCAAGTGCAGCATTTTTCCGAATGAAGCAGAGAGTGTTTGAGGATTGCGACATCCGTAGAGACACTAAGGTGCTTGTTTATAAAGCTGTTGTCCTCCCAACGCTACCATATATCTTTATGGTTGTAACCTGAATTGTTTTTAATATTAATTATGTGTAATACCATTTAAATATTTGTATATTTTAAGTTGTATTGTTATGCTTTTAATTGTGAGCCACTTTGAGTCTCCATATGGAGAGAAAAAGCAGTATAGAAATAAACATAAACATAAACATAGACATAAACATAAACATAAACAAACATAAACATTATTATTATTATTATTATTATTATTATTATTATTATTATTATTATTCTTGCAGGCCAATAATTATTATTATTCTTGCAGCAATTAGAACAAATGTCGTCAAAGCTAGAACTGAAATGTTGACAACAGATTCCAAGTGTAGACCCTGCAAGGAAGCAGATGAAACAATGGATCATATACTCAGTTGCTACAAGAAGATCGTGCAGACTGACTACAAGGCATAATACTGTTGCTCAGATAATCTATTGGAACTTGCTGAGATGATCTATTGGAAATACCATCTGTCTGTGACAAAGAACTGGTGAGATCACAAGCCTGAAAAGGTTACAGAAAATCAAACTGCTCTGGGACTTCTGAATTCAGACTGACAAAGTTCAAATACTCCTGATCTCGCGATTGTGGGAAAAAAACCAAGTATGGATCATCAATGTTGCGATCCCAGACAACAGCCGAATTGATGTGAAGCAACTGGAAAAGCTTACAAGATATGAGGATTTAAACATGGAATTGCAAAGACTCTGGCACAAGCCAGTCAAGGTGTGATCGACACACTGGGTACAGTGCCTAAAGACCTCGGCCTGCACTTAAAAACAATCAACACTGACAAAATTACCATCTCTTAGCTGCAAAAGGCCACCCTGCTCAGATCTGTATGCATTATTCACTGACATATCACATAGTCCTAGACAAATGGGGAATGTCCGATGTGTGCTCCAATAGAAAAGCCAGTATAGTGATCTTGTTCACTGTGTACTAATCTTGTTGTGTATCAAATAACAACAACAACAACAACAACAACACTATCTGAATATTGCTTGGATCTTCTTAAAGGGAAAAGTCAGAAGTCTAGTCATTTCTCATGATCACATATCGTGTTGCATCTGATGACTAGTTTGAAATCACATTTCACCCTGTATTCTTTGTAGCTGCTGCCTTGTACACTAAAACTTGGACAATGTCTGATCTTCCCAATTTTGTCTCCTTGTGTGATAAAAAATGCTTCTTGGGGGTCAATGAAAATGCCAGTAATTATGGCATTGGCATTCTTCAGCAATAATAATGAAGTCCAGAAGGTTTATTAAAATTCTCATGCAAGCCAAATGAATCACAGCTGCATCATCTACTTTAACATTCTTCCTGTTCGATAGCTCCTGTGCTCATTTCCTTAAATAAATCAAACCAAGAGCAGAATCAATTTAATTAGCCATCAAATGGCTTTTGTTAGGCTCCCTTTAATGACATCCAAAAGGAAGAGGGCTCCAGATGCAAAGAAAGAGACATGAAATGGCTCGAATAGTCTTCTGATACACAAAATTATAACTACTGATAGACTTAATCAAGCTTTGCTATTTGCTAGATGATTTAAACTGTTAAACTGCTATTTAAACTGTAGAATGAGTGCACTTTGATACCAATTTAATCCCAATGGCTCAATGCTATCAAATCATGGGAGTTATAGTTTGACAAAAGCCTTCAGCTTTATCTGCCAAAGAGTTGTAGTGCCTCACGAGAATACAAATCCTAGAATTGCATTGTCCTTCAGAGTGGGACAAAGCTGGCAAACTCAAGGGGACTAAATAATTTCAGGTAAATAACTCACATTTCTCAACCATTCACAAACATTCAGGCTTAATATTAGAGATATGTGGCATATGTTGGAGATCGACTAATGACTAACCCAATACTCGCAACTTAAAGTGAGCATTTTGCATGACTGTAGTTTTGATTACAGTAGATATCTTACTTGTCAGCCAGTTATTGCAAATGGAGCAATTCACAAAACTTTGATCTGAAATTAATTTGTTCTATCTATTGATGCCATAAGGCTTTTTTTTGCTACTTTAGGTCCAATCATATAGCCATCCATCCAGCATTAGTCTCCATTACCAAACAGATGACTTCTAATGAATAGACAACAAGAAAAAGCGCATTGTTTACTCCTTCTCATTGTGAAACTCAAATGTAATTCCCACCCTATTCAGTAAACCTACTTTCTAGTCTTACAGCTTTGAAGGTCTCAAAGCTGCCCAAATGATTTTGTTTCTCCTATGGAAACTTATTTGATAACTATTTGCAAAAACAAGTCTTTTCAGGCATTTGAGAAGAATTTTTGCAAGGGGACAGGATGGTCTGACTATTTTCTTGCACGACTCATGATATCTGAACAAAAAGATAAAAACAACTGTGGGAAAATGTAGATATCCAACCAGACAGTAAGAATGATATCTGGCAACATATTAGAAAGGAAAGCGGATAATTTTATAAGCTCTGTCTGCAGCTGTGAACATGACTAACACTGTTTGAATGATTTAAAGAGCCAGCCAAGAGAAACACTGCTGTAGATTAAGACGAAACTGATAAAAATGCAAAGCAAGAACATGCTTTGAAATGAACTGATGGACGCAATCGCACACCACACCTCAACATGCAAATAAGGAACCCTGTGGCCAAGTTATATCAAAATGAGGTCAAGGTGGCAAACTGTACCCTCAATTTGCTTCTGAAACAATAAATAATAAATAAATAATAAGGTGGGCAATATCATTAATGAGGAAAATCAGACAAGATAGAAGAAGCTACTGCCAACTTTTCTTAATTAGATCAAAGTTGGGATAAGAGCAAAACATTCGGGATCCTTAACAGAAGTCATCGTGCATTATGGATACCAGTGTTTCCCAAACGGTGGTCTTCCAGATGTTATAGACTTCATCTCCCAGAATCCCAGATCATTGGACAATGCAGCTGAGCCTCTTTGGAGTTGAAGTACAAAACACCTGGAAGACTAGAGTTTGGGAATCACCGTTGTAGACTGCCACAGCTGGATTCAAGCTTGAGTCCAGATTTTTGTATTTGTGTAGAAAAGCCACAAATAAATTGAGCAGGAATGAAGAAATGTTGGTTGAGTGGAGAAGCAAAAACACCTAGGCTGGGTAGGAAACGTGGAGTTTAATGAACAAAGATCCTGAATAAAGCAACAATGAGAAATGAGGACTTAAAAACAGGGAGAAGCTAAATGATGCAGGCCGTAACCTCTCCTGAAAGAACATGAAAAGTGGCATGATGTGATCAAAAGGATATGCAGAAAAGATAATCTAAGTGGCAGAAAGTTGGAGAGAAACTAGGAGGGAAAGACCAGTTAATGGAAGACTGGTTAACAAAGAATTACAGTAATCAAGATGAAAAATGAGTAAAGAAGGAACAGCAGAGGTCTTTGCAAAAGAAGCAGCCTGAAATGGTCTGGAGATAACAAAGAAAAAGTGACATGACTTAACTGCTTAGCTTCAGTATAAAGAACAAAAAAAAGAGTCAATAATAAAACTAGGAATGCTTGTGTGTTTCCTCACCAAAATGGAAAAGAACATTATTAACAGTAATAAAGAATATAGATTGGAGAAAGGATTTGGGGAAAAACAAGCAATTCCATCTGTGTTATATTAGGTTTCAGAGCTGAATAAAAAACAGAGTCCTTCCAAATGGCTTTTTGCAGCATTCATTGACTTCTCCTCAGCCTTTGATCTAATTAATAGGAATCACTTGTAGGGCAAGCTTGCTGGGATCAATATCAGTACTCTTCACTCACTATACAAACATGAGGATAAGGACTAGCACAGAGGATTGGTGAAGGAAATGTGTACAACAATAAGAATCAGACTAGAAGTAACTGTTTAATCTTTATATTTAGACTGATGTAACTATGCTAATTACCCAAATCACTTCAATAGGAAAGTGTAAAATGCAATCTTAATATATGCTGATGATTCTGTTTCCTATATCATTAAGTTTCAGGTGACAATGAAATATCTATATTGACACAGCTGTGACGTACCATAACATGAAGCAGGATGCCCGATGAAACTTGAGCGTAGCAATAAAGCTGTGTGTCACCAACATAAAAATCATAATACTAAATAAGATTACCTAGCAACCATGGATATAAAATGAAAGCAACAAAGGACTCAGAAAGGAACCATATGCAGACTCTACCGAAAGAGAAAAATTGGCTGAGACAAAACCATAAGCCAGAACATTAAAATATTGGACTGAGAGATAGAAAGTAAGTATTTAATACTTGTGGGAGTGGAGTTACAAGAAAAATATGAAGTCACTCTTCTAGCTAATTGTTTTGGTAAAAACAAACCTGTGTAGACTCATAGAGTTGGACCATCCAGCCCAACCCCCTGCCTTGCAGGAACACACAAAGCACCCCTGACAGATAGTTATCCACAGTTTGTTGTTAAGTCTTTCAAAGAAGAAGACTACCATACTCAAAGGCAATATATTCCACATTTCATGCTATCAACAATTTTTTTCTAAGATTCAGATGCCTTCTCTTTTCCCCTGGTTTGAACACATCCAAGTCTCTAGAGAAACAGAAAACAAACTTGATCCATCTTCAAGATGACATTCTTTCAAATGTTTAAACATGGCTATCATGTCACTCCTTAACCTTCTCTTCTCCAGGGTAAACATACCATGTCCAGACCCTCAACCATTTTTATATTGTTGAGCATCTTCTCTCAATTCCTCTCTTAATTCAATGATACAACTCTTCAGGAAAGAGTACCTCATGGAGAAAAGTCAAGTCCGTTTTGCAGATGTCCTTGCACAAAACAGTGAAGTTATTGCAATGAAGAGACTCAACAAAGCAGGGTAAAATCTACAATACAATAATATTGCATTGAGTCTTCTGTTTTTTATGACTTGCTTGATGTAGCAATATTATGCAACATTTCAGCTGACTGTGTTTGATGAGATAATGACAATGTTAGCAACACCAGTATCACTTAGAGCTAATGAGGGCCAAAGGACACTTGTTGCATTTTATAACCAAGCAAGGATTTTAAATATACAGTACTTTAAGCATTACTCTCCTTAGTTAGCTGATGAGTTGCTATTAAAAAACAACAACTTTGAAACATAGTGGTAAATTGCAATTATAGTGGGCCATTGGTATATCCACTGTGGTTTGGTTCTAGGTTTGCCAGTGGGTACCAGAATCCATGGATGCTCAAGTCACATTATATACAATGGTGTAGTAAAATCGTATATATTATATAAAATGGCAAAATCAAGGTTAGCTTTTGGGAAATGGCTTAAAGAGCTAGACATGTTTAACCTGCAGAAGAGAAGGCTTGAGAGGAGACATAATGGCCATATGTGAAGGGGAGGAGGGAGCAAGCTTGTTTTCTGCTGCCCTGGAGACTAGGATTCGGAACAAGCTACAGGAAAGGAGATTCCACCTGGACATGAAGAAGAACTTCCTAACGCTGTGAGCTGTTCAACAGTGGAACTTTCTGCTCTGAAGTGTGGTGAAGGATCCTTCTTTGGAGGCTTTTAAACAGAGGCTGGATGGCCATCTGTCAGGGGTGCTTTGAATGCGATTTTCCTGCTTCTTGGCAGGGGGTTGGACTGGATGGCCCATGAGGTCTCTTCCAACTCTATGATTCTATGATCAAAGATGCTCAACACGATCTTATTATTCCACAACAGTTGTATTATCATTAGTAACATACTAATACAACTGTAGTGGAATAATAAGATCATAGGATAAAGTCCAGTGTCAACAATGGAAGGTGATGGAATGTGACATTTTCCCACTGCTTCCAATGTTTATTTAACTGAGTATGATTTTTTTTGTGTATTATATAGAAAGTAAACATTACTTGATAGTAAGTATAGGGTTCAAAATATCAGGGGATCATGCATTTTGTTTAATCCTTAAAACAACAAAAATGTGTTGTAGATATATAGGCAGTTTCAAGAGTGGTGAGAGATAACCCTTACAATGAAAAGAACAAAGTCTTCGGTGTCTTGTTTAATGACTAATGGAAAGAAAAGAAAATGGTACAAAATACCCAAATGTATGCAAATGACTATTTTAGTCTTTTATAGAGATTCGAGGCACAGAATTTAGACGAGTTCTTTTTAAAATATAAGTGTATGCAATCCATCCCAAAACTGTTCCATTTGCGTAAAACTGGCATGATTATTAATAGGTCACTCTTATGGTCAACAATCTATGAATAGCACAGATGTACTGTACGTTTCCTGAACCAAATACGTGCTCCTTTCCCCCATTTTAGCAACAGCATGACAATTTCTCTTCCACCAGATGGAAAACTGGTATATGTTTACCAAGAAGTAGTAGCAATCAGTTAATTTGTGCCTAAGATGAATTTTAGACTTCTCACTTAGGGTTGAAGGAGGAACAATCCAAACCCCAATAGAACTGGTACAAGCCTTCTTGTACTTGGCTTTCTGCCTAAGAAAGGAAACTTAAAGAAGCTGTCTCAGAAACGGAGTCATGGGACACATTCTCAGATGATTCCATCAGCGGGTCTGTTATATTATAATATTGTGCTTGGCAGAAAGTCTGTGACTAGGCTAAAGTTAGAAAAAAACTTTTAAAAAATCAGGCATAAAAGTGGATTTTTGAGGCATGCAGCCTAGTATCACAAAATGAGACAGGGTTTTTTTTACACTTAAACCTTCCTTTAAAGGATTATTATCCAGCCCAGCTTTATCCAAGATAATTCTGTCAACTGGCTATCTTGCAGATCCCAACATTTGCTCTGGAAGTCTGGTTTCTTATATCCATTCTTATACCTAGGAACGCTTCCCAATGTATAGTCTATTATTCTAAGGCTGGGTTCACATATTTGCCAGGCAATGGGCCTCACAGTATTATTTAGCTACTAGCTGTGCCCTGCCACGCGTTGCTGTGGCCTATAGTAAAACTTATCAAAGTTGAGGTAGATATCTGGACTATTATGAAAGAGAGGTACCTACCTATTCCTCCCCCCTTTTCCTCCCCCTTTCTCTCCTTTCTTCCTTCTCTACCTCTTTCTTTCTTTCCTTTTTTCACTACTTGGTTTCATCCTTCTCTCTTTCCTTCATTCCCTCCCCCTTTCTTCCTTTGCCTTTCTTCCCTCTCTGTTTGCTTCCTTCTTTCTCTTTTTATTTCCTTTTATTTCACCACCATCATAACAATAACAATAATGCAATGCCTCTGGGACCTGACACCTCTCCCATTCCCCCAGGGTCTAATAGGAATAATAACATAATAATAATAATAATAATAATAATAATAATAATAATAATAATAGAAATAACAACCTTTACCCGCCACGTGTTGCTGTAGCCAACCTTCCCTCTTTCTCTCCTTCTTTCCCTCCTTCCATCCTTCCTTCCTTCCTTCCTTCCTTCCTTCCTTCCTTCCTTCCTTCCTTCCTTCCCTCCCTCCCTCCCTCCCATCTTTCCTTCTCCTCTTCCTTCTCTATCTCTTTCCTTCCCCCTTTTTCTTTCTCTTCTGGTCTCTTTTCTTCCTTCTCTCTTTCCTTCTTTCCTTCCCTCCCTCTTTCTCTACATCTTCCCCCTTCCTTCACTCCCTCTTTCCTTCCTTCCTTCCCTTTTTTCTTTCCTTCTCTCCTTCCTTCTTTCCCCCTTTTTCTTTCCCTCCCTCTGTCTCTCATTTCTTCCTTCTCTACCTCTTCCTTCCTTCCCCCTTTTTCTTTCTCTTCTGCTGTCTCTCTTTTCTTTCCTTCCATCTTTCCTTTTTTTTCTTTTCTTCTTCCTTTTTTCTCTAATTTTCCTTCCTTCCCCCTTTTTCTTTACCTCCCTTTCTCTTTCTTCCTTCTTTCCTTCCTTCCTGTCTTTCCTGGATTTTGATAGGGTGAGAAGGGGCGGGGTGGGGTTTGGAGGTGGCGTGAAGTAAAAGGAGGTAAGATTGGGGCCGGGGAGTGATGGAGCGTGTGGTTGCGTGTGTGTGTGTGTGGTGGCGGGGGGAGTGGGGTTGTGTGTGTGTGTGCGGCGGCGGGGGGAGTGATGGAGCATGGGGTTGTGTGTGTGTGTGCGGCGGCGGGGGGGACTGATGGAGCGTGGGGTTGCGTGTGTGTATGCGGCGGCGGCGGGAGTGGGGTTGCGTGTGTGTGTGCGGCGGCGGGGGGAGTGATGGAGCGTGGGGTTGCGTGTGTGTGTGCGGCGGCGGGGGGAGTGATGGAGCATGGGGTTGCGTGTGTGTGTGCGGCGGCAGGGGGAGTGATGGAGCGTGGGGTTGTGTGTGTGCGTGCGGCAGGGGGTGTGTGTGTGCGGGAAGCGGCGCGGCGGGGCTTGGAGTGGGCATGGCTTCCGCAGAGGGAACGTTGGCCGGAAGGCTGGGTGCGCGCGCCAGGGAACTTGCGTCTGGGCGCCAATGCGCATGCTCAGTTGTTTTGCCGTTTTGTGAGTGTGTTGTTGTGTTGTTTTTCATTTTGAGTAGATATGTTTGTACCTTGTGGGTTGTGTTATGGGCACGGGAATTTTGGTTAAGTTTCGTTGGGGTTTTTTTTAGTTTTGTTGTTTTGCCGTTTTGTGAGTGTGTTGTTGTGTTGTTTTTTTTTCATTTTGAGTAGATATGTTTGTACCTTGTGGGTTGTGTTATGGGCATGGGAATTTTGGTTAAGTTTCATTGGGGTTTTTTTGAGTTTTGTTGTTTTGCCGTTTTGTGAGTGTGTTGTTGTGTTGTTTTTCATTTTGAGTAGATATGTTTGTACCTTATGGGTTGTGTTATGGGCATGGGAATTTTGGTTAAGTTTTGTTGGGGTTTTTTGAGTTTTGTTGTTTTGCCGTTTTGTGAGTGTGTTGTTGTGTTGTTTTTCATTTTGAGTAGATATGTTTGTACCTTGTGGGTTGTGTTATGGGCATGGGAATTTTGGTTAAGTTCCGTTGGGGGGTTCTGGAGTTTTGCTGTCCGGTTGAACCAACCTAACAGATTTATATATATAGATGTGGGGAATTATGGGTATTACAGACCCCAAATTAGTTTTCAAAAACTCAAGTTGGAAGAGTGGCTGCATAAGAAAGGGAAACTAGAATGTCCCTCTCCTTGCTGTCCTCCAGGCAGGATTTTAAAGAAGGTGGTTTTTAAGAGCAAGTTGGGGGTGTTGTGGTTTTTAGCTTTATATTTTTTTATGGATTTAAACTGAATTTTAAAATACCATTTATATTTAATTCCGTATTAATGTTTGTATATTTTTAGATTTTAAATTTAGATTTAAAATTGAATTGAAATGCTTTTAATGTAGGTCACTTTGAGTCTTCTTATGGGGTATAAATAAACTCTCTCTCTCTCTCTCTCTCTCTATATATATATATATATATATATATCCCACCAATCTATATAAAGGCTGGTATGTTTTCACTAAAAGGAAAATAAGCTGCCAGATTCCCAATCTTTCCCAATCTTTTTGTGACTAGAGACCACTTGATCAAGGGCCACTTGACCAGGGATCACTTGAACAGGGACCACTTTGACCAGGGACCACTCTCCAACATTAGTACCAAAAGGGTTACAAATCAGTTTTAGGTCAACTTTAGATTCGGTTTGGTTATTTGGAATGCTGATTCAGAAAATTGCATTGGATAGACCATATCGGCTCTAGTTTCTGATAAAGAACATATGCATGTGGTGCCTGGAAGTGAGGGTGCCTTGGTGTGCCTGGAAGCGGAGGTGTCTTGCTCACCTACAGAAAACCATATTTAATAATCGAATAATCTAGAGTTGATGGTAGTAGTAATATTTCGTGGGTAGTCAGTCTCTCCCTTCCCAACATTCCCGTTGCCTCGACACTATAAGAGCACTTCACAAGACCACTTGCTCCACTTACCACATGATTTGGAGGAAATGCTGTAGTAATGGTGAGGCTGTGGACCATATTTTCGTTCTTGTGGACCACTGGTGGTCCACAGACTACAGGTTGGGAACCACTGCCTTATAGAAAAACTTTAATATAGATAACAGATTTTCTATTAAAGGATTGATGGATATACCTGCTTAGTTATCTTTTGAGGGAAGTATTGAAGCTATCAAATACCTTTCACTATAATTTATTGTGTGAATAATTTGATTCATAAAAATCCTGGCTCTTGAGTACCTCCCAACCAGCATGTCCAGGGGTTTCTGAGAGTTGCATTCCCAAAAGGTAACTTTCCCAAGTTCTGTTCCAGACACTTTAGAGGTTAATATTTAGTCCACTTGTAGTGGGTGGATGAGGAACTTGCTTAGCTGTTGAAGGTGCCCTTTGCCTTCTTTGGAGAACACCTGTCTAACTTTCCCCTCCAACGAATCCCCTTTCCTTCAACAACACAGAGATAGAAGGGCATACACCTTTCCAAGGGTTTGTAAATGGGGGCATGGTGGCACAATGGGTTAAACCCTTGTGCTGGCTGAACTGCTGACCTGAATGTTGGCAGTTTGAATCTGTGAGATGGGGTCTGTCAGCTCCAGCTTCCCATGCAGGGACATGAGAGAAGCCTCCCACAGGATGGTAAAACATCCAGACATCCCCTGGGCAATGTCCTTACAGATGGCAATTCTCTCACACCAGAAGCGACGTGCAGTTTCTCAAGTCACTTCTGACACACAAAAAATGTAAATGTAAATAAGCAAAGGATGGCAGTGAAGTGTATGCTAAGCAGTGGACTCTTTTTTTTTCTTTTCAGAAGAAAGAGGTTGTCTTTAGTTATATGCACCATTGCTATTTCCTTCTTCCTAGGAAAAAGGTAAGAAGAGAATTTGTGAAATGCCACAAATATAGAAAAAGGGTTGTGTTGCTTGTTTCCTTTGACATCACAGGCAGCATCCAATAAAGGAAACCCTTGAACAACCGCAATCCACGTGCAAATCACAGTAGCAAAAGACATGCTATGTAGTTGATGTATCACACACACAATGTAATATCCTCACCACATTAATTTTGTTTGTTGGATTGTTTATTAAATTTATAAGCTATTCAGAGCAATGTACAATAAAAAAAATACTGCAACCACAAAAACAATTCAATGCACCAAATAATACAATTTAAGAGTGGCATTAAAATTAAAGAGAGAAAGGATTTTATGCAACATTACAAACTAAAAGGAACAAACCAGCATTTAAAGTACAAAACAAGAAAGGAACTCAATGGAAGAGATATGGTTACCAGATTCCTTTCCCCCACGGAATAAAATGCAATGAGGAAAGGAAAAGATTTTGAGCAGAAAAAGAGAAGCCTGTTTCTCAAGTGAGATTTTTGATTTAATAGGGGTCCTTTGTTGTATTGTGGCACATTGCAATTAGAAATCCGAACAAACTCAATCATTTTGAAATTTGTCTAAACAAACAAACAAAAAAGTGCCATAATGTGGCTTAAAGCATGGCTTCTAAAGCAGGGTCTCCAGAACCCTCTTTTCCCAAAATATCATGATTGGGGAAAAATAAACATTTTTTGAACTTAGAAATAGTAATATTTTTTATGCAGGACTTCTATGAACTCAATCCAGGGTAAAAAATATGAGAAAGACTCGCTTGCAAGAAAGTGATTTAATCACTTAAGTAGCAAATCCATATGGTAAATGCTGAGCTGACAGGACTGAATTCAAAACAGGTGACTAAGGACTTCATCACATGAAGTCACCGAACGCAGGTGAGAGAAGGGGGATTTACCAGCCAGTGTGACAAATCCGGTAGGCAGTGGGAGAATCTGTCACCTGGTGCCCCACAGCGCCCACAGTGCCATCTTTCCCATCACTTGGAGTAATGTGTTGCTGCCCGGCCTCACTCTGTACTCACCCCATTGCTGTCAATGAGAACACAGTAAGCCTCCCATGTTCTCCTTGCCTCTTCAGCACAGTTCGGGGATGGAGCCCTGCTGGAAGTAGCTACACGTAATTTGATGGGATCCAGCATACTCTATCCCTGAACTTTGCTGGATGCATCCAAAAATGACTTTAAAAGGCCTGTGTGATGAAGTGGCAAGGCTGGATATACACTGCCATATAATATAGATTATCAAAGCAGATAATTTGGATTTTATATGGCAGTGTAGATCCCACCTAAAATAATAAAATGTAAATTTCAGCATATTCAAGAGAACTCTACTTTCCATAAATGAATAAAAAGTGGAGGGAACTTCCCTCAAAAACCAGCCAAATGAGGAATGATTATGCCTAGTAGCTACAATGAGTTGAATGATGGCTAGAAAACAAAATGTGGAGAAGGAAAATTGAATGCCCTACTGAAGAATAACTGCTGGATCATAAACAGAGGCGCCCCATTTAAGAACACAGCAACACAGTCATTTGTAAATCCTATGGAAACATATTACAATCCAGAAAAGTTGATATAGAAACAAGTGTTTTTCCTCACAAGGTGAACAGTAATACTTAATATCCTAAGTGTTTCAATGATTTTTTTCTCTAGCTAACCTATATAGGGAACTGATAGGATCATATTTAGAGTAAACAGAAAATTGAAGTTTATCTTCTTATAGACCTTACATTCCTTTAAGGCCACACATCAAGTCCAGCATATGTCCTCTGTCTGCCCTTTTTCTGGTTGTTGCAGAGGTCAGAATTATTTTCCTCCTTCTTACAAGACCAATAGTTCCTAACTTCCTCTTGAACACAAATCTTAATAACCATATAGTGGTCAGTGAATAATGGAGGGCAGATGAGAAGTGTCTTCATAGTTATTATAGCCAGATGTACAATGATAAAGGCATCTCCCAAGAGATTCTGGTGATTCTCCTGGAACAACATAATTGTATGTCTATAGTCACATAGAGAGGAAGTCTTCTGCTCTCTATGTCCACCATCCATTACATGACCAGGCAGGATGAGAGCAGGAGGAAGGTAAATGTTGGGGGGGGGGGGGGTTGGAAGGAGGGGAGAGATGTTCCACAAATTCATCATGGTAGAAAGTTACGATGTATCTCTTAATGCAAGTCCTCTTGACCAATATTTTGAACACATTTATTCAAAAGCAATTTCCACTCTGTTCACAGAGTCTTACTCTTAAGGTGGTGTGCTGGGCTGATACAAAATACTGGATTTTGGAATATTTGAATATCTATATTGAGATATCTTGGAGATGGGACCCAAGCCCAAACACAAAGTTCATGTATGTTTCATATACTCTTTATATACATAGATTTTTTGGGGGAAACTGAACATGAAACAAAGTTTGTGTATATTAAACCACTGGAAAACAAAGGTGTCACTATCTCAGCCACCTATGTGAAAGAATTTGGATACTCAATCTGTATGTAGGCTAAGTATGCAATTCTAAGCATACTTATCCAAATGCAAATCTCACTGAACTCAAATGCATATTGTGGTAGTATTTTTGTTGTGCCAACCAGAAAGGTTGAAAATGCTCTTTTGAACCTACATTTCTTCAGCAAATATAATTTAAGCATGCAGAAAAGGGGAGTTGGGGAAATGAGAACATCAGAATTACGTACTGGCATGTAATTTTAACATGACAACGAGGAAGAATCAGCAGAATCTCCACGTGGGCTTATCATCCCACTCACCCCCAATGGACCTTAGTTTACCAGAAATATGAAAAGCACCGAAAGAGTCATCAAGTTTGGCTCTCTGTTTATTGTCAGCCCCCATAACAGCTTTTGAAAATTCAAACCCATCTCTGCTCATTGCTCACAGGCTCATTTATTGGAACAAGCAGTGAAATATTCATTAGCCAAAGCTAATTACTTAGTTCAATTCATTGCTAGTTCAATTACTCAACAGACTAAGTGTGACCTACATGTAGGTGAAGCTCTTTATGACTGGACTGGAGGAGGTGGTGGAAAAGGAGGAGGAATACATCATCTCCACCTCAATGGAGAAAATCCATTTTTGCTGAAGAACCAAACTATTCGTGACAATAAACATGTTTATTCATTGTGCATTTATTTAAAAAATGGATCTTTGACAGGGAGAGAGAGAGAGCAAGAATGGGAATGGTGTGGGCAATTAATTTTTGATAACACTCTCCCAGTACCCAAAGGAAATTAAGGCCATGGAAGGGAGGCTTCCATTAGCATTCTCCTTACTACAGTGCAGAGTCCCTTTGGAGGATATTTAAATATATTTAAATGCTGATATGCATTTAATGTTATGTCAAGTTTGCCTCTGTAGCACCAACATGACACAATGGGTGGGAGTCACTGTTCTTAGTAGGAATCTGCTTTCCTGGCTGAAGAAGCAGAATATGAAAGTAGGATAACAAATCTAGTCACATAAGGAAAAGTCACATTTGGGACTACAATTCTCAGAATCCTTTGGCCATAATGGCTAGGTAGGACATTTGGGATTCTAGTCCATTAAAAATGTTTAGATATCAAACTCTGCATATTAGTGGTGAAATGCCAAATGTTTGCTGATGGTCAGAAGCAGTAAAACAGTAACAATGTCAACAGCAGAAAGAAATAAAAGGTCTTTAAAAAAAACAGCTTCTTTCAGTAAAACAATTACGTCAAGTTCTGCAATTCGGCTGGGCTAGCAGGATTTGCTTTGCTGCTAATCTGTTGACTTTGCTTTTTGCGTTTGAGGTGGATGAACACAATCCCCAAAATGACACCTGGAAGAACAAAACAAAAGCTTGGTTGTTAAATCATACTATAAGCCAGACTCCTTCAACTGAACCCCCTCCAGATGTGTTAAACTTCAACTACCACCTGCCTTCCTTAACATGAAGACAACTGTTGTTGTTGTCCAGGACATCTGGAGGGTGCTGGTCTTGGAAAGACAACTTTGTAGAAAACCCATCTTTGCAGATGAAGAAGATCCACAGTACAATTCTATGCACATCTACGTACTCATAAGTAATATTTTTGTTATTTGTACTCTCTGTTAAGTGAATTTAGGGTTACAATTGCATACATGCTTACAAGGGATTAAGTCCCACTGAATCTACTGAATCTTATGTCCAAATAAGTATGTACATGAGTATTTCATCAGCCTCCATGAATTGTGGAACATGTAGTGTCTAAGCTAAACTGTAAAGCCCAAATTCAGAACTTTCTTTCACTGTTAATATCCAGAATATGTTAAATCAGCTAGTACTGCTTAGTGACATTAAGGCCCTTTCTACACTGCCATAGGAAATCCAGATGTGTTACCTTCCTTGTGGGAGGCTTCTCTCATGTCCCCTGATGAGGAGCTGGAGCTGATAGATGGAGCTCATCCACACTCTCCCCGGATTTGAACCTGTGACCTGTCGGTCTTCAGTCCTGCTGGCACAGGGGTTTAACCCACTGTGCCACTGGGGGCTCCTCCCCAAGAACTAAAATATGTTCTGTAGCCTCACCGTTACTACACTGTTGCAACAAGAGCAACTGATCTCGCGAAACCTTCTTATAGTGTTGAGGCAACAAAGTTGTCATAAGGGGAGAGACTGACTACCCACAAAAGGTGCAACAAAAAAAATCTCCTGACTACTGTTTCTCCTCCTTCTTCCTCTCCCTGAGTGGAGCCATTCCATGTGATGCCTGGAAGCAGAGGTGCCTTGGTGTCTTTGTTTTTAGGCCTGTTTCTGGGGTCATTTAGGGTGCTGATTCAGAAAACTGCATTTGGATAGACCATATTAGTACTAGATTATTAAATATGGTTTTCTGTAGGCAAGCAGATGAGGACTACTGGATGGCATATTTTTTGTATCCAAAATTAGAGCTGATGTGGTCTATCCAATGTAATTTTCTGAATCAGCACCCCAAATAATGAAACTGAATCTGAAATTCACAAAAAACTGGTTCGTAACCCTTTTGGTACTAATGCTGAGGAGTGGTCCCTGGTCAAAGTGGTCCCTGGTCAAAAAAAGGTTGGGAACCACTGATCTATCTCAATCTCTCTGCTTTTCCCACAGTCTACATAATTGCTTCATCTCTTGGCGAATGAAGAACACTATAATTCCAAGTTTATTTCATACTAGCTCTTACTTTCCACTTCCTTTGCTAGAATTGACATTGTAGAATTATTATATGAATTTTCTTTTCTTTTCTTTTTTTGATCACCGCCTCTCTTCTCATACTTTTCTTATTCCCTTTGTAAATTGAATTGCTTTATTTAATTCATGATTTCTTGCTTTTACCCCTCTACAAAACCAAATTATGGTGAACTTAGGCTGCTTTCAACAATTTTTCAAGAAACACAGTGCTCTGAATATTTGTATATCTTTATTTACACATTTGAGAGCCATATTCCTCAGCTGGTCAGTCATCCTGGCTCCTTCAGTGTTTACATTTATTTTCAAAAATTCTATCTTGTTTTGGAAAAGGATTCTGTCTTGTTTTGGAAAAAAACCCAGCTGAGTTTGTTTAAGTTCCCCCCTGTCTTCCTGACAGACACAGCACAGTGAAATCTAGTCTTATAGTTATGCTTTGTTTAGAAAAAAACATAATAAATTTTTATTGAGCTCATCATATTGTTGGGCTTATAGAGAAAGGGCCATAGTTCAGGAACAGAGCACATGCTTTGCAAGCAGAAGGTCCCTGCTCCAATTCCTGGAAACTCCAAGCAGTGTTAGAAAAATTGAAAATGCTGGAATTCTGGGAGTTGTCACCAAAAAGCAACCTTTATTCTAGCTTTGTTTAAGGCAACTTCCTATGTTTCTGACTCTACAAAGATGAAATTCACAAGGACGGCAAAATAGATAAAATCTTGATGAAACTGGTTAAAAGTTTGCAAATATAAGCATAATACGTGTTTGGAACACAGTGTATGTACTAAAAATTGTCATGCTTTGACTTGTTATTGGTGATGTTTATAGAATATAGGTTTTTGTTGTTGTTTATTTGTTCAGTTGCTTCTGATTCTTCCTGACCTCATGGACCAGCGCATGCCAGAGCTCCCTATCAGCTGTGGCCACTTCCAGCTCCTTCAAAGTCAATCCAGTCACTTCAAGGATACCATCCATCCATCTGCCCCTCTTCCTTTTTCCTTCCATTTTACCCAGCATCACTATCTTCTCCAAGCTTTCCCATCTTCTCATTATGTGAACAAAGTACTTCATCTTTGCCTGTAATATCCTTCCCTCTAGTATGACCATATCTGTAGGACTAGTATGTTATTGATCTGACAAAATATGTCATCTTTAGGCATTTTCTGGGTCCTCCAGAACATTTCTATGAGTATTCCTGGGTCAGAAGTTCTTCATTTCCAAAGAGTTTGCTAACATCCATGGTTTCCACATACCTACACCAAGTCTGAAGATATATCCCCTGTGGATATAGGGATCATACTGTACACCACATTTTTGAGCAACCTTAGAATCATTGAGCCTCCTCCTCAAAGCTTTTCTGGAAACCTCTGAAGCTGTCATTGATGAATGCTGGAACTATGGTGAATTTGTGTCAACTTGGTAAATTTATATCTCACACATCCTCTGAAGATGGTTACCTGAGATGACACTATACTATTTAATCCTCAACTTGTAGGTATTGTAGGTTCATCAATTCACTGGAAACCAGATGTTGTTCATGACTATGCAGTGATCTGAATCCAAGTGTCCTAGGTCCAATTCTGTGGCCTCACATTTGTATTATTTGCCTTCTTTTCCCACTTTTTGTTTATGGTTTCTGTTGTGTGCCATTTATATTTCAAAATGACAAAAGTGCACGCATACACGCACAATATGACAACCTGCTGCTCTCCTCCGCATTCTTCTTTAGCAGCTATTTTGTTTATTCTTAAAATGCCACCCCAGCTTTCTCTTCTTGTTTTCTCAGGTGAGTTAAGCTGATGGATCTGTTTTTTTTCTTTACTGGAGCTGCTGAATCAAGTTCCTATGGGACTAGGCCCCATCTACACTGATATGCAGATTGAGCTGCAGTATATGGTCAGTGTAGATTCTTATAATGCAGCCCAATGTGGTTAAACTGCATGATATGAGTTTACACTGACCATACAATGCAGTTCCTTCTGCATTAATTGGTCAGTGTAGATGGGGCTCCGCTATCAGAAAGAGGTCTAGAACTTTTGCTTAAAGGCAGTTTGTTGTAGGAGCAGGAATGGTGGAACCATAAAAGTGTAGATGGGGCTCCGCTATCAGAAAGAGGTCTAGAACATTTGATTGAAAATAGCCACTCACCAATAACTATCAGTACAGCAACCAGGATCCCAATTGCCGTTGCCACTGTTGGAAATTCATAAACAGGCTCAATTGGAATGAAGCATCTTCCTTCTACGCACCGGCATACGCTCACTGTAGGACAAATAGCACAAATTGAAGGAGTCATAGACAAAAAAACCCCACTCAGTTATGTACTATAAAAAAAGAAAAATATTGAAAAGCATGAATGTGATTTTCACTCTACCTTTCAGATAGACAATTCCTTCCATAGGTGGCCGCCCATTGTCATTAATTTTTATCGGTACTTCATAGGTTTTTTCCTCAAGATTAATGTTTTTCGGAGAAATGTAAGCATGCACGCCTGTCAGTCCAAACAGTGGAATGGTTAAGCAAGAATTTCAAACAGAAACATGACAACAGGGCTGATAACAATAATAAAAATGAGGAGGAGTGGAGGAGGAGGAGGAGGGGATGATGATATACAGCTTTGACTCCTTTGGCACAATACAATCCAATGTGCAGTTCTTTATTGTACCCCTGGTTTCAATCGAACAGGTTTAATTCTCAAACAAATGACTGAATTTTAGTGTGTGTGTGTGTGGCCGGGGGGGGGGGGGGGGTGTAACTAACCACACTGCAAAATTACACCATGATTGCAATGGCTTCACAGTACATAATCCTGGAATTTGTAATTTCTTGAATACTTGGAATTATCTGCTAGAAAGCTCTCATCCACTTCTCTAAATTAGAGCACTGGAGCTCTGTAGCAGAACTTTTTATGTGCATACAGCTTGAAATCCCAAGATTTTTTAGTATAGCGGCTGTAGAACAGGGTGCTTGGGGAAGGATAGATTCATCTTGCCAAAGGTCTGAACTGATCACTTGGGTTTTTGACATTTCCAGTGAGGGTCCCATGATATTGTGCCTAGATTTACATGTGACCCTATGGCAGTGGTTCTCAACCTGTGGGTCCCCAGATGTTTTGGCCTTCAACCCCCAGAAATCCTAACAGCTGGTGAACTGGCTGGAATTTCTGGGAGTTGTAGGCCAAAACACCTGGGGACCCACAGGTTGAAAACCAGTGCCCTATGGCAAAGTTCCAAAGGAAAAATCATTCATTCATTCATTCATTCAGGACAAGTATCCCAATGAAGATGGGGAGCAGCATTCTGTAATAGAAATCACTGTCTGGAGAGTAAAATTGGCTTGTTCTTTATTTGGTGTACTTTCAAGTCATTTCTGGTGATAACAACACCAAGGCAAAACTATTATGGGGTTTTGTTGGTAGAGTTTGTTCAGATAAAACTTACTATTTCTTTCATCTGAGCTTTACAGAGTGTGACTTGTCACCTTATAGGCTTCCATGGCTGAGTGAGAATTTGAATCTTGGTCTCCCAGTGTTCCAGGGTGTCTCTACACCGTAGAATTAATGCAGTTTGACACCACCGCTCAATGCTACAGAATCACAGGAACTGTAGTTTTATGAGGTATTTATCTTTTTCTTCCAAAGAGTGCTGGTGCCTCATCAAACTACAAACTACATTCAGCCATTGCTATTAAAATGGTGCCAAACTACATTCATTTTACATTGTATATGCATTTCTAGTCCAAGATTCAAACCACTATACCATGCTGGTTCTCCAGTGTTTCTGGCCACAAAAAAAACAACAACAACAAAACGAAAAACAAAAAAGCACCTTACCATCTTTTGAGACATTCCAGGTATTCTGTACTGTGTTGTCACCCATGAGGACATAACTAAATTTTGGAATATGTGTATACACATCTGGATCATTAACATCTATTTTTGCTCTCTCATTTCCTTTGAGAGGATGGCAGAAGAACACAGAGTCCTTCTCTAGCTGTGGAGGGTTATCATTCACATCTTTCAGGTTCAGTGTCAGCTGTGCCGTGGAGCTCTGAAATGCTCTAGCTGCAGATGTGAAACAGAGGTCAAAACAATATTACAAGACTTATATTCAGAGATGGTGAAACCTATCCACTTTGCTTACTCCCACTTTTTTGCCACTGCATTTAGGAGCAGCAATTATATAATACCACAGCATAAGCCAGTCTTTCCACAATGAAATAAATGGTTAATCCATTTTTAGTTGTTATTCAAAAAAGACAAAGAGAAGGGGATTTTGGCTTATCCATAATTCCCGCTATAGCCAAGACACCTCCAGAATATGATATTTCTCTTTTCTGGGAATTATGAATACCATAATAATAATAATAATAATAATAATAATAATAATAATAATCAACATGGAGTTTGGTTTGGACAAATGTTCGACAGTGGCGCTGAAGAAGGGAAAAATCATTGAAAGTGAAGGCATAAATATGCCCAATGGCCAAGTGATAAAGTGTCACCAGCCCGAGGCCTATAAATATCTGGGTATACTACAGCTGGACAACATCAAACATGAACATGTGAAAACTGTGGTCAGCAAAGAATACATTCAAAGGGTCAGAAAAATTCTCAAAAGCAAGCTCAATGGAAGCAATACCATCATGGCCATAAACTCCTGGGCCATACCTGTCATAAGATACACTCCTGGCATCATAAACTGGATACAGGCAGAACTAGACAATTTGGACCGAAAAACAAGAAAACTTATGACCATTCATAATTCACTACATCCTCGCAGTGATGTTGACCGGCTCTATCTGACTAGAAAGTCTGGTGGCAGAGGACATTTGCAAGCAAAACAAGCAGTCGAAGAAGAAAAACACGCCCTGGCAGAATATGTCAAGGAAAGCCAAGAACCTTTTTTAATTGAAGTCAATAATTGGAAACTTCTCAAAGCACAGCAGACAAAGAATCAGTACAAGAAAACAGCACTACAAACCAGAGCTGACAGCTGACACAATAAAGCATTGCATGGGCAGTTCCTTGACAAAATTGAAGGAAATGTTGATAAGGAGAAGACCTGGTTATAGCTCACAAATGGAACACTGAAGAAGGAGACAGATGGCCTGATTCTTGCAGCCCAGGAGCAAGCCATCAGAACCAATGCAATTAAGGCCAGGAATGAAAAATCAGCGGATGACCCAAAATGCAGACTGTGCAAGGAAGCTGATGAAACCATGGACCATATCCTCAGCTGCTGCAAGAAAATCGCACAAATGGACTACAAACAGAGGCATAACTCTGTGGCCCAAATGATTCATTGGAACTTATGTCACAAGAACCACCTGCCAGTAGTAAGGAACTGGTGGGATCATAAACCTGCAAAGGTAGTAGAAAATGAACATGCAAAATACTGTGGGATTCGAAAATACTGTTTCGAATCCAAACTGACAAAGTTTTAAAACACAATACGCCAGATTGTGGAAAAGAAAAAAAACTGGATTATTGATGTTGCCATACCGGGTTACAGACGCATTGAGGAAAAACAACAGGAAAAACTCAGCCGTTATCAGGACCTCAAAATTGAACTGCAAAAGTTCTGGCATAAACCAGCACAGGTGGTCCCAGTGGTCATTGGCACACTGGGTGCCATGCCAAAAGATCTCAGATGGCATTTGGAAACAATAAATATTGACAAAATTATGATCTGTCAACTGCAAAAGGCCACCTTACTTGGATCTGCGTGTATCATTCAAAAATAAATCATACAGTCCTAGATGATTGGGAAGGGTTCAACCTGTGATTTTGTGATAGGAAATCCAGCTTATTGATCTCATTTGCTGTGACATACTGTGGTTTTGTGTCATTATTATTATTATTATTATTATTATTTATCAAAGTCAAGATTCAGCAATTTGCACCCCTATAATTTCCAATAGTCCTAGCCAACACAACCTTTGATGATGGCAGCTAACAGTCTAGTCCTAGTTAGAGGCTCACCTAGAAGCAGGAAAAGCCATTCCTTGTATCACATACCCAGGTCCTGGCATCTAAGTAAACTGACCAACATTATCACTGAACCATATCCATCATAATCTGAAAGCTTCCATTTTACTTTCCTTCTCCCAAATGTATTATGTAGCAACACACTGGTGCCTTGTAGAAAATTTAAAATGACAGCCCACAGTTGCCTGCCATTGTTACCATGTACACACGAGGAGAGTCAAGGAGGACTATTGTAATAGGGAACACACCAGAAGACATTTTGCTACAGACCTCCTTAAAAACCTCATTAACTACAAGAGAATTTTCTTCACTCACTTTGTTCAATCGCCACAATCTGGACCACGTAGGGACTTTCAGTTTCCCGATCCAATGGTGCTGCAGTATATATTGAGCCATTGAGAGGATTGATTCGTAGCCAGTTTCTGTTGTTGTTTTTCAGGGTGTACCTAAAGACCACCAAGATATAAGAACAGAGGAAGGATATTGCTTTTAAAAGTACTTAACATGTACAGCTTGCAAGAAAGCCTCGTTGGAAATAGTTACAGTCAGTGCCTACATAGATGCACTCATAGCTCATTGCTGTACTTGTTATTTTACTGCATTTTATTTCCTTTCTCATATTGAAAAGAATTCTAAAACCTAAAAAAAGATTTTTAAAAAGAAAATACAGGCAGTCCCCAAGTTACAGACATCTGACTTACAAATGACTCATAGTTAAGAATGGAGGTGAGACAACACAAAGTGAGAGAAATCTACCCCTTGAAAGGAAAATTAACCCCTGAAAGGGGAAAAGATTGTCTCCACTGAAACTTTCTCACCAATCCTTGTTTCCACAACATTTTTTTCAAAATCCAAAAAAAAGCCAACAGACGCAATGTCTTTTTCCTATGATAACTCTTCCATGAGTGAATTTCCCTTTCTATGGATAGATTTCCTCTCACTTCCTGCTGTCTCACCCTGTTCTTAACTATGAATCAGATATAAGGCAGATGTCTGTAACTCGAGGACTGCCTGTATTTGTAATTAAAACAATCATCAAATCTCACAGCATCTCATCAATGAGGTTAATGTCAAGTCTTATTTAATCTTGATTAATCTGAAAACAGAAGGGGGACGGTGTACTTACCTTGTCTCGACTCCCTCAGGATCGTAGGCTATTGCTGTTGTCACAAAGGTACCAACAGTAACATTTTCAAGTATATCAGCTGTGTATGTTTTTTGGAGGAAAACAGGTGCTTCATCCACATCTGTAACATACACTTTCAGCTTAGCAAAAGAACTTGAGTTATATTTCGTCCCAGGAACAAGAGGTTCAGGATTTGTGGCGCTGATGTCCAGGGAATACTCGGGAGTTGTTTCAAAATCAAGAACCTAAGAAAGAAGGAAAAGAAGAAACTGTGTCATGAATCTCCAACTGCATTTTTTAAAAGTTTCTTGAGCAAATCACAAATGTATTTGATAAAATGCCTATGACTCTGATCACATGGGAATGTATAGTAACAGACATTCAGATTTAGTCTAGAGCAGTGGTTCTCAACCTGGGGTTCAGAGACTCCCAGATGACTCAAATCAAGGGAAAGTTTCATCCGAACCACCATTCCTCTTAATGTTCCCCACAACAGCAAGAATATCCCTCTGGGCAGCTAAACCAGGAAATCCCAACTGGATGGCCCCCCACGAGGGTCTGCCTCCAGAGACAAACCAAGAATGGGCAACTTGGAAGTCCCGGAACAGACTCAGAAGTAGTGTTGGGAAATCAAAAAACAACCTGGCTAAATGGCACTACCTAGAAGAGTCCTCCACCTTGTGTGACTGTGGAGTGTGTAGTAGTGTAATTATGATTGCTATAGTTATTGGTGTTACTGTTGCCATTATTCTGCTATCACTACAATTATTATTACATTATTTATTTATTTATTTATTCATTTATTTATTTATTTACTGTATTTGTATACCGCCTTTCTCAGCCAACTGGCCACTCAAGGCTGTTTCCAACAAATCAGTATACATAAAACATAATATAGATAAAAAACATTAAACAGTATAAGATATCACAAAAGCAATAAAAACAACATCATCAGCGTCTTATTATTCTCAAGCATTGTCCAATTCCATTGTCAGGTCATTCGATTTCCTATATTAGCTACTCTGGATTTGTAAATGCTTGCTCGAATAGCCACGTTTTAACTTGCCTCCGAAAGGTCAAGAGGGAGGGAGCAGATCTGATCTCCCTAGGGAGGGCGTTTTATAGCCGAGGGGCCACCACTGAGAAGGCCCTGTCTTTCGTCCCCGCCAAACGTGCTTGTGATGAAGGCGGGACCAAGAGCAGGGCCTCCCCATATGATCTTAAAGTCCTCAGTGGTTCGTAAGGGGAGATACGTTCGGACAGGTAAGTTGGGCCAGAACTCGTATACAAGTTCTGCCCCAAATTCGGATTGATACTATTATTTTAAAACAATATGCAATCATTATAATCAAAATATTATATTACAATAAGGGTATGTGTATTAACAGATCACCTTATATCTCCGTCTTTCTAAATTTGAAGGAATTTCATGAAAAAATTGAAATAATAATTTGATGCAGACTAGTGTCTTAAATCTTGAGTTAAGTTTTGGAGGTCCAAGGCCACAAGAGGTATTTAAAGGTGGTCTGTGGTGGAAAACAGATTGAGAAACACTGGTCTAGAGTGCAATTCAGTCTCTTCTCACTCCAGGCATATTCAATTATCTGCTTATCTTTTCAAGAAGCAAGTCTGGAGATGATTCCTAAAACTTGTACCCAGCTTCATAATCCATACTTACCATGGAGGCCTCAAATGGTAATTGAGACTTTTTGCTCATTAAGAAACAGAGTGGGGAGAGAAACAAAATTCATTTACCTTATTAAGAGAAACAAAATTTATTTACCTTATTAATTGCCACATATCCTCTGTTTGTTTTTGGATCTGTCCGTATAGAAAAAGTGTTATTTGGGTCTCCATTCGTGACTGTATAAATAATTTGAGAGCTTCCAGTAAATGGTTCATCTCCGTCGGTGGCTTGAATTTCCACTATTACAGTTCCAACTTGTTTGTTTTCGGGAAGTGTTAAAGCTCCATACTGTCAAGAGAAAGAAGAAATTATTTTTAATAAAAACAAAAGAAATGAAGGAATGGCCATGTATATGACGATGGATTTATTTCGCTGCACTTTATGCTGTTGTTCTCAAACTTCAATTGTCTGCATTTTTTGGATTTCAACTCACAGAAGCATCAGTGGTCAGAAGTCTGGGAATTTGAAGTCCTTAAGTATAAACGGTTTAAGAACCACTGGTATAATGACATGGATATTGTACATAGAACAGAGATTCCCAAACTTTGGACCTCCAGGTGTTTTGAACTTCAGCTTCCACAATTCCTAACAGCTGTTAAGCTGGCTGGGATTTCTGGGAATTGAAGTCCAAAACACCTGTAGGACCAAAGGTTGGGAACCACTGCCAGAGACTTGGTGTCAATTGTTGCAAGAGGAATAAAAGAGACTACAAAAATGTACTCCCCCCTTTATGTATCTATACGGTTCTGGCCCAGCTTACTTGTCCGAACGTATCTCCCTCTACGTTCCACCTTGCAGGCTAAGATCGTCCGGGGAGGCCCTGCTTTCAGTCCCACCAGCTTCGCAAATGCGTTTGGCAGGGATGAGAGACAGGGCCTTCTCGGTCATGACCCCCCCCCCCCCATTTGTGGAACTCGCTCCCCAGTGAGATTAGATTAGTTTTATTCCTCCTTTCTTTTAGGAAAAAAACCTGAAATCATGGTTCTAGGACCAGGCCTTTGGACAGCAGGCATGACAGCACTTTGGAGGTTGAACTGGATTGGAAATGGTTATATGGCTGATAATAATGTTTTAAATTGTTTTTACCTTATTGTTTTTTTACTGTTTTAAATTGTTGTTATATCTGTTATAATTGTTTTGTACGTCGTGGCATCGAATTGTTGCCAATGTAAGCCACTCTGGGTCCCCGCCTAGGGGTTGAGAAGGGCGGGGTAGAAATGTTGGAAATAAATAAATAATAAATAATAGGATAGGGGCAGACAACTGCTTGAGAGGCAGGGGCAATCCCCTCACCTTTCACGGGCTGCAGATCCCTCCCACCTCATAAATTGAGATTATTCCATTTTCCTTTGCAGATGGCAAATGGAAACTATGTGTTACTTCCTAACTCGATTTTTTGAAGGACTAGGAAGAAAATGGAGGATTGGGATTGTATGGGTAGAAACGGAATATGTTCATTTGTTTTCATCTATTTGGAGGATTTTTCCATACATTTTTCAGACAAATTGCACACTGAATCAGCAAGGCCCAAGCAGGGTGATATCAAAGCGTCACTCTAAGCTGAATTTACCTTGATGGCAGTTAACAACAAAGCACAGAGAAGTACCATAACTTTTTCAAACTCTACGTTTAAGAATATATTAGTCATATGAGTCATGCTAGCGCTTGATTTTTGCAGTACAGCTTCCAGAATGCTCCAGCCAGTGCTGGGACATTCCTTTTCCCACCCCTATTCCCCATAAAAGGAAAGATACATATATGTATACATAGTAAAAGGTTACTCACATCCGTTTTCTCAAAGATTGGGATCTGATCATTGATATCAATGACATTTATTTGCACATCACAAACTGTTTTGAACACTACAGAGAAAATAATAAAATGGTGACAATTGTGAGTCATTCTCTGCAAAATAATGGTTCTCAAACACTTCAATCAAACAGGCTTTAAATGACATACTGGCAAATGGGGGCAAAGACAGACATGCATTAGGTCCATATGTCCCCAAGAAAATATCCACCTCATACATCCTGAGACTAGCAATGAGACAAAGTTCCTCATGCCTCTGAAATCCGTACATGTCAACACTTGTAGTGCATTTCAGCAAAGAAAAGAGTGCCCAAATCATGTCTCTCTTTGAAATATATGAGTGGCTAAACATGTATAATTTTTTAAAATGTGTACAAATACACATGAGTGAATAGGGGAAATACATAACAATCCACACCTTCAGGAAAACAGGTACTAAATGACATACATTTCATTGGCAAAAGGGGAAAAATCAGGTTCAGAAGCCTGAGATAATAGGCAAAGAATGTAGATAGGCTTATGAGAAATGCAATCAAGACTGACATATGCCCACACACCTAATCATAAATCAACTATTAAGAATATAAACACAATATGACCTTTGTATCCATGAAACCAATATATAGAGTTGCATTTATCCAGTTTCGCTTATTTATTTAGGGTCTCCTATTCAAGCTACACCCTCTTCTTAGTGCCACCAATGTTCATCACATAAAAATAATGTTTGCTTTTATCTACAGATTTATATAGTCACATAAAGTCGAGAAATGTATCTGTTATGGATACAACAGTTGTACTGATGTCGTAATAATTAGTATTGATAGAATGCTTTACAGCATTCAACATTTCCATATATATTGTGTAGAGATCCTGGTTTGGGACACATTGCTATGATATGTCTCCCATGCAACTTTCATCATCTTTGAAGACTGCTACTATAGTATAGATCAGGCATGGGCAAACTTGGGCCCTCCAGGTGTTTCAGCTCTCACCATTCCTAACAGCCTCAGGCCCTTTCCTTTTCCCCCTCAGCTGCTTAAGTGGCTGAGGGGAAAAAGGAAGGGGCCTGAGGCTGTTAGGAATGTGGGAGTTGAAGTCCAAAATACCTGGAGGGCCCAAGTTTGCCCATACCTGGTATAGATGGATGCAACCTCCTCAGTTTAAAGATGTAATGTGAATGTTTATAAACATTCAACTTAGGCTCTGTTAGATCCTATGATGTTTGCGATTGCCCTGTCTCTAAGACTGGTAGCATAAAGACACAAAAATTGTGTATTTTTTGAAAATATAAACCCCATTGTAAAAAATGTAGAGTCCAGTACATTTTATTGTGAGCTTTGAGCTGACCTATTGCTCCTCTATGTGTTTTGAAATGTTCCTGCAACCAGAATACTGACAACCTTTCCTTTCTACATATATACAGGTCATCTTTACATCATCCCATACACAGTAGTTATGTGCAGTTGGGACTTACTTTGATTCGTTTCGTGTCCCAGCTTTCGGTGGGGGCCCTGATCTATTTTCGTCTGAGTCTCCCGAAATTGGGAAGTCAGATATTTGTTGCTGTGTTTTGTTTTTGGGGCTGAAAGATTGGTTATCTTTTGGCCCAATATTGGGTGGGGGGCTTCAGCCATAGTCTATGGGTGCAGGCTCCTTACTCAGAGCGCTCCTTATTCGGTGCTTGACTCTAGGCCCTGCAAAGCTCAGGTGCATATGCCCAAAGCCTGCACTAATAGTCCCGAGTGCTTTGGGCCTATGGGTACAGGTTTTGGGACTATGCGCCTGAGCTGGGCAGGGCCTGCAGCCAAGCACCAAATAAGGAGTGCTTCTTACTCGGCACTCGGCTGCAGGCCCTGCCAGGCTCCAGGCAATCAATCCAAAAAGTAGGCTTGGAGCTGGTACCCGCTCCCACCTGCCTTTCATATCAATTGCATTTTCATTCCAGGAGGGGTCTTTCCATTTCGTGCCATCTGAATGGACGGAACAAAACGGAAACAGAAATCAAATGAATGGGACAAATTTCGGGCCCAAGACTAATAGATAGTCTTTTTTTCAAAACCAGTAGTAGATACATCCCCTTGCAACCCCATTGCAATTCTCAATCCTTAAAAATACTGGGGAAATGGAATAATAATTTGATAAGTAGATGCTGACCTGGATCTTTCACTTCCACCTTCAAAGTGTAGTTAGAGGCCTCCTGCCTGTTTAATGCACTACGGATTAAGTTGATAATTCCAGTTCCTGAATCAATGCGGAACAGATTATCCACAGGGATTTTGGGGTTCTGATCCAAAAGGCTGTATTGCAGCCAGGAGTTAACTGTGTCTTCCTTGTCTGCATCTGAAGCCTGAAATGTTCCGATGTAATTCCCTGGTGGCAACAAAGGAAGTTGAAATTAGTCAACCAGTACATAAATGTGAGATAATAGGAAATCAAACAAGCAAAACTATTCAAGTGAATAATCTTAGGCAACTAATAGGGGAGACAAGATAGCTAAAGGAGAGTCTGATAGCAATGATGAAATAACAAGAACAATACTATGCTTTATTTCCCAGTCTGAGACTCAATAAAGCTAAAACCAAAAACTCTAGCAAGCACAAAAGTTAAAAATGTCATAAACTAGCCATGAATTAAAGCTAAAACCATTAAATACAACAAATAAACAAAACACAGATAGGAAGTACAGCACAATTCTGCAAAGTCCTGCCAAAATGAAAAACCTGCCTGTGGAAATTATTGTTGGGAAAAGTACCAATCTAACTCTCTTGGAAGGGAGATCCAATGCCTGGGGAACAGCCACCAAGAAAACCTCTCCCATGTTCCTGCCACGTGTGTGTATGAGGGATGCTTTCCATATATTATCTCAAAATATGGGCAGTCTCTTATGGATCCTTTAAGGTAACATGGACCTGAGCTTTACAGGGTGCTTTAAAGATGATAACTAATAAAATTACATTTTAAGGGATCTAATATAGTTTAAAACATACTAAATAATACAACCATTCAAATTATCATTGCAAAATCATTGAAATAATGAACTCAATAACACTGGCCAATTAGAGGGGATGAATCTTCATGCTGTTCTTAATAGTGCAAGAATACAAATAGTTCACAGCAACCATGTGGAATTCCACATTTCATAGTCTGGGTACAACATTGAAGACATTGGGCAGAACACAATTTAAGTACAACAATGGCAAGCTATTCCAGGTACTGTATAAAGGGCATCTCTTGAATATTTCAACATCTAGATAGACTCCTAAGATAGACTGTTCCTTAGACAGAGCCTAAGCAGTTTAGGGATTTAAGGCTTTAAAAAAACTGGAAATAGCAGGCAAGGATGTCATATTTCGGATTTCTTTGTGTGGTTGTAAAACTTGGACAACGAAGAAATCTGACTGTAAGAAAATCAACTGAATTGAAATGTGGCACTGAAAGAAAAGCTCTAGAGATACAATAGAATGTGAAAATGAACGGTTCTTAGACAAATTCAGACTTGAAATATCTACAAGTAAAGATGACTAAAATGAAGTTGTTGTATTTATGACATATCATAAAATGATGCAACTCATTGAATAAAAGTATTGGAAAAAGAGAGAGATTGCATCACGAAGGATGGATTCAAGCAAGGAAGTCATGGTCCCAAGTTTCCAAGATCTCACCAGGACAATTGATGATCTGGAATCTTGGATGTTAGTCATTCATAATGTTGCCACAAGTTTATTTATTTATTATTTATTTGCCATACTTGTACCCCACCCTGACAGGGGAACTCAAGGTGGCTTACAATGGCACAATGTCATGCCTCAACACAATCACCTAAACATTTCAAAAATTGCAACATATTAAACAGAGTTAAAACAGATTTAAAAAGTTAAAAACTTAGGAAAAACACACCATCCAAGTTCATGGTCTGAGTTGATGTCTACTTGTTCTCAAATAGCAGCAACAATCAATGTACTAGAACAAGCATGCCTGAAAGGATGAGGAAGATTTTCTTCTCACCTAATGGGAACTAATCTAATTTGCAAGTAATGAAGCAATGCACTAACCAAGTGCCATTAGACTTTAATAATTGCAGTTTTCTGAATTCTGCAGAGTAGTTCCCAATTTTAAAAGCTGTACAAAAACATGCATATTAAACAAAGTATATATAAACAATATTTAAAACGTTTCTAAGCAACATTACCCACATATATATGCAAAGATAGATACAATTTTTTGTGAAGGTTTCCAGCTCTTAAAACTCAACAGCTAGTATTGACTACTGAGATTTTTAAAGTTGTACTCAAAAAAAAAAAAATTAAAGTAACTTTCAGAGGCTCTGGACTAACACAGACAAAGCACACGTGTATCATGTGAAATCTTGAGTTCAACATGCATTTGAGGTACAAATCTCCAGATCCAAAGCATTTCCAAGGAAGATATGTATTAACTAATCTGATATCATGTTTTCTTACCTGCAACTTCATTCTCTTGAACTTCAAATTTAGTTAAAGCTTTACACACAGGTGGATTGTCATTTATGTCTTCCACAGTGACATTAACAGTCAATGGATATGACAATGTGACGTCTTCCTCTTTTGCATATACATAAAATGAATACTGTAAAGGAAAGGTTGTAATTAGATATTGTAGTGGCTGTGAAAATTAATGGATAAGACAATTTTATAATGCCCAATCAGAAGTCAATCTCTTCACATGAAAAATGTTTACTCATACTTCAGACATTGGAGAATAGCTTGGTGAAATGACACTGGAAAAATTTAAAAATCTTCCAAAAATGACAGATGGAATTCTAAAAAATTTAAGCTGCATCTTGGCTAACAAACCAGCAATAACAAGAATCAAACAAAAACTAAAATGGCTAAAGTTAAAAGTCAGATTCTGCCATGTTAGATCATTGTAGTGATGTTAAAGAGTCAGCGCTGATGTAGGCAATCTCGAAATGGGCTTGACACACCTTTTCTCACCAGTAATCCTCTTGCATGAAATGTTTACATTAAAGTTTACAAAATAATGTATTTTTCAGGAATTGTGAAATTTTGATATATCACCACTCCCCCTGAAGACACAGGTTTGCAGCTTGGGTGTGATACTGGATTCATAGCTTAGCCTGGAACCCCAGGTTTCGGTGGTGACCAGGGGAGCATTTGCACAGTTAAAACTTGTGTGCCAGCTGTGCCCATACCTTGGGAAGTCTGACTTGGCCATGATAGTCCATGCTCTGGTTACATCCCATATAGACTACTGCAATGTGCTCTATGTGTGGTTGCCTTTGAAGACTGCCCAGAAGCTTAAAATGGACGGCAGCCAGATTACTAACAGGAGCGGTGCTCAGGGAGCATACAGCTCCTCTGTTGCGCCAGCTCCACTGGCTGCCAGTTTGCTACTGAGCACAATTCAAAGTGCTGGCTTTAGCCTATAAAGCCCTAAACGGTTCTGCCCCAACCTACCTGTCCGAACGCATCTCCCCTTATGAACCATCTAGGACTTTAAGATCATCTGGGGAGGTCCTGCTCTTGATCCAGCCTGCGTTGCAATTACGTTTGGCGGGGACGAGAGACAGGGCCTTCTCAGTGGTGGCCCCTCAGCTATGGAATGCCCTTCCTAGGGACATTAGATCGGCCCCTCCCTTTTAATGTTCCGGAAAAAGGTTAAGACTTGGTTGTTTGAGCAAGCTTTTGCAAATGCAGTGTAACAGACATAGGAAATTGGGACTACTGGATGATGAGACTGGACAAAGTTTTTAACTAGGAGATGTAAATGTTCTATGTTATGTGTTTATATTATATGTCTATGTTTTTAAATGTTTCTATGGTGTTGTGGGCATTGAATTGCTGCCTCTGTAAACCGTCCTGAGTCGCCTGCAGGCTGAGAAGGACAGTATACAAATATAGTAAAATAAATAAATAAATAAATCCCCCCCCCCCTTTTTAGGCCTAGTTTTTGGTCTTCAGCAGGTGTGACATTTCCAAGCTTGTTGGGGGGGGGGGGGGGGGTTATAAAAAGAATGCAGTATGGGCAGGGACTACTCTCATCTGTGTGATGGCTCTGAATGTGGAAGATTACAGTAGAAATGGACAAAAGTACATCATGTGTGATGGAAGTGAATATATTTTCAATTTCCCTTATAAATGGAATGGAACAAAATGCTGTGGTAAGGAGACAATTCCAACCCCCCAACCCACCCCCCCACCCCCCGGTCTCCAGAATCATAGTTCATTGCTCAAACCACTATACTACGCTGGCAGTACTAAGTACCTGCTAAGTGATTTCGCCTCTGGAAAGCTTATGGACACTAGCATTTCAAGCAGGAATCATCTACATGTCCAGCCATGACTTAATCCCCCAAAATGATGTAAATGTAAAATGACACAAATTATGAAAAGTTCCCAGCTTACATTCCCTCAGCTTCCTAGAAAGGCAATGGCAAACCTCCTCTGAACAAAATTGATCAAGAAAACCACTTCAAAAGAAAAGAAAAGAAAACCACTTCAGGGTTGTCATAGTCAGATACAATTGGAAGGCACATGACAACAACATCAACGCAACATTAATAGCCAATGTATATTCTGTATAGTGTAGAGTGACACTACCGATAGCTTGTTATAAATGTTTTGTTTCCTCGGTTTTTATAACATTTTCTCATTCTACATACTTACACTTTCTTTTTTTTCTCTGTCCAAAGGTTGAGTTACATAGATAGTTCCATTGCTGTCAACCATAAATGGCAATTTAATAGGAGGCTTCTCCTTGGATGAGATTTCATAGTATGCACCTGGATAATTCCATTGCACCTGACATTTTAAAGAAGAGTAAGTCAACAAATTTATTAATGGAAAGCTCTGCCTTCATGGTATCTATTTCTTGGTGTTGGGCGCTTGGCTTGAGAACAAAATAAATCAAGAAGACAAGATTTGTAATGTATAGACACAGCCTTGGAGAAATTTGACCGTGGCAATACTGGAACAATCTGTCCTTAAAAAAGTAAGTTTTCCAGGACTTGTAAAGCAAAAACCATGCACAGGATTTAGCATGTTTCCAAAATGTATTCTGGAGAAAGACCAAAAGAGCCTTGCTGGATTAGGCCAAAGATCCATGTAATTGATCAGCCTGTTGGCCACAGTGATCAACCAGATGCCTCTGGAGAGGCGGTGGAGGATAATGTGGCCAATAAATGAATTCACTCTGGGTTTTAGGCTGAGCTTTAAAGGTACTGAATTGTATCCCCCCCCCACACACACACACCCAATAGTTTCAGCACCTTGTAAAATTCAGCAGAGTTACCACTCCATTGACATCTAAGTCTCTATTGCAAGTAGAAGAGGGATAAATGTTATTCTCCTAAAACTAGTTTTCAATGCCAGATGAACACAGATGCACTGCTATAAGTATCCAACATCTATTTCTCTATTCCTTCATAGCCCCCTCTATGGACTGTCACTTTGTTGTGGTGAGGGGCTTGCGTGTTCCAATGTAACTCCCAGGAAGGGCCATGGGGGAGGATCCAGACCAAGAACAATTTGCCTCTCTTATCCCTGACTGGACTGCTGTGTCCAGAGGCATCACCATCTTGCAGCCAAAAAAACCCCAAAAACTTTGTAACATGGAACGTACTGACATTGTTGGACAACACAGACAGTGAACGCCCTGAACGCAAGTTTACTATTATTGCAATTGAGCTGGGATGCCTTAACATCAACATAGTAGCACTTCAGGAGACAGCAGGAGAGGGACAGCTGAAGGAAGAAAAGGGAGACTACACCTTCTTCTGGGAGGGACTGCCTGAAGAAGAATGAAGAATACACGGAGTTGGCTTTGCTATCAGAAACTACCTGGTGAAGCATCTGTCTGAAGCACCCATCGGCATTAATGAACAATTCTTAACCCTCCAAATTAACCTTGCCAAAAACCAACAGGCAACCATTATTAGTTCCTGTGCACCAACACTAAATACTGATGAAGACATCAAGGAAAATTGTTATTGTCAGCTGGATATCACCCTTTTGGAGATAATTATCCTCCTGTGTGAGTATAATGGGAGAGTTGAATGAGACTTCGATCTGTTGCCAGGGACCATAGGAAAAGATGGGATTGGAAACGGCAACCCAAATGGCATCCTGATTCCCACCAAATGTATAGAACACAACCTTGCCATCACAAACACACTCTTTCACCAGAAAAAACAAGCTTAAGACATTATGGATGCAACCCCAGTCAAAGCATTGGCACTTCTTAGACAATGTAATTATACATGCCAAGGAGCGCCGCGATGTGTTCCTCACGAGAGCCATGACTGTGTCAGCATATTATTTGAAAACACAGAAATGCCGGACCACTCTAACAACTACCATGTTAGACTACACAGAGAATTTTAAAGCTATGAAGTAAAGCTGAGATTGGTGATAAACAAAAGTAAGACACTCCGGTGGCTGCCTGGGTGCCTAACTTCTTCAAACACCAGCCAATCACCTCCCAACAAAGGTGAAGCCAGAACTTGAAACTGCTAGGCCATCAAATGTTAATCAAGGTGGCCAAATGAAACATTCACATATACCTGAAACAGACAAGAGTTCTTTCTCTCACCCTGGACATTCCACAGATATATAAACCCAATTTTCCTAGTTTCCAACTGACCTCACAACCTCTGAGGATGCCTGCCATAGATGCAGGTGAAACATCAGGAGGGAATGCTTCTGGAACATGGCAATACAGCCCAGAAAACTTACAACAACCCAACTGAAAAGTAGCTATGTAGTTACTTCTGAATCATAAAAAATTCAAATAATTAAAAATGTAACTGTAAATAATTACTTCTGAGAACTAATTTTCCTAGCACTGCTCCAGACATTTACAAGTCATCTTGATTCCCAGGTTTGGGGGGAAAGCAGGATATAAAACAATAAATGAAGAGGGGGAAAAGAGGAGTAACATTAACTCTCATCAGCTCTAGCTAGCCTGGGCAATGGTGCAATGTGGTGAGAGAAGCATTCATCAACATCTAAAAGCACAAATGTTGTGGTAATAGTCATTCATTTGGATGACTTTAAATATTGGGAATGAATGAATGTCCCCACATTGTGTGTAAGTGAACTCCATAAATCAATTAAACTCAACGTCACTGTCTTTCGTCTGTCCTGAATCTCCTGCCAGATGTCCTCATGACCACATCTGATTTCATGATGACAACAGCAACCAGATTAATACATTCAATTTAGGTTTTTGTCCTTCTCAAACAAACCAGCCAAATTTCTCAAGTTCTCATTATGATACTGCAATAAATAGACCTTGCAGAAAGGGGAGAAAATTGACAATAAGAATTGGGCTCTTGAGTAAGATATTCAAGATCTTACCTGAGCGATGCTGATGGGATGAGGTTCTGTAGAGTTCTCCTTGATCTTTACTGGTCCTGGAGATTTCCAGAGGTTTTCTAGCACTATGACATTCACAACTGCGGAATCAGTGTAGGCATTGATGGACTGTCCTGCCATATCATGTACTTCCACGTCAAGGAGATACGATCTTTCTTGTGCCGGATCTAAATATTGGTGTCCTAGAAATCAAACATATCCAACAAAAATGTTAACAGCTGTAACATTCTCTTGGCCATATTCAACGACAGAGCCTGAACACCCTAAATCAGGAAGCCAAGTTCAACCATAGTCCAAAAAAAGTAATTTCCCCATATAAACATAATGTTGACTTCCTTGTCAATTTAGCTAACAGAGGAGAAGTAAAAACCATTCCCCACTCATTGCCTCCTAGAAATTGCTAACTATTTTCAGTTTCCTCTTCTAGGCCATCTTAACTTCTTCCAGGTATTGAGCAAGGATATTTTTAATTGTTTATTTTTATCTCATCCCCCTCCATTCCAACTACCACAGCCTGGACTTCATAGGTAGAGAAGAGGCAGGCGCAGCTCCACCATGTCTAGGATTAGCAGACAAAAGGCCCTCCGCCCCATCTGCCACTATCCTAACTTTGGAAAGAGAAAAGAAAAGGCAGTATTTGCTAGACTTAAACCCATCCCACACTGCTATTCCCCTTTCCTTTTGTATCATGTCCTAATTCAATTGAAAGCTTGAAGAGAGGAAATGGTTTCACTGATCTTTTACTTACAAAGCGCCATTTACAGTGATGGTACTTTAAAGTAAATCAATGATGCTGCTGATTTCCAGTTTTAATCTAGATGTGTTCTTTTATGGCCTTACTTACACACTGCCCTGAAATCCTAAAATCATATACAGTATATAAAAATGTTTAATACATTCTGGCAGACTATCCAGGTACAACTAGGGGTTATTCCTCCCTTATTCCTTAGTCACAATTGTAGTTAACCAGGAACAATTGTGATATGTCAGAATAAAATCTCAGCTTGCTTGTTTGCAATTAGTCCACTGTTGCCTGAAAGCAACAGGTTAGGCTCCCTGAGACAAACTGAAAAGTAGACTTCCTAACTGTGAGAGCTGTTCAGCAATGGAACTCTCTGCCCCCAGAGTGTGGTGGAGGCTCCTTCTTTGCAGGCTTTTAAGCAGAGGCTGAATGGCCATCTGTCAGGGGTGCTTTGAATGCAATTTTCCTGCTTCTTGGCAGGGGATTGGACTAGATGGCCCATGAGGGAGCTATTATTTTAGGTTTTTCTAAGAGTTCAAGAAGTAAGTTTGGACCTGTTTTGCAATGCCACTGTTTACGGTGCAAACCTGGAGAGCTTGGTTGCTAGAATAAGCCCAGATTCAAATGATTAATTAAAATTAGCGTAAACCTTTCAAGACAGGCTGCTTAGTTATTTTGAACTTGGAAACCATCAAGAGTAGATCTACTTACCAGCATTGGTTATGGAGATTGCTCCTGTGACATTGTCAACCTGAAAAAGCATCACCTGGAATGGGTTAGGGAAATGGGTACGGAGCCTGTAGCTCAGTTGTCCGTTTAGGGTATTGGGATCATCACGGTCGACAGCTTTGATGTACATGAAGGGTTTTCCTGTTTGGATTCAAAACAGCACATTAAAATATAGGAACAGAAACAGGAGTTGTTGTCCATTGATGGAAGATGACTAAGAACAAGTAATGAGACTTTATCACACAAATTTGCTATTCCACTACAGTCACATTGTTGTTCATAGAAGATATAGTGTTGAACAACCTCATTATCACACCTCTTTTCAGTAACCCAATTATGCTAATTTGTCAATTTGTGGTCTGCAATTATGCTTCTGCACACCTTCCCACCCTACAGCTATCAATTTTTTTTGCACAATTTTTTTGTACAATTCCAGATTCAAGAATTTAGAAATAGTTCTGGAAGAGAGGGAGAATCTAACCTCCTGATGTAACTTTATTGCTGGCAATGCTGGTACAGTAGCAGACGGTGCCCATAATATCAAAGTAGATGATGGCAGAAAAAATGAAATGCAAAGATGCAGAATGGGGGACGCCTGGGTCGATAGCAGTACATGTGAACAAGATCTTGGAGTCCTTGGGAAAACAAGTTAAACAATGCTAAACATGAGCCAACAGGGCAAAAAAAAAAAAACCATGGGATTTTGGCCTGCATAAATAGGAGTATAGTGTCTAGGTCCAGGGAAGTCAGGCCACCCCTCTGTTCTGCCTTGGTCAGACCGCACCTGGAATACTGTGTCCAATTCGGGGCACCACAACTGAAGAGAGATATTGACATGCTGGAATGTGTCCAGAGGAGGGCGACTAAAATGATCAAAGGTCTTGAGAACAAGCCCTATGAGGAGAAGCATAAAGAGCTGGACATGTTTAGCCTGAAGTAGAGAAGGTTGAGAGGAGACATGATAGCCACGTATAAATATGTGATGGGAAGTCATAGGGAGGAGGGAGCAAGTTTGTTTTCTGCTACCTTGGAGACTAGGATGTGGAGCAATACGTTCAAACTGCAGGAAAGGATATTTCACCTGAACATTAGGAAGAACTTCCTAACTATGAGAGCTGTTCAGCAGTAGAACTCTTTGTCCTAGAGTGTGGTGGAGGCTTCTTCTTTAGAGGCTTTTAAACAGAGACTGGATGGCCATCTGTCAGGGGTGCTTTGAATGTGATTTTCCCACTTCTTGGCAAGGGGTTGGACTGGATGGCCAAGAAGGTCTCTTCCAATTCAATGATTCTATGATTCTATGATGGGAACGATATAGGATTGGGAGCTATTGATTGGTTTTATCCATTAATAGCTAGGGATGGAAGACTCACAAGGGGTCAGGAAGACTGGTAGCACGATGCACATAGTGTCATGCGATAGGGAGCATCACCTGCCTCCTGCAATAAAATCCAGTTTCCTGTTTGAAATATCTAAACCTACTGCTTCAGTACAATGAGGTGTCCAACTTTGAGAGGTCTGTTAAAACTTGTCATATCTTGGAAGACAAGATTCTATATGTGCTTGAAAAGATACATTCCTCAGAGCAAGTGATTTTATTTGGCATTTAGAGTCCTTTTCTGTGTATTAATCATGAGAACTAAACATGGCTTTAATTTACATGTCCAATTGCAAAGCATATTTGAAGAAATCTCACTGTCATAACAAAAGTGAAGAACAGATGGTGATACACTTTATCAACATTTAGTCTGGTGCCTTGATGGTGTGGTGAAGATGGTGTGGTGAAGATGTATGCAATGTGGAAGAGTAATTCCCATGACAATTGGGTTGTAAATCTGCTCCAGGCTTTGATCTGAACTTTAAAAGAGCTTTCCAAGTTGCTGAACCTATTTGACAGATAGGTTTCAGCACCCTGGATAGCACATTGAAAGCTCAGAATGAACGCTTTAGTGGATACTTTATCTCACTAACATGGAAGCAACCAGCTAGTAAAGTTTTTTACTACACTAGAAACATGATTGAAACATTCAGTTTTCCAGCTTTTCGATAATTATGCTGCCAGATCAATTGGAAATGCAACATGGAAACTCCATTACAACTGCTATTTTAAATTAATTAAAAGGCATGTTTGTTAATCATCCCAAGTCTCTAGTATTGGGGGTGGGAGGGAGTGATAGGTCCAGAGTCTTCTGGATGTAGTCCGTTTCAAACTCTCGTTATCCCTAACAATTGTGTACAGTAACTAGGAATGATGGGTTGGAAGTCACAAGAACTGAGAGATTGCTCGAGAAAGCTTAAATATTTAGCAATTTTGTAAGCTGAAATGCCGATTGATATGGATATAAATACCTGCGCGAGAGTTTTGTCTAACTGTTCCATTATACTCGCCCTTCTCAAATTCAGGTGGATTGTCATTGATGTCCTCCACATATATAGTGATAGAATATGGACCCTTCACTCTCTGCCCACTTGCATCCAGACCTTCCAACTAATGAAGATAGGAAGAAAAAATAATATTAAAAGAAAGACACGGCCCAAAGTCATTGCCTTATTTACATTTGAGTTTGTATGCTTATTGGTTTTTAGTTACCAATAAGCAAGGCATTCCTTGCTTATTGCCTAAAAAAAGAGACCATGGCAAATGTGTGACAAGGATGGAGAGGAGGAGATAAGGCATTATATTCTGCAAAGGCTTAAATATGCTGAATATGGATCTCTTGAAGACATAGGAAAGCATGAGAAGTCTACTTGGCTATTTTTAAGTTGTTATTTATGCCTTCAAAGCTTTTTTTTCTTTTTTCTTTTGGAATTGGTATTGAAGTTCCAAGAGTAAGTGCAGTGTAGTGGTTTGAATCCTGGAGGATAACTCTGGAAAGCAGGATCTGAAACTCACGGATGACCTTGTGGAAGTCATATTCTTTCAGACTCAAAAGAAAACAAAGGCAACTTCCCACTGAACAAGCCTTACTATAGGTCATAAAAAACTTGAAGACACACAACAGCACAGCAATTAATATCACCCATGGCGAATACTATTAACTGGTGAGGATTCTGGGAACTGTCATTTCAAACAACATCTGTGTTAGTGGTGACAGTTAAATAGAGCTTCTATTGTTCAAAAGCAATGTTGACTAAACACCAGTATCTGGGACTTGTCTTGTTGTTGTTTATTTGTTCAGTAGTTTCTGATTCTTTGTGACCTCATGGACCAGCCCATGCCAGAGCTCCCTGTCAATCATCACCACCCCCAACTCCTTCAAAGTCAAGCCAGTCACTTCAAGGATACCATCCATCCATCTTGCCCTTGGTCAGCCCCTCTTCCTTTTTCCTTACATTTTCCCCAGCATTATTATCTTCTCCAAGCTTTCTTGGACTTATCTTAGCAAGGGAGAATTGTCTTCTTTCCTGTTTCTGGATTCTCTATTAGCTACACTTTAGCCATTTTGGAAAGAAAGCTGAATCCTGCACTTGATCTAGCAAGGTTTCCATTATTTTCTTATTGCCAGAATGGAGAAATGTTCAATCATGTTTTGCACAAAGAGACAAATAATAAGGGTTCCTTCTTAAATGCCTTCTTTTTCTTGTCAACTCTGTTGTTTCTTCATTCATAAGGTGATACTCTTGGATTTGACTTAACTTTCTCCCACCACCCACCACCACTCCCATCCCATGACTCAAAGAGCTAAAGGTATGATTCTCCATTACAAAATTTGTTGTTCACATGAATAAAACTAGAGGAACCTCAAATATTATTTTCCACATGGACTATCAAACATATATTTTTCTTACCTGCAGCTTGTGGACCTTTTTGGTTTCCCAATCTAGAGCTTTGTTAAGATACAGAACTCCATCTGATACAATTTCTATTATGCCATCTGTGTCGCCAGTCAGCCTCAAGCTGACAACAGGAGCTTGAAATATAAACTAATACAGGAGAGAGAGAGAGAGAGACATCAGAACTTATATTTTTGCTTACATATCCCTCCCACATCCTTAGTTGTTTATGATTTATTTGAAAACCTGTGATATGAACTTTCATTTTCTATGCTACTCTTGACCTTAGCCAAAAAGTCAAGGAGTATTTTCTTCCATCATGTCCAATTTTGGGTCATTTGAAATTGAAAAGTCAGCCTACCCGATATAACATCATCCCTCCTTGAGAACCTTCTTTAACATAAAAATTCTTGTTTTCCAGAGGTCCATCTATCTGTACTTGGCAATCACCCTTCAGGAAAGAAAAAAACAACGAGAGAGATGGTTAATACCAGAGATTGTGAATATTTATGTTTGAAGCAAGCCAAGACCAAACCATCAAGAGATGCCAATTCTGGATTTGAATTTTTTGAATTAAAAAAATCACATTCACCGTAGGCTGGCTCTGATGTTGAACTTTCATGGCAACTTTCCACTTCCATATAAAGTAAAATTGATACCCCTGTAATCACTGTTTCTAGATAGCTCAACAACATTCACATGTCGCAGTAGGTTTATGACATGATTAAGACCATGGACTACTTTCTTCTGGCCAGTTCTGCAGTCAATTGTTCTAAGTGCTGTTGTATATTGTATTTTTTTTTTAAAAAAGGTTACCATTGTGATGACTGGAATAGTTCTTTGTCCCATCTTTTTGAGATTATTGGATCATCACATTCATTGGGATTAGGAGCACAGGATCCCCACACCATGAAAGGAAAAACTTCTAGGTCACCGTTTCTCAACTTGGAGTGGGGGGTCGCAAGGGGGTGTCAGAGGGATCACCATAGACCATCAGAAAACACAATATTTTCTGTTGGTCATGGGGGTTCTGTGCGGGAATTTTGGCTCAATTCTATAATTGGTGGGGTTCAGAATGCTCTTTGATTGTCGGTGAACTATAAATCTCATCAACTACAACTCCCAAATGTCAAGGCCTATTTTCCCCAAACTCCACCAGTGTTCACATTTGGGCATACTGAGTATCCATGCTAAGTTTGGTCCACTGTTATCTCTGAATGTAGACAACTCAAGGTCAATGCCCACAAGTATTTTCTCTTGGTCATGGGAGTTCTGTGTGCCAAGTTTGGTTCAATTCCATTGTTGGTGAAGCTCAGATTGTAGGTGAACTATAAATCCCAGCAACTGCAACTCCCAAATGACAAAATCAATCCTCCCAACCCCACCAGTATTCCAATTTGGACGTATTGTGTATTTGAACCAAATTAGGTCCAGTGAATGAAAATACATCCTGCATATCAGCTATTTACATTGCGATTCATAATAGAAACAAAATTACAGTTATGAAGTAGCAACAAAAATAATGTTATGGTTGGGGATCACCACAGCATGAAGAACTATATTAAGGGGTTGCAGCATTGAGAACCACTGGTCTAGATCTTCTAGTACTGGAAGTTGACTATAGAAGAACATCCCTTAGTGATAACCTCTAGGTCCTCCATCATGACTGAAGGAAGATACTCATTGAGTCTCACCCAAAGCAAACTTTTACAATCAAATATGTGCATAATTAAATCCACAAACATCAAAACTGCAAATGTGGAAGGATGACTGTACAACAGTATGGCAGTAATGCCTTATGGTATCGCTACAATACATCTTCCCAATGACATCTTTTATGGGTGGCTGACTCAAGTTCATGAAAATGCAGTGCTTTCCTATACTGTTCAAAGGTTGATTCCTCACTTAGTATGCTATAACCGCTCCCTTAGTGATAAGAGAAATTGTAAAGAGAAGCTTTAAAAAAGAATGCATGTGCTCTACTGCCCTGCTGACAGAAAACCACAAAGAAGATGACTTTTAAGACCTAGTGATACGAGTCACAAATATGTTATTTCCTATGCCAAGCCTATGCATTTTCTAATGGGAGCAATCATTAAAAAAAGGAAAGACTGGCTTTTTTCCCTTAAGAAATAGAGCTACAAGTTACCAAATTGGTATTACCCAACACCTTAAAACAAACAATGCCTTTTTCAAATAACCTGGGCACTGTGGGCTCCCCAAGCCAGTAATAAATAAATAACAAAAAATATAAACTATTTTGCAATTTTCCCAGTACTTTAGCAAATTTCACCAATTTTTGCAAAGGGAACACAACATAAAAGAATAACATATTCAAACTCGTAAAATTTTAAACAGAAATAAGAAGTAATCCTGTCTCCACCTGTACCATGTAAATAACACTTTTTAAACAAATTAATATCTTTATTGAACACACACACAAACAATCCTGCTATACATTTCAGTTATGTATGAAACATACATACAAATAAACAAAACTTAGCAAAACACACAAACATGCTAAGCTACTAAAATGTTCAGAAACTCCTTTTTCTATTATTTGATAAACCGTGTGGATGGAGGAAGGAATTGTCAAGGAATCAATGACAGAGTATAATGATTAAACATTGCAAAATAGAAGAAAACATCTGATACATTATTAAACAAAATTTGTATGTACTTTGAGTCTGTGTCCAGATGCAGAGCATTGAATCGGACAAAGACAGATGCAGAGCATTGAATCGGACAAAGACACACAACTAAAGAACTGTTAAAGAATTGTTTAAAAAAAAAAGAACAAAATTAAGATGTAAGACTAACTTCAAAAAGTTCTTAAGGTCAGTTTAAGTTCTTCTATGTATGCTACTGTATAAAAAACTACACTGGATTTCGTGTTTTGTGGTCAAGGTCAGTGTAAAGCTAAAGAACTTCCTGCATGTAAACTGTACAGGAATAAAGAGGCTAAATTCTACAAAATGAGGATGCAAGGTGAACCTCAAAGGAAGTACAAAATGAAGACTGAAGACTAACCTCAAAATGTTACCAAGGTCAGTTTAAGATGTTTGTGCATGTTTAACATCCGTTTAAAACTAAAGAAATACCTGTGTGTTGCCAGTACATAACTATAACATTAATTTCTACCTTAATTGCTATGGCTCCATCCTATGAAAACCTGGGATTTTTGGTTTGGTGGGCAACTTTGGACTCTGCAGAACTACACCATTTATGCTCTATAGTAGGCAATTCAGTGTACCTAAACAAATTATAAATTATAAAGCAGCCCAATCCTTATGCTGGGAGGATAACTTGAGGATGACCCACCACCACCCTTTCCCTCCCTCTCCAGGCCTCATTCCTTTCAGCTCTGCCTCCAGCTCTGCCTTCTCCTGAGCCTGCTCCATTCTCCCTCCTGGCCCGGCCCTTCCTCCTGACCTGGCCCTCCTGGCCAGACATGCAATGAGGCCTCAGGGCAAAAAAGTTTGCCCATCCCTGTTTTTTTTGTTTTTTTTTGTTTTTGTTTTGTCATGTCAGGAGTAACTTGAGAAACTGTAAATCGCTTCTGGTGTGAGAGAATTGGCCGTCTGCAAGGACGTTGCCCAGGGGGCGCCCGGATGTTTTTGATGTTTTATTATCCTTGAGGGAGGCTTCTCTTGTGTCCCCGCATGAAGAGCTGGGGCTGATAGAGGGAACTCATCCGTTCTCTCACCGGATTCGAATCTGCGACCTGTCAGTCTTCAGTCCTGCCGGCACAGGAGTTTAACCCACTGCACCACTGGGGGCTCCTGGCCTAGGGAATGGAATCATACCTTTCAATCCTCAATCATCCCATTTCAAGTTCTATCTTCCCATCATACATGTTTCCACCTTCAGTTTTTTCCCCATTGTTGCCCACATTCAAACCATCCACAGAGAAGCCTTTTCTCCACCCTCTCCATATTATTATTATTATTTTAAAAATCAGGGAAAACTACAATATTGAAAGCCAAGATTACTATGGACCTCATCCCATTTGGGAGGGGAAGCGGGGAAATTTTAAACCGCTTTGCCATGATAAGTCTTTCTCATGCCTTCCTTCCCTCGAGTGTAATTATAAAGCCCTTTGTAATGATCCCCTCTTGCAAGGTATTGCTTCCCTTCATTAGACCAGTGTGATTTTAAACCCCTTTGCCATGATCCCCTCCTGCTAGGCTTTCCTTCCCTCCATTAAAACATTGTTATGTTAAAAAGCTAGCAAGAGCACAATTTAGAGCCCAGATTACTATTAAGGAGAAAATGCAATGAAAACAAAGTGTTGAGGAACAACCATTCCTCCACGTAACGGAAAAATTCAACATGGGCTTTGGTATTAGTGATGGTTCTGGTGCATGCCAGGAGCTCAGAACATATTTCTCGCCGCTGTTCTGAGCTTCCTCCTTTCAGCACGCTTCACCTCCATTTCAAGGACGAAGAGCAACAGATGATGGCCGGAAGTAGGCAAACTTCATGTGATGGGCTCCGTGCCTTTTTGTCCTTGAAATGGAGATGAAGTGTCTTATGACAGGGAAGAAGCTCCATGTGATGATGTCTAAAGAGAGTGAAAGAGTTTTGCACAGTTACCTATCTTTCCTTTAGCCAAAGGTTGTGTTTAAAGAGCTTCTATCTTTACCATATCTTAAGAAGAAATATCTCCTGTTTGGAAAGACCAAAGTCTAATCCTTCAATGGAAATATCAGGTTCAAAGTTTAATTCTTAGACTATGGTAAAGATCCTTTCCTGCCAACTGCCACTGTTTTATGTGTGCTATAAAGTGTCTGGAAGCCTCGTGAATCACTATTTAATGAAATGACAAGGGAGGGTGGGTCTTTCTCTTTCCTTATTGCTTTGGCAGTTTTGCAGCTGCTCAAAGGATAATTTCAACAGTCTGTCAATAAAATCTTTGGCTATACAGCATCATGGATTCATATTCTTTAGAGCGAGTTGATGACCTTGACACCAAAATTCATGGATCTACCACATATACTAATCCAGCATGATTCCTTGTGAATCTCCTTTCAATTGGCTAAAAATATTCTTTTAAATTAAGATTGCTTAATGAGTATAATTAAAGTTGAAAACAAACAATAATCCAGGAAAAGACTATAAATTAAAAGACTAATTGGGAACAATTTAAAATATCCCATATGATAATGGTATACATTCTCTAAAAAGTTATCACAAATTGTTTATTCAGCTCATTGGTGAATCATTATTCTTTATTGTGTGACTGGTGACAGGCCCGTAGCCAGGATTTCGATATGGGGGGGGGGGGGGCGGGTGAGTTTTTTCAGGGGGGGCTTCGGGGGGGGGCTGAGTTTTGGGGAGGCTGAGTCTGAGTGAAAGAGGGTTTACCCTAGCAAACCTTTTGTATCATTACCCCAATACCCCCATGCATATGGGATATATTGAGTATGGTGATCAGATCATGATATGAATAAACATAACAGTTTAAATAATGCACCAGTAAGGCCTTTTCGCAAACCACCATGAGAATTTGGGGGGGGGGGGCTGAAGCCCCTCAAGCCCCCCCCCCCCCCCCCCCGGCTACATGCTTGACTGGTGAGTTTTTGTTTGCAATCCACTAAATACACACTTATATTACAAATTGTATTAATATCTGAAATAAACCAGCAAAAAATTAAAACAGTTGTAGTTCTTTTATCCCTTACTTTATAGGTCAATTCCATGGATCGATACCATGGGAGAAAGCTAAAGACTCTTATTATGTAATGCAATGGTAAGAAATAATAGTTCTCTCTATTGCTTATTACATTTGTAGTTAAGCAGTTGTTCCCAGAGCTTGGAAGTAAGATATTACAACTTACTTGGTTACTTTTGGCTTGGCTTGTGTTTGTAATGAAGGTGAGAGAAACTTACAATTCAAAAATGACATAATCAGCAGGAACTGAGTTACTTTATTGGTATCAGTGAGTAACATTTTCTAAATACTATTATAAGAAGGTTATGAATAATAGAATCAGAGAATCAGAGAATCCTGCCAAGAAGCAGGAAAATCGCATTCAAAGCACCTTGACAGATGGCCATCCAGCCTCTGTTTAAAAGCCTTCAAAGAAGGAGCCCCCACCACACTCCAGGGCTGAGAGTTCCACTGCTGAACAGCTCTCACAGTCAGGAAGTTCTTCCTCATGTTCAGATGGAATCTCCTTTCCTGTAGTTTGAAACAATTGTTCCATGTCCTAGTCTCCAGGGGAGCAGAAAACAAGCTTGTTCCCTCCTCCCTATGACTTCCCTTCACAAATGTATACATGGCCCTCATCATGTCTCCTCTCAGCCTTCTCTTCTGCAGGCTAAACATGCCCAGCTCTTTAAGCTGCTCCTCATAGGGCTTGTTCTCCAAACCCTTGATCATTTTAGTTGCCCTCCTCTGGACACATTCCAGGTTGTCAACATCTCCCTTCAATTGCGGTGCCCAGAATTGGACACAGTGTGATTCCAGGTGTGGTCTGACCAAGGCAAGACTTCCCTGGGTCTACACACACTATACTCCTATTGATGCAGGCCAAAATCCCATTGGCTTTTTTAGCTGCCACATCACATTATTGGCTCATGTTCGGCTTCCTGTCTGTGAGGACTCCAAGATCTTTTTTTCATGTACTGCTCTCGAGCCAGGCGCCCCCCATTCTGTATCTTTGCATTTCATTTTTTCTGCCTAAGTGACGTATCTTGCATTTATCCCTGTTGAACTTCATTTTGTTAGTTTTGGTCCATCTCTCGAATCAGTGTTTCCCAAGCTCAACTTGGGACCTCAGCTCCCAGAATCCTTGACAAGGCAACTGAGGCTTCTAGGAGTTGAAGGTTTGGGAATCTAGCTAGTTTCCCAAACCTCGTGGCTTGGGGTTTGAGAATCTAGCATTTGGGAATCACTGGTATAAATAATACATTATCATTTGTCCAAGTCACCTTGACCAATAATCAATAATTCTAGGAACTTAAGTTCAAAATACCCATAGAATCAAAGCGTGGGAATCTCTGGTCTGGACCTTAAAGGAATTGTCACTGGTACTGAACTTACTTGAGAAATATAATTCATCACTCTAGATAGTGTTTATAAAATTCAGACTAAAGCCCGGAATGTATTAACCAATCCCCTGATATGGATGTTAGCAGCTGCTAGTCAATCAGATCCCGTGGCCAGGCTAACTGAAGGATTCTGGGAGATGTCAAAAAGGATTTTGGCCAAGCTCTCCAAGATTCAGTACTAGAGGAAATTATATGATTTATATTAATATAGAAGGAGTGTTTCAGTTTTATTTGTATTGCTTCATAGTAATATCCAGCTCTCTCTCAGCAATACGCAGTGCAATATATGGTTGTTTTTTGGAGCTGTGGGTTTGTCAAATGTCAGCATGCAAACATTCAGAGATCCCCACCCCAAAGGCACACATGGATCATGCTGGCATCACTGACAATAGGTACTAGTCCTAACAGGCCGAATAGAATGAGTATATTCAGAAGCAGCAGGCCACTGATTAAATAGTGCAAAAAAAGGAGTGCTTATTTTCCTCTTTTCTCACATCTTGCTGGTGGACTTTCTAGAAACAGTGGGTAGCCACTGCAGGAAATAGGATAGCCCTGAAATGGTCAGTTCAAATGGGTCTTTGACCCAATCCAAGAACCCTTATACATTCCGACAGACTAATCTATGCTTTTGCAACTCACAAGATTTGTGGAAGTGGCACTATTGAAATCACTAATCACAGTGCTAAATACATACTACAGACAGAGGACACTGCAAATAAAGGGTTCCTTAATCATCATTTCCCGTTTAGTTCAAATGGGGCAAAATGTGATCCGAATCCAGATCTTACTATCATCTTTTTTTTTAAGCAAGCAAATTTATTATTTTTAAAAAGGGGGCAAGCATTGGGTACAGAATAAAAAGTTAATCACACTCGAGATAATTTGTGATTTCAACCTCAATATATGAGAATGGTAATTATAAATCAACACATTCAATAATCATGTATAAGCTTTTCTATGCAGAGCGTTTGTTTGCTTGTTTTCTCTCCATATGGAGAGAAAAAGCAGGATATAACAATAACAACAATAACAACAGCAGCAGCAACATCTAGAGAATTCTGCCTACATGGAAGACTTTCTATAAAAAATAGTTCCTATATAGGAGGCTTGGTTATTAGTATGTATGCCTTTATCTCTGACTCATAGAGATCCTAAGGCAAACATATCATTAAAAAAAATATTTTTCATGTCAGGAGTGATTTGAGAAACTGCAAGTCACTTCTGGTGTGAGAGAATTGGCCATCTGCAAGGATATTGCCCAGGGACACCCGGATGTTTGATGCTTTACCATCCTGTGGGAGGCTTCTCTCATGTCCCCACGTGTGAAGTTAGAGCTGAGATGGGAGCTCACCCCGCTCCCCAGATTTGAACCGCCAACCTGTTGATCAACAGTGCTTCCAACACAAGGGTTTACCCATTGTGCCATTGGCGGATCCAAACCTATCATGGGGTGTACATAGTAATATTTATTCAGAATGGATGTGCCTGCTTTTCTTTGAGTTTGAGAGAGTGGGACTTATCCAAGGTCATCCAGTGGGTTTCCATAGTTAAGTGGGGAATCAGACCCTGGTCTCCAGAATCCTAGGCCAATATTGAAACTACTACATCACACTGGCTCTTAGGAGGGTTGCACTAATTAAATTTGTATGGATTCCAGTCTAGTTCCATTGCCCTACTTTCAAAATCCATTCATTCTGCAAATACCACCCACTTTAGCTCTAGCTCTGCCCATTTTTGCTTGTATTCAAGAACACAAGTAACAGTTTCAATTTATGTAATGCAGAACTCAGCAAGAAAACCCTTCTCACGTGTGTTTAGAGCCAACAGCTTTGCTGAGCTTCTACACACTTAACCTCTGTGATTTCAGTTCAAATCTACATATTTTCCATTCACCACTAGGCTTATCCTCTGGACAGCATGAAGACATGAAATAATAATAATAATAATAACAATAACAATGATAATCCATCCTTCTCTTTTGGATTTCCCATACAACACAAGACACAGACATATCATGGAAGGACAGAAAGGGAAGGGAAAGAAAAGAAAATACATAGAAATGCATTTAAAAAAAAAGAAATTGACCTGGCAAAGTAAATAACTCAGTGAGTAAAAGGTACTGCGTCCCCCAACAAGGGTACTTTTGGCTCCTCCCACAATTTCCTCTCCCACAAATTGGAGAAACGTTTCATTTTAAACCTGAGAGAAACAAATGCTATCACATTACAGAATTGGCCAAAAACCCGGATTATTATCAAAAATCCACTTCCCCACCACTTCCTGAAATGTTTGAAAAGAATGCTGGCTCTCACACTTAAAATGCACAAAGAATGCTCTATCCTATAGTTGAACGCAACCTAATGTGATGAACACAGTGGCTTCCCACATTTTGAGTGTAGCACTCCGTGGATTTTAGTAAATGTAATGAAGTGACAAGCCACAGTTTAGAAAAGTTAATTTTTGGAGAACATATTCCAAAATTATCCAGCCATTATGACCCATGATAGCAGGGGAAATCTCGGTGTTGTCATTTGAAAATAAACTTTTTTAAAATTCTGTTGTTGGCACAATCTTTTTGCAGGCCTCTTTTCCCTAACACTTGCATTTCCAGCAGAATAAAATGATTTTATTATTGTTTCTCCTTCAAGACACACTTTCCATAGCTAGATATGCATGTCAGCAAAGGAAGCAGGAGCGTGTGCAACCGCTAGACATTTTTGAAAACCCTTAACAAAAGGTTTACAAAATGGCGACATACTGTTCTGTGTTGTTAAGTTCATACTGTTTATTAGTTGGAAATTCAGGCACTCTTGAGCTAATATGCACAAGCTCCAGACATTCATAAACATTTCTAAGATAAAATTATCTTTTTTCTTTCACAAAAATCCACAGTACAGACAAAGTACAGAGAGAAAGTGCGCAATTGCTCACTATCTCACAAACGATATGAAATAGTTTCCATGTGGGAGATGGGTAGCCATGTTACTCTCTCGCAGCAATAAGCAACTTGTGAAACCTTAAAAGCTAACGTATTTTACATGGCACAAACCAATTTAATTGAGCATAAACCACAGAGGCTCACAGCTAACTTCAACATGGATTTATGCAATCCTGTTAAAATAAGAATTCATCTGAGACAAAGTCCACATTTTCCTGAACACCTGGACACATTTATTGTACAAGATCTAAGAAACTTTTTAAAGAAAGCTACGTATAGCACAACAGACAACTTTAAGAATTACCTTAATTGAACAACACTGGGAAATTTCCCTACGCTACTAAACTCAAGTTGAGAAAGGCCAAATCTCAAACTGATTTCAGTATTTACTTGTCAGAAAATGAAAATTGATTTTCCTGCCATGATTTAAAATGGTCTAAATAAATGGAACCAAACATGCAGTGCAATACTCTTCTCTTCCTAACTGCTATAACTGTCACTGCATATATGGAAAAATAAAGTAGCTGGACTACAAATCCCATAATTTACTGAGCCACATTGAGAAAGGATGGAATAGCATCATATATATCGGGTATGGGTAAACCCAGGCCCGGGGGCTGGATGCGGCCCCTTGGGCTCTTTTCTCAGGCCTTCCTCTCTTTCACCATCCTGTCCTTCCTTCTCTCTTTCTTTCCTCCTTCCCTTCCTTCTTTACCTTTCTCTTTCTCCCTCCCTCATTCCTTCTCTTCCATCCTCCCATCCTTCCTTCCCTCTTTCCTCCATCCTTCCCTCTCTCCCTTTCTCCTTCCTTCCTTTTCATCTTTCCTTCCTTCTCTCTTCCCTCCCTCCCTTCCCTCCATCTTTCACCCTCCCTTCATTCTCTTCTACCCTTTCACCCTGCCGTCTTTCCCTCTTTCCTCCCTCCTTCCCTCTCTCCCACTTTTTCCTTCCTTCCCTTTTGTCTTTTCTTCCTTCTCTTTCCTCCCTCCCTCCTTTTTCTTTCACCCTTCCTTCCTTCCATCCATCCTTCTCTTTCACCCTTCCTTCCTTCCTTCCTTCTTTTTTTCCTTTCTCCTGGGGGATGTTTAGCTAGGAGAAGGAAAGGTTGACAGGGAACATGAGAACCATGTTTCAAGATTTAAAAGGGATTGGCACACATTATTCCCAATGAGGGGGGGGGGGTGACTTTCTGCTGCTCCAGAGACCAGAGCACAATGGACCAATGGTTTCAAATGGTAGGGAAAGAGATTCAACTGAAAATATTAGGAACAACTTCCTGGAGAGTGGCATAGGCTCCCTCGGAGTGTGGTGGAGTCTCCTTCTCTGGAGGCTTTCCCGCAGAGGCTTATTGAGAGTGCTTTGATTGTGCTTTCCTGTATGGCAGGGGGTTGGATTGGATGGCCCTTGGAGGTCTCTTTCAACTCTAGGATTCTATATCAGGAGTAGGCAATATGGGATCTAATGGATACACTTTTTCTCTCCCGTCCACCACCTTATCCTGACCAAGACCAACCCTTTCAGAATGCAAATATTTCACGTATTTACTTCATTTTCTGCCTCTGAAAGAGATTAGGAAGGGGAGGAAAGGTCAGCGAGGGGACTTAGGGAGAACCCCCTCTCTCCCACTCCAGCCTGCCATGCAGCCCCCAAGTTAGAAAGTTTTCCCATTCCTGATAAATACGCACACACACACATGCACACACACACACACACACACACACACACACACATATACAGACATACATACATACAGACACACATACATACATACATACATACATACATACACACATACACATGAAGGACCTATCTATCTGATACCTAAAAGATGAGAAAGGTTTTTATGACTTACCTGCTGAAGCACAAGGAGAAGATACAGTATGTGGACTCCATATAGCTTAAGCATCTTTAAGCCTTCTCTTTTGTGTCCTATAAATGTCACCACAAAAAGTTTGAGCAGAGATGAAGTGAAGCTCTCTCTTAAGAGCTCAGTCAAATGTTCATGCAAACAGGTAATTCAGTCCTCCGAACGGTCATACCACATTTCCTCCCAAGGATGTGGTTCCCCTTTTTAATTGATAGAATGAAAAAATGAAAAAAAAATACAGGCAGCACAGAAAGGCAGTAAACCAAACCATAAGATTCGCTATTCAAGGGGGAATGACGTACATCAGGTACAATCCTCAGAGGCCTTCCTTTGTAAGGTTTCACCCAACCCACAGCAAACAAACTGGTTGGATCTGAATATCCCTCCTCCTCCTCCGATGAGGAAAGGCTTCCTCCAGAAGAGGACGTTTCTTGCCTCAGCTCAAAGGCAACTTTGGATTACACAACACAACAGCTTGGTTTCCATTGCTATACAATACAAGGAACAGAAACTCGACATAGCGTGTTGTGGGGAACCTATGGAGATTTGAGAAGGAGGTTGATCACGCTAGAAGTAAAACAGAAAAGCAAATAGGAATGGTGGGACTAGGGGAAAATGCTGCTGAAATGGTGAAAAGAAAATGGTAATACAAGGAGGGATATGACTGGGAATGTTTCACAAGATCTAGTTATTCATTATAGCTCTACTACAGACCTCTTCCCTTGTGAGGGTGAGGGGATTCATAATGTAAATAAGAAGAAGAAGAACTGGAAAAGCTGACACAATACGAGGATTTAAAGACTGAACTGCAAAGACTCCAGCACAAGCCAGTCAAGGTGGTCCCAGTGGTGCACACTGGGTGCAGTGCCTAAAAACCTTGGCCTGCACTTAAACACAGTGTCTTTTTGTCTTTTTGAAGACAAAGAATTTGGCTTCAAAAGGCCACCCTATTGGGATTGGCACACATTATTCACCGATACAACACATAGTCCTAGACACTTGGGAAGTGTCCGATGTGTGATCCAATACAACAACTAGCATAGTGATCTTGTTTACTGTGTACTAATCTTGTTGTGTTTCAGATCATCATCATCATCATCATCATCATCATCGTCTTTATTTGCATTCTGCCTCCAAAAAGGGACTCTGGGGGCTAACAAGGCACTGCAAATGCAGTATAAACATCAACAGTATATAAGTATAAAACAATATCACATAAAAGTTATAAACAACCGCTATCAACACATAAAATAAAATGAAATACACAATTTAAAATCACTTTCAATCAATAGTTAAAACTAGCTGCCATCAATACACAACTAAAGTGCCAAAGTGTCAACCTAATATAGGCTCATATCAGCCTATTCGAGACCAAAGGCTAGAATGGAAGGATTTAAGGGTAGGGGCTAATCTAATCTCTTGGGAGCGTATTCCAGAACCAGGGAGCTGCTACAGAGAAGGCCCCCTCTCTCATCCCACCAACCACACTTTATACTGCTTTCTCTGCCTTCAATTGTTCAGTAGGAAGCTCTGCACACAACATAATGTGGCTTTAACAAAAGCAATATGGAATATCAGTTTTGCCAGCAACTGAAGTCCCATTCAAACTACAAAATTATGGCACTTTGGTTCCATGGTGGTATCCTAAGGTATCCTGGGAATTGTAGTTTGGTCAGGGGCATTGGAACTCTTTGGCTGAGACCTCTAAGGACCTCATCACATTCAGTCACCCAGCGCAGATGACTGCAGGGAGATTTGCCAGGCAGTGTGGTGAATCTGGTGGGCAGCAGGGGAATCTGTCAACCCATGCCCCTCATCGCCCACAGCACTGCCTTCCCCATCCCACAGGGGAAAGTGTCACTGCTTGGCTTCCCCCCATGCTCACCCCGTTGTAGGCAGTGAGAACACAGGAAGCCTCCTCTTAGGACACATTCAGCACAGTTCGGAGATGGAGCCCCACTGGAAGTAGCTCAATGTTGTTTGATGGGATTCAGGGAGCTCCATCCCTGAACTGTGATAAAAAGTGTTGTAGGAACGTATTCTCCCCTATGAACCATCAAGATTATTAAGATCATCTGGAGAGGCCCTGCTCTCGGTCCCACCAGCCTCGCAAGCGCGTCTGGTGGGGACGAGGGACAGGGCCTTCTTGGTGGTGGCCCCTCGACTCTGGAACTCTCTCCCACTGGAGATCAGAACCGCCCCTTCTATCCTGACATTTAGGAAACAGGTGAAGACCTGGTTATGGAGACAGGCATTCAACGAGTGAGCCAACACCCTGAGATATGGATGGACGATGATGAGCAACGATTTTAGTGTGACGACTGACCATTATAGTTATTGATTGTAATTGCTGCTTTAATGTTTTACTGTAATATGTATTATGATGTTTTATTGATTGTATGTGATATTATGGTTGGAAACCGGTCTGAGCCCCTCAAGAGAGGTGAGAAGGCTGGTATACAAAACTTTTAAATAAATAAATAAATAAATAAATAAATAAATAAATAAATTAGGATGGGTAAAATTGCCTGTGTGATCAAGTCCCAAATGTCCTTCTCTAAACCATCAATCCCAGAATTCCTTAGGCTGAATCATGTGAATAAAATGGAATCATAGTGCTATAATTTTGTAGTGTGCAAGGGCCTTGATTCAGACAAAGAATTTGGCTTCTGATCTTAGAGAAAGCAAATGTTAAAAGCAACCAAAACATAATTTTTTTTTAACAAGCAAGGGCAAGTTTCTTCAACATGTCTGATGAAAATATGTGAAAATAAAGCCCAGAAGCTGTTTAAATCTTCTAAAGAATTGGTAGAAAAAGCATCTCTTACCTCTTGCAGAAAAAGGCCCAAATTATTCTGAAATAGATCACGTTGCTCACGTTGTTGGTAGTGACAAGTCCTGTCTCTCTTTGCAATTTCTTAGAAACTTCCAAGACTTTGAATAAACATTAACTAGTCTTTTTACAGCAAGGTGTGGCTTGAAATGGCGGCTATAGCAATAAAATATAAAGGACACAAATTAAAAGAGTCTCCACAGACTCACCCCTGAACTTGCATGTGACAAAGAGCTTGTTATACATTTAGAAACTGGGTGAAAATGATACTAAAAAAGGTGATTTCATAGTGATTCATTCGCTTTAAGTAGAAACGGAAAGAGGGCATGCTCCTTCATTATGATAAATCATGCAACGACGTGAGCAAAAGTTAAATTCAATCAAAAGAGGTAAATACTGGAGAGCACCCAACAGAATCCACAAGGAAAAATGGGAGAAACATCTCCTAATACTCAATTGATGGTTTTAAAATTGTAGAACAATAATGTGGATGTTAATGTAAGGCTGGATCTACAGTGCCATTTGATCCAGATTATCAAATTAGATAATCCAGATTCTCTGATTTGAACTGGATTTTATGAGTCTACACTGCGTTGAGCTCAGGTTTTGGACTTCGTCCCACAAGCAATTGAAGCATGTGGAATAGTCTTCTTTGTGTGTCATTTCATGGAGCTCTGTCTTTTAAAAATACAGAGAATTTGCTCTCCTCCATCACATAGGATTGCCTCCTCCTCTTTCTAGTTCAACCATTTCAAGGATACCAGCATACTTTTTAAAACAGGCGACTTCTTTAAAACACCACTTTCCATGACATCGTTCCCCTTAATCCCCTACACCAGTGTTTTTCAACCTTCCTAATGCCACATCCTCTTAACACTGGGATTTATAGTTAACCTACAGTTCCTCATGTGGTGACCCCCCCACAACCATAAAATTATTTTCGTTGCTACTTCATAACTGTAATTTTGCTACTGTTATGAATCATAATGTTAATATCTGATATGCAGGATGTATTTTCATTCACTGGACCAAGTTTGGCACAAATACCTGATACATCCAAATTTAAAGACTGGTGGGGTTGGGGAGGGATTGATTTTGTCATCTAGGAGTTGTAGTTGCTGGGATTTATGGTTAATCTACAATCAAAGAGCATTCTGAACTCTACCAATGATGGGATTGAACCAATCTTGGCACACAGAATTCCCATGACCAACAGAAAATACTGTAAGGGTGTAGTTCACCTACATCTGGAGAGCACTCTGAACTCAAACAATGATGGCTCTGGACCAAACTTGGAACGAATACTCAAAATGTAAACACTGGTGTTGTTTGGGGAAAATAGACCTTGATGTTTGGGAGTTGTAATTGCTGTAATTGCTGGGATTTATAGTTAACCTACAATCAAAGCGCACAATGGATCTGTACTAAACTTGGCACACTACTTACATGGCCAACATTGAATACTGGTGGTTGGGAGAGCAGTTTCTGAATTCTGGGAGTTGTACTTCACCAACACCAAAAAAGGAAGAGGACAGGTGGAGAGATCTTCAGCCTTCTCTACCAAAAGGTTCCTAAGACCATCAGAAATATGTGTTTTTGATGGTCTTTGGCAACCCCTCTGAAACCTCCCTCGCAACCCCCCCCCCAAGGGTCCCAACCCCCAGGTTGAGAAACACTGCCCTACACTAAAAGAGACAGACATCCTTTCCTTTTTTGAAACACCACTTTCCATGGGACCCTAGTCTTCTTTAAACTACTAATAGAATCAGAAGGAACATTAACATATTGTCCACAAGAACACTCACACTGAAACATCACAAAGTAATTAGATAAATCCTCCATTTCCCATCACAAGGAAAAATACCTGATTTTAAGTGTTTCTATGGGCAGGGAAAGGAGTGGATTTCTCCCCATCTTTGAAATCCTTCCATTTCTACATGCTGCAGAGACGGGGTCCCATGAGCAACCACTGGAAGAGGTCCTGCATCATTTGATGGGCTTTGTGCGAATCTGTCTTTGAAGTTTGTAGAAATGCATAGAAATTGAGGAAATCTTCCATGTGATGAGATCCTTGCAAACTCAGGGTTGTTGAATGTATTGTCAAAGGCTTTCATGGCCGGAATCACTGGGTTGTTATAGGTTTTTTCGGGCTATATGGCCATGTTCTAGAGTCATTCTCTCCTGACGTTTCGCCTGCATCTATGGCAAGCATCCTCAGAGGTAGTGTTAAATCAGGGTTGTTGTTTCCTTAACGAAATCAATAATCCTGTAATTTATTTATTTATTTATTTATTTATTTTATTTATTTGGTATGCTTGTATACCGCTAATATCTCAGCCTATGCGGCGACTCATTGCGGTTTACAACATGTTAAAATATACAATGTTAAAATATACAATTCACTTAAGCATATAAAATTAAAATTAAGAATACATACAAAAAACATACGCAGCATTGGGCCACCAATACAGATCGGGACATCTCATAGTTAAAATCGTCATCCAATTCGTTGTCTTGATTGCTAATCCATGGTCAGATAAAACATCACGACGAAGGTCAATTGAAGACTTGCTCAAACATCCAGGTTTTTAATGCAGTCTCCCTCTTTTCCTACTGCCTTCCACTTTACCAAGTATTGTCATCTTTTCCAATGAGTCACATTGTTGCATGAATATTATTATTTATGTGTCAGGACTTGAGAAATTGCAAGTCACTTCTGGTGTGAGAGAATTGGCTGACTGCAAGGATGTTGCCCAAGTCACGCCAAGATGTTTTACCTCCTGTGGGGGGCTTCTCTCATGTCACCACATGGGAAACTGGAGCTGACTGACAGGACCTCAAACTGCCCACCTTTCAGTCAGCAGTCCTGCTGGCACAAGGTTTAACCCATTGCGCCAACAGGGTCTCCTTATCGTTGCATGATAAGTCCAAAGAATAATAGCTTGAATTTAGTCATTTTTACTTCTAGTGAGAGTTTGGGCTTGATTTGCTATCCATAAAACCCTCCTGCAAAAGATTTCAAATGTGTTGATTTTCTATCAGATTTTCTCATTACCCAGCTTTCACTATAATACACAAACATTAGAAATACTATGGCTTGGATGATTTTTAACAACAAGTCGCTGACACCTGCTTTAATGTGTGCAGAGCAGTAAGTAAAAAGTCCTGTCTCTGGGAAACTCTGCATTATATTTCTGTCTTTTCCTATGCCTGGACTGAATGTGTGTGATAGCAAGGATATCAAAATATTTAGGCCAAAAGTGAAGCTCGGAGTGGGAGTAAATTGACAGCAAAATCCATTTCTTCCCTCCTCTCTCTGTTTTTTTCCCCAAGTGTGAGTGATGAAAATGAAAAGAACTGTAAAAGATCTAATGCCTGCGTCAGTTTTTCCATAGACAACTTTCCCCATACTGTTCCTGCTCACATTTCCTCCTCCTACCTTTTTCTTGAACACTGACGTTGTTCTCCCTCGTCGTTTGGTTTCATTTGATGCCCCATTCTCTCTTAATTTCACTCATTTCCCCAGTTAAGGATCATCTGGTTGCATCACAGCTCCGTCACCTTGCCACGCAGAGCTCAACAGTCTTCAAATCATATGTTTCCTCTGCTTTATATAATAAAAGCAGGAATAATGAAACTGTCGTGGCATCTCAGAGAAAATCTATTAGGAAGTCCTCCATTCCAATGAAAGCATAGGCTTTTTTGGCCACAAATACACTTAAGGGAACGCATCCGTTACTTGTAAACAATCCTATTCCTGGATTTTAGTTTTAAAGGGTATCTTTTACATTCAGTTGCAGTGCTTCAGTGCAAATAGTGCCCAATCACATGATATTCTTTCACTCGACATAAAAGACAAAAGAAAATTATTATTATTATTATTATTATTATTATTATTATTATTATTATTATTTACCTGCCTCTCCTGATGGCTTGAGCCAGGGTATAAAAAAGCCAAAAACATATGAACATAAAATATTTATAATAAATTACATAGATAAAAACACAAAAATATAAAAAAAACTTGCATCGAATATAGATACAGAATTGACATATAGTAGGAATAGCATATAAATCAAAGCTCAGAAAAGGGGGATTAAAAGAGCATGACAAGAAAAATAATAAAATTGGTCACCTGAAGCATCAGGAATGATAAAAGCATTGGTATAATATTATCAAGGGTTCGGAGAGCTTCACATGCATTATCTGCATAGAATCTCTCTTACCAATCCATATTATTATCCCATATTGCATGTGGGAAGTCTAAAAATGACATTTGTTGACTAAGGGCCCTTCCAGACAGGCCCAAAATGCGGGACCTGTCTCACATTTACCTGAGGCAGCCAAACAACGCCTGAGGTAAAAGCAAATTAATGCAGAAAAAACTGGGTTTTCACTGTAAACCAAAAAACAAGAGTATTGCTTCCAAGTTTGGAGCATGAAACAAACCTGTTTCACAGCTCAGTGTTTTAGTCACTTGGTAAACATTTCAAAATATCTTAATAAGTAGGAACGTCCTCGCCTGACCCCTCAAGCTAATAAACTTTGGTGGCAAGGGAAAAGATGGTCTTTTTTCTTGGATGGTCAGTTGGAAAGGAGGTCAAGGTTCCTACCCCTTCAGTCATTAAATAAATAATGTTGTTATTGTTGTTGTTATTTACAGTATATATCTCTTTATCTCTCTAAAAAGAGACCCAAAACAGCTAACAGTACTAAAAACAATAAATGTGCAATTTAAAAAATACAAACACTAAAATAGGATTAAACATGGAAACTATTAAAAATAAATCATTAAAAATATTAATTTTATACGTATAGCTGATCAGGCAAACTGCATTGAGCAAAATTCTCTTTTAATACATAGAATTGTGTATTAAATCCAGACAAGACAGAGGTACTTCTGGTCAGTCGTAAGGCCGAACAGGGCATAGGGTTACAGCCTGTGCTTGACGGGGTTACACTCTCCTGAAGACGCAGGTTCGCAGCTTGGGAGTCATCCTGGACTCATTGCTGAGCCTGGAACCCCAGGTCTCGGCGGTGGCTGGGAGAGATTTTGCACAGTTAGAGCTTGTTCGCCAGCTGCATCCGTACCTTGGGAAGTCAGACTTGGCCACAGTGGTCCACGCTTTGGGTACATCCCATATAAACTACTGCAATGCTCTCTATGTGGGGTTGCCTATGAAGACTGCCGGGAAGCTGCAATTAGTCCAATGGTCGGCAGCCAGGTTACTAACAGGGACTGGGTATAGGAAGTGTACAACTACCTTGTTACACAAGCTCCACTGGCTGCCAATTAGCTTCCGAGCACAATTCAAAGTGCTGGTTTTAACCTACAAAACCCTATACGGTTCCGGCCCAGTTTACCTGTCCGAACGTATTCTCCCCTATGAACCATCAAGAGTGTTAAGATCGTCTGGAGAGGCCCTGCTCTCGGTCCCGCCACCTTTGTAGGCGCGTCTGGTGGGGACGAGAGATAGGGCCTTTTCTGTGGTGGCCCCTCGGCTATGGAATTCCCTCCCAAATGAAATTAGATCTGCCCCCTCCCTCCTGACCTTTAGGAAGCTAGTGAAAACCTGGCTGTGCAACAATGCTTTTGTGGAATGATGTTTGAGACCGGCAATCGACTAATGGTACTGATCACAATATATGGACTGGACACATGGATTGGGTTGGACATGATTTTATCTTGGCGAACGGCTTCTATGTAATTTTATGTAATCTTTGTAATTTTTATATGTAATTGGTAACTTAATGTTTGCCTAGATTTTCAGTTATCAATGAAAATTAGCATTGAATCTTTGCTGTTAGCCGATCTGAGTCCCTCTGCAGAGATAGAGAAGATCAGGATATAAAAGTTTTAAATAAATAAATTATGGAAAGAGGCCCAAGGGCTGTCCAGTCCAGCCCCATTTACCATTCAGGAATACTCGATCAAGTACTGTCAACAAAAGGTCATTCAGACTCTGCTTAAAAACCTCCAAAGAAGGAGACCCCATTGCCCTCTGAGGCAATGGGTTCTCATGTTCTAGTGCCACACTAAACTACATTCCCCACCCAGAATTCCACTTTTGCAGTTCTGGCTGTTAAAGCAGAGCCATGGCACTATATGTATGTAGTGTGAAGGGGCCCAAGGTCTTAATCACTGTCACCTTTCTCTACAAGGAAATGAGAGGATACTTGTTCGTAGGGTTGGGTTGATTATAATTATCAGATCTCTGGACCAGGTCTTTCATTCTCCTGTTTGCAAACAAGGGGAAGGAACCTCAGGGCAAGAGGATTGCCTCAAAAGACAGTAAGGAGAGAGGCAGCCAAACTTTCTAGGGAAGGGAGTTTTATCATTTGTAGGCTCAAGCCAAAGCAATCTGCTACAACCTCTTATATCCTGTGTGTTCTCTCTCATTGATAACTTTTACCACCTTCACCACACTCTGATACTGCTTGACCACATACATCCCAGCTTTCATTTTACTATGTTATTCCTGCACCAGGAGTGTTTCATTTCAATAGGGTTCACTATTATCTGTGGTCATGTATATCCACACAAAGTCCAATAATATATTCCCCAAGGATACTGGGGTCATACTATATTTGTTTAGCTTTCTTTAATTCAAATCTTGAAGCCATTTACCTAGACTGCCCTTAAGACTATTTCCACAATCAGCTGACCCATCACAGGACAGACTCCATTGTTTCAGGTTTTCTCCCCAAAATCCTAGGGAATGGGGTGCTGCTGACTTGGCAAACCCAGTCCCAGTCCCTATCTAGGTCTCACTTGTCAACTGTGTCAACCTCATAAGTCCAAAAGAAATGGAATGTGGGGTTTTTTTGGGGTTTTTTGTCGTGCCAGGAGCAACCGCTTCTGTTGTGAGAGAATTGGCCGTCTGCAAGGACGTTGCCCAGGGGACGCCCGGATGATTTCTGATGTTTTGTCATCCTTGTGGGAGGCTTCTCTCTTGTCCCTGCATGAGGAGCTGGAGCTGATAGAGGGAGCTCATCCGCCTCTCCCAGGATTCAAACCTGAGACCTGTCGGTCTTCAGTCCTGCCAGCACAGGGCTTTAACCCACTGCGCCACCGGGGGCTCCTATGGTATGTGGTATAATATGCATATTGGCTGATAGCAAGTTTTTCAACCACAGCATCCAGGAGTGTGGCTAGTTTACAGTGGGTTGCACAGACAAATAGCCTAATGGGTAATGAAGGAAGAATATTTCCCAAAGCCCCCTGAGATAATGGAATTTTCAAACCAAATAACATAGAACATCCAGAGCATCAGCAAATCTCTCATCCATGCTTTAAAGTTACCCCCAGCATGTCTGCTTTAGGAAGACTGTGCCAATGGCTGGAAAAGAGCCAGAGGGGGATTTTAAAATTAGTTTTTAATGTGGAAAATCCCAAACAGGTACAAGGATGGATTAGCAATAAGAGACAGTGCGTGCTTTGATGTTATAACTACTGAGGACCACCATAAGCCACCCTCTCTGTTATAGTTTAGGAAAAAGCAATGTGCAGTATTAGCTCAATTATACATAATATATAGTAGATATATTAGAAACTGATGATCCAAGTATAAAATAAATAAGATGTCTTTTGTTACAATTTTCCCTTGCTTGTTAGAAGACGCAACTCTAATTGTGTCTTTTATTGTGGAAGTTGAAGTCCAAAACACCTGGAGGGCTGAAATTTGCCCATGCCTGTGATAAATGCATGCAATGCGCTATGGAAGTTCAAGATACATCACTCACTTTAAAAAGCTTAAAACAAAACATCCAACCACCAGATCAAATCTTGAGCTAACATCGGTTCAACATAAACTCATGCCCACATTCTTTCCACATGCACCATATTGATTAAAATAAAGGAAAAAGAAGGATGAAGAGAAACATCTGAAAGATGCTGGAAATGGAAAAATGTAAACACTCCCCATATATAAAATGGATGCCATTGTCTGTCATTATTGTTCATCACAACAAAAATGAATATCTTTGCCTGTCGTATATTAAATTCTAATGTGTCTTACAGGATGGCAAGATTAGAAAAGTTAGAAAACACCTCAAATGCCATCTATTGTAACCCCCTGGCAGTGCATCAAACAAATACACCATAGAGTGTGTAAATGTTGCCCAGCATTTTTCATTGTTATCATATATTAATAACTTAGAGTTATGTATCTGTAACTGCTCTGTAGGGACCCCTGATGACGCAACAGGTTAAACCGCTGAGCTGCTGAATTTGCTGACTGAAAGGTTGATAGTTCGAACTAGCAAGCAGGGTGAGCTCCCGTTGTTAGTCCCAGCTTCTGCCAAACTAGCAGTTCAAAAACATGTGAATGTGAGTAGATCAATAGATACTGCTTCTGCAGGAAGGTAATAGCGCTCCATGCAGTCATGCCGGCCACATGAACTAGGAGGTATCTACAGACAACATTGGCGATGAGCACTACCCCTCAGAGTCGGACATGTCTAGACTTGCTGTCAGTTGAAAACTTTATCTTTATCTAACTGCTCTGTATTCACCCATGCTCCATATTTACAAACATGATCCTATTGCAACAGTTACAAATGCTCCCTCCAAAAGCAACCTTCTCCAGTAACTGAGGTCTCTTGTATTGACAAGTGGTACACAGCAGAATGACATTTCCAGCCTCCTTTCACCAGTGATCTGCAACATGAGATTGTGATAGGGACCCTGCTTCTGATTGTTGGGACTGGAAAATGAGATGCATGAATTGAATGTAACCCTGTAAAATAATTTGTTTTACCTCAATCCCAATGCTGTTGGAACACACAGCATTCCTTCAGTTTCAAAGTGCAAACACCTTTTACAGAATGGATACAAGCTGCCATTTAATCCAGTTTCAGGATGCAGACTAACAGCAATGAACTGGATTATATGAGTCTAAAGTGCCATATAATCAGGGGCAGCTCAACCTATTATGCAAAGTAAGCATTTGCAGTATAGTTGATTTTGCCCAGGGGCGCTCTTGACGCGCTCTTGGGGAAAAATAGACCTTGACATTTGAGAGTTGTAGTTGTTGGGATGTATAATTCACCTAAAATCAAAGAGCATTCTGAACTCCACCAATGATGGAATTGAACCAAATATGGCACACAGAACTCCCATTACGAACAGAAAATATATTTCAGTGATTGCTTGGGGGGGGGGGGGACGCGCCAAAATACTGTTTGTTTACCATTGAAAATTACCTAGGGCTGCCTCTGCATATAATACAGTTTAATGTAGTTAATCTGAATTCTGAAACTGGATTATATAGCAATGTAGATCCAGCCTTAGACACCTAAGGGCTAATACCGCCAATGCTAGGCTAGAAGGACCAATGCTTTTAACTAGGTATAAGGTGCCTTCCTATATCCCTTATAATGTTCCCTATCTAGCGTGCTGTGATCTTTGCACCAGGAACACAGATAGAAGAGTAGTGGACAGTCCACTACCATTTAATTGATTTACGATTTCTGCATTCCAAAGAGCCTTTCCAAGAAAGCACGGGTATCAAAGTAGATTAGATCTTGAAGTGTTACAACTCCACTGGCCGCATGGAGTATCCCTGCCCACTGCCTTTATATCTTACTCCTTGTATGGCATATCATGTTTTGAAATTCCATCTTACAATGTCAGCGGACCTATCCTAAGGTAAACACTGGAGCCTCAGAGAGAAGTCCTTAACTACTGTAATTTCCTGTCTGTTCCAAATCCCTGCAATATCCAACCCACACACAATATAGAAACTTTTGGTTAGCTTATTTGGATAGTAAATGAGTCAGTCAGAGGCTATGAGCCACCAATCAATGAGACTGTTTGCAGTATGCACTTTGTTTTTTACTCAACCGTTCTTCCTTCAGCCTTGACATGCCATCATCAACCAAGCAATGAATTTAACACCCACACATTCCATTTTTCTTACAGTCATTTCTATAGGCCATTTGTTAGTTTTGTTTGCCCATTTCTGTGTTTGAGACAAAAAGGACTGTAGGAGGACTTTTATGTTTTCCGGACACAATTCAAATGGCTGGTTATGACCGATATAGCTCAGATCAAGGACAACCTTTCTGACAATACTGGTTAACCTTATATGGGCCAGCTGGGACCCTGAGATGACCATAAGAGTCCCTATGCTCCGTGCCACTGTAGTGGTTACCTTGGACCAGGGATAAGAGGATCCAGCTTATGTATGAAGGAAAAGGTGCTATCTATATCACATAGTATCTTGACCAAGCATTGCATTGAAGAATCTCACCCAGCTTTAGTTTGATGGGACCAAGATGTGCTATAGATTAGGTTTCAACCATAACTAACTATGCTAATTACAGGGGTTCCAAAAACTGCTTTCCAAAAGCTTTGAGATTTATTAACAGATATGATAAGCCATGATCCTTCACCAGGAGTGTTGTAGTAGAGTCTGTTAGCAACACTGCAACTGGTAGTAAGGTTGTCGGAAGAGGGAAAAGGAGTGCTCAAGAGTTAGATGAGGAACAACAGAGGAAGAGGATCCGGGAGATACTTATGTCACTCACTGATGAAGATTCCTTCGAAGGGTTTTCTGAGAGTGAAATGAGTGAGGGTGAGGAAGGAGATACAGTGGATGTGAATAGGGGAACTAAGAGGGTTACTCGGGAGCAGGAATCGGATGAGGAGCGACAGAGGAAGAAGATTCAGAATATACTTACTGCTCCCACAGAAGAGGATGATTTCATGGGTTTCTCTGGGAATTATGGGTCTGGGAGTGATGGGGATGAGGATGAATCACTGGATTGGACCAAGGTGGAATCTTGTGGAATCTTGGGAAGAGCTATGTCTTGACAAGAGGTGGAAGAGTTGGAGGGATGGGCATCGGCATTCAGGTGTGGAAGCTAAACCAGCTGTAAGTGATGACGATCGGGTGGAGGGCAACTCATCATCTGGATGATGAGTTGTAAGATAAAAGTAGGCACTGAAATGGAAGAACTTTGAAGTAGGCAAAGTGTTGATTTTGTGCCTTGGGTCTTGTTGCTGCAGCTTTTGTGTTGGGCTTGTGTCCTGGATCTGCTGGTTGCTGCTTACCTTCATGTTACAACTCGGCTTGCATTCTCGTGAGTGCAGATTTCCCCTTTCCTTGACTTCGGACTGCTTTTGACGATGATGCTGCCTTGTGGACTTTGGAACCTTGCAACTTTGGACTTGGCTTTCTTTGACTTCAGACTTAATTGGACTACGGCTCTTTCTTCACGGCTCTTTGTTTGAATGTCCTTCATTTGCTCTGTGATTTTGCGGGATTTTGGAAGTACTTCAGTTTAATCCGGATCTTTTTCCTGGATAATCCGGATTATTGCTTTAGTTTGCTTTCCAAACTGAAAATTGCTGCTACTTTTGAGTTTTGACCAGAGACACTGAAGCAAGTCTCTTTTGCTTTATATTAATAAGCTATTCTTTTGGACATACTCCTGAGTCTGGCTCGTTAAGGCGTCTATATAGGGAGATATAGCTGTGGAGACATAGTTATGTCTCATTATTAGATCTTTTAAGCTCTCTGCCCAACTAGACATTTCTAAGTTGCTGTAGAGAAGAGAGATGAGCACTTTTGCATCCAGTCTGCTTGCTGGAGCTGAGTGCAGGCCGAGTCCAGCAACTTGGAATTGGCTGTGTGCCTTAAGTGGTATGTTTGGGGGACTTTGGGTCATTACAATAGTGCAATAACAATTAAAATGAACGGTAATGTCAGAAATCAGACTTGCAGCATTACAGCCAGGCAATTCTGTTTTCTTTCTTATTTTCTGTCCTCTTATTAATATTCTGCTTGCAACTTATTTGTATGTCATGAGATGAGATATTTTTTTTATTCCAGTGGATCTCTAATTCATATTGCTGTTCAATCTTTCCCCCTGAAAGAGAACTGTTAGAACAGTTCATCCCTTCACAGGATCACAGGCTCGTAATGCTTCTGTTTGCTTTATTGTGCAGAGGCCCCTTGGCTTTCAGGACCGCTGCCATTATTCCGTCAGGGCGATGACTCACCGATTCCACAGACCCTGCCAGATTTCTATAGATGACATTGCAATTATCTTATTAGTTTCTGCCACAGAAACTCCAATGTTTAGACATTTTTACAGCTTGTTAGGTTGAGGCAGTGACTCAGTGACCCAGGGTCCAGCTTTTCTGCATTTTTACTTTTTTAGATGGAGGTGGGAAAATCATGGCTCTGAAACTTCATGTGTCTCCCCCAGAATGTCTTTGCACCGCTCTTCCCCAAGTCCTCAAGTTTTTCATTTCCTGGACAAAACCCTGGGATTTAGAGTTCATCAAAGTATTTATAATTCATCAAAGTGCACTCCTCTGAACTTCAGCATTGAGTTTCCTGGCAGAGAATTTTAAGTACCCATCATAACAATAACTCTTAGGATTCTGTGGAATAGAGTTATTGCACTTAAAGCAACATTGAACTGCTGTCATTGTGTAGTATGAATACACTCTGTGAATTTCATAGATCCACAGTAGTGGTTCTCAACCTGTAGGTCCCCAGATGTTTTGGCCTTCAACTACCAGAAATCCTCCCAGCTGGTAAACTGGCTGAGATTTCTGGGAGTTCTAGGCCAAAACACCTGGGAATCCACAGGTTGAGATCCACTAATCAACAGGAACATGAACTTTCAACCTTCCAATCCAGTATTAACCATTACACTACACCTGATCTCTCTAGCTCGCCATTTGCCCGCATGTTTTAGCTTGAAAACTACCCTTCCCTGCTCAACCCTACCCTACTATCAAGATCTCCAGTTGTTTGGTGCAAATACAGATCTACCACAGCCCTTCCCTTAAAGACAATCCTTTTGAGATATCACTTGAACTTGTTACAACAAGCACTTTCTAAACTCTGCAAAATCAAGCAAAAGGTAAGTATTGCCATTCAGAAAACAGAAATTATCTCACAAGTTAAATATTTTTCCTGGGATTATAGTGAGCACTCAATCAGTATGCGGTCAGTTTCCTAACTCTGATAGCAGTACTGATAGCAGCACTGCTATCACCAAGAACTTGGTCACTGCTGAATTTGTTTTTAGATTTTTTATTACTGTTCAGGTGTATAGTCTACAGCAAGAGTTCTCAAACTAGGCTAGTTATAGTGAGGGGCTCTGTGGCATCATGCTGCTTCCTGCCTCCTCCTCTTTCCTCTTTCCTCCTCCTGAGAAATGAAGGGAAATTACAGTTTTGAGCTGCCGGAAACAACAGCAACAGCAACATCCTCCCGGGGCACAGATCCTTTCTCCTCGCTGCCCAGACCTTTTTCCTTGCCACCCAGATTCTTTCCCTGCACCTCCCTCGCTGCTTACTGTTCTCCTTGCTACCAAGGTCTTTCCCAAGTGACTCCCTCAATGCCCAGGTGCTTTTTGTATTGTTCTTTCTTCTTCTTCTTTTGCACTCTGTGCATTAGTTCACACAGAAACTCTCCATTCATTAGTCACTGGCCTGGCTCATGCCTGATATATATAAATTGTAATATATAATATCCCCCCCTCCCCAATCACACAGTGGGTTAAACCACTGAGCTGAACTTGGTGACTCAAGGGTTGGTGGTTCAAATCTGAGGAGTGGGGTGAACTCCTGCTGTTAGGCCCAGCTTCTGCTAACCCAGCAATTCGAAAACATGCAAATGTGAGTAGATCAATAGGTACCAATTCAGTGGGACAGTAACAGTGCTCCATGCAATCATGCCAGCAATATGACCTTGGAAATGACTACAAACAACGCCAGCTCTTTGGCTTAGAAATGAAAATGAGTATCAGCACCCAGAGTTGAACACAACTAGACTTAATGTCATGGGGAAATCTTTACCTTTTTAAAATATATAATATATAAACATTTATTGGGGCTCCACGAGAAATTTTTGCTTCAAAAAGGGCTCCGCTGTTGGAAAAGTCTGAGAACCTCTGGTCTACATTATCTTACCTGGCAGTGTTTGACAATTCAAACCAAAAGTCAGAAGCTTCCCAAGTCACAGTTGAACTTTCCTCACTTAAGTCATCTTCATCAATTCTGCTCTGCCCCCAAAAGTGCATATTTAATACATAATGTGTACTGAGTCAGACACTCATTACAATAATGTATTCTTAGTTGCCTTGAGGTAATGTTCATGTTGTGTGCCTTCAGTTTGACTCCAATTTATGGCCATCCTTCCATAGGAATGTCTTGGCAGGATTGAATCAGAGGAGGTTCACTCTTGCCTTTCTCTGAGTCTGAAAGTGTAACTTGCAGGAATTTAAGTGTGACTTGAGCTGGGATTTGTCTTCCAGAGTCCCACTCTCAAACCATTGCACCACATTGTCTCTTGTTCCTATGCCTTTGATAAATATATGGGGCTTGGAACAGCTATTTACCGACATCTTACCAAAAATGTCTGAAGCACAAGCCAGGCAACAGACCCTATTTGGAGTCTGCTGAGATCTTGCAAGACTTGGGGAGATGTCTCTTTAAGGAAGACTTCCCATTCTCAGTCAGCAGGTCCCTGACTCCCTCTTGGCACAAACGCCTTTCTTCATATTCTCAGTTGTGATGGATATTGTGTACTTCCTTTCTATCAGCACATCCCAAAAAAGGAAACCAGAAAAGTAGATACTTAAGAAAACGATGCTAATGATGAAAAAAAAAACCTACATCCAAAAACTCTAATAAAAAGTGTAGATAGGAGTAGCCATGACAATAAAGATGTTGAGGTGTTTTGGGGTGTTGGGAAAGGCATTTAGGGCTTTCCCTTTTTTTATCTAGAAAAATGATGAATAATGGAGAACTTGACAAAGATATATACAGTTGTGCTTCCTGGCTGGCAGACAAACTGTGAGCACTGCTTCAAACAACACATAATTAAACAATGATAAGCCTAGTGCATTTGCTGCCTGAGGCTGAAAAAAATGACATACAGGGATCTCCCCATTCCATACAGAGAAGACATTTGGACCGGAGGAGGAATCTTACTTCGGTGCAGCCAAAGGGATATGCCTCCACCATTTCTGATTGTTGTGTCATAAGACAGAGGTTTATTTCTGCAGCTGAAATAGGTGTTCCCTTTGTAAGGCCCAAAGCGAGACAAACAGATGATTTCAGAGCCCACCTTATGTACCATTATATAGGGTTGTTTTCTTCACATAAACAAATGCTGATAATTTTCTTTAAAGGACATCCTCTCTGCAATCTATCAACATTTTCAGATTGTCTTAGGAAATGTCTTTGTTCTGACCTATTTATCATAGCAGACAGCAGGTTCAATGTATGCAAAATTAAATCAACAGGACCCTGGAGTGTTTACATCTGAGAGTCTGTCACTTTAAACAAGAAGCATAATCAAGACATGTAATTACATCAAGGAGGACACACTTTTTTCACTTATGTATTAGAACATAGGATGGGATCAGGAGACCTTTTTGCTTCCAAGTACTAGAAGGTTTATTATCATTATTATGATCATCATCTACATCATAGCTGCATGGGAATTTTGGGGCTGCAAATCAGCCCAAGTGGGATCCACAGCTCTGTCATCTGAGAAAGGGAAAATGAGGAGGTGGGATGGAAGCTCAAAAGAACTGTCAATGCCAGTGCTTTCTAACATCTTCCATTTGCAACAGGCCACATTCAATGGCCATGAACAGTAAAAAAAAAATGTTGCGAGAAGAGATGGGTGTGGCCCCTGGCATCGTTGTTGCATGCCTTCAAGTTGTTTCCAACTTATGGCAACTTTAAGACAACCTACCGTAGGATTTTCTTGGCAAGATTGTTCAGAGGGAGGTTGTCATTGCCTTGCTCTGAGGTTGAGAGAGTATCATTTGTTGATGGGTTTCCATGGCTGACTGGAGATTCAAACCCTGGTGCGGCAGACTCCTAGTCCAACATCCAAGTACTACACTACCCATGATATAAGGATTGAGACACACAGGCTTTTCTGGATGGGGTTGCTGTCCCTCTGAAAGATCAGATCCATAGATTGGAGAGTGATCTTCGGCCCAGCACTGTTCCCAGGAAGCCAAGTTGCTGGTGTTCCCAGGAACAACTTTGACCAGATTCAGATGGTACATCAGTTACACCTTTTCTTGGGGAAAGAAAATCTGGCCACAATGTTTCAAGCTTTGTTTACCTCTTGATTAGTTTACTGTAAGGTGACTACTGCAGAATACATTTTTTTAAAACAGAATTCAAGAGTCATGGCACCATTGTTACAAATGTAATAATTAATGATGCCATTGAATTTCAGGTTTAACCACATTCAGAGATGGTATAAACTAGGTTTCTTTTACATTTCACCTTCCCGAATCCCACAGCCAGCATGACCAATTAGGGAAATTTGTCCTCCTTGTACTGACATCTTTTGAGTATGCAGATTTGTGTTCTTTGTTATCCTTGTAGTTTCCAGATGAAATGTAAAAGCTCTGTTTGCAAAGTATATGTGCTCTATTATTTTACTTATGGAATCAATCAGATTAGAAGTTTGGCTCTCAAACCAACCAGTCATAATATGAGGACATTTTCTTCTCTTGACTGGTGCTGCTGCTTCAACTGATATCTCCGTGTCACACTGCTATCGTAAAGCAAGTGTAATAACACTTAAATAAAAGTGTCATGACAAGTGACATCACTCCCAAAAAGCATTTTCCGGTGATAAAGTTACTTTGAATTTTAATAACAGAAAAACTTTAATCCAAATTTAGACAATTGTATTTGAACTTGGCAAACCAATTATAATTTATAAATGAGCCAGTTTGTTTATTACTTTCAAGAGTCAAGACCTAGGTTACTTATATCCACCAGGTTTCACGTTACCAATACAATATATCTCAATCCAAATGCTTTTTAAAAAAAAGAATATTGTATCATCAAGCCTTCAAAAAGGAGAAATGTTGAAATTTGACATCAGGTTCAAAGGTAACAAAATCTTTTATTGATTTATTACAAGGCATGTAAATAAAATGTTGCTTAATCCAAAAAGATATCATATAGAAAACAGTAATAAAATCAACAATTTTCTTAGGAAATTACTTAATAAATATATTTCAAGACTACATCTTCCCTGCCCCCACCCCTTTCTAGAGTTGACCCATTAAAAATACAATAATTAAAAGATAATAAATACAAACAGTTATGGCATAATACAAACATTAGATTTGAGCACAAAATGTCTTTGTGGATTTTTATAAAAGATCTCCCCTGTGCCTCAAGATTGGCATTTTGCACTTGATTTTCTTCTATTTTCTACTTCTTTAGCCTTAGAGAGAGAAATCCCATGTATAATAACACAGAAAGTTGCAGTACAGAAATACATCCTACAACTATGTGTTGGATTCACACCTGTCTTTTTGTAAATGGAAGGACTCCTTCCCTTTGCAGAAAGTATGTGAGCACAAGACCCTTTTCATTCTTCTCATGCTTTAGACCAGTGGTTCCCATCTTGTACTCCTCCTGGTATTTTGGATTTCTACTCCCAGAAGCCTCAGATACCTTGGCCTGATATTTTGGGATCTGAAAACCAAAACACATGGAAGACCAAAGTTTGGGAACTATTGTTTTAGAATACAGCTCCCACAATCTGTATTGACTGGGGTTTCTAAGAACTGAAGTCTAAAACATCTAGAGAACCAAAGTTTCCACATTGCTTTGCTAGAAGAAAGGGAGAATGAGGAACACTGCCATCCAACCCATTCCTTCTGGCACCAGCAAAGCTTAGAGTCCAACCTTATGTTTTGAACCCATCTTGGAAATGTTGCCTTTTAACTACAGCTGCCAGACTCTCTTGGCTGACATGGCATCTAGTTTTTAAAATGATTGGATGATTGAAGATGTAAACACAGTTCTTCTAGGCATCATCTACTATTAATTAAACTTAAACTAGCCATAACCTAACCCATGTTATCCATCTCTCTCTATTATTCACATACAGATCCATCCACCATATTGTTCCATAACAGTGGAACTCTCTGTATGCAAAATTTCCCTTTGTCCAACCACTTGAGAAGCTAGATGCTGTTGATAGCTTTCACTTGGCCATTGGAGCAAATGATATTGTAAAACAGATTTTCCGCTGTTGGCACTTACAAAAATCAACTAGTTTACAAGGGAGAAGGCATCTCTATCGATTCCCTTTCCCATTTCTTTGGCTTATAGAAGAAATAGCAAGAAATAAAAATGAGAATGCCAAGCCAATTCTCCAAATGATGCTTTTTGGTTTGTAGGCAATTTTCCAAAAGGCAACAAGGAAAATAGTTTGTTTTTGTGAACACATGCTTACATTTGGAATGTTCCTGTGTATCAGATAAGACAAACACATTCACACCCAACACATTCGCACCCCTAAACAATAAAATAAAACCAAAAAAAGTATAAATGGCATTTCTTTTCCCATGCATGCATAAGACTGTGCTTATTGCCGGCAGATTTTGTCACAATAATCACAGTTGTGAATCCAAGTCAGTCTTATATTTCTTGTTGATCAGTCTAATATAGACTGATGTATTGTTTGAAATTGAGTCAAATAGTGTTCATGAAGGTCAACGTCTAACATTTCTAGAGGACCGAGAGATCATGGCAAGACTTGGATTTCAGTTTGAAGGCCATGTTCTTGTTCTTCTTGGCTACGATTTTGCCCCAGAACCGCCTGGCTTTCTTAGGGATGCTCTCCCTCCTCTTCTGATATGCCAGCCTTTTTTCATTCTTCTCTTTGCTGTCTCTTCTTAACCGCACTTGACGCACGATGCCTTCAAACAGCTCCTTCACATTGTGCTGCACGGCTGCTGAAGTCTCAATGAACTTACAGTCAAACACAACGGCACACGCTCTGCCTTCTGCAAAATATTTAAAGAGGTGGAAGTCAACATATTATGCATAATGCATACTCTCAAGAAAATGAAAAGCACATATGTAAGTGATTCACAGAAACATACAACTGGTAGTGGTACAACTGAAGCACCAATTCCAATTTTGTCCATTGAGATGGCATACCAGTGTTCTCCAACTTGGCATTATCTAGATGTACTAAATTCCACCCTCACCATATGGCAGAATGTTCCTCACCTGCAGGTGATGTGATATTGTTTCCATGTGTCCATGTAATATTTACACAAAGATAATAGTGGGATTTATCACATGGAGTTGTGTCCATGTTTTGCATAACTTAGTCTGTTTCTGCCAGTTACAAAGATGGAAAAAGTGGTATAAAGGACACTTGATTTCTCCTGACTCATTGGTTTCTGAGAATTCTCAACCTGAAATTTAGGAGTTTATCGCACAAAGCAAACAAATCACAATTGTGTCCATGTTTTACATAACTTAATCTGTTTCTGCTAATTACAAAGATGGAAAAAGTGGTATAAAGGACACTAGGGGCCCCTCCACACACCCCTATATCTCAGAACATCAAGGTGGAAAATACCCACATTATCTGAGTGTGTACTCAGATAACCAAGTTCAAAGCAGATATTGTGGGATTTTCTGCCTTGATATCCTGGGAAGGGCCCTGGGATCCCCAGTCAAAGATACTGTTGTTTTTCCATAATTGCGAATTAGTTGCCTTGTGTGATAAACTCCTAAGAGATTTCTGAGCTTGGTTTCTAAGATTTCTTGCATTTCCAAACCTATAAAGAGTAGAAGCTTGCCTTTTGAAAACACTAAAGACAGGACTCTTAGAATGTAGAAGAAATAGAAAATTCAATATGTACACGGTGGTGTGAATTCAGGATACATATAGCTTCAGTCAAGCTTTCTTGATGAAAGCTTCCAACCCTAGTGATGCTCTGACTTCATTAGGCAACTTGCTTTAATAAAACACAAGTTAGATTCCACTCATGTTCTTTCCTCCATTTTATAGTCTGACATCAGGAGTATTTTGTGCCAAGAAAATTAAAATTGCAATCTTCAAACGCAGGCTATTAACTAGTTTTAAAACTACATTTTGAAATCCACATTGTGCAGATTTTTAACATGATTTTACTCTTTTAAGAATAGCCAAGGTTAAAAGAACATATAAACATATCCTTTCAGCTTTAGCTCTTCATTAAAGAACTAAATCATGTTCATGAACAAAAGAGAATTAGGGGAAAATAAGGGAACAGTATTAAGGCAAATGGATACTACAGTGTTTACAGGAGAAACACTCCTGTAAACAGGAGTGTTTACAGGAGTGTTAACACTCCTGACTTTTAAAATATGGAAGAAAAACAAATACAGATCAACTGGGATCGCCTATCTCAGCTGTAGCACTTTAGCTAACGCCAATTATGAGTGGTTTAGATATCTCTGTGAATACAACCATGAAGAGAATTTGGCTTTGGATCTCGGCAGTGGCAAGGAGGGCTTCCTACAAATAATTTACACAAGTATAGCTCTGCTTTCTTGCATGTTTCTGGAGATATGGACAGGATTTTAAAATATTATTACCTCAAGAAATTCCCAGTGTTCTAGGTTTACATTGGTACTGAATATCTTTCATGGGGGGAAAAAGTGGGTACTAGAAATAATATCATACGAAAGCTGACTGGCACAACCTGGGGATCACAACCAGACACAGTGAAGACACCTGCTCTTGCACTATGCTACTCTGCTACTGAGTATGCATGCCCAGTGTGGAACACATCTCACCACGCTAAAACAGTAGATGTGGTTCTTAATGAAACATGCCGCATTATCACGGGGTGTCTGTACCCTACACCACTGGAGAAATTACACTGTTTAGCTGGTATTGCACCACCTGACATCCACCGGGAAGTAGCAGCCAATAGTGAAAGGACCAAGGCAGTGACAGCTCCAGCTCATCCCGTTTGGATATCAGCCAGCATGTCAACAACTTAAATCAAGAAATAGTTTTCTAAGATCTACTGAGACACTCGCTGGAACACCTCAGCAAGCGAGAGTCCAAAAGTGGCAGGCTCAAACCCAGCACCTCAATCAATGGCTGATACCAAATGAGAGACTCCCTCCTGGGCACACAGAAAACTGGGCGACTTGGAAGGCACTGAACAGACTGCGCTCTGGCACCACGAGATGCAGAACCAACCTTCATAAATGGGGCTACAAAGTGGAATCCACAACATGCGAGTGTGGAGAAGAGCAAACTACAGACCACCTGCTGCAATGCAACCTGAGCTCTGCCACATGCACAATGGAGGACCTTCTTGCAGCAACACCAGGGGCACTCCAAGTGGCCAGCTACTGGTCAAAGGACATTTAATCAATTACCAAGCTTGCAAACCCCTTCCCTGTGCTATCCATATGTATGTGTGTAACTGGAATTACATTTAAACAATGTACCTGTTCCAATTTACAAACAAATTCAACTTAAGAACAAGCTCACAGAACCTATCTTGTTTGTAATGTGGGGGCTGCCTGTGCTCTGCCAGCAGTTTTTTAATTGTGTTCTATTTTTATTGACTAACGAAGCTATGTTAGTTAATAACAACACCTCTGGATAACAACACCTCTGGATAGGAATTATGTTAAAATAGTAGATCTCAGAAAAGTTATTTTATGGACTGAAGTGTGCATATGTCTCCTGAGAGCTATAAGTACCCCCAAAACAAACAATTTCCAAGCTTGTTAAGCAGCACAAACTCAAGCAACAGCACCATCAGTTGCCATCCAGGGAATCCTACCTGAAACAGAGACTTCCCGGCACCTGACTAGGTCACTTTTGTTGCCCACTAAAATAATTGGAATGTCTTCTGTTTGGCGTGCCCGGCGGAGCTGTATTCTGAGCTCTGACGCTCTCTCAAAACTTGCACGGTCCGTGATGGAATAGACGATCAAGTATGCATCTCCAACCTGCATGCAGTGTTCTTGAAGCCATCCATTTTCACCCTGTTTTTTAAAAAAGAATTACATTCCAGGTCAGCGTATTCTGAATTTCTTATCTGGTAAATCTGTGTCTTTTGGAAAACAAAAGCAATAGTATTAATGGACCATACACAATATAATCATCTCTGGCAATGGTTACTAGTAATTCATAATAGAATCTGCAATAACATATTCTATTTTTCTCTCTCTACTTTCTCTTTCTTAAATTACAGTTTGGATGGGTAGGTTGAGTCAGTGTTTCAATTAGCTGCTGGTATTTTAGTGAATATAGTTTTAGGTTAGAGTTTTAGTGCTGTGTTTGAACTTTGCTTTAAGACTTTAGTCTTATACAGTACATGTCTCTGTGTATCTTTATATATTATATTGTTTCTTTTTTATTTTAATTTTGCTTTGTATCTTTTTCTAGTAACATGGTCTATTATGCTGTTTGTATTAAATAAATAAGTATATAACATGAAAATAACCAGATCATATTGAAATAGTTTTTGCAGATCTCATGTATCTCAATATATGTAGTTTAGACTTTTTATATGTAGTCCATGTTTACATTCAGGGCCAATGGCAGCTCGTGAATTCAGGTTTTAATATAAACATTGATGGTGTTACACAAGGTGCTGAAACTCAGTTGGGAAAGGATCCAGCACATTGGAGAGTTCCCCTAAAGTCTGTATGAAATCTGGAATGGATGCACTGTCCCATTCACATTGCCCCCAAAGCACCCCAACAAACAAAAACAGACTGACCAGCACAAATATCATTTCTTTTGGGAAACCAATCTTGTTAGGACCTGATATAATATCTGCTGAATTTGGAGCCTGGAATATTTTTTTAGCAATAATTTTACATGTCGGAAGTTACTTCTTAGGAGAGTGAAGGGGTAATGATATAACAAATCTATCTTCTATTGTATCTTGACTCTGGAAATGCCCAGAAATACTGAGCTGCCTCAGTACTTGATTTCCATTAAGTTCAATTGAAAAAGAAATAACCATTTGTTTTGACCCACAAAATTAAATGGGCTGAAGCTGGATTACAAAAACTCTGGGAAAAAATCTTATCATGATGCTTTCCTCTGCTTTTTCTCTCTTTAAACATAATTCCATTATACTTGCATAGTGTGTCTCCATTTGCTCTATTGCTCACATGAAGAAAAGGGAAAGTAGAATATCTGAGGTTCATTTTAGCATTCAGGGGAGCTCCCAGTGGTGCAGTGGGTTAAACTCTTGTACTAGCAAGGCCTGATGACTGAAAGGTTGGCAGTTCAAATGCAGAGAATGGTGTGAGCTCCCATCTGTCAGCTCCAGCTTCCCATCTGGGGACAGGATGGTAAAACATCCTTGCAGACGACCAATTCTCTCCTACCAGAAGTGACTTGCAGTTTCTCAAGTCGCTCCTGACATGGGAAAAAAACCCTTTAGCATTAAGGCAGACAACTTGCAGGCCTACATCATAAATCCCGCAAGGTTCTCTTCCCAGTCCTTCACCTCAAACCATGCCATTGAAATTTGATGGCAGATCATGCTGTTGAATTTCAGTGGTGACAAGCACAGCTCTTTCATAAAAAGCTTGTTTGAATGGTCTTTCCACTAAACCACGCTGTTTGCGGCCAAAATGAGGAAGTTTGGGGCTTTTTAAATTTTAAGTGAAAACGTTTGAACCTGGTATTAGAGATCTCTTAAAGTTATGGAGTAATTGACTGATCCTGGACTATGATTTTGAACTTGCATGATTTTAACTGTTGTTTTAACAATCTATGTTTTATTGCTGGTTTTAATTGTAATTGTTATTTTTGGGAATCTGTTTGTTTGTTGGACATCGAATTGTTGCTGGTTGTGAGTTCCCTTCGAGGTGAAAAAAGCAGGGTACAAGTATGGGAAATAAATAATAATTAAATATTTCAACTTGGTCTAACCATGTCTCAACAAAGCATAACATGTAGAACAGATAGGTTTAAATTTATATATAGATTTTCGATATTTACACACTTACTTCTTAGATCTTTCAATCTATCTCTCAATTTGTATAGATTGATAATCCCTGAAAATCAGTCTCCTGAAGCAATGTCTACTAAATTTCCTACAAGCAAAATGACCTTGCACATTACCTTGTTTTCCCACATGTCGATGAGGATGACTGTTGCGCTTTCACCGTCTACCAGTAAGGTCCGTTCGTATGTATTTTCTAAAAAAGAAAGGGTAGAAAATAGACTCAGTACTGCTTTTTCCCCTTTTTAAATCCCAGATTGGGAGAATTGTAGATTGGTGTACATAGAATTCTACATCAGGCAGAAACTTATCGGTTTATGGTTGTATAGTTCAGTTGGCCTCTATATTGATTCTGTAGCAAAAAAAAGAAAAACAGCCCTGTTATATCTAATAGAGCACACGAAAGAACTGGGGGATGCATCCTAACATTCTCAAAATACTTGTTCTGCTCCCAAGTCTCCTTTCACTCATATCACTCCAATGTACAGGAGCACCTGGTGACACAATGGGTTGAACCCTTGTGCCGGCAGGACTGAAGACTGACAGGTTGGAGGTTCGAATCTGAGGAGAGTGCAGATGAGCTCCCTCTGTCAGTTCCAGCTCCCCATGTGGGGACGTGAGAGAAGCTTCCCACAAGGATGGTAAAACATCAAAACATCCAGGCATCCCCTGGGCAACATCCTTGCAGACAGCCAATTCTCTCACACCAGAAACGACCTGCAATTTCTCAAGTTGCTCCTGGCATGAAAAAAAAAAAAAACTCCAATGTAAGAAAATAAAAATCAGAATTTTTTTCAAGTTCTTCTTGACTTCTTGACAGAAGCCAGATGCAAAAAATCCAAAGCTTTGTGTATTCTATTGACAGCATAGGAGTAATGGCAATATATTATAATGTTTTTCCTCATCTGCTCTTTCTTTTGCATTTCTCGCCCTCACTGACTTCTACACAAAGAGCTATGAAGAATGTGTGTATTTTTCTTTTATTAGTTTTCATCTTGAGCAGTTGGAGAAAGAAATCTCATATACGATCTTGTTGTGTTTGTCATTCAAATAGCAGACTCTGGCACAGTTATTATAATTTCCATAAGCTATATGACCACATAATTTCCACAAAAGAAACAATGAAGTCTTTAAGAAAAATGATCACAATATTCATTTCTTTTCCTTTTCTTATTTTTGGCTGGCCTTAGCATTATCCTAAGAAAGGGAAGACGACATCCCACTGGAAGAAATAAACCAAATCCTGAACGTTTGACCCCATGGGAGCTGTAGACAGACGTACAGACTCCAGCTGGGCTTAGTAATGGAAAATATTTGTTTTTACTCAGTGTATGGATGAACACACATTGCTGCTGCAAGCAATTCCAAACAGTTTTATCCAGGGGCAAAACTGTATGGAGACTCCAAATTTTTCAAAAATAGAGTGGAAATTACCATACTGAGAGATAAAGTAGCAACCATAACATAAATTAGTGCTTTTCCCTAAATAGAACAAATTTGTAAAAAAAAATGGATATAGCTATCTATTACTTACAAGCTTCTATTGTATATTTTGCAGCTTTAGGGCAAGGATTATGTCCTAAAGTTGTCATATAATTCATGGAATATTAAAGGCTCATATATGAAGCAACATAAACTGTCCACGTATGTGATACGTTGGTCCCAAACACAAATTCTGTCACTCTTGAATCTTCCAACTCCCAATACTATTCTTGCTGTTGCTTTTGTTATTGCTGTTGTTTTTGTGTGTTGTTATTGTGTGTTTTCAAGCAACCCTAAAATGAATCTATCACAGGGTTTTCTTGTTTTTTTGAGAAAGGGGGATGATTTTGCTTTCCTCTGAAACTGACAGAATGGGACTTGCCCAGGGTCACCCAACATGTTTCCAAAGATGAACAGGAACCTGAACCCTAGTCAGTTACTATTATTTCCACCATCTTTATTTGTTCACCTACGTTCCCCCCTCCAAAAAGGGACTCAAAATGGCTTTTTTAAAAATGTTGGAAATAGCAACGTTCTCAGGCCTCAACTAGTTATTTATTATGTATGTAATTGCTTACTGTATTGTATATGTATGTATTGGTTTGCAATTTTACCTTATGTCTTTGTTGTGGGAGGGGTTGCAGACCATGTGATCAAAACTGGGCTTGTTCAGGACTCAGACTCCATTTTTCAAATATTACAGTTTAGACTTCAATGCAGGAACAGGATACTTTAGGTTTCAGTAGGAACAGTATGCTGCACGGAAGCCATTAGATTCCCCTGAACTTTCAGACTAGCCAGAGACTCTATTAGACTCTTAAAACAGAGAGATGCTTTGGACTGTTATTTCTAAGGAAGAAGCCCTGTGTTACCTACACAGAGAAACTACTTCAAACCTACTTGTAACTGGACTGATAAGCAAAGTATCGGGATGCCGAATACATGAAGTTTGTTTCTTGGGAGCATGATTTAAAGGCAAATATATTTTAAGGGGGAATAGATGTTTTTGGACAACTAAAGGAACACTTCTGAAACTCTGCTGAATATGTGTGTGTGTGTGTGTGTGTGTGTGTGTGTGTTTGTGGCCAATGGTTTTCCAAAAGATTATGAATCCTTTTTCCCAAATGGTTATGGCGATTCACATTTTCAAAAAATACTGATTTTTGAATTATTTTTCACCCCCAAAACAGACCAAAAACACCCCCAAAATACTTGCAAACATGGCAGTTGGGGTTATTGACACCCCAGGTGCCCCGTCTTCAACAAAAGCAAACAAAGTCTAGCAAGTGGCACAAACAGTAGTTCATCGTTGAGGCTTGCAGGGGGACTTGTGGAGCCGCAACAGTTGATACTTTCCCACTCATTGTAAATATAGGAGTTCCCCAAACTCTACTGGTGTATTCTCCTTATGTATGGGAAGCTCTCCCATACACCTGAATGGTTCACAGATGAAAACTGGGAAATATGTGGCAAAGCAACATCAGAGTGTGGTCAAGGGTTAATTGAGACAGTGCCAACCAAATCAGGATAGTTGAAGGGTATGGTCTCACCTGGAATTAGTATACAATGGGGCCTACCAATTCTACCATTCTGAAGTTACATTATACACAAGGGCTTAATAGAATGGTTTCCCTTACATAAAATGGGAGAAGTGGAATTAAATAAACATTTTCAAGTAATGGATGGTTGAATCTATAGATGCCAAATCCATGGGTGTTGAGATAATATACCCCTGTTGCTTGCATAACACCAATGAAACACAGTTTATCTCCTTCAGACTGAGGCTACAAGTATATATGTATGGCTTCTTGTATCAAATTTCTTGAACATCTACTTCTCCCCTTTCCATTCCACAGTGGTTGTTGTTTGCTGTTTTAACAATATATGTTATAAGATAGCAACACCAGAGGCACTCCAGCTGGCCAGCTACTGGTCACAGGACATCTAATCCATTGCCAAGCCTGCAAACTTTGTGTTTTGTTTCTTTGTTAAAAAATGCAATACAACTGTTTGGTTTGCTCCTGACATGATAAATAAATAACAATCTATGTTTTAACAAACAGTACTCAATTTAATGCAACCATTTCATGGAGTTTTCTTGGCCAGATCTCCTTCTAAGGTTGAGAAAGTGTGAGCTGGCCAAGATTCCTTGGCATAACAAGTAAAGGAAACCTAATGCCTATTAGCTCACATAATGATTACAACCCAAGGCTCTGGTTTTAAACAGGCAACACACCTTCCCTCTCCTGTGTGTTTTTTGTAGCATTTTCTCCTGTTTCTTATTTTAAAAAACACCAACAATTCAGGAAGTTTCCATTTTTAATTGCAGTTCCCAGAGTCCCTGTGCCAATGTGGACACTGGTCATTCAGGCTGAAGGATGTTAGAATTATAGTACAGAGAAGTAACTTTTTCCAAGCTGAGCTCAGTGAGCCTGACCTACCTCACATGGTAGTTGTTTGGATTAGTCAGAGTGAATAAAAATCCTGTACACAAAACTACTTCAAGTTATGTGGAAGAAAGGTATAACTAATAGATTGAGCACACAAAAGAAAAACTAGTCAATCAGAATTGTCACAGTTTTTGACAGACAAGTCTTCCGTAAAGCATATTTCTAGCCAGCAGAGCTTGACCTTGATCACACCATTTGTTTTATTTGATTCTTTCTTTGTTGCAATTGACACAATTCTGGAGGCTATATGATATGGTATTGGGTCATGTGTAGCATGTGGGCTAGGGACCTAGCCCATTATTGAGGTCAGTGTTTCCCAACCTGTGGGCCGCCACCCACCGGTGGTCTGCAAGACTTAAAATATGGTCCACGAGACATGCAGGGAAAATCAGCTCTAGATTATTAAATATGGTTTTCTATGGGTGAGCAGATGGCGACTAATGGATGGCATATGTTCTGTATCAGAAACTAGAACCAATGTGGTCTATCCAATGCAATTTGCTGAATCAGCACCCCAAATAATGAAACCGAATCTAAAGTTCACCAAAAACTGATTCGTAACCCTTTCGGTACTAATGTTGGAGAGTGGCCCTTGGTCAAGTGGTCCCTGGTCAAAAAAAGGTTGGGAACCACTAATCTAGGTGATGAGGTATTCAACTGTGTGACTTCCATATTTCCTTCACTCCAGAGGTTCCCAACATATAGGTTGGGGTTGCAGGACTCACTGGGCAGGTTATCCGACACTTCAGTTTAATTTCCATAGCCTTGAATTGTCCCAAATTGGCAGAGACAATCCCATTTAATTTTCTGCCACTTTTTAACATCTTTTAAAATGTCCCAGTTTCTCTATCCTTCATCCATTTTCCTTTTTAATCTTCCGCTTATTTCAAACTTAGCTGGAAACTGAATTGTTTACATTCAATAAACTCAGGGTGGGATGCAGGGGATAGGAAAGGGTAGAATTTTGCTCTTCCCTGTAGGCTCAGAGAAAAGCAAACTGCAGCATCCTTGCTCAGCCTGAATGTTCACCATGTTTGCCACCTTGACTACACTCTGGTGTTGCTTAGAAACACATATCCTGGTTTCATTGGTGAAACGTTGAGAGAATGGATCTCATCTGGGCCAGGACTATTGCAACTGTGACTAATAAAGGTTGCGACCTCTTTTTCATATCCAAGTAGTGACTGTATGTGTTTATTTGCCAAAACGTCACTCCTCATGGCCTCACTGCTAGGTACTACCATTAAAACTCTGACAGGAAAATATCTGATTTGTTAGATCACTCTACTGCCATCACAATGTGAAATTATAGAAGGCACCCACATGATGAAATCATCCTGAAGAAGAACAACAACGAAGGGAATCCCTCTCACGTATGTGCTGGAAGCTCCTGCCTTTCTCTGTTACTTAACACTAATCACTGCTTACACAACGGGTTTGAAAAAACCCTTGGCAAGGTGGAACTGCATGACCTACCTCCTAGCACTTCACAGTCACTGTCCATGCTGTCGTGAACACCTGCAAAGATGTTGGCAATAGTTGTTTTGCCGACTCCTTGTTCCCCTATAAGGACCACTCGGTAGTAGCTATTTCCCGATTCAGATGAGATGACGGAATCGGAAGACTCCGATGACCAGCTCCTTCGGTAATACTCTTCAGGGTTGATGGTGTACCTTTTCTGTTGGTTGGACTCATGGGGGTCTCTCTGGACCACCAAATGCCTTGCGTCTGCTGGGATGCTCCAGCGCTGCTGCTGGGATTGCAAGGCACTACTGTTGTGACGCATCGTGACATTGTTCAGAGTCATGGCTTTTGTCCCCTTTTCCTGGTTTAAAAAAAGAAGAACCATGGAATAACAAACATTACTCATGACAACATGGCTGTGAAAAGGCTGGCTACCTTCTTGTGTGTTCTTGAAATGTGGTAATCTCAGCAGTCATATCTCCAGTGGCACAATTAAGAAAACAGTCCACAAACTGTGAAACGTTCCTCCAGTGAAGGGGCAATTCTTGTTCTGAAAGTTGGGGGATAATGATGTACTCATACTGGAGTTTACCAAAGATTTACTCTATGGTTGAAAGTATCTGGAGATAATTCTAAGTACCCCCACCAAATAATAAATTCTAGAATCCCTGAATTATGACATTAATTTTTCACAAGCACAGAGCTTAGAAAAGTAGCTGTTGTTGTTATACATTTATATCCCACAGGATGCAATTAAATTCCAATGTACGCAGACTGAAAATTAAAACCCTTGTGCATTTACAGATGCATATGATATTATAGGGCTCCAAAGTTACATGTTTGGACTATTAATTCCAGCTGAGGGATTCTGGTAACTATACTCCAAAAAGTACTTTTCCAAGCTTTGCAGTTTTGGGTGGTTAATACTGGATACTGTTCTGCAAGTAGCTAATAATACCTATAAGAAATACCCTTTGGTTTTTCCATCATTTTAGTTAACATTGTATACCTGAGTCCCTTATTTTCAGCTCCCTAAAAGTGTCGGGTCCAAAGTCTTGTAATGAGGAAAAGGAAACATTCCAAAGGAGCAAGGACAACAGATGTTATTAAGTTTTTTAAAAAGGCTAATTACTTGGAAAGGTTTTAAAACCAGTGATCTGAGTACTTTCCCCTTCTCTAAAGATGGCTTGTACAACTTCTGGAAAGAAATATTTGGCACTGGAGGGAGGCAATGTTGTGAGGTAATTCCTGGTGGCCAGTATCATCGGCAGCTACCATTTTAAGGAAAGTTGCTTTGATGCTCTCCAGCTCCCAACATGACAGTTATTTAGACATTTTGCTTATTCATGTTGAAGCCTGAACTTTCTTAGTTCACTTCTCATCTCTCTATCTAACAAACAAAGCATTTACTAGGGAAGGAACGAGAGAGAGAGAGATCTGAGGTAAGTTTTTAAAGTTAACATACAGATGGGTCTGCAAGTTTTTCAAACTCTGTGTGTCATTCAGAAAAAGGGAATTTCAAAGAGAGGCTGTGAAACAAATATATTGCAAAGGAAAGCAGAAAATTCTGCTTTAGATTATTTCAAATTCAAAGCATGTATTTTTCTGCATCTTCTGCCACTACCGGCAAAAACACCAACTTTTACCCTCATTTGAGCAAAAAAGTAATGGGATGCTCACACAATACTATCTACTGTACAAAATGAGACAGGTCCTTTTTTATTCAGCTCCTATCAATCTGTAGAACTATAGATGATACACAACTCATCTCTGTATAAGTGACACACTCTCACACTATTAACAACCTTCCTCTAGGTAGTATGGACGAGAACAACACACTAGCATGCCTTTGACTTAATTCACATAGCATGCAGACTTTGTTGTTTGCTTCTCTATACTGCTAAATAGTGCTGATGATTGCTATCAAGGAAATAAAGTTAGATCGGCTGCAAACTTCAAGCTCTCTATCGCTCTACATTTCCCCGTTATCAATTTCCATGCCTACAACGCTGAAGACAAGTAGTCAAATGAAGTCTTGTGAAACCAATACTACCTTGCTGTCTTTCAGAATCTCCTGTCTCAACCAGAGTCAACACTCTTGGTCTCACTCCCTTTGTCAGAGAGTTGGTGGATCTTGAACCAGTCTCCCACGGAAAATCCTTCCTCGGTCTCTGGGGCCGCCTGCCTCTCTAATTCTTTCTCAGCAAACCTGGTTTATATTAAGCCCATCTGATCAGAGACAGGGCTTTTCCGTGACGTCGTTGGCCTGTCCCTTCAACAGGCAGCCCTCAGCTGGACGGAAGCAGGCATGCAAGGGAAAGGGAGGGAGAGCTACCAGTGATAGCAAAATAAATTCATTCGCAGGCAGGCAGGCATTCTTTTCTTCTGCTTCTAATGCTGGTAAGTGGACTGCCCACTCGGTTCCACAAGGGCACCAGCAGAAAAGTAGCCAAACTATATTTCGTAACTCCTTTCCTTTCTGCTAAAGTGCTGTTGAATGAGCAGTCCTTCAATATTACTTTGGATTCATAAACACAGGAAGCAATCAATTGAAATGCCAGGCTATAGTGGGAAATAATAGATAAATAATAGCCCAGCCTACCATGGATCCAGGAACTGTGGGGAGAGAATTGGGGTTCGAGCCTTCCCTCACAGTTGATCTGTCGAAAGAGGATCACAAAGGCTCCTACACAGCTGACTCGTCAGGAATTACTAACCAGAAGTGTCCTAAAAGGTCAAGCCCTAAGAAACATGAAGGCAGCTATTGTTGCTGAGCTTTTCCAGGAATAATAAAGGCTGCTGGCGATTTATCCTGCTTACTTACTTGGAAGTAAGTGACACTGAGCATATGGAGGGCAGGCAGAGCTGGATTTAAGACAAATGAGGCTCTGTGATAGTTAAGTTATGGGGCCCCTGACTTGGGCCCTGAAGGAGGGAGATCCAGTAGCCCTACACTGCCTGCTTTGTGGCACACTCCCATAGACGATCATCTCTATTATATCTGGAATCTCTCTGAAACAGAACTCTTTCAAATGCAGAAGTGCACCACATAAGCAAAATCCATCATATCAAATTTGGGGAAGGGGGGGGGGGAGATGTGTCCCTCCCCCCAGCCAATGGTACCCTGTGCTTAAGCACATCTAGGCACAATAGTAAATCTGGCACTGAGAGCAGGGCACTTCTCAGTGCACACTGTGCTTGTAAGAGTCTTCATATTTAAGGCTATTTGGGTGATACCGGATGGGCAAAGTAATTGCCCTTTCCCTGTAAATAGGCAAAATTACTAATAGTGTGATTGTCAAGGTTGAGATCCCCCACCTTAAAAACAGCTCTGGGATCCCCAATAATTTACCATTAGCAATCCATTAGAATGTTGCAATGAATCACTTTTTATATAAGAGCTGGGCATGTTTAGCCTGCAGAAGAAAAGGCTAAGAGGAGACATGATGGCTATGTATAAATATGTGAGGAGAGGTCATAGGGAGGAGGGAGCAAACTTGTTTTCTGTTGTCCTGGAGACTAGGATGCAGAACAATGGCTTCAAACTAAAAGAAAGGGGATTCCACCTGAAAATAAGGATGAACTTCCTAACTGTGAGGGCTGTTTGGCAGTGGAACTCTCTGCCCCGGAGTGTGGTGGAGGCTCCTTCTTTGGAGGTTTTGAACTGAGGCTGGATGGCCATCTGTCAGGGGTGCTTTGAATGCGACTTTCCTGCTTCTTGGCAGGGAGTTGGACTGGATGGCCCATGAGGTCTCTTCCAACTCTATGATTCTATGTTTCTATGATTCTATAGTTTATCCCATCTGATTCAGAATGCTAAACAAGATCAGGACTGGTAAGTAGTACTTGTGTAGGAGGCTCTCAATGAATACCAGGTGCTGCAGACTATATTTCAGAGGGGTTCAATGGCAAGCCACCTCTGAGTATTCCTTGCCTGGAAAAATTCTATGAAATTAATTGAATTGCTGTAAGTCCACAGGCATCCTACATAACTATTTTTATAGAGATTTCTGGTGTGATGTATGGTTTGAGCATTGGTTCAATTTCCCACTTGGTCATGGAAGCCCACCAGGTGACCTAGGGCAAGTCACACCCTTGGCTGCCAAAAATGTCATGATAGTATTACATTAGGGTCAGCATAAGTTAAGCGATAGTTACACCAGGGATGAGAATTATATAGCCTTCAATATAAATGTTTCTCAGGCTGTCTGATGTAGATGTCCAGCAATGTTTTGTTTTCCGAATGGGTCAGAGACTGATGCCATATTTGGATCCATTGGCTACAACTGTTTTCTTCTTTCTTGGAAACTCACCATGGATCAGAAGATGATGGTTCTTGGGTTGGCATCAGCCTGTGGACTATCACTTTGAGTTCAAGTATTTTGGACTACATCTCTCAGAATCCCTTAACACTATCCATGCTGACTAGAGTTATAGTTCAGTAATAACTAGGAGGGCAGCATGATTCACCCAATCCAATTTGCAATCATGATTTCATCTGGTGTAAGTCATTCCTACTTATATTATGAAGTGTCTCATAGAGAATTTTTAGCAGCTTCACCAAACTTCCATTCCCAAGATTCCTTGGGGGAAGCCATGGCAATTAAACTGATACAAAAGTAAAATAACCTTGTAGTGCAGGTTTAGTCAGCATGTTAAATGCAACTTGAACATTGAATACAAATGCCATTTTGGGGAGCTAAACCACCCATCCATCCACCACATAATCTAGAACAGAAAGAGCAAATATGTTGAGGGAAGGCACTCTCAGATCATCTCTGTATGATTCAAAGCAGCAAAACAAAGTAAATTTATTACAGAGCCAAACTGAACACCATTCCCCCCAATGATAAGTACCAACAGTCATTTTTATGATCAAATGAGTTTTATTCTATGTATTGCAAACATATGTGTAGTATATGAACCCACTAATTTTCTTTTAAAATCAGCCATGCAATACTGTAAGAGTTGACCTTTCATTAAAAAAAAACCCTTTTAGAATTAATTTGGTGTTGCTGAGCACAAAGACTAATTAGATACTTAGGGAACACTTGGTTTTTTTACCCAACTTGGTAGTTTAGTGGGCTTTGCTTTTGATGTTGCAGGTGGTTTTTCATGGCAGCCTGACTGGACCACTGTGTTCTGGAATTAGAAGTTTGTGTACATTTAGCTCTTATTCAATCGATCCTTTTCCCCCTTGGTCTTAAGCAGAACCCTTCCTGGCAGAATAATCTAGTGGTTTACAATCATGAGTTACAAAAAGGCTGAGGTTTCAGGCTACGACTTCCAGAATTGCCAAACAATATAGCCACACATCATGGTAGCTAAATGGCATTTCCTTGTTCAGAAGTGCTATACCACCCAATAGAAAATGTGGGAACTATAGAAGCAAGGCATTACATAGAGAAAAACGAAGCCGTATTAAACTGAGTTAGACTATTGGTCCAAGTAGATCAATATTCTGTACATTGACAGACATGAGCCCTCTAAAATGTTACCCAGGATTCCTTCTCTGTCATACATGAAAATGCCATGGTTCACACCTGGAACCTATTGGCCTTACTTCGAATCATCCTCGATATATTTACCTTGCTGTCAATGAAAATAAGCAACATGTCCTCAAAAGATTTTTGGAGGATGCTGATTTTTTTAATCCATTTCAATCCGGCTTCAGGCCAGGGCATGGGATGGAAACAGCTTTGGTCGCCTTGGTGGATGATCTACTAGGGGAACTAGACAAGGGGAGTGTGATGATGCTGGTCTCGCTAGACCTCTCAGTGGCATTCAATACCATCAACCATGGTATCCTTCTAGAAAGCCTGGTGGGGATGGGACTTTGAGGCACTGTATTGCAGTGGTTCTGGTCCTTCCTCTTGGGTCATCTCCAGAAGGTGGTGTTGGGGGAGTCCTGCTCAATTCCATAGCCCCTGGGCTCATCATTATCCCCAATGTTGTTTAACATCTACCAGAAACTGTTGGGAGAGATCATCTGAACCATTGCCTGAGGGTGGTAATGGACTGGATAAGGACAAACAAATTGAAGCTTCATCCAGATGAAACAGAAGTACTGCAGGTCTCGCGGAAGATCGATCTGGAGATAAGGTTGCAACTTGAGCTGGACGGGGTTACTCTCCCCCTGAAATCTCAGGTTTGCAGTTTGGAAGTGGTTCTGGACTCCACCTTACATCTGGAAGCACAGGTAGTGTGGTGGTGGCCAGGGCTGCCTTTGCAAAATTAAAACTTGTATGCCATTTCTGGAGAAATCTGACTTGGCCATGGTAGTACACACACTGGTTATATCCCGTTTGGACTACTGCAACGCGTTCTATGTGCCCTTAAAAAGTTTCTAGAAACTGCCATTTGTCAAGCAAATGGCAGCTAAATACCTCATTGGAGCTGACTCCAGGGAGCACAACATCTCGCTGCTGAGACAGCTCCGCTGACTCTCAATTACCTTCTGGGCTCAATTTAAGGTGCTGCTTGTAACCTATGAAACCGTACATGGTTTCAGTCCAGGATATTTGAGACATAGTTTCCTACTATACAAGCCGGGTAGATTATTAAGATCAAGTAATGTAACGTTCTTCTCCACTCAGTTCTTCTCCACTCAGCTGTCACTTAACATTGGCTAGAAATGGCACATTCTTGGGCACGGCACCAAAAGCTTGGAACGCTTTGCCAAAAGCGATAAGAGCAGCCACCTGTGAGGTAGCATCTTAGATATGTTAGTCTTGTTATTTAATTTTGATAATTTTACATCCAATATGACTTGGGATTATTTTAATGGGTTATTTTATATTGTTATGTTTTAACTATGGTTGTAAATTGCCTTGAGTCCTTGGAGAAAGGCAATATAGAAATGTCCCAAATAAATAAATAAAATCCAAAGCCCCAAACAGAAGATGAAAATGAGTCTGAATACTATACATCTAACCACAAACATCACTTCCCCTATAAGGAATGTGTGTTCATTTTATTATAATTTATAAAGATAAAATAAAACAAATGGCGGTAAATGTATTTAATTCATTTATGTGAAATGTAGTTGCCAGATTGAAAACTGGAGAGGACTCCTCTATTTTATTGGGTAAAAGGGGAAAATTCAGCAGGTGTTGTTTGCCATGCATCTAAGTGACAAGCAACAGCTGCTGAAATTTCTTCTTCTATAAAGTAAAGCCATTTGTGGTAAATAATCTTCCTCCAGTTTTCACTCTGCCAATTCTACAATTAATTGAATGGATTTACTGTAGTTGAGCCTAACTATTGTCTCTAGGCCAACTTCTACTGGAAGCTGTCTCTTGAGTTGCAGTGGAAAACAGAGAGATTCCTAGAAAGACATATTAATGAAATTCCCAAAACATAGAATCATAGAGTTGGAAGAGACTCCAAAAGCATCCCAGTCCAAGCCCCTGCTGTGCAGAAACACACAAAACACACACATGCACCAACAGATGGTTATTCAGCCTCTGCTTAAAAAGACTCCACCAACTTGCAAGTTAATGATAATAATAAAATAATAATAACTTTATTTATATTCCACCCTATCTCCTCGAGGTTTTGCAGTTTAAGGAGGGATGCTTTCTTAGCCAGAGAGTACTTGTGCCTTAGCAAAGTACAAATGCTAGGATTTTACAGAATGCAGCTGTTGTAGTTAAAGTGGCATCACAGTGGTTTAGTTGTGTAGTGTGAAAAGGACTCTTTAGTCTATCTGTTGGCCATTTGTAGAATGTATAAAAACCATGTTAACAACTCTCCATAATAATACAGCCAACAGGGCATATCTAAGAATCCGTTTTTCCTGAACAAGGGGTGAACACAGCCTGTACTTTCACATAAAGGACACAGTCAATAAATGCCAGCAGTACAGTACTTTTGGCTTTGTTCCCACCCAGTTACGCCAAAGGAGTCAGAAATGAGCGGCGCTGCAAACAGCACAAGCAGAAGTCACGCATGTGGAGAGGGACACTTGCAGACTGAGCTGTATTCTCCTCAGTTTGCAGCCCATTCTTTTGAGTGATTTGTCAATTGATTTTGGAAGTACATAGCACTCCCATTCAACATAAACACTTCTGTCCTACATAACATTTTTTAAAAAAATCTCCATTGATTCTTGCAGTGCCATTTTGGATGTGGAAACAAAAAGCTTTACAAGCTTGTAACAGTATTAGCAAGAGATAATAATCAAGAGTTCTTCTAGCATTTCAGTCCCTACTCTTATCAAAATCAGTGTAATCCAGTATTTTAACTTCTGCAGAGTTTGGGGGGCACTTTTTGGCTACATCAGCTTCTAAAAATCCCTTCCAATGAGTCATGTTATCTCATGAAATGTCCAAAGTATGGCGGCCTTGGTTTATAATTCTGACTTGAAGACTTTCATGGCCAGAATTACTGGGTTGCTGTGAGTTTTCTGGGCTGTATGACCATGTTCCAGAAGCATTCTCTCCTGAGGATGGCAGGCATCCTCAGAGGTCTCACACCCAATTCTGACTTGATTTGCTCTAAGACCCATTCATTTTTTTTAGTTATTCATGGTAGTTGTAGAAATCCTCTCCAACACCACATTTAAAATATGCTGATATCCTTCACTTTCACTTTTCTTCACTCTCCACAACCATACATAGAAACTGGAAACACTATGGCTTGCTTTAGTATTTCACAAAATATCCTTCAACTTGAATAACTTATCTAATTCCTTCATGGCTGCTTTTCGAAGTCCTAACTTTAATATTCATCTGTAACCCTGCTTTTGAACTCTTTTAGTATGGCTTAACAACACCAACATAGCCAGATATTGAGGGTGCAACTTGAGCCTTGCTCCAAACAAGGAAATGCCTTAAAAATAGGACAGAAGAGGATATAAAATTGGCAGAAGCTATTTTTATGTAAAGATTAAATTCAGGAACTGCTGCAATCTACTAAGAAATAACTTACTTTCTTTTTTGGCATAAGCTTTAATGGACTTCAGTCATCATCTAGTGGACTGGAGATCATCATGGTTTCTAGAACATACTGCTTATGGCACGTTCATAGCATGTAGCCATCACGGCTTCATCCAAAAGAGTTCTGGGATTTGTAGTTTGGGGTGGAACTTGGAATTCTCTAAGCTTATGAAACTATAAATCCCAGGATTCCATAAGATGAAGGCAAATAATTAAAGCAGTGTCAACATGCTCTTATTAAAAATAATGCTCACTGGAGCAGTGTACAGGGAGCCCATGAACCCCGTTATGCCAGTTCCACTGGCTGCTAGTCTGCTACCGAGCACAATTCAAAGTGCTGGCTATAGCCTATAAAGCCCTAAATGGTTCCAGCCTAATGGTTACCTGTCCAAATGTATCTCCCTCTATGAACTATCTTGGAGGTTAAGATCATCAGGAGAGGTCCTGCTCTTGGTTCCATCTCCCTCGCAGGTGCGAGTAGTGGGGACGAGAGACAGGGCCTTCTCAGTGGTGGCTCCTTGGCTATGGAACTCCCTCCCCAATAAAATCAGATCAGCACCCTCCCTCCTGGTCTTCAGAAAAAAAGTTTTAAAATGGCTATGGGATTAAGCCTTTGGACAGTAAGCAATATAAGAAATGATCACGGATTTTGTGCAATTGATATTTGACATTTGGAATTACCTTGGATCATGATTTCTGGGTTATGTGATTTTAAAGTTTACGGTATATTAAAATGTTTTTAACTCCACATTTTAATTGTCTAAATGTTGTTGCAATTTTATGATCTATTTGATAGTTATATGTTATTGTTGCTCTATGTTAGATTTTATATGTATGTGAAACATTAAATTTTGCCATAAATATGTTGGAAACCGCATTTAGTCCCCCTTGGGGTGAGAAAAGTGGTATACAAGTGAAGTAAATAAACAAACAAACAAACAAACAGGTGTGAAAACACATATAAATACTTGTAATTCCTTCTTGTTTTTGCTCCAATGAATTAAGCTATCCTCCTCCAAACTATGTACAGGAATATATCTCATTATGTTGATCTGGGACAAGATCCATCTGCTACCCAATAGTTTTTTATGGACAAGGTTTAGGCATTTGTTCTCCTTCTTATAATTATTCCCTTTGAGCTAGACATGGATTGAAGAGGCCTTCAGCTGGTGGACACCTTCAAGCATAAAGCTATCCTTTATTAGCCTTTGAAATAGAGGACTATCCTCAAATAAAGTAGGACACATGGTCATCCTATAAGATGTGAAGGGCTTAGATATTTAAAAGATAAAGAACTTTTATTATATTTGATAATAGTTTTGAAAGTAGTTGCGCTCTGAATGCTTAGAGTTTCTATTCCATTTGCAATGTTGTTATCTCAAGCAAAGAATTAGAAGGGAAAAATATACTCCACACACAATAATGGCAAACACTTTGGAAACACGGTTTGATTCATTTTACACAACTCTGTCAGGTCATAAAAGTACAACTCAACTTAACAGCAAAATGGCTCAGAGAAGATAAATATATCTTTGTGATTAAGTATGGATAACACACACTCTTTAAAATTCCACCACTGCAGGCTGATCCTATTTAGCAAAAGGGGTGGAAAATATTTTGCTCTTCTAGTTTATACAACTCCACGCCTGTGATTTCTAACTCCAAACTACTCACCAAACAGACCAAAAGAAGCAGTTTCCTGAAGACATTTGTTTCCCAAACTGGGAGAATGTCTAAACATATATCTATGGAAGGATTAGACTTGCCAGCCCATATTCCACAGTGCTCAAGGCAACTTACAAAGGTCATGTCTTGGTGTGAAGGCACCCTGGGTAATAGGCTCCCAGGCGAACCTACTCCTGTAGCAGTGAGTATCACTAGTTTCAGCTGGAGTGGTGGATGGTAAAAGCCATCATTTCAATTTTCCACAACAGGGTGTCATTTGCAGGCAGTGCTGGAAATTGAAATGGTAGGCAGCTCAAAAGGTGCAATGCAGCTTGGACTACAGGGAACCAGCCCAAAAATCTTTGTCAAAGAATGAATGAGAAAACTCCAAGAGAACTCATCAATGGCCTACTTGGGTCTTGTCAACTCAGGGCAGCAGCCCGTTTTTATTGAAGCTGTCTAATTCCCAGACCATCTACTCTAGTGGTTCTCAACCAATGTGGTTCCCTATTCCAGTGAATCCCAGATGTTTTGGCCTTCAACTCCCAGAAATGCTAACAGCTGGTAAACTGGCTGAGATTTCTGGGAGTTGTAGGCCAAAACACCTGGGGACCCTCAGGTTGAGAACCACTGATCTACTCCAATCTCCAGAATGACAGGGAGGAATATCAGGGCTAGGTGGCATTTGTGTATATGTATAGACACACACACACACACACAGATATGTAATTTCTGGGATGCAGGGTTCCCATGCAGCCCATTTTGTACAGAATATCTCTTATTTGGAGTTCTAAAGTTCAGTCATACACAAGGTGATGTGGGATGCCCCAAATCTTGCATCTGAGGGAGGATAGCAGTGGCATTGCTGTACTGACCCACAAACCTTTAATATATATGCAATATATATGTCAGGCATCACCTGCACACTTATCTACTCGAACAGGCTGATGCTGAGCTCCAGATAAAAATTCTCAGCTCAAAAAGGTTGTATTTTCATCACAAGATTTACAAAGACTGCTGGGCTTTTGAATGGTTTGCAATCTCTCAGCAGCCCTGTGCTCACAAATGAAACCTTCCTCTCACATAACTTAAGCTGCCTGGTATGGTTCTGCCGCACGAGTCTCATATTATGCAACTGTAAACCTGGTAACTCTATAATGTGAGGAACGGGGAACATTAATCTGGAGAAGCCCAGAAAGCCAAGTTGGCATTTGACCCCAGAGCCTGAGGTTTCCAACCCTTGCCAGAGAATAAAAAGTCATCATAATATGCCTTCTAGAAGAAAGATGTTAGCTATATGCAATTTGCTGGCCTAAGGAGATGTTTATTTTAACCATTTATTGTTGATTTCCTCTCTGTGTGTCTTGTTACAGATTCTTGGGATTCCCTGTCTTCAGGTTAGAACTTCAGTGTTGGTAGTAATCCTTCTGCCAAGAGGCTAAATATGAACAATAGCTATTTATAGGCAGGGATATCCCTGACTAAGCTGAGAAAATACTTTAACCTAGTTAAGCCACTGGCCAGCACTGATTATCGATCACATCACTAAGATTGTTCAAACAAACCAATCATTCTGAGAGTTTTGTGATGTCTTTCTACGTCTTATTCTATGGTCTGTTTCTAAGAGGATGATTCAAAATGAACCTCAGAAAATGGTAGACTTTCCCTGGTTAGAAGTTATCATAGGCACTGTAGTAATAGATTTCCCATATTGGAAGTAAGTAGCCTTTCTCAATCTAATGTCTTTCAGAAATGTTGGTACACAACTTCCACAATCCCCAGGCACCATGGCCAAATGTAACCCAGCACACGGAAGAATTTAAGGTTGGGCTTCTTGGGATCTTCCAGATAGGTCTAAAGAAGTCTGGGTGGGACAAAGGACTTTTGTCTGCTGGAGCTAGGTGTGAATATCTGCTCCAGCAGACAAGAGTCCTTTGTCCCACCCTGGTCATTCCACAGATATATAAACCTTTTTTCTTAGTTCCAACAGACCTCACTACCTCTGAGGATGCTTGCCATAGATGCAGGTGAAACGTCAGGAGAAATGCCTCTAGAACATGGCCATATAGCCCAAAAAAACCTACAACAACCCAGTGATTCCGGCCATTAAAGCCGTCAACAATACATTTATCTGTGTTTGTTTTTATACACATACAAACGTTTCCCCTTAGTAGAAATACCTCATATGGGTAGTTGCAGATTCTCTTGCTCATAGAATCTGTATGTTCCCAATCAAATGAAACTGGGGAGATTTGGTACTTTGGAATTGCAAAATACGTACAAGTAGGCTTGCCTCAAAGATTTGACGGAACATGTACCTTTTTTGCCCGACTCTTTAGTATTGCAGGAAAGATGCCTAATGCTCAAATAGGGTCAAAGGTATTTTGACAGCAGCAATTCACCTTCCTTTTCTGGAAGTGTATGGGGAAATCCAGCTTCAGATTTACGGTAGTTACAGAATGGGGTCACATTTGGCTGCTATCTTGCAGGAGTGTTTACATCAGTAAGCTGCAAGCTGTAAATACTGGATGGTTGGCATCGGAGGCTGGAAAAACAATGTAAAACAAGAGCCCCAGCTTGAGATTTTAACACTTCTCCTGAACAACTATTTGGGGCACTTTTATGTATTTTTTGAGCAAGTGGCACCGTAAAACAGCAGCTTCATTTTTCTCTAATTGTCTGCGTACTATTTGTGTCTCCTTTAAAACTAAGGGCCATGCTTATTACAGCATGATATCCTGAGCACTGGCTGTAATTCTACATATGATATGTAGATCATGTGTCCATGTGCACATTTCTCAGCCAAATTATACGTTGGCTGCATTATGCAAACCTTATGTGAAATGGCAACATTGCACAACTGAATGTGCAATCCGTGCAGCTTCACTTGAGCTGAATGCAGCCATGCGTCAGATAAAAACGTTCATCTGCGTCTATAGGATAACGCATGCAGTGTAAGCACAGCAGAAAGTTCTCAAGATCTGCAGTGACGTTCAGGCAGAGAGCTTAAGGATATTGAGGCTGGATATTTTCTCTTTTACTTTCAGAATGAACCTGACTTACATGTTATCATTTTTTTCTTACAGAAATCTATGGATTCAAGGTATTTTGCTCAGAGTTTGGAAAATCTGTTTCTTGGACTGCAACTCCTCAAATCAATCAGCCAGCATGGTCAAATAATAGAAAGGCTTTTTGATTTTTTGGTAGTGGATTATAGCTCTCAAGCTCATATGACTGTTTGGTGCACAAACTCTTATATCTGAGCTGAATCCCATGCTGGGAAGGAGATCTGTGATCACCATTTGTTTAAATCAGAGTTTCTTAAACTGTGTTCCTCCAGATATTTTGGACTTTAGCTCTCGCAATTCCTAACAGCTGGTAAACTGGCTGGGATTTCTGGGAGTTGAAGTCCAAAACAGCTGGACGAGCAGAGTTTGAGAAACACTGGTTTAAATGAATCATAGAGTTGGAAATGTCTCTAATGGCCTACTAGTCCAATCCCCTTCCATTATAGGAATCCACAACTAAAGCATCTCTGACAGGTGGTCACCTGGTCTCAGTTTAAAAACCTCTCTTAAGGAAAGTCTAGCAGTATCAAACAGCTCTTACTGCCAAGCTCTTCCTAATATTTAGTTGGAATCCTATCATTTCAATCCACCAGTTCATATGCTGTGGAGCTGGGGAAACAAGTTTGTTCCATTTCTACATGATAGTCCTTCAGATATTTATAGCTGACTGTCATATCGGCATTTAATCATCTTTTATCTAGGCTAAATGTACCTCACTTCTTCAACCATTCCTTATAGAGCTTGGTTTCCAGGTTTAAGCATCTTTGTTTCCCTTCTCTGGACATGTTACAATTCATTGATATCCTTCTTAAACTGTGTCTAATTACTGGACATAGTATTCTAGGAAAGCAGAGTGGTACTATTAAATGTGGGATGCGCTAATAAGTTGTCAGAGGCGGCATACATGATCCATTCCATTTTATCTCTTCCATGTGATAGTGATTGGACTGTAGTCACCAACTGAGCTTCATGGATAGGCAGGGATTTGAATCCAGATCCCCTAATTTTAGTCCAACACTATAACCACAACACTAAAATATATGTTCAAATGAATCTACAATACCTTGGCATAATTTACTTAAATGTCTTCAAAACATTTCCCAGATAGCCCTAACTACACTTTTTTCAATGTTTTCAATGTCTGTAATTCCATACATTATAGTGATAATGATATAAGAAAACACACAATTGTTATTCCTTAACTATGAACGATACTATGCAAGCAGAAGCTGGTTTTCTGAATTCCACTCCAGGGCACAAACAAATCACAACATCCTAAGCAAATACGATCATTTTTTCACCAGAAGTTCAAAAAATATGAAAAGAAACATTGATGCAGCACTATGACTGTGAAGCAGAAATATACAACATCCTCTGCATATTGCATGGTACGAGAGCTCAAGACATCAGCGGCATAGTATGACTTCTTCACTTAGTCAGAACTGGGGAATCTTTGTTGCCAAAGTATAGATTCAGTCTTTAGTTCTTCCCGAAAGCCTGTGGTCCTTGGTCAAGTCCTTGAAAACATTTCTGGATAGCTAGTAATAATGATGCCATTGCAGTTACTTGCGCTGTGGAAAGTCCAAGCTTGTTTGGCTAGCGGTAACTACCAGTAAGTGAAGGGAAAGGAGATATATACAATTTAAGTAAGCACAGCCATTCTTGCATCCATTAAAGAGAGAGATTTTTTCTAAACAATCCGAACTATTAATGTGCAAAAGTTTTACATCCCTCCGTGGCCTATGTAGAAATAGCAAGAATACAAATCTATTACAGTTCTTATTTCTTCAAGTGAGTTAACATTTACTTAAGGTGTGAAACATCTCCTGGATAGATGGATGAACATGCACTCTTGAAAAATTAGGGGAAAACATTTAAACTAAAGGCACTGGCAGATGACTTAGGGATTGTACTAGAAAACCCTTTGGAGAATATAGAAATTCTTCAGGAGACGTTAAAAGAATTTGAATTGGCTGGATTTCAGACTAATAAACAAAGCCAGAAATGTTAACAAAACTATAAGAAGATCATGGACATGTCCCAAGAAGGGAGAGAATAGTGGAGGTGAACAGCTGGCTCTACAGATGGCGCTACCAGGAAGAGAGAGAAGAATGGAGGTAAACAACTGACTCCACAGATGGTTCTACCAGGAATGATTTGGCTTCTTGAACCATGGTCTGTGGTTTTATGAAGATGGACTTCTGGCAAATGATGTGTTGTACTTCAAAGCACTTGGCAGGAACTTTTTTGCTAAGATGATCACAATCCTGATCAGGAAGACTGAGCTAAGTTGGGCAGGAAGACAGATCCTCCTTCCCGATAATTTACATTGCCCAATCTCCCAGTGTTTTAAAATTTTATCCTTGAATTTGGCCCTGCCCAGTGTAATCTTGTGTGTTTAATGTTTGTTTTTATACTGCTCTGTTGTTTATTATATTGGTTTCGTATTCTATTTTTTTATTTTCTAGTTCTGTTATGCTTTTGCATTATATTGTGTTTACTGTACTGATGGGCTTGGCCTCATGTAAGCCGCCCCAAGTCCCCCTGGGGGAGATGGAGCGGGGTATAAATAAATTATGACTGATAGCTAAATGAACCTCTATGCAGTGCACCAAAAAAACATGGGGCACCCATCACATTTTGCTTTGTATATAAACATTTAGTGGCATCTGGCAGGTTCCTGTTTGGCTAAGAAAAATGTTCCCACCAAGTAGACAGCAAAGAGTTTGTAAAAACAAAGAGAGAAGTTAAAGAAGAAAATCAAGGAGCCAAAATTGGGAGCTCCATATTAAACTAGAGGACACAACAATGGATATCCATTTTAACTCATATTAGGTATTGTTGGTGAAACCAAATAATGTACTGTGATCAGCTGCTGCCATCATCAGGTTACTCTGGGGAAAAACAACCTTCATTCAGTGTCTTGAGAAACAGAACTGGAAATTAATATGCAGAAGTTACGTTGCCCTGTGTCATTCACAGGGGTTCCTTATCTTTAATTTGCAACCAGCTCATATTTTCCCACAGCTTCTTCCTTATTTTTCCATCAGGAAAAATATATTACATAAAGTTGGAACAGGAATTATGCCTTTTCATTGGTAGCACCAGAAGGCACTTGTGTAGAAGCACCCTGCAAGTGTGAGAATACTACTTTTCTGGGCTAGTGGCTTCATGAATTCCACAAGCATCATTGCTATCGTGAAAAATGGCAATGTGTATCATTCTGTCATTATGATAAAACTAACCATTACTAATTATATGCGTCAAATTGTTCTTAAATGTTGTTAATTGTTTAATTCCATTTTAATGTTTTATATGTTTATGTGTAAGCTGCTTTGGGGCCACTTTCAGGAAAATGTGGGTAATACAACCAACAACAAAGTGTCCTGTGTTGGGTATAACTTTGTGAGGCTTGCCAATGATTTTACAGAAGTTTATTATTTCTACCTCCAAATCTCCATGACGACATTGCTCAACAAGCTTTCTTGAAATGCTCAAAGCACAACTGATAGCACAGAACGTCCTAGGATGAAAACGAATGTAGTCTACGTCTCGCTGATGTACCCACCTGAGGCTTTAGACTTTATAGCCGACTATAAACAAGCCTGTTGTGTTTATGAGTGAAAACAGACCTGCTGTTTCTGAGTGGAAGTCAACCTAGCTTTGACTTACTGTTAAAATTAATTTCTTTCCATCACTTGCCACAGAGATGAAAAAGCAATTCCTTCATATTACTCACAGCAGTGCTGACAAGAAACTTATTGGGTTGCTCATTGCTTTCCTGTTAATTTAATTGCTTTTCTGGATTTTTTTTTAAAATTAGAGGTTTGATCAAAAATGGTAGAATACTTGAATATTTCCTAAAATTCCTTTTTAAATTATTTTAAAAGTAACAAGAAGATATTACTCATTATACCAATAAAAGTGTATCATCTTGTTAATTTTGCTTTTGAAGTATTAGTTACAACCCTGTTAGAAAAATAATAGAATGAGGCAGGAAGCAGCCATGTCTTGAAGCTGTAAGGCTATTGAATTCTAATCAAGATGATCAGTTGCAGCTTTGACCCTTGCCTCAAACAGACAAGAGTTCTTTCTCCCACCCTGGACATTTGACAGATATATAAACCCCACTTGCCTAGTTTCCAATAGACCTCACAACCTCTGAGGATGCCTGCCATAGATGTGGGCGAAACCTCAGGAGAGAATGCTTCTGGAACATGGCCATACAGCCCGGAAAACTCATAGCAACCCAGTGATTCCAGCCATGAAAGCCTTCAACAACACAATATATTGTTGATCATTTGTTACATCAAATACAGTAATAGTGAGTAATGTTTTTAAAAATGTCATCAAAAATCTTGTTACAGTTATGTTACTTGTAATTTCTGTGCTCTGGGTCTACAGTATATGGGAAATTACAGGTTACCAAAGGAATGCAAGAATGGCCCCTCACATGAGGAAGTGATAGGGATCTGCTCAGCTTTTCTTCTACCTCCTGATTTTTCCTACATATTTCGTTGTTTAAGCATTCTTTCCTATCTTCCTCTACCAGTTTCACCCATTCCTATATTTCTGCAGACAGAACTGTTCCATGAGTTTGCTAAGATTATGTCTTTTGCCTAAAGCAATATCAGAGATCCAAATCACATTTGAGAATGACAATGGGATTGCTAATGTTTTATATTTCTGTTTTCCTCTGTGCATTTTTTCCCTTTCTGTCACAATTTTTATCAGTCTCTGATGAAATCTAGAAGGGACCATAACCGCCAGACATAGAAAATAACAAGTGATCTCTAAAACACAGATCTCGATCCTGACCTTTTTGCTAGAAATGCCAGAAACTGAATTTAGGACCTTTGTGTACAAAACACACATTCTTCTAGAGGTGTGGCCTTGTTTCAATATACTTTTTAAAAATCCAGGCCTCAGTGGAAAAGTGAGAAGGAAAAGTGGGATTTTTAACTCATAATCACAAGGGTTTTGTGTGTGTCAGGAGCGACTTGAGAAACGGCAAGTCGCTTTTGGCGTGAGAGAATTGGCCATCTGCAAGGGCATTGCTCAGGGGACGCTGGGATGTTTGATGTTTTACCATCCTTGTGGGAAGCGTCTCTCATATCCCCTGTAGAGCTGGAGCTGACAGGGGGAGCTCAACCTGCTTTCCCCAGATTTGAACCGCTGACCTATCGGTCAGCAGTCCTGCCGGTACAAGAGTTTACTCATTGCGCCATGATATGATATTAATGCCAAGATGGTAGTGGGGACACTAATGACTGTAAGGAAGCTCTTTTGGCCAAGCTAAAAAAGAAACTTTGAAAAGTTTTAATGCCAAGATAGATAGACAGACAGACAGTCAGACAGTCAGACAGACAGACAGACAGACAGACAGAAAGCAAGACTCTAGGACTGAAAATATACAATTTAAACTTCACTTTATGCCTTTTAATACACAGATAATCTTCTTATTGGTAAGAGTTATAAACATCATATTATTGCCATCTGAGTTTTAAAAGCAAAATTAGGGATAATAGTGAACAAAAGTGGGATGCTGCATTTGCTCTACATAGGAGGCGTCCTCTAGTTGGTCAGACTTTGGAAAACAAATGTAACGTTTTCTTTTATTCTTTCCAGAAAGGGATCAGGGAGATTTCCATGGTCCATGGAGAAGTGTTTCCACTGCATCAACTGTGACATAGATATAGTTTTTTTGGAAACAGATTTCATATTGGTTTGAGGAAGCTGGCAATCCTGTTGTATGGAAAGATTTTTGGAAGCACCTGCAATAAATAAATAGGAAAAATGAAATGCTGGCAAGGAACATAAATAGCCAAAAGTCAATATTTTGGACAAATAATAATGTGAACATTTAGAAGTAGAGATGAAAGATTAAAGAAGGAATTTCCCCCTGTGTGCTAGCTACCCATGGGTAATAACAGATGGAAAGTATATATGTAGCTATTCATTTCCCAGAATAGCAGATTTCCTAATGCTCAAGAAACTTCTATAAGAGAGCAGAGGTGAAGATTTTTCATACTTTGAACAGTCCTTTGCTTGATCAGGAACTATTTTACAGAAACGTGCTTGCTTTTTCCTGTAAGTAAAGGTAAAGGTTTCCCCTGAAATTTAGTCCAGTCGTGTCTGACTCTGGGAGGTGGTGCTCATCTCCATTTCTAAGCTGAAGAACTGGTGTTGTCCATAGACACTGTCAAAATCATGTGGCCAGCATGACTGCATGGAGTGCCGTTATCTTCCCATGGAAGAGGTACCTATTAAGCTACTTACATTTGAATGTTTTCGAACTGCTAGAAGCTGGGCCTAACAGCGGGGGCTCACCCCGCTCCCCGAATTCGAACTACCAACCTTTTGGTCAGCAATTTCAGCAGCTCAATAGTTTAACCCACTGTGCCACCAGGGGGGCTTGCTTTTTCCTGTACTTTGGGAAAAAACCAAGCGCTTTGCATAGAAAAAATATTAGCTGAGGGAGTCCATTTTAAGAACAGCTCCCTGTTCTAAAAATGTGTCTTTGTGTATAAAAACCACACATATTCCTGCAGAAATTCCCCAAAATATCTCATAAGAATTTTATCTCAAAATTCTAACTAGGAAGGTGTTACATTTCCCTTTATAAGCATTTTAAAAATTTGTTTCTCAATTTTTACGTGTTTATTTCTGTTATGCCTTAATTATATTAAGCTATTCAATTGTTTTTTTTTTCATGTCAGGAGCGAACTTGCGAAACTGCAAGTCACTACTGCTGTGAGAGAATTTGCCGTCTGCAAGGATATTTCCCAGGGGACGCTTGGATGTTTTTGATGTTTTACCATCCTTGTGGGAGGCTTCTCTCATGTCCCTGCATGGAGAGTTGGAGCTGACAGAGGGAGCTCATCCGTGCTCTCCCTGGATTCGAACCTGCGACCTGTCGGTCTTCAGTCCTTCCGGCGCAAGTGTTTAACCCACTGTGCCATCGGGGGCTCCTATATTCAATGGTAAGATACTTGGTGTCCAATTCATGGAAGAAAAGTGTATAAATAACTAGTGGTCAACCAGTTGCCTCCAGGAACCACATGAGCTCGTCCCAATGGCTGCCCTCCTCTCTCACTGTGCCTCCAGCAACTGATGTTCAGTGGCATTTTTCCTCTGAAAGTTGGGATGTGAAGACATAGTCAGCATGACTGGTAGCAGCTAACAGGCTATCAATACATCTTGTATAAAAGACATGTCATGTGAAAAAATACATTACTCTCTGCATTTGCAGGGCTCAGGGGCACACAGTCCCCACAGAAGTGAGAAAAATAAAAATAAATAAAACCACAAAATCTGGTTTTAAAAATCTTAGAATCTCAAGCAATTGTGAAAAGTCAAATCAATGAATGCTTACTTTCAGAAAACTACTATAGAAATTTGCCAAACACAGGTTTTACAAAGGCGAGCTCCTGTATATGTCAAGGGCAGGTTTTGGGGCTAAAATTAGGGATTTTGATATGGCCGGTGGATAAGTTGAGGGTCATTCCCTGGTAGAGGGAGAAACACCAGTGCTGCTTCAGAGGGCCATCTACCATTTCCAGTATTCAAAAAGGCTGGAAGCGACGCTTGCGGAAAAGAACAGAAAAGTGCTTCTTCAGGTTCTCCGAGGACCGACTAAGGCCTTGCCTTTTGTCACTTTACTTAGAGAAGTGATTGTTCCTTTCCTGGTAAGAGTTAAGGTGAAGTAAGTCAACCTAGTTCTTTTTGGGTTGATTTTTTTGATTTATACAAGTATATATAGTAGGTAAAAACAAACATCACAGCCAGATCTCATCATACACAACAGAGAAATCAGGGAAAAGGACAAGGTGCTTACCTTGATCATCTTTCCTTCCCACGCATGTACATTCCAGCAGATCGTGAGTAACGCAGTTGGAATCTTCATGCAGTATAAAGAGGTTTCTAAGTTCTTCTACTGAAAAACGGATGTGCTCAGATCCCTTTGAAAAGTCAACCACGGCCCCAGAGAGACCTTGCTTACTGATCTGCCTCTGATAGATTTTTTCTTCAATTGTGCCTGCATTGAACAAAGGGCATATGCTAATTCACAGCACCAAACAAAGAGATAAAATAGCAGCCGACAACAAAAATGCTTTCTAACTCTACAAAAGGGCTAAACAGTTGTTTTGTATGTTTCAAATTCAAACGGCGATTATAATAAAAATATGGCAGACCTGTAGTTAGCAGTCTGTAAATATGCACCGTGTGCCTCTGTCCATCTCTCCACACTCTGGCCATTGCCTGAAGGAGAATGAGAAGGAAAAGATTATGGGGAAATGCCATTCCGTGCCTTTTCACACTACACAGATGTAATGCTGTGCTCCACTTTATGTGCCATGACTGAATCCTATGGAAACCTGAAATTTGTACTTTGATGAAGTGCTAGAGCTTCATAAGTGAGAAACCCGCTGATTTAAAAGGATGGAATATGGCAATTAAAGTGGAAAGAACAAGATATTTACATACACCTTTGGGAGAGTATTTTAAAAATCTCATTGCACATGCCAAATTTAATTGGATAAATCAACTAACTTATAATTAAACTATAACGAACATTTAAAGCAATGTTTCTCAACCTGGGGGTCCGGACCCCTGGGGGGGGGGCGCAAGAGGATTTCAGAGGGGTTGCCAAAGACCATTAGAAAACATATATTTCTGATGGTCTTAGAAACCTGTTTGGCAGCAAAGGTTTAAGATCTCTCCACTTGTCCTTCTCTTCCTTTTTGTAAACAGATGGTGAATCCTCTCACAAAAAGCCTTTCCTTCACTGTGATTGGTCGGCCTCTCAGCTAAGGGGAGGGCTGTTTCTGAAACTCCCAGCGGAGAGGGGAGAGCAGGCATGTTCGGTGCATGGCAGCATAGTGTGCATGTGCGAGCGAGGGAGAGCGTTTGAGGCTGGAGGGAGGCCTGCACCAGTGAGTCTCTTCAAGGCATGGGGTTCTGTCTGGGAAGTTTGGCTCAATTCTATCATTGGAGGGGTTCAGAATGCTCCTTAATTGTAGGTGAACTATTAATCCCAGGAACTACCACTCACAATTGCCAAAGTCTATTTCCCTCAAACTCCACCACTGTTCACATTTGGCCATATTGAGTATTCATGCCAAGTTTGGTCCAGATCTATCACTGTTTGAGTCCACAGTGCTCTCGGGAGGTAGGTGAACTATAACTTCAAAACTCAATATCAATGCCCACCAAACCCTTCCAGTATTTTCTGTTGGCCATGGGAGTTCTGTGTGCCAAGTTGGGTTCAATTCCATTCTTGATGGAGTTCAGAATGTTCTTTGATTGTAAGTTAACTATAAATCTCAGCAACTACCACTCCCAAATAACAAAACCAATCCCTCCCCAACCCCACCAGTATTCAAATTTGGGAGTATCAGGTATTTGTGCCAAATTTGGTCCAGTGAATAAAAATACATCCTGGATATCAGATATTGACATTATAATTCATAACAAGAGCAAAATTCTAGTTATGAAGTAGCAACAAAAAATTATGGTTAAGGGTCACCACAACATGAGGACCTGTATTAAGGGGTCGTGGCATTAGGAAGGTTGAGAAACACTGATTTAAAGGAATGTAAAGCGTTTGTGGGTTAAAAGGGAAAAACAGTTTTTAAATGTACAATGCCCTGTTAGGGCCCTTTCTTACTAGTTCTGGGATTTTTTAAAATCCTGCCTAGTGGTGTCTCTGCCTGTTAATGTAAAAATTGTAAGAATGGGACCATTTTAGCCTCTTCGGGAAAGGAGTTTCAGAACCTTGGAGCAGCCAAGATGGTCTCTACTGAGGATATCAGGGCTCAGGCAAGCTTATAGGGGAGAATATACATTTTAAAATAGCTAATGACTAATTTCACATACATTCATGATAGGTTCAGCATTCTCAGGGCATATAAAATTATCTGATATGCAAAACTCTGAATACAAGATCTACATATATCATTGGATCAGGACCTGTTAGGATCACAACCCATCAGGGAATAGATTATGAACTGTTAGGATCACAACCTAATCGGGGTAGCAGAGTTTATTTGGTAATGGATATTTTGTTTCTATTTGATGCTTTCAGCAGGCAATGATGCAATTCTTTTAAAGATAACAAGTTTGTTTAGTGATAACTTCATGTATTTAAAGATACAGGCACATTTCTTGTCAAGGGTTAAAAACTTCAATAACATTTCAGAGAGTTTGTATCTTAAACTTACAATCTTTAACTGTCTCTTCATAAACTATATTGCTTTATACAGCTCTCTTTAATAATAGCTTATTTCAAAGAAAACACAAGCCTCTAACGTCCTAACACTGCCTTCTGCACTTTAATAGACTTTTATTCTCAAGCTGACTCAAGGCTCAACATTGACTTCTAACAGGCTCAAGGCTCAACTGACTTCTCTAACTGTCATCCTTTTAAAAACTGAACATGACATGCAGCCCCTCCCACTGCTTTAAGTATATAGAAATAAGAAAACTGCAAACTACAAATAGACATATACTTGAGGTTATAAAACGACATCCTAATAAAACAAACATCACATAGCGGAGGCTTGAGAAGGTTGCTTCCTCCAACATGACTTGTGTTAAGGAAACAAACCTGAATATCAGTGGCAGGATTCCAATCGATGTCGTATAAGATTAAATGTGATGCTCCAACAAGGTTCAGACCCACACCACCGGCCTTTGAACTTAGCAAGAAGATAAAAGCTGGGTGGATTTTGTTATTAAAACTATCAACAATCTGCTGTCTCTGGGAAACAGGAGTGCTGCCGTCAAGTCTTGTATAGGAATATCCATAACGTTTGCATACCTCTTGTAATATATTCAGTGTCTGTGTGTAATTAGACACCACCACAACTCTATGAACCCAAAATACAGCATTAATTACTGGTTAGTACAGTTCTAGTTCATTTAATGAACAAACAATATAGGTATCACAATGTCATGACTCCAATGGACATAAAGAGATTGATTTGGAATTAAACAAAGGGGTAAATAAAATTACCACTATTAATACTTCTTTATCATTGTTGGATTTCCCTCAATTGTCCAAGGAATATGTACTATGCTGTGGTCTGCTGTCAATAAATTCAGGCTGTTGCATGCTCAATGGTTCAATCAAACATCATTTGCTTGGTTAGGGGAGAGCAGGCCCAGAAGATTTGCTTTGCGTTACTTCTACTCAGGAACAGTACTATAGTATACACCATTGTTTCTTTAACTATGGGTCCTGACCCCAAATGGGGTCCCCTTTGCTCAATATTGGGGTCACAAAAAAATTGGCAAAAGTGAAAAGTTTCTGAATGTCATCCATTTACACTAATCAACTATCAACAGTGTGCGGTGTTTACAATGGACTCTGAAGAAAATCCTTCAGCTATACTTCATAAAAAGAAAATTTAGCCTGTTTAGCAGGCCTTGCAAATAATGATTTATTATCCAAAAATATACCTATTTTAAACCTATTGTATATACCTATATACTATGGGTGATGTAAAAAATTATTGGGGAAACAAGGGTCACAAGTGGAAAATGTATAATAATAAGAATAAGAATAAACTTTATTTGTAATCTGCTCTATCTCCCCAAGGGGACTCAGGTTTAAGAAGCTCTAGTATAATATACTCATCTGTAAGTTTTAAAAATGACAAAAAAATCAACTCAAAAACCCTGGGTTGACTTATTCATTGGTCAGTACTGGAAATGCTCTCTGCTCCCCACCATTTTGGGGAGTTTCACTTGAAGTGAAGCAAAACACCAGTGGCGATTTTTAATTGACAGTCTGTCTGCATGCCTCACAAGACTTGAAGAAAATCCAGTGAGCCTCTATTTTAAAAGGTCACTGCTGCTCCACTCCAAATAAACAGATTGTCTCCTTCACTTTAGCTCTTTCCTCTGTGCATTTTTGAAAGTAGAAGAAACTGTTTGTGTTACATGCCCCAATGTTTTGTTCTCAATTTATCCTGTGGTGACAGCAAAAATACATACCCCACTCCACACACACACACCACAACCTGCTTTTTACTTATATATGAGGTTAACTTATACACAAGTATATATGGCAAGTAGAATTTGCTGGGAATGTATATAGAACTGACATTAGGTGGAAAGAAGTGGCTTAAAACAAAAGATTCAGCTGCTCTGAGAAGGGACACTTCATTGAAATTCTTTCTTACCTTTCTGAAGGACTGAGGTCATGAATTGCTCTTAGCAGCTGCACCAGCACTATCAGTTTCCCAGAGTCAGTCTCAGAAAAAGAAGTCAGGGAATATTCTTGAGAAAAGACATCCAGCAACCCTTCATAGGGATTCTGTTTCTCTTGCCGATCACTAGTAGAATCACATTCTTTCTCCTACAAAGAAAAATCCAATCCACACAAATAAGTTAGGATAGCAGTGTGCTGATACAACAGAAATGGGGCATGCTATTTTCACCCATATTAATAGAAGCACAGTTTCTAGTTCTGGGGAATAAATAAAAAGGTAAAGGTTTCCCCTTGACATTAAGCCTAGTCGTGTCTGACTCTGGGGGGTTGTGCTCATCTCCATTTCTAAGCCAAAGAGCTGGTGTTGTCCGTAGACACCTCCAAAGTCATGTGGCTGGCATGACTGCATGGAGCATCATTACCTTCCCGCTGGAGCGGTTCCTATTTATCTACTCACATTTGAATGTTTTCGAACTGCTAGGTTGGCTAACAGTGGGAGCTCACCCCACTTACCCCACTCCCTGGATTTATACCTGCAACCTTTCAGTCAGCAAGGTCAGCAGCTCAGCGGTTTAACCCACTGTGTCACCAGGGGGCACGAGTTAAAACTGTTAGTTGTGTTCTGGAATACAAGCAAAAATGGGCAGAGCTAGAGCCAAAATAGGTGGTATTTGCAGAGTGAGTGGGTTTTGAAAGTGGGGCAATGGAACTAGACTGGAATCCATAGAAATTCAAGAAGTGCCACCCTCCTATGAGAGCCAGTGTCATGTAGTGGTTTGAATATTGGTCTAGTATTCTGGAGACCAGGGTTTGATTCCCAACTTGATTATGGAAACCCACTGCACCACCTATATTCTCCACTGGTCTGGCCTCATCTACAGCACTGCATTAAGTTCCGGGCACCTTATTTTAAGACTGACACAGAGGAGCTGGAGCAAGGACAAAGAAGACCAAGGAATGGGCAATTGTTTTTGTGATTTTAATTTCTGAATTACTTTAGGTAAAGGATAAAGGTAGTCCCCTGACATTAAGTCCAGTCATGTCTGACTCTGGGGTGTGGTGCTCATCTCCATTTCTAAACCGAAGAGCCAGCATTGTCCGTAGACACCTCCGAGGTCATGTGGCCGGCATGATTGCATGGAGCGCCTTCCTGCCGGAGCAGTACCTATTGATCTACTCACATTTGCATGTTTTCGAACTGCTAGGTTGGCAGAAGCTAGGGCTGACAGCGGAAGCTCATGCCGCTCCCCGGAATCGAACCTGCGACCTTTCGATCAACAAGCTGAGCAGCTCAGTGCTTTAATCCACTGCGCCACCAGGGGCTCCCCTGAATTACTTTACGTCATGTGAAAATGTGCTTTTCATAATGGAAACTGTGTTCCAATTGTCATTTTGATCACAATTGTCATTTTTAATTATTTTTGTTGAATTGTCATTGTTAAGCTGCTCTTTGAACAAGCAAATCATGGAAATATATTGATTTTAACTTAAATCATAATTTGTAGGAATGTACACTTGAAATACCTCTCCCATTTTAGATTTTCCCCTCAATTGTCTAAGAACCTATGTTTAACCAAAAAAGAAGATACAAACCTTTATGGCTTTGAAAAGAAGACAGGGGTGGTTGCACAGTTTTTTTAAAGCCCCAATGCATATTAAGTGCGGGCTGTTTTCCAGACTGCCTTGTAAACAATATCTCACAACCTGAGAACACAGCAGTTTTCGGTAGAGATCCAGCTGCAATGCTGTTGGACGGCAGAAAACTATGCTCTCCTTTTTAGGAGGGAGGAATTTGTTTATGACTTCGTGGGTCCTTCTAAGAATGAAGAGTCCCGTTAAGCGTGTGAGTTCTGCTGCCCTTCGCTCTCCCAATTCAATTTCTTCCTAAGAAAGTGAAATACATGGTGAAAGCATGTGATCTTTCAGGTTCTTGCTCCAAGTCTACATCGATTTTAGCTTGTCCCACTTCCTCCAGAAGTCTCATGGAGTTTCATTCCTTTGCTCCAAGCCAGGTATGTGCAAACTTTGGCTCTCCAGGTGTTGGCTGTTAGGAATTGTGGAAGTTAAAGTCCAAAACACCTGAAGGGCCAAAGTTTGCCCATGCCTGCCCTAAGCATCTCCCTTCTATCTCTGAAGCATTTCAGTTCCTGATGGGTATGTATCCTTCTAGCCTTGATCACCACTTCCTTCTTCAATATTTGGATAGAAGATAAGAAAGGATCAATGACAACAATAATAACAACTCTTTCCAACACCATAATCCTAGAATATTTACTCAACAGAAATTTCCCATTAAGTTTAATTTCTCAAATTGTATTTCCTTAGGGAGGGGGAGGGGGAAGGAACTGTGGAGCCTCTCAGTATGCTTCATGGAGCCCCAAGGGCTCCGCAGAGCACACTTTGAGAACTGCTGGGCTAGCTCTATCAGACGAACAGCAGGCAGTGCTGTAGCATAACACAGCCAGGAACACAGGAAAAACATTTCATCTAACACTGGGTAGATAACTTCAGAAATGTATGTGGTCCAGTGTTGACTTCCCCTGGATTCACTGTGATTCACACCTTCTACTCCAAATTTTGGCAGCAAATAGGGAAAAAAATCCATAAAACAAGATGAACACTTAATTTTTAGAGAGGTCTTAAGGTGCATACGTGGACCAAAAATCACATTTGGCCTACCCCAGTCAAATGCTTCTGACCTTAATCCCTCTTCCACCACATTAGTTTGTATTTTGGAAGGATTCGGGAACAATCTATCATTTTAATTCCTAAAAAAAAAAAACCCTATACAACAGGATGGTAAAGAGAACTCACAGAACTGGGACCTGTGAAAGCTAACATGATCTTGCTGAATTTTAAGCAGAAATACAGTCCATGGATGCAGACTTAATTAATGACACTTCCATGCTTCCTGTGGGATTCAGATGCCACATACACAAACAATGCAAAAATAAAATAATTTTTCTCTCTGCATAATCTCATTCAAAATAGATTGCTCCCCCTCCCCCAAGTATACAAGAAGCATTTTAAGGCTCCTTAATTTTAGGCAGCTAAATCAGGTTTCAGATTTTAAAAGTGACAGACCTTAGTAGCTGAAGGCTCTCGGGATCTGATAATAGGTTCCTCAAATACTTTTTTGTATGAAGATAATGAACCAAGTATTCCAGGATTTACATACTCTATTAACGTATAAAATTCTTGCAGATCATTTTGTACTGGTGTACCTTGGAAAATAAAAGAAAATTCTATATGAATTTGCTTCCGAGAAAAGGCCCTTTATCAAGAATTACATTTTATTCTGCAGAAAAATAAAAGATGCACCCAACAATTCTATTTTCTTTTTATTAGCATTACTGTGAAAGGTTTGGGGTGGTTTTGAATTACAGTTCTCATAATTCCCCAGCTAGAATCCTGACTAGGAAATCCTGAAAATTGTAGCCCCAAAAGGGAATTTCCTTGCTTTAGATAAAATGCTTAATTGAAGCAAACATTTATTTTAATTACATTTACTCACCAGTCAGGATGATTTTCTTCTCACAAGACAGGCTGACGAGGGCATTGTTTGTCTTAATCGCACTGTTTTTCAAGCGATGCCCCTCATCACAGATGATCAGACTGAAGTCTGTCTTCTGAATTTGGTCCAAAGACCGTAAAAGCATCTCATAACTAATGACCAGGACGGAATAAAGAGGCGAGTTGATGAACTCTTCCACTTTGTGATCCTGCATATTGTACAGAATTATAATACTTTTGAGGACAGACAGGGAACAAAAATGCACATCACTGTAAATGTTTATTGACCTAATCAACACACTGTTCATTTTTGGAAACTACCTCCCCAAGATGGAGTGATAGCTATTAGCTAAGTTTTTAAAAGTGATTGGGAATGTGAAAGGCTGTTGCACCCCAACCAGAATTCATCTTGCACTCAACACCTGCCAGGAATCCAAAAGTAGTTGTAAGACAGTTTACTGAGAAAAATACATATAAAAAGAAAAAGGCAAAGGCAAAATCCAATAGGTAATGCGAAAAATAGTCAACAAGTCATAAGCCAAACCAGACTGGCAATAGGAAAAAACACTCCAAAGGTGGTAATTCAAACAGTCCAAATCTGTTCCATAAAACAAGGTACAGGAAAACCAGAATCAAAAGATGAGCATTTAACCAGGAAAACAAGACTCAAAACATAAACATAATTTAAACATAAGCAAGACTATAGAACCTTTTTAAAACATGAATCTAAACTCCCAAGATCTTACTCAAAATATGACCTGGAAACAAGAGCCTCACTGCTTTGCAGCATTGCCTGATCTGAATTCTAAAGGAAACAATTCTCTGAGGTGAGTCCACAAGCCATGAAGTCATGCCTGTGACCTTGACTGCCTTGCCTGTGGGATTTCTCACACTGCTGTCTCTCATGGAGTTTCTGTGACTTCTTAATTTGCTTGCTTCTTCCCTAAGATGAAGTCTGAGATTTCTGCTGACTGCAGGTGTGTTTTCAGGCAAACTTTCTCGCCCATCCAACTCTTTATCTGGGGATGCTATGAGATGACTAGGCGAAAAGTCTTTGTCAGCCGGTGCATTTCCCTGTCTGCTGGATTCTGAGGCAGTTTCACTTTCAAGCCCGTTCTCACAGACAGGATCTAAACTCACCTCATTTCCCTCATTGATAAACCCATCCACTCTCTCAGGCCCTCGAATAACAATCCCCTTATCATCATCAGCTGGCTGAACTACAACAAAGACTTCTTAAGGATAAATAGGTCTTTATCAGATTTTTTTAAAAATATTGTGGAATAGCAACTCCCCCCCCCCCCCCCCCCCAAATCATATTTGCTGTTCTTCGATCCTTCCCTGATATATACTTCATTTTTTCTGGTATTTTCTAGTTTTTCTCTTGCACACCTCATGAAAATTTTCACTTGTCTCTCCATTACTTCTACCCAACCCACAGCACCAACACCTTTATCATGGTGAGTGCCTTCTGACTTCGCTGCCTTTTTTCTTCTTTGCCGGAATTACACTAAAGTAGCACTGTCATGTCCACATAGTGTTAGAACACTGCTATATTATAGTTGGGGAGAAAGAAAAAGAGAAATAAGGTAATTTTGGTCTGTGGGTATGCATGGTGGATGGACACCTTCCAGTTTCCTTACTCTTTTTTTCTTGGGATGACTGTTTGAGTAAGAACAGCTGACCTATTTTAACGATGCTTTCAAAAATGATGGAAATTTTTAGAGCTGAAAAAGTATGATTTTATAGGAGGGGAAATGGTGACAAAATGGTGATTTCATACAAAAACATTCCTTGGCTGTCAACAAAAAATGTGTCAATTTCAGATTGAAACCCTTGTCTGAAAAGCTTCTTGTCAACTAATGGTGACCTGATGCCTTGGTGCTCCTTCCAAGATCATTTTTGAATTTTAAGGATGAAAAAGAACAGTGAAAGGCAGTCCTGTTTGTGGGTTACTCAGGGGTGAGACACAGGAATCCCATAGCCCTATTTTGCTGAACTGAAGCTCATTATTCCTCAGTCCTATGTTGGATATGATGATGAAAACTGCATTCCAACAATATCCAGACAACCATCTCAAAGGTATCTTCTTAGAAAATATGGGAATGAGGATGTTGGACTAGACAGGCATTTGGTATGTGCACCAATAAATATTTCTCTTATTCTCTCTCCCACAGACTCTCTCCATAATGTAATCACAAAAATTGTACTTGTTCTAACTGCAGAGCAGCTCAATGCAGGAGGAGGGCACTATTGTGCTCCATTTCTCAGACAATTCAACACTAGCTATTAAGAGATCGCAAACAGTGAAAGGAAAATGGGAGGATTGATCACAGGAAATGTGCCATCACCGTGCCACTTCTGCTGTGAAGGAACAAAGAAAGATAAACGGCTCTGTTTTTTCATATTCACAATTGTTGAGCCTTTCAATTCAGGTTCTGGAGTTGTTCAACTTCACTACCAATATGCCACAATATACAATATTAACTGTAGATTATATCATCCCACATGATGATGCAGGAAAAAAAATTGTAATGGCAATAAGAAAAATAGTTCAAACAATATGTAATTCAAACATCAACATAAGGTGTGCCTACACTGTAGAATTAATGCAATTTGGCACCATTTTGATCACTATAGCCCAATGCTATGGAATCATGAGAGTTGTAGACACACACACACACACAGCAGATAGATATATATATATATCTGCAATGAAAACAATTCTCAAACTTCCTAAGTTCACAGCAGCAAAAATAGAAATAAATACTAAGGGACTACTTAATAGTAACAGAGGGCAGTTAAATGCTATTTCTCACCTGATCAACCAAGAACACCTTGATTCTTTCATTACCCAACCATTTCTGGAATTCCTTCCCCCAGTTCTTCACCAGGCTTCCAGGGGTGACTATTAATGCCTGTTTTAATATAGGTTTGCATCCATACGGTCCTTGACGCAGGAGAGTCCAGATGAGTGAAATGCACTGCAGGGTTTTTCCTAAACCCATTTCATCTGCAAGAATAGCTCCAAATCTACTGCTGACTCTGGGAGGAAAATATAATTATATTGTTCACACGTCTTAGAAGAAACCTTGATAATTATCTGCTCACCAGTCTTAGCAAATCAGTATTTTTACACTATATACATCCATTGCAAAATATTAAATTTTAAGATGACTCACTCCTGTCTGCCTTACTGACAGTGTTGTCCCAGGAGCTATTGGATGACATGTCCTTGAGGCCCTGTGCAGTTGATGACTTATGCAACAAACCAACATTAGCAAAAGTCATGGTTTACTGTGATATGCATATGTATCCACTATATTAATCCGCATTCTCATGTTTTGCCCCTTACTTGTAAAATTACTAACAAAGGTACTAACCCTGTCCACTCATTCACCAGTTATTCAATAAAATTTTGATTCCATTTGTTTCTATAGCAGACAGATAAACAATTTGGATTAATACAATAATCCAGTCTCTGGAACACCCTTCCAAGAGAAATAAGATAGGCCCCATCCCTCCCCTCCCTTCGTAAGAGCTTGAAGACCTGGTGGTTTCAACAAGCCTTTGAAAATGACCAGTTCTAACTCAGCCCCACACATTGTCTAATACGGCCTTATTCTTCCTACCAGTTACCCAGATTCTTTCCTCTAATCGGCCCCGGAATGAACAGCCACAGACCCGTACCTAATATTATTGTTGCCTCCCATATCATTGCATTTCATTCCCGGGGGCCCTAGAATTTTTGGGCTTGCACAAATCTTGGCCCGTCCTTTTAAGTTTTTAATTGCCTTGAACAGGCAGGATTACTTTTAATTTATGTGTGTTATGGCGACAATTTTTATGCTTATATTTTGTTTGTTAATCTTATGGTTATGTTGTTTTTACTCTGTATGTTTTGTGATGTTACTTGGGAACCGCTCTGAGTCCCCTCAGGGAGATGGAGCGGAATATAAATAAAGTATTATTATTATCTTTGATTACAGTTGACCACTGTCTTAAATGTCTCCATGTTAATAATGATGATTGAAAAGTGTCCATCCCTCTCTATTTTTTAACTAAGAATAGTAAATGAACCACAATCAACTAAACCTCTATGCACAATTAGAAAAGTTGAGCCTATTGCTTTAATGTTGTTGTTGTGTCTTTAAGTGTTCCAACTTACAATCACCTTAAAGTGAACCCTATCATAAGGTTTTCTGTGGCTGAGAGTGTGTGACTCTCCAAGGTAATCCAGCATGTTTCCATGGCCAAGCAGGCAATGGACCCTTGATGTCCAGAGTCATGGTCTGAGGTCAAAACACAAAGCAACACTGGCTCTCTTTACCTTATGGCTTTCCAAAGTCGACATCCTGATCAATTTCAAAACCAGATGTACCACATGTATATTCAATCCACTAGTTCAGTGGCTCCCAACCTTTTTTTGACGAGGGACCACTTCACTAGGAACCATCTTGACCAGGGACCACTATCCAAAATTAGCACCAATCAGTTTTTGGTCAACTTTAGATTTGGTTTGGTTATTTGGGGTGCCAATTCAGAAAACAGCATTGGATAGACCACATCAGCTCTAGTTTCAGAGACAGAACATATGCCATCCAGTAGTAATCATCTGTTCACCCACAGAAAGCCATATTTAATAATCTAGAGCTGATGTGGTAGTAATAATCTTTTGTGGGTAGTCATCCTCACCTCCCTTCTGACATACCCGTTACCTCGGCACTATTAGAGGGTTTCACGAAACCAGTTGATCTCATTGTCGCATGGTTTTGAGGCAACCGTGTAGCAATGGTGAGGCCGCAGACCATATTTTCGTTCTTGCAGACCACTGGTGGTCCACAGACCACAGGTTAGGAACCACTGCTCTAGTTGCTATAATTTAGGAAGGTAACTATTATGGAATACAATATACCACATTGCCTACCCTTAATCAACGAGTTGAAAATAGAACCTGCTAATAGTTGCTTTAGTCTTAGTAGGTCACATTTTTGAGTACAGCCAGCAGCCACATTTTTAACTACAGCCAGTCCTCCACATTTGCACATCAGAAACTACAGTATTCCCTTTACTGTTACCTATGTTTACTTGATTCAAATCTAAATCAAATGGGCATAAAGTTTCTAATTTAAGCAAAAGCTCTCAAGATTCATGAGAATGACTACCCACGAAAAAAAAAACTGGAGAGTGTTTGCTATCCAAATCTGAATCATTATCTCTGTTCTGTCTTTTTCATCACAGCCTAGTAATTTGTGGCTAAAAGTCCAAATTAGATTACAGAGATTAATGCAGTAAATTGCATATAACTGTTAGTAACATTTACAAAATTCCTTAATTTCAGCCAAGACCTTACTCATGAACTCCCCCATTAATATATAATATGTTGAATGTAACTGAAGTGAGTAAGCTGCTTCTCTGAAGGTCGGATTTGCTGGGGAGAATCCGCTGCATTATTCATTAATAGAAACTTCCTGCTGCAGCTGCTCTGAGTGCAATTCAATAGAATTGTCTGTTGGGGTTACACTAGGGTCAACTGACCAGCTGTTTGTGCCCTCTAGATGAGCTAAAGGTATTTTTAAACCCTCACTAGAAATAGATTTCCAATAAACTAATATTTTTAAAATATTCTTTTAAAACATTTTTAAAGTTTGCTCATAGGTAAAAGAGGAGAAATCTCAGTGGCCTCCAACACAGCTACAGTATCTAAAATTGTCTTTAAGCTCAGGGACTAACATATTGGTTTACCACTATACTCACTCCAAGGTCACTGCTGAAAATAGCATCTCTATGGCCAGTTGTCTTCTCCTCGGCTGTAAGATGTACAACAGAAGTATCCCCAAGGCCCTCCAGATGTTGATAGATCCCAGCTCTCATCCAACATGAGCAATCATTATGATAGGAGTCACAGTCCAATAACATCTAGAGGGCCCCAAGTTCCTTCCTAATTACTATAGACTTACAATTCAATGTGATATGAGATGGGCTTAGAATGACAGGAAGAGGTTGGTTAACAGCCAAAAACCACCCCTCCCAAAAAAACCAAACCCAAACAAACAGATGGAAGTAATGTTAAATAATTTGCTGTAGTATAAATTTGCTACTATTACGAATTGTAATGTAAATATCAAATATGCAGGATGTATTTTCATTCACTGGACAAAATTTGGCACAAATACCCAATACACCCAAATTTGAATATTAGTGGGGTTGGGCGAGGGGTTGATTTTGTCAATTGGGAGTTGTAGTTGCTGGGATTTATAGTTCACCTAAAATCAAAGAGCATTCTGAACTCCAACGATGGAATTTAACCAAACTTGGCACACAGAAGTCCCACGACCAACAGAAAATACTGGAAGGGTTTGGTGGGCACTGACCTTGAGTTTGGGAGTTATAGTTCACCTAGATCCAGAGAGCACTGTGGACTCAAACAATGATGGGTCTGGATATAACTTGGCACAAATACTCAATATGCCCAAATGTGGTGTTTGAGGAAAATAGATCTTGACATTTGGGAGTTGTAGTTGCTGAGATGAACCACCAAAGAGCATTCTGAACCCCATCACTGATAGAATTGGCCCAAACTTCCCACTCAGAACCCCCATGACCAACACAACATACTGTGTTTTCTGATGGTGTTTGGCGACCCCTGTAACACCCCCTAGCGACCCCCTCAGGGGTCCCGACCCCCAGGTTGAGAACCACTGGGTTAAAGCACTGAGCTCCTGAGCTTGTTGACCAAAAGATCGCAGGTTCGAATCCTGGGAGCAGCGTGAGCTTCCGCTGTCAGGCCCAGCTTCTGCAAACCTAGCAGTTTGAAAACATGCAAAAGTGAGTAGATCAATAGGTAGATCTGGCGGGAAGGTAATGGCGCTCCATGTAGTCATGCTGGCCACATGACCTTGGAGGTGACTACAGACAACGCAGGCTCTTTGGCTTAGAAATGGAGATGAGTGCCACACCCCAGAGTCGGACACAACTGGACTTCATGTCAGGGGAAAACCTTTATATTTATATTTATGACATTTTCTACCAGTTCATCCAGACTTCAGAAAAGTGGTTGGACCAGAAGTGACCAGCATATGTTGGCTGGGATGTCCTGGAATCCCCAGTTCAGAAATTTAAGAATTTGAAAAACAGAAAAAGTAAAATCTGGATTAACAGATTTTGAAGATACTTGCTATTTGAAGGTAAGGTAAAGGTTTCCCTTGACATTAAGTCTAGTTGCGTCCAACTCTAGGGGGTGGTGCTCATCTCCATTTCTAAGGTGAAGAGCTGGCATTGTCCGTAGACACCTCCAGGGTCATGTGGCCAGCATGACTGCATGGAGTGCCTTTACCTTCCTGCAGAAGTGGTACCTATTGATCTACTCACATTTGCATTATTTCAAATTGCTAGGTTGGCAGAAGCTGGGGCTAACAGCACACCCCGCTCCCCAGATCCAAACCACCAACCTTTGGTTAGCAAGTTCAGCAGCTCAGTGGTTTAACCCAATGCGTCACCAGCAGCCCCCTTGCTATTCTAAAGGACTGATAAAAATATGAAGATGTTGTGTCCATTATTAACATTTCTCTGCACATTGGGCTAAGCGATGGAAAAAGTTGAGATTTAGACCGCAGGAGATTCTAATTTTGCTCAGACAATTAAGAGTACAAATTGATCATTCTCTCACCTCATTCCCATCACGCATTCATAAAGAAATGTAATTCCTTCTCGCTGATGCGGACGAAGATGATTCACAAGGTAAGGGTCAACAACAACATCCACAACAGGCAAACCGTGCTTATTGAACATCCGCTGGTGTTGAGGAGATGGGCGTGGCATAACAAGGGAATCTTAAAATTTCAAACATGGGCATCACAAAATGCAGATCTATTGTTTATTCATTAAAAGCTACTAGCTTTCTATGAGAGAAAGTAAAACTAAAAGAAGTGTGCTAAGTCCCAAGAAATAGTTTCCAACTTATAGTTTTGATTTTGGAAAGTAAATGATTTTTTTACAATGCACAATAAACATATCAGGGATATGTGTCTTAACTGGCAATGGAAGGATATCTGAATATTCTATTCTATATGGGAATAAGTCCAGTAATGATAAATGGGCTGTTGTTCCAAAATCTATTGTGCTGACCAAATCATTTTCCTAACTAATAAATACCGAGCACAGCAGCATATAATTGTTCAAAATCCTGGGTGTGGTTCCATAAAACTGTGAACTTTTCTATCTGATCCCATATTCTAGGAATCAAAAATTCTATTTTATGACAATTAAGGGGAATTCAAAGACTACCGTACTTATAAAACAAGTTTCAATCCTTCACAAAACAAAATTGGTTCATAATGTGGCAGGAATGGCTTTTCCTTAGTAAGGTAACTTCCCGCGATCCATGGATGAATATAAAAGCTACTGTCCCATCATTTGTGTCCCTGCTGTAAACAAGATAGAACCTTGTTCATTTAATCAGACAGGAATATTTTTCAGTGAACTTATTAATTGTCTCTTGCTTGCTATTTGCTTGTTCAACTCCTATTGACTTTATCAGAGATCACATGTAGCTGTGATCCATTAACAGTATTCAAGCAGATATATACTGAATAGGGTCAGAACAAATATGTATAGACCTTTGGTACTTGATCAGTTTCTTCAGAAGAGGGTGATATGGAAGTAAGGATTAGAAATATATGCAGATTAAAGCAGATAAACAATGAAAATCCTCACCTGGTGCACTCGGATCATGACGTGGTTTACAGTTCTGGGAGCCTGGAAGTGAATTTCCTTTACTGTTGGCTTCGCTGACATTTCTGAATGGGTTACTGAAAGGCTTCAAAGGAGCTTGTGGCAAAGTCCAAGCATGCTCTGTGCTTCCTACACCAGACTGAAAACACTTGCCACTTCTGAAGTCCTCTTCCAGAATTATTCCCATCACTTCAATTTCTTTTCCTCCAATCATCAGAGTTTGACCTTCACCAAGATCTTCCAAGTCTTTGACTTTGTATCCACTGCCTACAAGAGTTCAAAAATGTTAAACTTAAATAAAATAAAATTATGACATAGACAACAATAAACCTGTTAAATGTTAACAGGTAAAAAGACTGGCACCCCAGATCTAAGGTTTATGGACACACCCTTCAAAATATGGATTACGGCTCATGTGGCCTCCAGATGGTTTTGAACTCCAGTTCCCAGCTTTCATCAACATTGGCAGGCAAGGGCTGATGAAAGTCTCATCACAATAATATCTGGAGAGCTACAAAAGTCCCACCCTTGCTCTGAATTAAAATTTTAAAAATGTCTTCTGTAGCTCGGTGGAAGAATGCATGTTTTCATACAGAAAACCCCAAGTTCAATCCTTCCATCTCCAGAAAAGGCTTATAAAGCCCTCAGTCTGAAACTCTGAAGAGTTTCTGTCAGACAGTATCAGCATTACATTACCCTCCAATTGTTCTAATTTGGCAGAGACACTCCAGAGAGTGATGGGAGTCGCAGTTCTAGCATATCTGGAGGTCATCACATTGGAAAAGCTCACTCAGGATGATGTTGAATATTGGAAGCCTCCTCCCCTGGTTGGCTGCATCTCGATATCTAATGCTCCCACGTGTTTATAGTACACTCTAACAAAAATTCACAAAATTCAGCAACTGATTCAGTTTGAAGTACTGCCATGGATTTATTACACTCACCTTTATATCACCAGGCTAATTCCCATCTGCTTCTCTGCCAAAGACACTTCTCAAAGGGTTGATTAAACAAGTTAATGAGTAATTCTTGAAAACTATGTGTCTACTTCACCAGTTGCTTTGACAACACAATACAGCAAATGTTGGTCTTAGAATATTATTATTATTATTAAACTTTATGTGTACCCCGCTAGCATCTCCCGAAGGACTCGATGCGGCTTACAAAGGCCAAGGCCTCAACACAACAACAGCAAACAATAACAACACGATGCAAAGCAAATTAAAAACATAAGCAATAACAAAACATTACATTATTATGCAATAAAACCAGGGCCAGGCCATTGATGGGTACAGGTTAAAAAGAATAATGTACAACTACAGTCTTGTGTTTGTTCGCAGTTACAATGATTGGGAAAACAATAAAGACTCTTCCAGGAGGGAACACAACATAATATATGCCATAACCGTAATAAATGTGTTAGATCTAAATCCAATTGATACTCTGAGAGTAGCTCTACTGAATCAATAGCAATCACATAAATGTTGATTTACCACGCATATATCTGTTCCAGATGGTCTCAAAACTGGATTTAAGAGCTTTAGTGTTTAAAGGTCTTCTTTGTTGTTTCCTGGAGTGAAAAGCCCTATCTATTCTTTATTGTTTTCTGCAACTAATATGGCTATCCTCTGGAAATTGTTACTGTGAATGGTAACACTGCTTATTTACATATATTTATTTGCTTTGCTTACTTTACATACATATTTAAGTCACAAAGTTTAATGAGCTGCACTTTTTTGCATGCAGCTGTCATCTAATCCAATTTTTCATACATATCTATGATGTATCTTTATTTTATTCAAACACATATTCGGCGTCAAGGGCTTAATTCTGGGCACCACAGTGACATTCTCATTGGCATTACCTCTTCCAATGTCCTTGCCTTCCAGGTCCTTCAAGGTCACTGACTTGCCCTTCGCAATAAGAACAGCATCACCTTCCCACTTCTTGTGTTTTTTCTTTGAAGCCTTGCACCACACAACACTGAAGTATTTTGCAAGGCAACTCTGCTCTTTTTGGAGCCCTGGGACATCTGTTGTCACTGGAGCTGTGGAAGCAAAGATGAGACACACAAAACAGAAGAGACAGACTTTCAGTGGGTCCTTCAGCTGAATCATGACTCCAAAACTGCAAGTGAAAATGAGAGCAAGGGGAATGCTAAGCCAACTTTCATGTCCCAAAAGCTCCAAAAACATTCCCATTTTGGACTGAAGCTCCTAGCATTCCCAGCCTGTAAGAGAATACTAAGACAACTGTTCTCTTCTCCCTTCTACTTCAAATGGGCCATTTGTTTGATGTTTACAGCAGTTTACAGCACCTTCAGGTTTCTATACTTTTATGGTGAAATAGTAAATTGTCAGGACTCGGTTTCCTAGCCTTGGATGTTGGCGCAAAAAACCGGACTCCTGACATGGAGAACTGATAAGGAATTGCAGCTGGTGGCCTTGGGAGGGGCCGTTGGTGGTTTGGCGGGGAATATTGCGCGGGATCTTTGCCCGGCGGGAAGAGGGGATTCGAATGTGGGGGAGGGTATATAAGGGTTGACTTGCGTCTGTGTGCCAATCCTGGCTTTCATTGTGTATATGCATCCAGTAGTAAAAGTTTCCTGTTTGATCACGGATTGGCGTCCTGTGTCATTTCTGGGAGCGGCTGCTGTGAGCTTACATTAAGCCAGGATTCTTCGGTGCCATCCCACGGCTGTGGTGAGGTACCCCTATGCAACAGGAGGAAGATCCAACGGAGGGGGGAGAGCCAGCATCCCCTTTCGAGAATGCGGAAGAGGAGCTGGAGAGAGTGAATGCCTTAGCTTCGTCGACTGCGTATGCCCAGCCCAACGGAGTCACACAGAGGCGAGTGAAGGGGGCAGGGGCAGCGACGAGAGAAAGCAGCGGGCTAGAGTTTCCCTCCCCGCAGAGATTGGATTTCTTGGAGGAAAAGATGGCATCAATGGAGACCACCCTCGCGATGATGTCAAAGGTGATGGAGCGGCTGGCCCCCCTGTTAGAGGAACCACCACCCCGAGGGGAATCGATGTGGAGTGCGGGGGAGAGGAGTGACCGGGGACCCGGGGCACGTCCTAAAGCGCAGACGAGTTGGAGGGCCGCTGCGGAGAGCGATGAGGAGGAGGAACGACCCCGGGGACTGGCGTCCCAGCAGACGTTCCTGGTGCCCCCGGCTGGAGCCGGGCGCGGCACAGGGCGTCAGGAATTGCCCCCGGAGCCGAGAGGGCTCCAGGGAGGGCCACCGCGAGCGGAGAACCGGAAGAGGCAGCCCCTTCTATACCAACCCAGGAGGGAGGAGCTGAGGATCGAGTTCGGAGGAGAAGCCGGGAACCTCGCATACTTCCTGACTATGGTGAGGGGATATCTAGAAGATAATGCCCTTACCTTCGGGTCAGAGGCAAGCAGGGTGCGAGCAGTGGGCGCAGCACTGAGAGGGGGAGCAGCGGAGTGGTACGTCCAGCTCCACGCCAGGCACGACCCATGTTTGGGATCCACAAGGCGATTCCTGGCTGCGATGGAGGCGCGCTTCAGGGATCCGCTCGAGAGGGTCCGGGCGAGGGAAAAGCTGCAGACGATAACCCAAGGACATCGCTCCGTGTCCGAGTACGTGGAGGAATTCCGGTTGAGGGCAGAGAAGGTCCCAGAATGGTCCAACACCACCAAAGTCCAGATATTCAAAGAGGGCCTGCGGAAAGAAATCTTGACCTGGGCGCTTCATCGCGACGATCCGGAGGAGATAGGCGGATGGATTGAGCTGGCCGGCCGCATCGAGACGACCTTGGCACAGGTCAAGAGGCATCAAGGAGCGGCGCCGCAGCAGACGAGAGCAAAGGAGGAGAGTCGGAGGACGGAGAGAGGCATGGTCGGGAAGGCCCCAACCGGAGGGCCCAAGGAGCAGAGGGGCGGCTGTTATGTATGCGGTCGCCTAGGCCATCGGGCTGCCGAATGTCGACAAAGGAAAGGGGGAGAGTCCCATTTCCCAAAGTTCAAACCGGCTGCAGGGAAGAGAGCGGAGGAGAGCCCCCCTTCTAGGGCCCCAGTGAGAGATCTGGTGAGTCACAGCCCAGGAATGCTAGTGTTCCCGATCAGGCTAGAAGGGGAGGGGAAGTGGGCCAGCTGCAAAGCTCTCATGGATTGCGGCTGCTCAAGGAACATTATGGCCCCAGAATTAGCAGACGAACTGAAATGCGAGAAAACCCCCTTGCAGAGCCCCATAGCATTCTCGCAGCTAGATGGGTCAGTGGTGGCCGGAGCCCCGGCGCGATTTGAAGTGAGAGAAGTGAGATGTAAAGTGGGGAGCTGGGAAGGCAGCATAACCTTTGTAGTATCCCCTATGGCTACTTACAATGTAATACTGGGGATGCCATGGTTAAAGGAAGCCAACCCACAGATCAATTGGAGGGAAGGCAGCATAACGTTCCAGAGCGAAGAAAGGGGAAAATGTTGCAAGGGGGAAGAAAACGCGGCGGGTGGGAACCAGGAAATCCCCCCTGAGTACAGGGACTTTGAGGATGTATTCGACGAGAAGGAGGCGGACCAGCTTCCCCCTCCTAGGAGGGTCGAAGTAAAGATTGAACTCAATGAGGATGCTAAGTTGCCTAGGAGTAAATTGTACTCCATGTCGGTCAAGGAGATGGAGGAACTGAGAAAATATATTGAAAAAACTTGGCCCGAGGGTTTATAAGGCCATCCGAATCACCCTTGGGAGCCCCAGTGCTGTTTAGGCACAAAAAGGACGGTTCGTTGAGACTATGTGTGGACTATAGGGGGCTGAATGCAGTGAGCACCACCAACAACTACCCCATGCCACTAACCAAGGACTTGCTATCGAGGTTGTCAGAAGCAAGGGTGTTCACGAAAATTGACTTGATCGAGGCCTATCACAAGTTGCGCATAAGGCCTGAGGACAGATGGAAAACGGCGTTTGCCTGTGCGCTCGGCCATTTTGAATATTTAATTTGTCCGTTCGGACTCAAAGGCTCTGGATCAGCATTTATGCAAATGATTAATGAGGTGTTACACCCATTATTGTATCGCGGGGTGTTTTGCTTTGTGGATGATGTAATTGTGTTTACCCGGGATAGACAATCCCATGTCAAATTGGTGAGAGAGGTGCTCCAGAAATTAAGGGAGGCAAAATTGTTTGCAAAGCTATCAAAATGTGAGTTCAATAAGGAACAGATAGACTTCCTGGGGTACCGGATATCCAAGGGAGGGATAGCAATGGATCCGGCAAAGGTGGAGGATGTCAGGGGGTGGAGCCCTCCCCAAACGCGCAAACAGTTGCAATCATTCCTCGGATTTGCAAATTTCTACCGGGGGTGCATAGAGGACTTTGCGCAGATAACATTGCCCTTAACTGAACTACTCAAAACGAAGGGAAAGGGGGAAACGGTGAAAGTGCGGTCCCCGGGAGCGAAACTAAATTGGTCAGCAGAGTGCCAAAAAGCTTTTGAAGAACTGAAACGCAGGTTCACTGAGGAGCCGGTATTAATCCACCCCAATTTGACCAAACCATTCATAATCCATTGTGATGCATCAGATTGGGCTTACGGGGCGGCTCTGATGCAAAGGGACCCAGAAGGGGGGTTGAAACCCTGCGGGTTCATCTCAAAAAAGTTCAGCGAAACCGAACGGAACTGGCCGGTGTGGGAGAAGGAGGCTCTGTCAGTGGTGAGGGCTCTAGAAACGTGGAGGCACCTATTAGAGGGAAGCGGCATCCCCTTTGAAGTGTGGACCGATCATAAAAATTTACAGTACCTCACCTCACCCAGGCAATTGTCAGCAAAGCAAATAAGATGGGCTCAGTATTTCAGTAGATTTGATTTCAAGCTGCGTTTCCAAAAGGGAAAACAAAATGTGGTCGCAGACACGTTGTCAAGAATGCCGGAGGATGAAGGGAGGGGGCGAAGCACGAAGGGGAGCGTATTCTCAGAACGGCAGTGGGGCATGGCAGTGCAAACACGAGCACAACCGGAACGCAGCCAGAGGCTGGTGGGGGTTGAGAGCAAAGACGGAGGATGGGAGGAGGAGATAAGGCAGGCATGCAGGGAGGATGAGTGGCTGGAAAGAAATAAGGAAAAGGTGGAATGGAAGGATGGGTTGGGATTTGTACATAGGAAGTTATACATCCCAGGCAACCTGAGGGAAAGAATGATGATCAGATGCCACGGCAATAAGGGAGCAGGACACTGGGAAGTGACGAAAACCCTGAAAATGTTGGCACGTCAGTGTTGGTGGCCAGGGATGAGGAAAGACACCCAAATGTATGTATCCCGGTGCAATGCGTGTGCACAGAGCAAGGCAACCCCACAAAAACCAACGGGGTTATTGCAGAAGGTGGCAGAACCATCACAACCGTGGAGGGTGATTGCTATGGACTTTGTGGGCGAACTCCCAATTAGCCGAGGTCAACGTTACATATGGACGGTAATGGATCTGTTCTCAAAGCAAGCGCATTTCATAGCGCTGCCTAAATTGCCATCTGCAGAGAAATTGGCTGAGCTGTTTATCAAACATGTCTATCGATTACATGGTTGTCCAGACCAGGTGATTAGTGACCGAGGGGTGCAATTCACGGCCCGGTTCTGGGAAGAATTCATGCAGTTGATGGGGGTGGAAAGGACCCTGAGTTCGGCGTTCCATCCCATGACCAATGGGGGAGTCGAACGCACACAACAGACATTGGGGCTGTTCCTAAGGACATACACAAACCAATGCCAGACCGATTGGGCCGATTTACTCCCGTTTGCAGAAATTGCGTATAATGGAGCCTGTCACGCATCCACAGGGAAGTCCCCCTTTGAAGTAGTGTACGGCATGGAAGTAACCCCTTTACCCAAACTGCCGAGTTGGGGGGAAGAGCTGGGGGGAAAGGAAGGATGGCCGGACAAAATGAAGGCGAACTGGGAGGAGGTGGCAAAATCACTACGAGAGGCCCAACGAAAATATAAACTGTTTGCAGATCGTAAAAGGAGGGAGGGTGATAGGTTGGAGGAGGGGGATTTAGTGTGGCTGAGCACAAAAAACCTCAAGCTAAATACCCCCTCTCGGAAATTGTCTCCCAAATTTATTGGTCCCTTCAGAATTTCTAGCAAAATAAATGAAGTGACATATACCTTGAAACTCCCTAAGGCGTTGGGGAAGGTACACCCAACATTCCATTGTAATTTGCTAAAAAAGTACCAAGGCCCGCTGGACAAAGAAGGGACATAATGGTGACATGTGTTTCCCTTCCAGGAAGAAGAAGAGGTGGAGGGGGACGTTATGTCAGGACTCGGTTTCCTGGCCTTGGATGTTGGCGCAAAAAACCGGACTCCTGACATGGAGAACTGATAAGGAATTGCAGCTGGTGGCCTTGGGAGGGGCCGTTGGTGGTTTGGCGGGGAATATTGCGCGGGATCTTTGCCCAGCGGGAAGAGGGGATTCGAATGTGGGGGAGGGTATATAAGGGTTGACTTGCGTCTGTGTGCCAATCCTGGCTTTCATTGTGTATATGCATCCAGTAGTAAAAGTTTCCTGTTTGATCACGGATTGGCGTCCTGTGTCATTTCTGGGAGCGGCTGCTGTGAGCTTACAGTAAATAATAAAGTTGCACCTATCCAGAAGGCAAGGGTTAACCACTCTACAGTTGGCCCTCCACATTCATGGGTATTGGGGGAGGGGGGGGGACTTCATGAAAATAGGAAAACAATGTGAAATTGAAAATAATATTTTTTTTACCCGAGAGAACACCTTTATGTGAATATTTAGATCCTCCAGGGTAACTTTAGAAGTTGGGGATCTAGAAGTTCCTAGAGATCATATAGTAATCAAATCTGTGAATAATCAAATCTGCAAAGATTAAACCCACAAATATGGAGGGCCAAATGTATATTGTATCATCATCAAGCAGGGATTCAAATCCTATTTTCTGGAGTCATAGGCCCTATCTACACTGCCATTATAATGAAGATTGAACTGCATTATATTGTCAGTGTAGTCCTATAGGAGCCCACGGTGGCACAGGGGGTTAAATTGCTGAGCTGCTGAATTTTCTGACTGAAAGGTCGGCGGTTCAAATCCCGGGAGCGGGGTGAGCTCCCGCTGTTAGCCCCAGTTTCTGCCAACCTAGCAGTTCGAAAACATGCAAATGTGAGTAGATCAATAGGTACCACTTCAGTGGGAAGGAAATGGCACTCCATGTAGTCATGCTGGCCACATTACCTTGGAGGTATCTATGGACAATGCTGGTCCTATAATCCAGTTCGGTGCAGTTAAACTGCATTTTGTGAGTCTACACTGATCATATATTGCAGTTCAATTCAGCACTAAAACCACTCACCATGCTGGCTCTCCAAATTGCTCATCTTTAATAATGTATGTCTATTTTACTTTTTGAACTAGCATGTAAAGATGTCTATGTTAAACATAAAAACAACTAAAATAACAATAAATAATGAATCAGGATTGTAGATTTCTGAGTCTGTTTTGTTTAAACCTAATGTGAGCTTTAATGTAATCTGCCTTTGTTCACTGAAGATTATATCAAGAAAGATTCCCAAACTAATTGTTGAAGTCCACACAAATATTAAGGAAGTTTAATATTATGAATACTTAAAATGTAATATTTATGAATGCTTAATATTTAATCTTCGCACATTCCTGGCAATCTACTTCAGTTCAACTTCTTTGCCTGATTGGTTTCATCTTTGGTTGCCTGGGGCATTCTCTGACTATCTTGCATAATATTAATTCACAACAAGCAGTGATTTTCCCCTCAATCCTTTTCTGTTATTTTCTTCCCTTTTTCTGAAACATCATCCATTACAAAAAAAAAAAACAACAAAAAAACCCCTACACATATTTCCTGCAGCAGATCAGAAACATAGTATATTCCAGTACTCTCTGTCTCTGTGATTTAAGAGTAATTGCCTGTTTAAAATGTGTGGGATTACTTTAAAGAAGAAGTCAGAAAGATTATTCATATTTTTGAGCATTTTTATGTGTTATGCAGGAGTGATTACTTGCAGACAAGCCAAAGACATTCTGGAACAAGAAGTCTTAATCTTTTCAAACCACCTTACATAAACCCAATTTACATAAATGCAATCCATTCAATAATTCAAGTAGGGAAATAATAAGAAAGGCCAAATATAGCTGGAATTGTGCAGAGGTACTCATGTGTATCAAGAAATTTATGCTCTGTCCCCATAGAGTCTCTTCTTTGCATTCTGGGATCTCACTTTGGTACAGGGTAAAAATCAAATTTCCAGAGCTCTGTAATCTAAATTCCAGATGTGCGCGCACACTCACTGAAAATGGATTTTGAAATATGGTGCTTATTTCGTAATTTTGCACTGAAGTAGTAAGGAAATACCAGTCATAATGGATTAAGTATTTCATTTCAACTGCAAAACACTTTTAATACTCTATGGGATGGAGAATGAAATTTGTGCACTGTATCTCTATATTCGATATTTCGTTTTCTTAGTTACTCTTTTATGTATGCTGTGATGTTTCAGCTAATTATAATGGACTAAATAAATTTAGTAATAAATTTGATCTCTGGAGCAAGGATGGGCAAACTTCGGCCCTCCAGGTGTTTTGGACTTCAACTCCCACAATTCCTAACAGCTGAGAGTTGAAGTCCAAAACACCTGGAGGGCCGAAGTTTGCCCATCCCTGCTCTACACCTTCATCAAACCACTCTAATTGTGCAGTGTAAATATATCCATGGATTTCTGATTTGCAATTATTTAACAGTAGCAGCTACAAAATTACCTCTTCTTCACCTTCTTATAAATTGTACTACCAAAAGGCGGAAAGCTTCAGGTGACCAGGAATTGACTTTTATGTAGAAGGACCTTGAGCTTTGTTTAGATATTCAAGACATGCTACAATATGTTTTGTTCTTCTGGTGCTAACACATGATAATGCTATAAAACAGTGGTTCTCAACCTGGGGTCCCCAGATGTTTTTGGCCTTCAACTCCTAGAAATCCTAACAGCTGGTAAACTGGCTGGGATTTCTGGGAGATGTAGGCCAAAAACATCTGGGGACCCCAGGTTGAGAACCACTGCTGTAAGATATACATGATATACAGAACTAGCCTTTTGTCTAATGGGGTCCAAAAACAATTCTGCCCTGGCTATCCCAATCCAGTAGGATAGTCAGGGGGCCCCCAAACAATTCTGGGCCTCCAAAACAATTCTGCCCTGACTATCCCAATCCAGTGATCAAACTCAGTCCTCACAATTCACTATAGGACCCTGGTGTCCTATAGCTAGTTGTATGGATATAGGACACCAGGTGTGAAGCTTTCCATGGCGATGCCAGTAGTAGATGGGCTTCCAAAGTTTGTACAGTTGCCTCTTCACATTTGTGGGTTGAACTTTTGCAGCTCTGACTATGTGCAAACTTGATTAGTAGGAATCTCTAAGCCAGTAGTTCTCAACCTGTGGGTCCCCAGGCGTTTTGGCCTACAACTCCCAGAAATCCCAGCCAGCTATTAGGATTTCTGGGAGTTGAAGGCTAAAACATCTGGGGACCCACAGGTTGAGAACCACTGCTCTAAGCTCTCAGGATGACTCTGTAGTCAACATCTGCTGAAAGCTGACTATGACAGTTGAAGAGATTACGAACTGCATTAAATTTATTGTGTAGATTGTGTATGGGCAAACTTTGACCCTCCAGATGTTTTGGATTTTAACTTCCATAACTCTGTTAGGAGTTGTGGAGTCGAAGTCCAAAACACCTGGAGGGACATCGTTTGCCCATGCCTGGTGTAGATGCACTCTTTAATAGCATCCATACCTTACGACCAGTAAACTATCCCTATTTAACCTAGAGCCCTTCCACACAGCTCTATATTCCAGAATATAAATGCAGAAAATCCCACAATATCTGCTTTGAATTGGGTTATCTGAGTCCATACTCAGATAATGTGGGGTTTTCTGCCTTGATTCTGGGATATAGGGCTGTGCGGAAGGGCCCCTATTTAATACTTTCCCTAACTTCAGTGAATCTTGACAGCTCAGAAACTGTTTCTTTGTCACCTCCTTTCTCTTGCCTGGCCACAATATACACGGCCTCAGTCCTAAAAAGAATTCCATTTGTGTAACGAATTGCTTCATAGTGCTACTGAGCTACTGTGCAATTTGGATTCAAATTGCAAGAAAAGAGAGTCTATCTAAACATTATAAAAAAAATCCTGATAATAACAGTAGAATATGCTGCCCCGGAGTGTGATGGAGGCTCCTTCTCTAGAGGTTTTTAAACTGAGGCTGGATGTCCACCTGTCAGAATTGCTGTGACTGTGTATTCCTGAGAGGCAGGAGTTTGGACTCGATGGTCCTTAGAGTTTCTTGCAATTCTATGACTTATATTCAAGAGTAATTTTGTTGGCCCTGCAGAATAATACAACAAAATCCACAAAACAGCGATATTAGGCCAACTAAAAAGGGCACAATACATCATGGAAATATATGTTTCACTGATGTCTTATCAGAAATTATACAGGAAAAGAAAAGTGACAACAATAAAGTCACAATCTTTTGTCTCAGGTATTACTCCTGTTATCAGTTAAGATGGCACTGAGGGATATCAATACCAGCAGAGGCCATTCTCTTTCTTGGCCATGTGGGGACCAATGACAAAGATCAATAATATACGGGCAACAAATTTCAAATCCATTAGTTGTTGCAAAGTAGCTTCCACTGAGATCCAGGCTAATTCTGTTCTGTGCCGGGTTGATTGCCACTTATGAATTTCTCATGTCTTTTCACTGTTACACCTGGAAAACCCTCTAGATACTATATGGGTAAAACCTGACAGTTGTATTCCAAATGAAAGAGTTTTGCCTTTCTTGGAGGTAGAAGCCTCAAAGAGTGAAAGCTAAGCTAAGCTAAGATAAATTATGCAAGAGTAAGGGGCAACAGAGATTGGAAAGCTCGCTTTTGGAATACAACTTGCCAAGCTGATGAGATTCTGGGTGCCACAGAACAAAACTATAAAATTTCCACATTCAATGAGAGAGCTGTCTGAAGGCATTACCTACAGTATATATGGTCATTCTCTAGTTGCCTATGACCTCTGATCAATCAAAGTATAAGTTTTCTGGGAAACAGAGGAACGTACTGGCAGGACATGCCAGGAACCAAAGCTGAAGATTTCAGCATGCTTCAATCTTCAGAAAAATTAGCGCACACATCACTGCAAGAAAGGTTCCCTCCCCACTTCCAGACTTTGGCTGCTTCTACTATTCAGTGAAAGGTTATCACCACTATCCATGTAGAGCTTTTTGCTCACATCAATTCTAATTTCACCTTGCCCATTTTACTTGCTCAGAACTCATTACAGAAGAAAAGGATTTTTATTTTCCCTCCTGGTGTGACCTTACTTGGACTCATCTTGCATTGTTGCATGTTCTGTATTGTAATGATTGCTGATTAGTCTTGTGCATTTGTATAGAATCACTATCCATTTCTGTTTGTTTCATTTGTAAGGCCTTGTTTTCAATTTTGAGCACCTCTCCCTAAAATGGGATCCTTTCTGAATGAGCTTTTTTTGTTTTAGGTCCGAAAGAACAAACATATTCAGACCATTGACCAACATGGGCAGCCTTCCCCTCCGTTTTAGGGCTAGAGGAGTGAAAATCGTCACACAGATGGCACATCTACCACTCTTAGCCCACCAAGTTTTATAACGTTTGGGTCATCCCCTGATTTTTTTAAAACATTCCCTCTTTCTCATGCTGGTCCCGCACTCTAACTTCTCCAGGAGCAGCAGCAGGAGGGAAGCAGGGCAGGGAGGCCACCATTTCTTCCTTCCAAATGTCAAAGATGCTCCACACACCACAAACATCGTCCAGTGCCCACTCCTACTATTTCACTTCTTCTTTAACTGGGAGTAATGGGGGCAAATTCCCTTCCCACCATTTTTGGCAATTGCATGGTTTGTCCTTATATCCTTCATTACAACCTGGATTAAAAGCATCAGAGTTACTTAAGATACCACTATTTCTGAGATGTTTCCCCCTCCATCTGCTGTAGAGCACTGAGGTTAAAGATAGGGCTTGAGATACCACTAATTCTAAGGTATTTTCCTCTCCATCTACAGAAGGGTACTGATGTTAAAGATAGGGCTTAAGATACCACTAATTCTGAGATGTTTTCATCTGTAGAAGAGTACTGAGGTTAAAGATAGGGCTTAAGATGCCACTAATTTGGATATGTTTTCTCCTCCATCTGCAGAAGAGTGCTGAGGTTAAAGATAGGGCTGAAGATACCACTAATTCAGAGATGTTTTCTCCTCCATCTGCAGAAGAGTGCTGAGGTTAAAGATTGTACTTAAGATACCACTAATTCTGAGATGTTTTCCTCTCCACCTGCAGAAGAGTACTGAGGTTAAAGATTGGGTTTAAGATACCACTAATTCTGAGATGTTTTCGCCTCCATCTGAAGAGAACTGGGGTTAAAGACTGGTCTTAAGATACACTAGCATGTTTTCCATGGGCCACATGAAGAGCTCCATATGGGCCAAAAAGCAGGTGACAAAAATGTTATTTTCCCCACTTTCCCTTCATTTCACTGTAATTTTTGTACAGGATAGGAGTTTACAGTTTTGTGCCTTCTGAATGAAATAATCAGCATGAAAACATCGATTAAACGGATGAAACAGTTACCAGGCGCATGATTATTGACGGATGTCCTTTGGCTGTTTGAGGGACAGGAGATGGGACAAGTACTTCTAGGGACTCCATGACTCCCCCTCACCAGCTCCACCAGGCATAAGTTGGCTCCACTTCTATGGATACCTTACACTGCATATTATTGTGCAAAGTCAGACTGAACAGAGAGAGGAAAACAGTTTTTCAACAGAAGTCACAGGGTGATATAACAGCGCTTCAAGAGCAGGTTTGGCAAAGTATATTTTCCTGGCTTTCAGAGGTGTTCCTAAACTCCTTCCTCCTCAGGAAAGCTTTAGCTGACTGATGTTGAGATTAGATAGGTGTTAGCTCTGCAGCTGCTGTTTCTATAGATTGGCTTTGTTGTATTAACAACATTTAATGTATTCCAGTTTTTGAAGATGTAATATAGTTATTAAAAGCCAACAGGGTGCAGTGGTTTGGTCTAACATTTTGGAAAACAAATACCTGTGTAAATATATTTTAACTTTATGGCTATGAGATTTGTAGTTTATCTTGTTTTCATACTTTGTAAGCTGATTTAAGTCCAATGCTAGAAGAAAGACAACATATAAATAACATAAAAAAGGAAATTATTACCTTTTAACTCATTATTAGAATTGGCGTAGTTTAGAACATTAAGATCTGGACCATGGCCCTGGAAATTAAAGAATTCAAATCCCAATTCAGCCATGGAAACTTACTGAGTGACCATGAGCAAGTCACGTATTCTCAGCCTCAGAGGAGGCAGTTGGAAGTGCTAGACAAGTGCAAGCTAGTAGCATTACGAAGTGACAGATCATTAAGCATGTCATACTAAAAAGGCAAATCTCAACAAATCTGGCCAAGAAAACTCTGTGATAGGATGGTCATAAATCATAAATTACTTCAAGGTACATAACAAGAATACGGATATTATGATTTAGTGTCACCTGCCAAGAGTTGAGGACAGGCAAAGTGCAAATATTTTAAGCAAATTAATGTCTGCTTTCTGAAAGGTTTTGAGAATGTCTAGAAGGATGAGATGCAAATTTCACCGCTGCAAGACTCTGCTTCTGTCTTCTAAATATTTAAATCATTGGCCTGTCAGGAAACAGGGAAAATTAAGCACCCCTAAACTGTTTAAAAGCTTTATTAAAGCCAATTTCTTTCAAGGTAGAAAGAGCTCAAAAAAGAAAACAGAAAATGCAGGTGGGAGAAAAATAATGCAAGCAATGCTCCCTAAGTGAAGGTAAGAGGGATAAAGGATGAAAGGGCTAAACCAAACAGGATTACCTGCAAGTAATCTTCTCTTTCCTGGGCTCTTATTTTACATGGCAATAGCCTTTTGCACATATCAGACATTGCAGAAGTATTATCTAGAAGGAAGGCCTCTCTGAACAGATGCCAGATTCAAGAGACTTTGAGCAGGAAACTGGTCCAACTGGAAGTGCTAGGCAAGTATAAGCTAGCAGCATTACAAAGTGATAGGCAGATCATTAAGAGGTTCATATTTAAAAGACACCAAGTTTCATCAAGCTGGTGGGATTATGTGCCCAGTCCCATCATCTCATTTATAAGTATGTCTCCATTACATTTTTCATACCATTCACCGTCCAAAGCACTCAAAGAAGAATCCATTATTCCTAAATAGCAAGTCTGTGATGGAAGCTTAGGCATCAAGCTAATAGGTAGTGACTGACCCAGGTAAGTACAGAATCTGAACACGGCCTCAACAATGTGTCCAACACCACATTTGTTCCATTCCACTTCTATTACATTGCTGAACAAAAGGGAGACTTATGACCTCCAGGCCACAGTGGGAACAGCTGGAAAAGGACATCTGTGCTGATAAAGAGGGTAGAGCAACTGTCCTATGAGCAGAAAAATGGGGTTTCCCCCCTTCTGCTTGACCCAATGAAACAGAAGAAGAAATGCCCCAAATGTTTCATCCAATGAAGCAGATCAAGCAAACGTATTTTTCAAACATCATAGGTTTAGACTGCCTCAAGATGCAGAAATAGCAGCCAATTTGTGAAGTCTTAGAACTTAGGCAAACTCATGGAGGGTATTGCGCAAACTCATGGAGAACAAGATTTTTAGCAACTTCTGGTTGTGATGGTTATAAATCATCTCCAGAAAAAAATGGCTCAGTTCAACAGTTATTGGAGGACATGTGAAAGAGTGCTGTTACTCTTGGATGTCTAGGAGTCTGTGCATCAGGCATTCATACATGCATATGGAGGAAATTCTGTGAAAATCAGCTTGGCGTTCTACTAGCATTTTGGCTCCAAAACAAACAGCAGCAAATCTGTTTCTTTGAGTCTAATTTTATTAGTTGATTTTCCTTTATTTTTTGATTATTTAGTGAGGCTGGGAGTTGGAAAGTGCGGGTGGGTGGTTGCATGTTTGGGGACTTGGGAGAAAGAGCATCTCTTGGGTGGGTGAGTGTTTTTCTTTTAAAATATTAGGTTGGTGCTGGACCTTGGCTCACCTTCTTTAGCTTCTCTTCTCACCTTATATTTTTTCTCCACCCTCTCTTCTTTCAAAAAAATACTCTTAAAAGATTATTAATGAGAATCCAGCAAAACCACTCCCTACTACCAGTACCTACCTACCAATACCTAATTTCTTTCCTTTGCAATTTCAGGTTCTCTCTGTTGTTTAATTGAATCAAAATATTTCTCCTTTGCTCTTCATTTATTCTGTTTATTATGATTCATATAAATTGGCTTTTGTTGAAGCTTTCCCTACAGAACTACACTACAGAACCCATCTTCTCTACTCTACCTCAAAACTCCATCAGCGAATATTCTTTCAAAAATATTATTAATAATAATTGTACCAGCAAACAGCAAAGCCTCAGTCTCAGAAAATCCACCAGCAGGACCTACCTAAGTACCTACTACAATACCAAATACCTTTCCTTTGCAAATCTCTTCAAGTTCTCTCTGTTGACTGGTTTAATAAAAATCTCTCTCTCTTGGCTCTCCGTTTCTTCTATTTATTACATTTCATTTCATTTCATTTGGCTGGTGCTTAAAAATAATATTAGGCCTGGCTTTTGTTGAAGCTTTGCCTAGAAGAAAATACTTCCAAAAGATTATTTTTAAGAATAGTGTCAGCAAATAGTACCAGCCTGGGAAGCGCCCCCCCCCCCCAATTGCTGCCAATGGCCAGATTTTCTCACATTTTTTGGCTGCGGATCCAAACGTGGTTTTTGGATACTGACCGTTTTTTGGGAGGCTCGCAAAACCGGATCTGTGGGTTTGCCAAAATTCGGATATTGAAAATGGATTGTGGTTCACAACCCTAGTAGCTGAACACGCAAAAGAAGACCCCATTACAGTTGGATAGTCTTTGGTCAAGGAAGTCTCAATCCTGAGTTCAAAAGAACGTGGTAGGGCTCTTGATGAAAAGGTGATTTGGAGGTCCCTCATTCATATGATCAGCAGAATTCAAAGCTGATTTGACAACAGTTAAAAACAAATACACTGAAAGAATGCATAAAAGCAGTCCTGGAAAGACTGTATGCTGTCTTCATTTTATTTTAATACACTAAAGGAAAATGTCAGATGTACAAATTTATTCTTAGCTTCTTACCGCTTTCAGAAACATTGTGTTATGAATCATCATAAACATATATTCCCTCTGTTCAATTCATCACAAAAATACTCCACCCCAAATTCTCCTACATGGTTTTCTTGCCAGGATTATACTGGATTTGAGAACAATATGATTTATAAAAGAAGGAAACAGGATATGCTTTTTTCCTCTCCATTTTGCGTATGTTTATTGACCAACAAGCAAATGAATTTTTCAAAATGGGCAGATAAGCATCGCTCCAGAAAAAAAGGAAACAAAGAATAAAATCAGCATATTTTACAACAGCTGCATAAATTATCATTTGCTTTTATTAACAGTAATATGATCACAGGATTTCAAAAGATTTAAAGTCTCAGATCTGCTTCTATTTCAAGTCAGAAAACCTGGGAAGACCCATGGAAGATGGCTTTGTGTTTCTTTTGGAAATGTGCATGAAAAATAAAATGGAAAAAACATGCACTCTTCCCTCGTCCCAAGGCTGAGTTTTAATCCATCCAAATAAACATGGCAAATAATATTTTCTAAATCAAAAAGAATTAGGCAATAACCCTGTTTTATGCTCAGTCTTCAAAGACCGTTGAATTCAGGAAGATCACGACGTAGTCTTATCGCCTTTAATTTTTCTACTTTAATTTTTGCTCTCAAGAGCTCCTCTTCCAGCTGTTGTCTTCTTTTCAAGCCATCCCTTTTTTCCTGGATGTAAAGCCCAATTTTCCTCTGGTTTTCTAAAATTATGTGATGTTCTTCTTTTAGCATCTGCAACATCTGGGGATCATACCCTCCACACGCCGGCCTAAATCGTTCCCCACTTTCAAGCCTGAAAAATTCATCTCGTCTAGGGATGGGTGATGGAGATAACATCCTTATATCCACAGAAGACAGGGAAGTTGACGGAGATTGCTCCATGATATGGACCAAATGTTGTTGCTCTCTTTGCTCCAAGCCCTCCTGGTTTTGTAACTCTACAATCAAAGAAGGAGGTGGCTTGACATCCTCTTCTTCCTCTTGATCCAACTCCAGTGTGATAGCAGCAGGATGGTGTTCCACAATGGGCTGCGGTGAACTCGTCGTAGCCACGGTTCCTATTTCCCCAGTAGCACTAAAACAGAAAGATAATCGTTTAGTACTTGGTAGAAAACAAAAAGGCAATGTTCTCCAGACAATGTACCAACTTCTAATGATTTATCAACAGTGTATAATAATAATAATAATAATAATAATAATAATAAATAGAAAGTAGAATTAGTGCAGTTTGACGCTACCTTAATGGCCATGCCCCCCCCCCCCCGACTCTGGAATACCCTCCCAAAAGAGATCAGATTAGCCCCCACCCTTCAATACTTCCATTCTAACCTGAAAAAATTGACTTTACACTTCGAGTAGGCTGAATGGGCCCATATGAAATTGACACTTGGCACTTTGTGAATTGATGGCAGCTAGTTTTATCTACTGTTGTTTTTAAAATTGCATTATTTTGATTCTATGCTATATGTGTTGACAGGGGCTGTTATTATAATTTTGTGTGACTTGTTTTATACTTAAGTACCGTTTTTATCTGTTGTATGTTATATGTGCACCCTGGAGTCCCTTTGCAAGCCACTCCAAGTATCTTATTATTTATTATTATTATTAATCCTAAGGATTACAAGTCTTTAGCATTCCCTAAGAGTGCTGATGCGTCATCAAACTACAACTCCCATGACTCCATAACAGTGAGCCATGGCAGTTAAAATCATGTCAAAACTGCATTTATTCTACAGTGCAGATTCACCCCAGGACAATGGTAGAGAATGTGTGCTCCACCAAACATGGCTGGAGATCAACTTCTATTAACCTATCCAGCACAAGCCAAGATTGGAAAATAAGAGTCCAGTAACATCTAGAGAGGAAAGTCTCACATTCTCCATCCATCTTCTAAGTCCGTAAACAAAAAATTGATAATGCCATAATTGTCAAGAGGTAAATCTGCTACTGTAATCTGCCCTGAGTTCCTCCAGGGAGATAGAGCAGAATATAAAAGTATTATTATTATTATTATCATCATCATCATTATTATACCAGCTTGATAGAAGTAATAAAGAAAACCTACCGAGAGATGCAAAAACAAAGACAGAGACAAATGAGGAGTATAGAAGTTAGACATGAACAGATACACAAGTATGGACAGTGTGAAAGAGGGTTTAGAGAGTGAAAGGAGAAAGAAAACTCTGAATAATCACTGCTAGCATTGTTCCAGGTGTCTAACATGATGTCCTCTTCTAGAGAGCTGAATGTTTTGTCTTATGGCATTTCTTTTCCTGCCTACATTCCACCTGTTCTCCACCATCTTTATTCATGAGATGTGCCCTGTACTGAATTATCAGTCAATGTCTTAACATTTGAGAGGCAAGGTACGCACATTTTTCCTGAACTCAATTGACAAGACATTTTTGTGGCAACTAAGAGACCCCTGTTACTTTCAATTGCCCAGATGCTTAGGAAGGACATTTATTTATTTCGTATCAAAAACATTGCATAAATTAATATAAAACCGATAAAAATAGAAGGAGCGCAGGTGGCTAAATATTTTTTGACCAAAAACGGGCAACAGCAATGGCATTGTCTGTAGCCTCCAACAATTCTTCCTCTGTACATGAGGCAGGGCATAGTGGACAAGCATACAGATGCGAAGTTGCCTGTTCTGCTCCACAGTCACATAAGGTGTGGGATTCTTTTAGGTAATGCCATTTTGCCAGGTTGTCTCTTGATCTGCTCACTCCACTTCTGAGTTTATTCAGGGACTTCCAAGTTGCCCATTCTTGGTTTGCCCTTGGAGGAAGACCCTCGTGGGGGGGGGGGGGCATCCAGTTGGAAGGACATGGAAGAAGATGAGATCAGTTGAACTTCTCTTATTTAATTACTTCAGTGGTTTACAACCTGTTGGTCCCCAGGTGTTTTGGCCTACAACTCCCAGAAATCCAAGCCAGTTTACCAGATGTTAGGATTTCTAGGGACCCAACTTTGAGACCCACTGAATTAGATAGAGAGTGTGGACTGCATTCATGTGTATTCTAGCTCAGCATTGATAAATAACCCTGCCCTTGGTCAAGTGAAGGGTGGAGATCACCAAATTAGAAGGAACATGGAAGTGGCTAAAATTTATCTCATCTTTTCAGAACGCACCCAAAGCATGATATAAAAGAATCCATTGTTATAATTAAGTACCAGACAAGAAATACAGGGGCTAATTCTTCAAAAAAAGAAGAAATAACAGTGTTCATCTACTGAACCACCAGAAGGGTACCCAATGGCCTCCCTTTGCTTTGAGCGGATAACAAGTCCTTGAGTTTTACCACTGTTTGTGAGAGATTAGCACAGAATAAGTCAGAGGACAAGGAAAATAATCAAGCAGTGGCTAGATACTCTCCCCCCCCCCCCTCGTTTTTCAACGGCATCCTCGGTTCTTGTTAGTCGTATAAACTGCACTAATTCTTTGCAAGGTTATTTGTATTCCTAATTAAAATCTAAAGGTTGCTTTTCAGCTGGCTCAAGATCTTTCCTTAAAGCTCCATGTGTTTTACAAGCTGAATCTCCTCAGCCAGAAACAAGCACTTTGGTGTTTAATTGTGTTTATGTGTCTGAGCCATCACATAGGTTGAATATCTCTGATCCAAAATGCTGAGGGACCAAAGTGTTTGAGTGTGGATTTTTTTAATTTTTTATTTATCTGTATTAGTATATGCATGCATAATGAGGTATCCATGCACAATTTTGGAGTGTTTCAGATTTCAGAATTCTGGATAAGGGAGGGTAAATCTCTATTTCCCTATACAAACTTGTCAGAGTCTTAGGATTCTCAAGGGAAGACTTTCTCTCATGCCTTTCTCTGACCATTACTGGCCAGTCTAGTGAGGGCACAAGAGAAAGCCGTTTCCAGGTGTGTTTCTATCCTTTTTTCCATAGGAGGCCAGGTTGACTCCTCCTCTGCTGTCCTCCTGTCAGCACACAAGGATCTTCTAAGGAAGTGGTTCTCAACCTGTGGGTACCCAGATGTTTTGGCCTACAACTCCCAGAAATCCCAGCTAGTTTACCAGCTCTTAGGATTTCTGGAAATTGACGACCAAAACATCTAGGGACCCACAGGTAGAGAACCACTGTTCTAAGGGTCCTTCCAGACAGTCCCTATATCCCAGGATCTGATTCCAAGTTTTCTGTTTATACCAGATTATCTGGCAGTGCGAACTCATATAATCCAGGTTAAAGCAGAAAACCTGATTATGGATCAGATCCTGGGATATATAAAAACAAGGAACTATAATGTAAAGGACTACAAGCATCTGTATGAAAAAGTTGGGACATCTGTACTGCTTTGGTGAGAAAAGGCAACTGTCATGGTGTGACTGATATTCAAAAGAATCACATGATCCAACAGATTCAATATTTTTATCAAATGTCATTTGGCATGAGACATTTGGAGTATGACGTTCTTTACCTCCATACATGTTATATATTGATATGGAGAAATCACTTCCACTAGTATTGATTTAACAAGGAAGTGAATACATTTAGCAAGTTCTTGAGAGGTATCAATATGATAATGGCACATATATCGGCTCAAACTTGTTTGATTAGTTAACTAAATGCCAAGAATAAGTGTTCATTTAAGTATAAAAGTGCCCTGAATCTACTGTCCAAATCAGGCATGGGGCTTACATATGCTTGGGAAAGAAGGATTCCTGAACATTCAACTCTAGAATCTACACTCTTCAAAAATTATTATGATTCCTTTGCTAATTCCCAAGGATCACTTCTGATCCTAAGTCTTTTGGATAAAGCATACCCAAATACTGAATTAGGGTTGAAAGCCTCCTCATTTTTAACATGTATAGCCTAACATGAAGCTTTGACGTGGTCTTTACTATGATGCAATTTGCTAGAAAGTGTTGACTTTGACCCATGTAGACATTTTGCATTTTTAGTTAAGCTATTCCTGAAAATTTTTACAAAAGTTTCCAAATCACATATTCAAGATGAAAAAACACTGGGGTTGTCAATGGTGCTGTTAGCCAGCTACAAATGGAACTACTATTTTCCATCATGAATTTGTATGTTGTGCCAGGCAAGGACCTAGAGCAGAGGTGTCTAGCCTCCAACTCCCAGAAGACCTAGACAGCTTGTCCAATGACCAAGAATTCTGGGAGCTGAAGTCCAAAACACCTGGAGGGCCACAGGTCTGGCACCACTGACCTAGAGAGAGATGTTGGGCAGAGTTCCTCGTATGGTGGACTTTCACTTATGTGCCTTCTAGTTGTTTGAGAATCCAAAGGCAAACTTAGACCAGTGATTTCTTGGCAAGATTTCCTTTAAAGAAGTTTGCCATGCCCCCTTCTAAGGGTTGTGATTTGCCCAAGGTCAGCCAGTGCGTTTCTGTGGCAGAGCACGGATTCTAACCCTGGTCTCCTAGAGTCCTAGTCAAATCACTACACCCTTTTTGGCCTTTCATCAAAAACCAGAATTTCAGGGCTATGGGTCATTCCTTCCTGTTCTGTTCCACAATTTACTGTTTTGACAAGTCATTGTAGCACAGAAGTGTTGTTCTGGGAAGCAAAAGAAATGAGAAGAGAAAGAAAGAAGGTAGAATCTTACGTTCTCTTACAGAAGTATTAATATGTATAAAACAGTTCTACGAAATATTTTTTTCACTCAGGTCCTAAACAAATATACTGGGATCCTTGTACTTGCTAGGGTTTAGTTCCAGGACCCACATGGATATCAAAAACTACAGGTGTGGAAGTCCCATTATATACAATGGAGTAGTAAAATCGTGTCCCTTATATAAAAAGGCCAAATCAAAGATTTGCCTTTTGGATTTATTTGTGTGTGTGTGTGTGTGTGTGTGTGAATATTTCAATCTGAGGATGCAGAATCTATGGATACGGAGTACTGGATATGTAAGGAATGAAGTCATTAATTAAATTTATATTAATAAAGCTTATTCGCACGTAATGTATTTTCATCTCCAATATACATTTGGAGAAAATGTATGTGAGGATTGCCACTTGAATACAAGGGTTTAAAAAAAGTCTTTGTTAGAATCTTTAAATTAAGAGCTGCAGTGGCACAATGCGTTAAACCCTTGTGCAAGATGAACTGCTGATCTGAATGTTGGCAGTTTGAATCTGTGAGGTGAGGTGAGATTCTGTCTGTCAGATCCAGCTTCCCATGCTGGGACATGAAAGAAGACTCCCACAGAGCAATGTGGGCAATGTCCTTGCAGATGGCCAATTCTCTCACACCAGAAGCAACTTGCAGTTTCTCATGTTGCTTCTGACATGATAAAAATCTTTAAATTGACCAGTCATCAGTTATATATTTAAAAAATTAACATTGCCACACTTTGTGCTGCTCAAACACTATTTGGCTTACTAAACCTGAATAAAATCCACTGAAAGTTTTTTCCCCCATCCTTTTTCCTTATTGCAAATGTAATCAAGATACTAAAGACCTGCTGTAATGGCTCAACAGCTGAAGTAAGGTCAACTAAAGTTGATGCTGTGCGCTAAGTCTAATGTCAAACATTTTAATCTTAAAGAATGCCAAAGAAGCCACGCAGCCCCTTCCTAAACGTATTCCAATTCTATACACACTTACAAGAAAGTAAGTTCCAGTGAACTCAGCAGGATTTAGTTCTGAGTAGACATCCAGCACTACACAGCAGGAATCCATTTGTATTGTAATTTATTTACCCATGGTTGGTACACAATTCCTGCATCAAAAGGTCTATCCCATAAATGCTGTTATTTCAAGAATGATTCTTCCAGGGTGGGATTTAGACAACTCTTACTATTCAGTGCAACCAGGGGTAGCACAGATCAAGGACTGGCCAGCATGCTTGTGTGCCAGCTTGCCCGGAAACTCAGCTTAATGTATTTGTTTTGCACAGCAAATGATGTGACTCTAAATGGCTTATGATAACAGCAGCAAACAGAAGAGTTGTTTCCTTTAAAAAAAAACAAATGTGTTTAAATATACAGCCACAGGACAAATCCAGGAAACTGTTGTGTTTCACAAGTCTGGGATTATGGGAGGGAGGTGGGGACTAGTCCCAAAGGCTCTGCAAGGAAGCTTGAAAACAGCTTGCAAGTTATATGTCTCACTCAAATCTCTGCTAAAGGGCAGTCGTAAAATAAAAGATGTTACGTGACTGCAGTATTCCAGCCTGTCTGGATGCAAACCTCATGAATGTACACCTTCCCTATTCAAACCTTCATCTGCATGTTTTTTCTCGGAGAAAGGGAAAAATAATCATATCTGCATTGCTATTATCATCCATTGTTTTTAAAACAATCCTCTCACATTGTTTAAAAGGCGTAGTAGCGTAGGAAGTAAAATATCATCTTAAAAGGTCTGCGATTCAGTTGAACGGTGTTCCTCCCTGGGAGATTAACATAATCCTGGATGGGGCACACTGTTATGAGAGAGGCTTCTTTGTTCTCCTCCTCGACTTTATGTAGATTTTTATCCCAAACAGGCATCCGCTTCCGTACACAAGGCAAGCGGTTGACTGCGGTACTACCTTAAATGTAGAAGAGCCGTTCTCTTGGTCAGTGTTTGAATGCTATGCCTATTAAAAGGGGAGGGGTAAAAGTTGGAGCTCCTATTTCACTCAGATTCTTTCTTAACCCTCACTTGCCATGAGTCTGACAATAAAGGTCTCTGAACGCCAAGTGGGAGATGAGCATTAGAGCACCATTATTTTGACAATTGAACAAAACGTGTTGTTTGTTTGGTTAAAAAAAACAAACAAATACTGCTGGAACCACAGTGCTTTTACTTTTCCTAAGGTTAAGTAAGGCATGTGGCTCAAATAAGGCCAGGCAAGGAAGGCAGGAGGTGCTATAGTTAAGCGCAAAGTAAAAGGAGGCCACTTACCATGGCAGGCTGTTCCTCTCTCTCAAGCACACGCTGGAAATCTGGGGGATCATCTCCACAACTTTCTTGGTGGGCTCAGAGATGTAGCCCTTGTAGTCCGAAATGCTCTCCTTCTGCTGCAGAAGCTCCTGCTTGGCATATTCCTTGAGCCTCTTGTACAACGTGCGCAGGCCTTGCGCCGTGCGAGGCGGGCGGTCCACTCCAATGGCATTGTAGTTATCAGCTATGATGTCCCAGCATTTGTTTTTCTCCACTATGACCGAGTGCTTGTTGGTGTGCTCCTCGAGGATTTGGACATAGGGCTTGACAAGTTTCAGCAAATCCAGCTTTTCAGACAAGGTGAAATTCGAGGACCTGGGCTTGCCAACCATCGTTCCCTCCAGCCTGGAGAAGAGAGCCGTTCCTAGACACCACCGCACAGATCCCCTCCTCGGCTCGGCTCTTTTTCACAAACAGAAAAAGATCAGGCTTAACTAGGCTTGTCTCATTTAGGCCCACGCCTACAAGGGAGGGTTTATTAAAATTCCTCCAGCTTAAGCTGACGCAGGTTCAGGAAATCTGCTTAAGCCAAGCCTGACCTACATAAGGCTTCAGACTGAAGGAGCCGAGGAGAAGAAGCAGGCAAAACACACACACACTTTGGTGTCGAGAGACCCATACATCCATGGGATTGGAAACATAAAGGTTTAAAGATTAGCGCATTACCCTGCTAAATATTACCCAATTCATCCCAGAGTTTGCAAGCTCACGCCACATCTCTGGAGCTGACAGGGAAATGAAACTGCAGGGAAGATTGGATTTATTCATGTCTAAGAAAGCAACAACTTTTTGAAGGCTTTTTTCCCTTTGGTTTGCTTATTTATTGGTTGCTAAGCCGATGCACTAGAGCAAAAGGAGAAAAAGGAGGAGGGGGGGATAAGCCCCACACAAGACAACAACAACAACTAGGGCGATGGAGGAGGCGCAAGGCAGGCGTGTGTAGAGAGCTCCCTGACAGAGCCCCTGATTTCGGCTCCCTCCTCTCTCCGGCAACATTTGCATAATGCTAGTCCTGCTGTCAATCAGGCATTGCATATCGCCTAGCTAGTTAGGTTTCACTCAAGCTCAGGCTTCTCAGCAAAGCTAAGCTTCCCCAGCACTTTGCGGTGTGCCTTTTTAAAGAGGCAGTCACTCAATAAGGTGCAGAGGCAAACAAAAGAGCAGAAACATATAGCCAAGGGGCTTTTAAAAACACATACACACACTTCCACTCCTTGCAGCTGTACAACACACACTACGGTTCAACACACCCTACGGTGCCCCATATCACTCCTCGGCAAGGCTGTGACAATTAAAAAACCATCCCAGGATGTGTTTATGTGGCAACTTTTGAGTTAGATCTGGAGTCATTGAGCTTTTTCTAGCCCAGCAGCTTCTAGATATGTTTTACTACCATCACCTCATTATGTGACAGAAACTTGTGTACCAGCTGCGACCATACCTCGAAAAGTCTGACTTGACCATGGTGGTCCATGCCTTAGCTACCTCCAGGTTGGGTTACTGCAATGCACTCTACATGGGGCTGCCCTTGAAGACGGCCCGGAAACTGCAGCTAGTGCAAAGATAAGCGACCAGGTTGATAACCGGAGCAAACTACAGGGAGAGGTCCACCCCCCTGTTCAAACAGCTCCACTGGCTGTCGATAAGTTTCCAGTCTCAATTCAAGGTGCAGGTTATTACCTATAAAGCCCTATACAGTTTGGGACCAGCTTATCTTCATGATTGTATATTCCTCTATGAACCTACGCAATCTCTAAGACCCTTCTCTCGATCTCAACCCCCATCACAAACATGGCTGGTGGGGACGAGAGAGGGGGCCTTCTTGGTGGTGGCCCCCCAACTCTGGAACACTCTCCCCAGGGAGATCAGACTGGCACCCACCTTATCCACCTTCCAAAAAGAACTAAAGACATGGTTGTTCCACTGTGCCTTTCACTAGATAGTTTCCCCAAAAAATCTGGTTCCCAATTTGATTCATAATTAGATCTTGTCCATCATCACTGTTCCCTTGTAGAGACATAGTGCTCTCCTTATACTACCCCCAGGTCCTAATCTTGTCATCTGCCATTAGCATTTTATCAATCAACCCTATCCTTTGGCAAATAATTTGCACCAGTCACAGTCCAAACTCAGAACCCTGCACTATTCAGACCCTTTAAGGTTATTAGATGTTCTATATATTGTATTCAGTCATTGCTTTACATTATTGGAATGTTTTTATGAATTTTTGTTGTTATATTTTGTTTTATTTTAACTATGTGGAATCTCGGGCTTGTCCACATGTAAGCCGCCTCAAGTCCCTTCAGGGAGCTGGAGGCAGGGTACAAAAATAAAATTATTATGTTATTATTATAACTGTAATTCAACATGTGGGGTGGGCACCAGGTCACAGAAATCCTACCATGAACTTTCAAACCAGTGCCAAGTCATGCAAGTGCTCACACATAACTTTCCCTCAGTTTGAGGGGGGGAGGGGGGAAATAATGTGTATACTCCAATATAACTCAAAGGCAGGTTTTGGGGCCAACATTATGGCTTTTGATGTGACTCATGGCCAAGTTGGGAGTCATTCCACAGAAAGGGGAAACACTAATATTGCGTTGGGGGCTGCCACCGCCATTGCCATTTCCCCAACCAGGAATTCAGAAAGGCCAGAAGCCACACAACAGCAGAGAGTGGAAGGAGTTGGTGTTCCTTTTATGTTCTCCAAGACGGACTGAGCTCTTGCATTTTGCCACTCCAATCAAACAAAAGGATAGTTTCTTTTTTGATTACAGTTAAGGTAATTTTATTGACCCGGGGTAAGTCAACTCCTCCAGCAAAGGGTCACCGCCTTGTTGTGGCGCTGGAGCTTGAGCACCTCAATGATGTTATGAGCGAAACCGTGAAGGGCCACCCAAGACGGGACGGTCTTGGGTGGCCCTTCACGGGTCAGGATTTTTTAGTTTATTTGAGCAACAAATTCAAATTACAGGGGAAAAGATTCCATCAAAACATTAGGAAGAATCCCATGATGGTAAGAACTGTTCAGCAGTAGAATATACTATATGTGAGCATGGTAGAGTCTCCTTCTCTGGAGATTTTTAAGCAGAGGCTGGCTGGCTATCTGTCAGAGTGTTTTGATTCTGTCTTCCTGTATAGCAAGGGATTGAACTGGATGGCTTTTGTGGTCTCTTCTAACTCTATGATTCTATAAGTATAGGGTAAGTGAATAGGGAATTGAAAAGGGAGACTGTCAGGTTGCAACGCGGGTGAGATGCTCCTGAAAGACTCACACGAAAATGAGAGCAATACCCTTTCGACTCACCTACCATGTTAGCTTATTCTCAATATAAATTTATAGAACAGGAATACATAATAATCTGCCCTGTGTCTGTGATACAGGCATTCTTTCCTGAATAAATATACAAAACATATATCACCTCACCCAGTCCTTTGAAAATTTAGGGCAGAGAATGTGGTTTGCATCTTCCATTCTATCCCATTCCTACAAATGTATAAATGTGTTTTTTTTCTTGTGACATTCATATCACCTCTATGGCATTTGAAGAAGGTTTATGTTTACCAAAGTTTATGCTTAAAAAAGGAGCCCCGGGTGGCACAGTGGGTTAAAGCACTGAGCTGCTGAGCTTGTTGACCAAAAGGTTGCAGGTTGGATTCCGTGGAGCGGCGTGAGCTGCCGCTGTCAGCTCCAGCTTCTGCCAATCCATCAGTTTGAAAACATTCAAATGTGAGTAGATCAATAGGTACCGCTCCGATGGGAAGGTAATGGCACTTCATGCAGTCATGCCAGCTACATGACCTTGGAGGTGTCTATGGACAACGCTGGCTCTTCGGCTTAGAAATGGTGATGAGCACCACACTCCAGTCAGACACAACTGGACTTAATGTCAGGGGAAAACCTTTACCTTTACCTATGCTTAAAAATAGTCTTAAAGGTACCACTACATTCCTTTCCCCCTCCTTTTTAAGCTGCAAGTATTAACATAGCTGTATCTTTGAAAGTAATCTCAGTATTTCACTTAAGAATGAGGATAAATGCAGGTAACAGCTGGATTTGTTATCAGCCATTGGGCATTTTCTTATCCCAGTAGTCATGTTTGAACCTGAAACCTACATAGCCCAACCACGTTTGCACAATTTTCTTACTTAAGACATTGTGCTTACACCATGAAGTCAATATTTCCTTCCTCTCTTTCCCACTTTGTTTAATGTGCAATTTGATGAAAAGTTCTAGAATCACTCAAAGGTTTGATGACAAATATTTGTGTTCTTATTTCTTGACATGGCCTAATTTTCTTTGCATCTGGGTTAAAAACAAGACTTGCTTGCAATTACTTATCCTGTATTGATCTCTGACAACTGCTGGTTAAAAATCAATTAAACGACTACTTATGCTGTGATGAGTGTATTTATATGAATGGAAGTCAATTCATAAACAAAGTACAGTAAAAAAAAAAAGAATAAAGAATTTTGGAAGATAAAACAGATCTGAACAAGGAAAATGTGTCCCATGATATCTTTGCTGACAAGATAGTAAAATGCTACAATTATTAATGTAAACAAACAATAAAAAGCTAAAAGTTTCCCTTGACATTAAGTCTAGTCATTTCTGATGGGGTGGTGCTCATCTCCATTTCTAAGCCGAAGAGCCAGTGTTGTCTGTAGACACCTCCAAGGTCATGTGGCCGGCATGACTGCATGTAGCGCCGTTACTTTCCCGCAGAAGCAGTGCCTATTGATCTACTCACATTTGCATGTTTTTGAACTGCTAGGTTGACAGAAGCTGGGGCTAACAGCGGGAGCTCACCCTGCTCCCCGGATTCAAACCTGCGACCTTTCGGTCAGCAAGTTCAGCAGCTCAGCCATTTAACTATTGTGCCACTAGGGCCCCCCAGTTTTTGTGGGGAAAGACCCAAATGTTTTACCACAGTGATTCTTGGACTTTGTTTTACCTACATGTACCAGAAGGTCCAGCAGCATGATAGATGGTCAAGCACTCTAAATGATGGAACTCTAAACACATAAAGAACCAAAAGCTGAGATCTGCTGTTTTACCAAATCTTAGGGCGGATTACAATGTACACATACATGGCAAACATTCAATGCCATAGACACACAACACATATAGACAGACAGTCAGGGGTTATTTAACATTCTAATTTTGTGGCCACCAGGGGAGCTGTCGCTTCACTGTCCATCTGCGACACTGATTAAGTACTTTACACATTCCCTGCATGCTTTTGCTTGAGATTTTTTATGGCCTCGTAAATTTGTTAAATTAGCCTCCCCACACATAGGTGGTACCTAAATTTCCTACTTGACAGATGCAACTGTCTTTCAGGTTACAAAGGTCAACAACAAGCTACACAAATTGGCCGGAAGCTCACTCCGACCCAGGTTGGCTTTGAACTTATGACCTTTCAGTCAGTAGTGATCTTAATGCAGCTGACACCCAGCCAGCTGCGCCACAATCCCGTTGCGAAGTTGCAGCACAAGTCAGACAAACTGGATAACAAATGTTTTTAAAGGGTCACAGAGAATCTTGCGAATGTTGTAACTAAGTAACAATGGGTGAAAAGATAAGAATAAAAAAAATCAGCAAAATCAACCACTAGGCATTCATAAAGCCAGCCTAGATACATACCCCATTCACATACACATGTATGAACCTTTATACAAAGTACTATCCATTAATTGCATCCCCATAGTGAGCATTGAAGAGGATGGAGTAAAAAAGAAAAAGAAATCTGAAAGATCTTGGTATAGACTTTATTTTTTATCTATAGAATAATGCTTAGGTATCAGAAATTCTGTGAATACAGGAAACTCTAAGATACCATCACCTCATTTTAGAAAAGTGGTATATTTATGGAATAGTCATGCTACATAGCAAACTCCTCCAATGAGACCCAGCTTGTCTTGGCAATTTTGGGCCTTCCACACAGCCTATATCCCAGAATATCAAGGCAGAAAATCCCACAATATCTGCTTTGAATGGGGTTATCAGAGTCCACACTCAGAAAATTTTCTGCCTTGGTATTCTGGGATATAGTGCTGTGTGGAAGGGCCCTCAGTGAAGTACTGGATTTTAAGAAGTGTTCTTATTGTCACACCTCAGAGTAGAATCACCTTGCTTAAGACACCAAACAGCACACTGCCTGTAGTCTTTATGGTTTATTAAAAGTAAAAGATAAAAAGTTCATAAAAACAAAAGTAATGTTTCAAAGATCAAAACAAGGTAACACTTGAAAGCAAGAGCCACGAAGGCACCAACAAAGAAAAGTCCCATGAGAACATGACAAAGTCCTAAAACCATGAACATGAAAACTGCAAGATAAATCCAGGCCAACAATGGGAAGCCTCTTGACTGAAACAAGAAGTTGCTCTGACACTGGGATATTTTCAAACAGCCTGTTTAATACCCTTTGCAAAACATGAAGGCGTTTCTCTGGCCCTTAGCTTCCCACTTGTTAGCAATTCTCACACTCCTTCAGACCTTGAATTCCAAACGGGCAGCTCGATCTAAAGTTTCTTCTTCATCAAGGTCAATCTGTTCGTTAGTGCTTTCTTGCTCATTATCTGGCTGAGAACAACTGTCCTCCCTTCCTGAACCATCACGCACTTGGCTCTGGCTAGTTACACTATCAACAGTGTCATCCCTTGCTGTGGGAAAGTGAACTTCTGCACCCTGTTCTTCCTCGTCTATCACAGGGACATCACTTTGCATCTGATTGTGAATCCCATCCTCCTAATCAGAATCATTGACACTATCACTCTATGATTCCAGCTGAGTCACAACACTTACGCAAAGCCATCTTATAGTAAGTCGTGCTGTCACTGTCCTACATAAGTGAATATGTAATTGTAGGGCCCTTCCACACTGCCCTTTATCCCAGGATCTGATCCCAGATTATCTGTTTATCCCAGGTTATCTGGCAGTTGGAACTCATATATTAAAGTTAACGCAGATAATCTGGAATAAAGAGCAGTGTGGAAGGGCTCATAGTCTCAATGTCAATAACACTGCACTTTGAGAAGTGGCCTTCTTTTGTGCTTCTAGTATATTCAATATTGGATGAGAGACATTTCCTCCAGCTGCAGCACAATAAGAAGAAAAACGTCATCCTGCAAGAATTCAGAGAATAGATAACCAGAACCACTCATGAAAGCTAAAGAGGACTTCAGATCAGACACTTTACAATTATTGTTCAGAATGGAATGAAAATATGAAATACAGTTCACAGTAAGCCACTACCTGCTAAAACTCATATGACACGATTTAGGATTAGAGCTCAGAAAGGCTTTCAGGTAGTTCAGCATGGTGCATTTTCATATGCTGTTCATTCAACCAGTTAACAAGCATTCCTTACCTTGTTTAGTTGCATTTGCTGGTTCTACGTTGATTTCCAAATGACCATTCTCCCTTTCATTATGTTTACAGGAAAAATTTGCTGGAGATTTTAGAGGCACTGTAGAGCAAATGTTGATGGGTGTTGATTCATTCCGTTTTTCCTGCAATAAACCAAAAGTGAAAATTATTCAGGTAATTTTATCTATATAAATAAAAATGTAATGTTCGTTTGTGGGATTAACATAACTCAAAAACCACTAGATGAATTGCAGCCAAATTTGGCCACAAGATACCTACTACCCAAGGAGTGGCCATCACTCAAAAAATCGATTTTGTCATTCAGGAGTTGTAGTTATTGGGATTTATAGTTCACCTAAAATCAAAGAGCATTCTGAACTCCACCAATGATGGAATTGGGCCAAACTTCCCACACAGAACCCCCATGACCAACAGAAAACACTAGAAGGTTTTGGTGGGCACTGACCTCGAGTTTGGGAGTTGTAGTTCACCAACATCCAGAGAGCACTGTGGACTCAAACAATGATGGGTCTGGACCAAAATTGGCACGAATATTCCATATGCCCAAATATGAACACAGATGGAGTTGGGGGAAATAGATGTTGACATTTGGGAGTTGTAGTTACTGGGATTTATAGTTTGCCTACAATCAAAGAGCATTCTGAACCCCACCAACGCAGAATTGGAGCAAACTTCCCCCACAAAACCCCCATGACCAACAGAAAATACTTAAGGCCATTCTGTCCAACTCCCTTCATCAGGGCAAGAAAACGTAATCAAAGCCCTCCTGTGGAACTCTCTGCCCCAGAGTGTGGTGGAGGCTCCTTCTTTGGAAGCTTTTAAACAGAGGCTGGATGGCCATCTGTCAGGGGTGATTTAAATGCAATATTCCTGCTTCTTGGCAGGGGGTTGGACTGGATGGCCCATGAGGTCTCTTCCAACTCTTTGATTCTATGATTCTATGATTCTATGATAAAGAGCCATCCAGCCATAGATATAGATAGATATATATGATTCACACAGAGAGAGATATAGTATCATAGATTTGAAAGGGCCAACAAGTGACCATCACTCGTAAAAACACTGAAAAACACAGCGAAAGAGACTTAAAAAGCCAAAAAAAAACCCCCAAAAATGGATTACTACGCATGCACAAAACCACATATACAAACAAACACACATATATACACATATACACAAATATATATATACACACACACAAAACACATATTCACAGACTGGGCCACAGCAACACGTGGCAGGGGATGGCTAGTATACGGATATATTTTTTATATCTCACCACTCGTCATTTAAATAAAAAAAATGAGGCTATAAAATTTATGTTTCAGATGCAGGGAGCCTGAACAAAGATTTTTTACACTATTTCAAAGCAAGTAGATGTTCATGCAAAATATTGCTGAGAACAATATTTTGGTCACACCAAAATATTAAAATATTAGCAAAATAGATGTACAAAGCTTGAAGATGGATCTATTCATGAAGTGTCTATTAAAGCTATAATGTGGGAAGTACTTAATTGATTAATATCAAAGGAGAGCTGATAGAAGTAGCCTTAAAAAGGAGATTTTCCCTCCAACTTAAGGGTGAATGACAGTAGTCCTCCACATGTTTTTGAGCTACAATTGCCATTATCCCCAAGTCGTGCAGCCAACGGTAAGAGATCACAGTTATTGTGCTGCAGCTGGATGCTCTTCAAAAATCCCTGAAAAGTGGGCAGTTTGGCCCACTTCTGAAACTTAATGGCTGATGGGATCAGCAATAGGAAAAGGACCTGAAAATGTTAGCACACTCATCCTTATACCCATGTGTGTTGATTAAACATAGACATAACACAGGTGTTGCTTAAACACTTATTTTTTATTTATTTGCTGTATTTCCCACCTTTCTCGATCCCGAAAGAGACTCAAGGCAGTATACAACATAGGCAATAATTCAATGCCTTAAAAATAATATACAATTAAAATTTGAATGCTAAGTATAGCTGGATATGAGGGGCATCTTAAAGAACTGGGTATATTTAGCCTGCAGAAGAGAAGGTTGAGAGGAGACATGAGAGCTATGTATAAATATATGAAAGCGTGTCATAAGGAAGAAGAAACAGGTTTGTTTTCTGCTGCCGTTGAAACTAAGACTTGGAGAAATGGTTTCAAATTACAGGAAAAGAGATTCCACCTGAACAATAGGAAGAACTTCCTGACCGTACGAACTGTTCAGCAATGGAACCTTCTGCCTCAGAGTGTGGTGGAGTCTCCTTCTTTGGGAACTTTTGAACAGAGGCTGGACAGTCATCTGTCAGGGATACTCTGATTGTGCTTTTCCTGCATGGCAGGGGGTTGGACTAGATGGCCATTGTGGTCTCTTCCAACTCTATGATTCTAAGCTCAGTTCAAAACAGATATATCATCTCAGAATTAGAGGGATTCATACTCACAATATCTGTAAATTTTGACATGTGTTGTTCAAAAACAGTAATATATCGTGATAACGTATTCTTGCCTTTAATATTACCTCAGGTATCTGAGCCTCTGGGTCCAAGTTTTCAGATTCATTCTTTAATGACATCACATTGTTTCGTATTGGTGGTATAAACCTCGGCTTTTTGGCTGAATTCCCAAGTAACTGACTTGGAGCTGCTGATCGTCTCATGTTCACTTCCAATGGCCTGAAAAGCAGAAGTAAGTTTAGTTGTTGCACAGATTGAACCAACTAACAGGCCCAATTTTTATTCCTGTACGCTTCTGGTGGGGAGAATTGCCCCATCTTTGGCAGAAAACCACAATCCAAAGCCTCTCCTGACAATAATAATAATAATAACTTTATTTTTAACCCACCCTCTCTCCCCAGAGGAACTCAGGGTGGCTTCCAAAGAGAAAATTGGCAAACATTAAATGCCATATACAAAAAAATTAAAGACAGTGAAGATAAACAAATAAATAAATAGTTAAAATAAGACATTTGAACAACCTTGGCTAAAACTTGTAATTCATTCAGGCCTTATAACACCATAGCCAGGTTAGACCATTAAAATCTGTGTAAATTATAAAAGTATAAGAATATGAGATAAAATATATAAATGTATAGTTCTTCATTAAGTTAAGGGGATTGTTGTCAACTTCATTCAACAGGTTAAAATCAATGGTAAAAACTAATCATCTTCCTCTCCATAATCCAATGTACATAGGTGGGTTTTAGCTGTTTCTTGAAGGAGAGGAGAGGAGGCTGTTCTGATTTCTTTAGGGAGAGATTTCCAGTGGGAAGGGGCAATCACAGAAAAGGCCCCCACCAACCACGCTTGAGACAGGGGTGGGACCAAGATCGCAATGTTCGGGTGGGTTTATAGGTAGGGATGTGGGTTGTCAAATAGTCTGGGCCCGTACTGTTAAGGTCTTTAAAGGTTATAACCAACACTTTGTATTTAGCCTGGAAGTGGATCAGCAGCCAGTAGAGCTGCCGAATAGTTCGTTCTAGGTTCTAGTTAGTAATCGTTTTAACTGTTTAATTGTAATTGTTATTTTTAATTGTATTATGCTGGCATCTAATGGTTGCCTGTTGTAAGCCATCCTGAGTCCTTCTTCGGAGATTATAAATACTCAAAATACATAAATAAATAAATAAATAAATAAATAAAGGCAGCCCCACGTAGAGAGCATTGCAGTAGTCCAGGTGGGATGTGACTAAAGTGGGGACAACCACAGCCAAGTCTGGCATCTCAAGATATGGGGACAGCAGGTACACAAGTTTTAACTGTGCAAAGGTGCTCCTGGCCACCGCCGACACCTGGGTTAGGGTTATTTAGACTATGACTTCTAAATCTGAACCCAGGGGTGCATCTACACTGCAGAATTTATTTATTTACTTACAGTATTTATATACTGCTTTTCTCATCCCTAGGGGGACTCAATTAATGCACTTTGGTGGCAGTGAACTATCTGCAATGGCCCAATGCCATGGAATCCTGCAGTGGAGGATCCCATGGCGGGGAAGGCAAAGGATCTTCTAATACTATGGCTCCCATGATTCCGTAGCACAATCATGGCCATTGTATGTGCTATGCTTATAATTATTTATTTATTTATTTGTTTGTTTGTTCAACTTGTATATCACTACTCCCAAATTGGCTCGGAGCTGTTTACAGAAACAGATTAAAACAATACAATTAGCTTTAAAATGATTTAATATAATATAATACAATATATTGTGTATACATATAATATTTATAATATTATAATGCAATACAATATAATAATAATACTAATAATAATATATTATAATTATATATTTTATATTACATGTAATCTATATAAATAAAAATGTAACGTTCGTTTTTGGGATTAACTGAACTCAAAAACCACTGGAGGAATTGACACCAAATTTGGACACAAGACACCTAACAACCCAATGTATGTCCATCACTTCAAAAAATTGGTTTTGTCATTTGGGAGTTGTAGTTGCTGGGATTTATAGTTCACCTACAATCAAAGAGCATTCTGAATCCCACCAACGATGGAACTGACTTGGCACACAGTTTTCCCCTTCACCAACAGAAAATACTGGAAGGGTTTGATGGGCAGGGTCCTTTGGTTTTGGAGTTGTAGTTCACCTACATCCAGAGAGCACTGTGGACTCAAACAATGATGGATCTGGACCAAACACTACACGAATACTCTATATGCCCAAATGTGAACACTGGTGGCGTTTGGGGAAAATAGAATCTTGACATTTGGGAGTTGTAATTGCTGGGATTTGTAGTTCACCTACAATCACAGAGCATTCTGAACCCCACCAACGATAGAATTGTACCAAACTTCCCACACAAAACCCCTATGACCACCAGAGTGGGCCACAGCAACGCGTGGCAAGGGACAGCTAGTATTACTAATAATATTACAATATAATGGTATAGTACAATATAGTAATATATAATACTGATATTGTACTGTGCTAATAATATAATGTATTGTATAAATAAATGATAGTGATATCAAACAGAATTAATTCTTCAGTGCAGATGCACCTTTCGTCTCAAGTCATAGTGCAGCAGTAAACACACTTCTTACAAGGTGATGAGCCTCTAAGTATGATCAGAAAATCGTTTATTTGTCCATTATTATGTTTTACAAGTATTTTTGAAGAGACAATGAAATGTATCACAGTGTGTGCTTGCATTATCATCCTCATTGTAAGAAAATATCATTCAAAGACTTTATTGAAGGACCAATTGCTTCAGAGCATGTGCAGAGTGCCTTTCCCTTCCATTTCAAGGATATGGTGGAATATAATATTCCTCTATTTATATTGGTATAGTTAATATAACATCCCTCTATAGTTAAAGTCCTTTACCTTATGGGGGATGTTACATCAGTACCTCTTTTAGCCCTCCCTATTGCGCGTCTGTCCCGCTACCCTCATCCACACTTACAATTCGGTTCAACCATCCCGCCACACAAGCATAGCCTCGCCTCCATTCAGCTTCCTGCAAAAATGCGCATGCGCGGTACTCATAACGCGCCTTCCCGCAGTCCCTTAGCCTCAAAGCGCATGCGCAAAAATCTTTAGTCGACGCCTGTCTTTCCATAACAGCCCCAAGTGTACATACAAGTTCAATACTGCGCATGCTCCAGTCATTGTTTTGCCACGCTCAATATGGCGAGCGAGTAGGGCTTTTTTTAATTTTACGGCAGTGCTCACTCTAGTACACTGTCGCAAACTTCTATACTTTTTGTTGGCCAGAAAAAGTGAATGAAATTATGACGCTTCTGGAAACTCAAATAGAAAGCAACTAGGGAGAAAGGAGCTGCTGAATGGAAGTGAATCACTGATTACAAAATTCTCGTGGACTTGGAATTTAAGGTGCATCTACACTTTAGAATGAATGCAGATTGACACCACTTTAATTGCCCTGTCTTATTGCTAATCCTGGGAGTTGTAGTTTTATGAAGGTCTGTAGCATCTACACTTACAGATTTATTGCACAAATGCAAACTGCAAATTGCTAATTCCATGCCAGTTAAAGCGGTATCAAACTGCATTAACTCTACAGTGTGTAGACCAGGCCTGGGCAAACTTGGGCCCTCCAGGTGTTTTGGACTCCAACTCCCACAATTCCTAACAGCCGGTAGGAATTGTGGGAGTTGGAGTCCAAAACACCTGGAGGGCCTAAGTTTGCCCAGGCCTGGTGTAGACGCACCCTTTGAACTCAATAGCACTTATTTTTGGTTAACACTCATAGGGTTGAATGATAAAATCTGCCATTTCTCCATCTATTCTTATAGGTAGCTTTGACTTGCTATCCTCTCTAAAAAATATATACCCGCCAGTTACACATCCGGTGTGACTCTAAAATTTCTAAATCTATGCTCGAGAGTGGGAGGCGGGGACCCTCTGGGGATGACGTCAGAGAAAAGGGGCGGAGCCTATCCTCGGTTGCTGCTGGGGGCGGGACCTAACCTGTCACTCAAGGGTCGCTTGCTGGAGAGAAGGCTGCTTGTTTAAACAGCGGGTGAGACTAAAGCTAATTTGGATCTTTTCCTAGAGGAATAGATAGTATTATATTAATTAGGGAATGGTTGGGTGGCAATGCAGGGGTGGCATATTTGGGAGGGGAAAACTATTTTGTATTGTATGAGATACACTTGCTGTTTTTAAAAGTGCAAAAATCCCAACTACCTTAGAGTTTGGCAAAGTTGTGTTTTAATACTGGCCAACTCAGAAATAATTTTTATCCCACTAAATAAGTGCTATATATATAGTTTTGGGGGAAATCCTTGAGCTGCTCAGCATTCCCCAAAGTATGAGATAGATAGATAGATAATTATATTATATTATATTATATTATATTATATTATATTATATTATACTTTGGGGAATGCTGAGAAGCTCAAGGATTTCCCCAAACTCTTTTATTTTTACTTCCCAAAAGGACAAAATAGATTTGCAAGAGTGGATAGGATGTAAATGAGGAGTTTGCCAATATAAAACCAATGCAGAAGAGGGAGTTTTAAAACAACATAAACTGACAGATTGTCAATGGTCTATGCCAGGGTTTCTCAACCTGGGGGTCGGGACCCCCATGGGGGGGGGTCGCCAAAGACATATAGAAACAGTATTTTCTGGTGGCCGTGGGGGTTCCGTGTGTGAAGTTTGGCCCAATTATGTCATTGGTGGAGTTCAGAATGCTCTTTGATTATAGGTGAACTATAAATCCCAACAACTACAACTCTCAAATGTCAAGGTCTATTTTCCCCAAACCCAACCAGTGTCCACAATAATAGAAAACACAGTATTTTCTGATGGCTGTGGGGATTCCGTGTGGGAAGTTTGGCCCAATTCTGTCATTGGTGGAGTTCAGAATGCTCTTTGATTATAGGTGAACTATAAATCCCAACAACTACAACTCCCAAATGTCAAGGTCTATTTTCCCCAAACCCAACCAGTGTCCACAATAATAGAAAACACAGTATTTTCTGATGGCTGTGGGGGTTCCATGTGGGAAGTTTGGCCCAATTCTGTCATTGGTGGAGTTCAGAATGCTCTTTGATTATAGGTAAACTACAAATCTCAACAACTACAACTCTCAAATGTCAAGGACTATTTTCCCCAAACCCCATTTGGGCATATTGGGTATTCGTGCCAAGTTTGGTCCAGATGCATCTGGATGTAGGTGAACTACAACTCCAAAACCCAAGGTTACTGCCCACCAAGCCCTTCTAGTATTTTCTGTTGGTCATGGGAGCTCTGTGTCCCAAGTTTGGTTCAATTCCATCCTTGGTGGAGTTCAGAATGCCCTTTGATATTGTAGATGAACTATAAATCCCAGCAACTGCAACTCCCAAATGACAACATCTATCCTCCCCTCAACCCCACCAGTATTCAAATTTGGGTGTATCAAGTATTTGTTCCAAATGAATAAAAATACATCCTACATATCAGATATTTGCAAGATGATTCATAACAGCAGCAAAATTACAGTTGTAAAGTAGCAAAGAAAATAATGTTATGGTTGGGGGTCACCACAAAATGGGGAACTGTATTAAGGGGTCACAGCATTAGCAAGGTTGAGAACCACTAGTTTATGCCTTTATGAAATACAACATACACAGACCTCACTACCTCTGATATATAAACCTTTTTTTCCAGTTCCAACAGCCCTCACCTCTGAGGATGCTTGCCATAGATGCAGGCGAAACGTCAGGAGAAATGCCTCTAGAACATGGCTCTATAGCCCGAAAAAACCCACAAGAACACAACATACACTCTCGGGTACATTAAATGGCACTGCAAAGTTTTGTGGTATTGCAGAGGTATACCTGTTCTTTTGTTGTTGTTATTGTTGGTATATTGGGAGTTGTAGTTTTCCAAGGTCTTTAGCCTTCTCTGCGAAAAGAATGCTGGGGCCTCGCCAAACTACAACTCCCAAGATTCCATAGCATTGAGCCGTGGCACTTCCAATTAGTGTCAAACTGCATTAGTTCTGCAGTGTAGATCAGGGCTGAATAAATTTAGTAATAGATTTAATCTCTAGAGCAGGCATGGGCAAACTTAGGCACTCCAGGTATTTTGGATTCCAACTCCCACAATTCCTAACAGTCCAAAATACCTGGAGGGCCTAATGGTGTAGATTCACCCATGGACACCAAGAATATATGCACAAATGGTGTAAGAGATGCCATAAGGGATTCCTATCTAGGATGTGCACAATTCTTCTTATTGCATTTTATTGTTTTCATAACTGTTACTGAGTTGAAGCCCAAAATACCTGGAGGGACTAAGTTTGCCCGGCATGGTGTAGATTCACCCATGGACACCAATAATGCATACACAAATGGTGTAAGAGATGCCATAAGGGAAGTCTATCTAGGATGTGCACAGTTCTTCTTCCTGCATTTTATTGTTTTCATAGCTGTTACGACACATTCCCTGTGTTTTCTATGTGAATTTGGGGCAGAGCCTGGAAGCTTTTTGGAATTAAGACACGCTCACAATGAAGTTACTGGAAGCAAAGGTATCTTCCACTCAGCTGAATAAAGTCCCTCATTATCTGCTTTGAACTGGAATATATGGCAGTGTGGATTCAGGGCCCTTCCACACAGCCCTATATCTCAGAATATCAAGGCAGAATATCCCACATTATCTGAGTATGGACTCAGATAACCCAGTTCAAAGCAGATATTGTGTGATTTTCTGCCTTGATATTCTGGGATATAGGGCTTTGTGGAAGGTCCCCCAGATGAATATTGTGGGATTTTCTACCTTGATATTCTGGGTTATATGGCTGTATTGAAGGGCCCAAAGTCTTCATTTTCCCTTCTTGCCAGAATTCAAGAAAGTCAGTTCAAACTTTCCCCTCCCCTTCTCTGGTATATATCAATAAACTAATCCCCACAGTTCTCATCCAGCAGTGTTTCTCAACTTGAGAGTTGGGACCCCAAGGGGTGTCACGCGGGGATGTCAGAGGGCTCACCAAAGACCATCGGAAAACACACTATTTTCTGCTGGTCATGGGAGATTCAGAGTGGGAAGTTTGGCCCAATTCTATCATTGGTGGGGTTCAGAATGCTCTTCAATTGTAGGTGAACTATAAATCCCAGCAACTACAACTCCCAAATGTCAAGGTCTATCTTCCCCAAAATCCTTATTTTACTTAAGTGATATTTGTCTTGACTGTTCTAATGTAGCACAAATCCTATGTAAAATCATACTACGTATTTTTCACAATATTGAAATCTGAAATATATACAGAAAGTGTTCACATTTGGGCATATTGAGCATTTGTGCCAAGTTTGGTCCAGATCTATTATTCTTTTAATTCCACAGTGCTCTCTGGATGCAGGTGAACTACAATTCCAAAACTCAAAACCCTTCACCCTCCACCAAATCCTTTGAGTTTTTTTCTGTTGGTCATGGGAGTTCGATGTGCCAAATTTGGTTCAATTGGTGGAGTTCAGAATGCTCTTTGATTGTAAGTGAACTATAAATCCCAGCAACTACAACTCCCAAATGACAAAATCAATCCCCCCCAACTCCACCAGTATTCAGATTTGGGCAAAATTTGGTCCAGTGAATGAAAATACATCCTGTATATCAGATATTTATATTACGATTCATAACAGTAGCAAAATTACAGTTATGAAGTAGAAACGAAAATAATTTTATGGTTGGGGGTCAGCATAACATGAGGAAATGTATTAAGGGGTCACAGCATTAGGTTTTTTTTCTTTCTATGTAATTTTGATGATGTTTGTTGTCTATGTTTTTGGTTTTATTCCGCTGTAATATGTTGCCCGGGCTTGGCCCCATGTGAGCCTCTCCGAGTCCCCACTGGGGAGATGGTGGTGGGGTATAAATAAACATTATTATTATTATTATTATTATTATTATTATTATTATTATTATTATGGAGGTTGAGAAACACTGTCTTACAGTATCTACTTTCAGTTCCCAAAACACATACACTTTCAATTCTCAAAACACTGCCAGATGCTCTTATCTTTGTAACACTCTCCATCTCCTTCCCAAGCTTCCCCCTTCACCAACATGGCCTTTAGGTCAGGATAAACAAAGCAGCCACTTCCCATGGCTGCCTGGGGCTTCCTGACAATTTCCAGGCTTTTTGCAAGGAAAACTTTCATTCTGATTCAATTGCCTCTCTTGACTTTGGATGAAAATATCCAGTTGAATATTAATGAAAACATAATCTAGTCAAGTTAAGATAGAATGCTTCTGTAACATGGACATACATACAGCATGGAAAACTCACCACAATACAGTGATTCCAGCCGTGAAAGCCTTTGACAACACAAGTTAAGATAGTTTGAAAGAATGGGAATTCAAAAACAAATTAAGTGGAAATTTCATGTAACTTTGCCATGTGGAAACAAATCCCCAGTACTGGCACAGAGGGATTTTTCAGATTCCTCCTTTGTGATCAAATAGTTTGGAATGTGACCTTGGTTGGGTATTTTTTAACATAGCTTCAAAGGAAATCATTAGACTGTAAGTGTTGAAAAAACATGCTCTCTGCTTCCAAAATAAATCATTAGGATCAGGAGATAATTACATATATATGTCATAGTATTGATTTGTATTAACAAGATCCACTGCATATTTCCAAATGTATTGTCGAAGGCTTTCATGGCTGGAATCACTGGGTTGTTGTAGGTTTTTTCGGGCTATATGGCCATGTTCTAGAGGCATTCTCTAGAGGCAAAACGTCAGGAAAGTGGCAAACATTCAAAGCCATAATAAAACAAAGCAAGAAACAAACCAAATCAATCAATAAGTAAAACAACATCAATAACTTATAATTACTAACCCAAAAATAGTACTTAAATAAACATATCACAACAAACACATTTACAACATAATGAAATCAGGACAACTATCAATCTTGGGGGGCCATATGGCCAACTGTGGGGTTTGCAGTTGATCACTGTCTGATTATAGCCTGCGGGTGGATCTGTACTGTCTAATTAATGCAGTTTGGCACCCCTGCACTCCCATGGCTCAGTGCTATAGAATCCTTGAAGTTATAGTAGTTGAGATGCAGAGAAGGTCTTGTAAAGCTGCAACTTCCAGGGTTCCACAGCATTTAGCCTTGACAATTCAAGTGGTATTGAACTGCATTCTACAGTGTAGACGCACTCTGTGTTTCCCCATAATCAGAAATGAACTCTCAAGCTAATCTCTGAGCTCAGAATTTTTTTTTTAGTATTGTCTATTCTTTAGTCTTAAGCAGAACCTGCAAGTCTAGTTTTAAAAAGGATCTCCAGCCATGAAATCAGCACACTGTGTATAGATCTGCTCTATAAATAATTTATGTTCCAGATGCAAAGGAGGAGCCATCTATGAGCCTGGAGGCAGAATTATTGATCTGGAAGAGAGGGTTACTTATTTGGTTATATCTATCCATTGCATTTAGAGGGAATGATATTTCTCATAGGAGTTGGAAGAGACCACAAGGGCTATTCAGTCCAATCTTGTGCCCTATATTCATAATCAAAGCATTTCTGACAGATGACCATCCAGCCACTGTTTAAAAAATTCCAAAGACTTCTAAACTTCCCCTGCACACCAAAGCAGCAAAATTAATTTTGTTCCTTCTGTTTTTGTAGAAATTGATGTTTTGATGGTAGGCTGATGCACTATGTAACAAAACTTGAAAAGAAATTGTTCCTGATTTGAAAGTGTTATTTTCTGATAGTTTGATACTTACTTTGATAGTAGTTGTTATACTCCAGAAACTGTTTTTGTGGCTGCCACAAACTGTGTTGAATTGACTCAATGAGACATTAATTGAAAAACTATAACAAAATGTGCTGCAGAATGTCCTGCAAAAACCAAAGTTTTTGTAGTTTAATAAACTTTTTCTGTGTTTTTATGATAGAAACAATTAGAAAATGACATTTATAACTCAGGAACAAAAATCGTGTTACGTAGTGTTATCAATAGCAAGAGTTGTCAACAATTGCTGCTGGCAATGGATTAATTGTACTATTTTTGGCTTTGAATTAATTTCTGTTTTCATTTTTTTTTTCAAATGGCTGAAAGGAAGACTGAAATTTTATTTTTTTCACTTTAATAATAAAATTGCGTAAATGTAGAGGAGAACCAATGAATCAATCTATCTCACATTAGTGTTGATTTACTATGTTCTTATAGAGTACTCCAATTGGGAATGATAGAAACACTGGATCAATTACTATTTTTATTGAGAATGTGCTGTCTCTTGGCACTTTTGGATATTAAACTAATGTTTCTGAATATTTGGCATTAGTAGACATTTGGATTCAGTACCTTAGTTGTTTCCTTTGATATTCATACAAGAGCAGGATCTACATTGCTATATAAAATCCAGATTATCTGCTTTGAACTGGATTATATGGCAGTTTAGACCTATATAATCCAGTTCAAATAAAATAATGTGGATTATCTGCGTTGAACCTCTGGATTATATGGCAGTGTAGGAGGGGCCTAAACCCAGAGTAGAATCTCTGCCCGACTGTCTGGTGAACATCAGTTACCAAAAAGTACAAAACAGACTTGCCAAGCCTGTTTAAACATTAGCTTTTTGACTCCGCATTTATTTCCTGTGCTGGTCAATGACCGAAATAAAAGTTTTGATTTGATTTGACTCCGTATTTGGATTAATTTATCCCTGCATCTTTTCAATCCTCTTCTAAACTGCCACATAATCCAGATTCTCAAAGCAGATAAATCACACTATCTGCGTAGAACTGGATTATATGAGTCTATACTGCCAGATAATCCAGTTGAAATCAGATAATCTGGATTTTATATGGCAGTGTAGAAAGGGCCAAAGTCAGAAACTAAAGGAATTGCCATAACCACAAAAAAAAAAAGTTTAGCATTGCATAATATCTTGTGATCTTTAACGTAATTACCAAAACTAAGAAATTAGGTTTTACTTTTTAGGAAGTGATTACTATGTCGGACCTTGGTTTTGTTGGGTTGTTTCTTTATTATTTTACTGAATATTGACCATACCTTGTAATGAATTGTTTTGCCCCTTATAGTTATTGGGTGCTTTGCTTTTGTTGCAAAACCCTTTAAGGTGATTGTGGTTTTTACAAGACCATGTGCCATAATTGTGTAAATCAATAAGAAATATTGCTAAGCCAGATCCCTATCATATGGGCCTGTGATAATTCTCCCTCCACACAGAAGCAGAAAAAATTTACATCCTAATTCTATTTTTTGCCTTACACAGGGGTGATACTATTGCACATGTAGCCAAAAAAGCCCTGTCGAAGCATGATTTTATAAGTGTAATTTCACCAATTCGTTAGATATTTTACCATGTGAATCTTACTCATACATTCATTTACTTAAAAGTAAGTTTCCTTAATTCCAGCAGCTCTGCTTGCAAGTGTATATTCCTAGGATTAAAAATAACAGTGCCAGGTGGCACCATAACAGCTGAAAAGTTATATTTGGCATTCACTTTTGGATACTCTCCCAAAGTGTGAGACCAGTTGGTCTCTATTTGTAATGCATGGGTTTGTGCAACTTCTGTCCTTCCACCCACCTCTTGCCTACACATATGAGGAATTTACATCACATTTAAATGCCTTTGTGCTCTTCTTACTTTACTTAGGTGATCCCTCATTGTCTGAGTAGGATAGTCTTCCAAGATCAGTGTACTGGTGGATCCGTAGGTGACTGTGGAGACCTATTCTTGATCTGCATTTTCTCCCACAGTGAGGGCATTGGTTTCCAGGTGGAAGGCGGGCTCGGTCGAGGTTGGCTTGACGCGCCTTCCTCTTGGCACATTTCTCTCTTTCACCCTCCATTCGTGCCTCTTCAAATTCTATAGCACTGCTGGTCACAGCTGACCTCCAGCTGGAGCACACAAGGGCCAGGGCTTCCCAGTTCTCAGTGGCTTTGAGTTGTGCACAGACCTCCACACATTAAAAAAATTCACGCACAGGCGCCTTCCAAGACGTGGACTGTATACAGATGTCACATGCAACTCCTTGTGCTCTTCAGTGCCATTATGTCAAGGGATGTGAACACTTCTTTACACCTGATTTCTTCTTTCAATGTAGAAATTACTGTTATGGGTCACAAACTGGTGTCTTTTATATGTGTGAGTATAGATAAGTGGAACTGTAGCCTATTGCATGAGGAAGACATCTAACTGGGGAGGCTGGATTACATCTTATATCAAATGGGAAGGGGAAAGATACATGCTGAAATATGCATGCAACTGAAAGACACAAGTCATTCCTCTAAGGCAGTGGTTCTTAACCTGTGGATCCCCAGGTGTTTTGTCCTATGACTCCCAGAAATCCCAACCAGTTTACCAGCTGTTAGGGTTTCTGGAAGTTGACGGCCAAAACATCTGGGGACCCACAGATTGAGAACCACTGCTCTTAGGATGTTCTCCCTGGACCCTCCACTCTTCAGTTTCAAAGATTTAACTAGATTTTCATGTCTCATACAGACAAAAATACATGTACAGCTCTTCCCATACAATCCTTGAGATCTCCATTAAAGGCCTTACTGGTTGTTCTACAACCATTGAAAACCTATTGTGGGTCGTGATAAACCTGTTCCTTCTCAGTGGTGGTACCTTTCCAATGAAAAATCTTTTCCTAAAATGCAGAAATTATGTAGCATTTAAAAACAATTAATTGAAAAGTGTTTTTTTTCTTACATTGCTCTTCTCAGGATGGAACTGCTTTCAGAGTTGTTTCTCAAAATGGTTTTAGTGTGTTTTATCTGTTCTGTGCTGCAAGCCTTTGTCCTAGGTAAAGGTTGTCTCCTGACATTAAGTCTAGTTGTATCCAACTCTGGGGGTTGGTGCTCATCTCCATTTCTAAGCCGAAGAGCCGGCATTGTCCGTAGACACCTCCAAGGTCATGTGGCCAGCATGACTGCATGGAGCAGTCATTCCCGCCAGAGCAGTACCTATTGATCTACTCATATTTTGATGTTTTCGAACTGGTAGGTTGGCAGAAGCTGAGGCTAACAGTGGGAGGTAACCCCACTTCCCGGATTCAAACCACTGACCTTTTAGTCTGCAAGTTCAGCAGGTCAGCAATTTAACCTGCCGTGCCACCAGGGGCTCCTTTGTCCTACAGACCACTTTTATTATATCAAGTAGTACATATATTGTATGATACAAATATTGTGTACTCAGGTCTTTCAGTGTTCAATACAATACAATCCCAGTACCCATCATTTCATCAACAAAATACCAATAGGTTTTGGGACCTCGTCCCTTTTTTTTGTGGGGGGGGGGGGAGGAGCACAATATTACAGTGGCATTTAGTCCCATTGCATTAAAAAGCAAATCGTATCATTTATCAGTACCCATCACACGATGGTGTTCCTTGTCTTTTCTCCCGAAATTATCTGTTTCCAGATTTATCACACAAGCAAGTGCAGTTAAAGCAGTCCCCATTTCTCCCCATGGGCTCTTCTGCTCTCTCTTTCAATAGTTTTTTTATGGATCACTGATTAGTTTTTAAAGGGGGAAAGAAAAGGCACGAGAAAGCACAATTTTAAAAGGTTGGAATCAAGTGAAAGCAAAGCAGCAATCTGCGGAAGTAGCACAATTTCTACTGAATACGTGTAATTTAAAAAAAATATTGTGCAAGGACCACATGGGTGGATTTTGCAAGATTTCCACTGCTTTGTAGAATATCAACCATAGGAATGCCCATTTCCCCCCATGTCACAAAATAGATTCAATGTGGGAGAATCTGACAGGTTCCATTCCACATGTTTTTCAGTTTTCTCCTGTTTCATAATTGTTCCTGAGCTCAGAAGACAGACAGTAGATTTTACTCTAAATTAAAAATATTCATATTATTGTCAGAGGCAGCCCTAGGTAATTTTCAACAGTAAGCAAACAGTATTTTGGCGCCCCCCTCCCTCCCAACCACTGATATATATTTTCTGTTCGTCGTGGGAGTTCTGTGTTCCATCATTGGTGGAGTTCAGAAAGCTCTTTGATTGTAGGTGAACTATACATCCCAGTAACTACAACTCGCATATGTCAAGGTCTGTTTCCCCCAAGAGTGCCCCTGGGCAAAATCAACTATACTGCAAATGCTTACTTTGCATAATGGGTTGAGCCGCCCCTGATTATTGTATATACAAAATAATCTGAAGCCTGTCAGAAACAGTCCACTGCTGTTCCTTTGTGATAATTTTCTTTAGTCTCAGAACTTATATCCTTAATGTGCTGCCTTGACTAGCCATTGCCATTCTTGTCTGTTCTTACCAACTCTCTTTCATTCCTCTCTTAGGACAAAAGTATTTGAGAATATGGGTTATGACATTGAGCGTTTTGTGGGTTACGTAAACGAAGGACTGCTATGCTCTATCTGCCGAGATGTTTTGGAAGAAGCGCTGCAGGCTCCCTGTGAACATGCCTTCTGCACTTCCTGCATACATGGGTGGCTTGTCCATCACAGCAACTGCCCAGAGGATCGCCAGCCACTAGATCTTACTGTCCTTCGGCCGCTTTACAGGTGTGTAATAAGCAGTTGGCCTTTATGCAGTCATCATACAGCATTAGTAGTTTGAGAAACTGCAAATGCAATAGCTGTTGATGGCAGATAATTTTTCCTCTGCATATCAGTGTTCTTCACTCTTCAGCTTTCACAACCACACATAGTATTTGGAAACAGAATGAATAATCCTGACTTTGGTGGTCAATCATATTGTTCCATCTCCAGAAACAGAAGTTAGAATTTAATGCCTGTGCCTTTAAGGATATGAGAGCGGGGAGAGGAGCTCAGGCCTCGGCTGCAGAATGGCAGTTTATTCAGTTAGGCAGATCAGTTGGAACTAAGTTGTGGAAGGAAACAGAGGAATAGAAAGTCCACAGAAATTCACATCCAGTCAGACATAAATAGTCCAGTCGGAGATAGAGTTATATAGATAAAAGTTAGATATAGATAGTGACATTGTGGCATAGATAGTTTTGTTTGTTTGTTTGTTTTTGTTGTGTCAGGAGTGACTTGAGAAACTGCAAATCGCTTCTGGTGTGAGAGAATTGGCTGTCTGCAAGGACATTGCCCAGGGGACGCCCAGATGATTTTGATATTTTTATCATCCTTGTGGGAGGCTTCTCTCATGTCCCTGCATGAGGAGCTGGAGCTGATAGAGGGATCTCATCCGCCTCTCCCCGGATTCGAATCTGTGACCTGTCGGTCTTCAGTCCTGCCGGCACAGGGGTTTAACCCACTGCGCCACCGGGGGCTCCATGGCATAGATAGTAAGTCACATCTCATATCTACATACTAAAACAACAGCAGTCACATTTTGAGTTAAGTTCAGGGCTGCAGAAGCTTATGGAATTTCCTTTTCATAAAGACTTCACAGTGGCAACTAGGGAAAGGGAAATTTAGTTGGTTTCAATAAAACATTGTTTTACTTTGCATATAGCCTCCAATCTGTTTTTGTGTTATAATTCCTTCCAAATCATCCTCATAGCAACACAGAGGTAGAATAAATAGAGGGGACGTTGTTTTAAAAAGGGAATTTTCAGAGATGTTCCCAATGCCTATATGTCATGATTTACTGCCACATTGGCTTGTTTTTGCAGTAGGCCTATGTTTACAGAAAACGCTGATTGTTTGAGAAATCAGTGCTCCAGAGAAGAAGTTACTATTAAAAGGTAACACCCGGACCAAACCAGCTAGCTGATGGCTAGTTAGAGCCCCCAAGTTTCCCAGTCGCTCTGAAGTCATGTTTGCAACAGATTAACAGATAAAATTGATTCATTGAGATAGTCCTGGTCAGAGAACAATGGACTATAGTTATGTTATAGTTGTGCCATTGTTAGGATCCAACGTGTGCTATAATGTCAATCAAAATCATAAGCAACTAATGAACAACTGTATAGCTAGCTTAGACCAATGAAATGATTTGTCTTTGGGAACCAATGAAAATGTATATTCCATTTACTATAAAAGCTCTGCAGCCCTATTGGGGGTTGCGACAAACCCTTTGATTGCATCCCTGTATGCTTGTTTGTCGTTATTGCTATGCCCACGCAATAAATAGTTTTTTGCAGTTTAAAATATTCAACTTTCGTGGTGTCCATCCTTGCCCTCCCTATTAGAAAGGGAGCTTTTGTCTTTTTTTTGGGGGGGGGGGAATGTTTTTGGTTTCTTTGCCCCTAGACACATATATCTTTAAACCCTTAAGGATCTTGTCTAGTTCCTTTATGACTTCCCTTCTAAAGCCTAGCCTTCTGATTTCTTGACTGCAGTCCTCATTTTGATTAATGACTGAGCCAAAAGTATATTCAAGAATGAATGAATGATAGTTAAGTCCTTCACTATCTCAGAATCTTCATTCTTGCTTTAAAGTTATGTGAATCATCTGCGGTTAGTATTTTTGTATTCTTAGTGCTCAGTTATAAACCTGTTTTTGTACTTTCTTCCCCGACTTTCTTCAGTAGTCATTCCAAGTCTGTGCTGTTTTATACTAGTAGTATAGTGTCATCTGCATTTCATAAATGGTTGGTGTTCCTCTAATTTTCATGCCTCATGATCTTATAATATTGCAAGAATGAAAAGAATTCATTTCTATGCCCAGATATATGAAGAACGATCTGAATCGGCTCCAGCTTCATTGTAGAAACAGAGAATGTGGCTGTGAAATGGTGTGTTCTTTGGAATCCATCAGCCGACATGAACGCGAGTGTGAATACAGCCAGATTCCCTGCTCAAACAGTGGTAGGTGTTTTATGCTGTAGAGTCCCATATAGTGAAGTCTTAACTGCCAACATTCTATACTCACTCTTCTTGAGGATCCCTAGTATTCCTAGTGATATTTCATCCAAGTACTGTCAGCTCTCCACATTGGAGAGTGTTAGGGATTCAGGACTCCCGTTAAAGCAGTGGTTTTCAACCTGTGGGCCGTGGCCCAACAGTGGGCTGCAAGAATGAAAATCCAGTCTGCGAACCTCCTTCCTCTTTATTTATTTTATTTATCTTCTTTCTACTCCTTTCTTCAGAGATAACCAGCCCTGCCCCTTTTTTGGGTACTAATATTGGAGAGTGGTCCCTGGTTAAAATGGTCCCTGGTCAAAGTGGACCCTGGTCAAAAAAAGGTTGGGAACCACTGCGTTAAAGTGAAAAGCTCTGAATAGACAGGTCAACTACTGGAAGCTGAACATAGAATTACATTTGAAGGCCTAGAGATTCTTGGAGAGATGTTACCTCTAGAAATCTCTAGATTGTCCAGCATGACTGACGTTGCCCATAGAGTCACACTAGAGGACCTAAATAATTCATGAATAATCACATCCACAAAAGTCAAAACTGCAAATGTGGAGGGTAAACAGTAGGAATTATACATGACTCTGCCTAGATTGTGAAAGCAAACAAGCTTGAATGTGTCCAAGATAGCATGGTAAAATCCACTAATAAAATGGGGAAGGTTTTAAAAAATATTGATCTCTATTTTTTAATTTCAGAGTATAATCCCTTTGTCTTCAATTTTTAGACGGGATATCAAGAGTTGGAATGCTGTTATTGAATAACCCATCTGAGTTCCTGTTTCTGTATTAATTCCCCTTCCTACTCAGAAGTATCCATTCCCTTCCTGATGCCAATATAGTTTGTTTCAAAGTGTTGTTTCAGTGAGGGATTACCATCCGATTTCCTCATTTTTTGCTCAGTTGAGGGAGTCCTTGCATCTTGCACACAACCGTAAGAAATGCTGAATCAGGCAAGATGGGATTTGAGATTATGTAGGACTACAGTTCCTAACATGCTGGGCCAATGACCATGCTTTCTTGAGCTGATGGAGGTTGAAGATAAACAACAATTGGCAGGCTACATGTTCTCCATTCAGAATATATAGCAGAAACGTAGAACTGGGAATTTCTCAGAGTCCTAAGATGTTGAAAATGTAATGACTTAATGGAAAGATATTCTTTGCTGACTTTGAATAATAACACTATGTAACAAAATTTGAAAAAATGTTCTTGGTTTGAAAGTGTTTTCCTGTTTAATTGTGTGATACTTACTTTAAAAGTAGTTGTTATACTTCAGAAACTTCATTTTTTGTGGCTTCCACAAACTATGTTGCATTGGTTGAGACTCGATGAGATAATAATTGAAATACTATAGGAAAATGTACTTGCTGCAAGATGTCCCGGAAAAACAAAGTTTTTGCAGTTTAATAAACTTTTTTCTATGTTTTTATGATAGAACCCATTAGAAAACGACATTTATAACCCAGGAACACCAATCATGTTACATAATGTTGTATAATAACTGCTGGCATACATATAATTCTGGATTGTGAGATAGCTTTCAAAGCTTCAGTTCTTGTTTGTCCTCATGTTGACGTTGACTTGTGAACTCTGTTAGTAAAGGTAAAGGTTTTCCCCTGACATTAAGTCCAGTCTTATCCAACTCTGGGGGTTGGTGCTCATCTCCATTTCTAAGCCGAAGAACCAGCATTGTCCATAGACACCTCCAAGGTCATGTGGCCAGCATGACTGCGTGGAGTGCAGTTATCTTCCCGCTGAAGCAGTACCTATTGATCTACTCACATTTGCATGTTTTCGAACTGCTAGGTTGGCAGAAACTGGGGCTGACAGCAGAAGCTCACACCACTCCCCAGATTTGAACCTGCGACCTTTCAGTCAACAAGTTTAGCAGCTCAGTGGTTTAACCTACTGCGCCACCGGGGACTCCTGAACTCTGTTAAGGAAACACTTTAGTTAAAAAAAGAATACTTGTAACCTAGTGTGGATGATGAAATATCTTACTGTGCCTCCCTCAATCTTCTACTTTCTATTCAGGTTGCCCAGTTCAAGTTGAGCGACGCCACTTGCACAGCCACTTGGCAGTGTGTGAGTATCGGAGCCGTGAGTGCCCCAATGGCTGTGGGTATGCCATGCTCAGCACAGACAGCAGTGCACAGCACAACTGTGTTGCAGAGCTGAGGACAGAGCTAGAGCTGCTCAGGTAAACCTGACCTCCCCCGCTTTCCTGACTCCTCACATTATAAGGAACCAAGAAAGGCATGTTTGAAAGTTAACTGTAGTCCTGTGTTGTGGCTCCGCAAGAAGCAGAGAATTTTTCAGAGGATAATGTTGTATGTCAGCCTATTCAGCCTGTGATTCTGTCTGATGTTCTTGTTGTTCATGATGGGAATGGGGATGATGTTCCTGATGGCAGGACTGGGGATGAGAGTTTGCTTGGGCCTGAGTTAAGTTCAGAAGAGAGGCCTGAGCTGTCTCAGGAAGATTCACAAGGCCACATTATTGAGAGAGGCCCTTCGCCACCTTTCTCAGAGCAGCTGTCTGAGCATGATTTGTCATGTTCAGGAGTTAATGAAGAAGAAGATAATGAAAACTTGGACAGAAAGCAAAATTTTAGTAAACAGAAGCAAAGTCTTCAGAGGCTGAGACAATCAGTTCGGCTAGAGCAAGAGAGATCCGTTAGCTTTTTCCATTTTTGGGGTCTGAAAAAGCTTTATAATGTTTCATGAGGGAGAGTTGCTTCAGTCAGGTCAACGTTATTTTATCACGGTCGTGTTTTCAAGCACTCTGAGTTTCATGTACCAAGTTTTTTTTTACAAGCTCAAGATTTGTCTATGAGATTTTCTTGCTGTCTTGTTTCATGGATTCAAGTGCCAAGTTTCATGGATTTTTATGTACTCATGGATCTTGTTTTCCTGTGACACTTATGGAGTATTTCTTATATTAGATCTTTACTGTTTTTGTTGTTTTTACTGCTTTGCTGAAATATAATCTTCAATAAACTTCTTGCTGATTTTACCAAACTGGTGTGGTGTTTAAAGTCAGAGGTATTCCTGCTCTGGAGCATAACAGATGAGGGAATTGATGGGTTTCAAAATGAAGAGACATTTTGATAGAATCCATGAAAAGTCCTTGAAGTCCAGGTGCATTCGGCATGATCTCATGGCTTCTTGGTCGGGCTTAAATTAAGTGGTGTTTACTTTGTACCTCTCAGAGGAGATAACAATGCAATAAGGATGGTATTCCTGTCTCAGCTCTCAAGTTTATGACTCAAATTTCCTTTATTTGCCTTTGTTCCTTGAAGGGTTTGCCTTGGAAAAAGTTTACGTTTATGTTTTAATGACCACTGTGGATTTTCGCTCTCTTCATGTATTTTGCCATTTTTGAATTGCTTCTATTTCGTATTTTCTGCTCTACCGCATTTTTGGAAAATGCCTTTTTTTCCCTTTGTACATGCTTTTCTTAATAAACTGTTGTAGTTAATACTATTGGACTCTGGTGGTGCTGAGTGAAAAATTGTGCTGAGTGAAAAATTGTCTCCAGGCTAGAGTGCAACATCCTGCTTAATTGCCTGACGTTTCTCCTGCATCTATGGCAGGTATCCTCACACAGTCTGAGGATGTCTGCCATAGATGCAAACAAAACTTCAGGAGAGAATGCTTCTAGAACATGGCCATACAGCCCGAAAAACTTACAACAACCCTGTGATTCTGGCCATGAAAGTCTTCAACAATACAAAGATATATTTGTTTGTTTTCAAAGGACATTCTCTGTTAATGGGCAAGCATTTAGAAAGATTGGCAATTAAGCAGGATGTTGCACTCCAGCCTGGAAACAATTTTTCACTCAACACCACACCAGAATCCTCAAATCGCTCTTGACACGAAAAATAAAAAAAACTTGGGGACAGGACGTTTGAAAGAGAATCTTTTCCTTTATGAGCCTGCCCAAAGTTTGAGATTTTCAGCAAAAGCAAGATAGTGGATTGAGAGAGGGTTTTTAAATAGCAGCACCCTGGTTGTGGAAGTCATTCTCAATTAAAATTAAGGTGACCCTATTCTTGTGTCACTTTCCACAGGAGGGTAAAGAAATTATTCTTATAGAATTTTGGGTTTTTAAGCTGCTGCTCTTTTGGAAGGTATATTTTATTGTCAATTGCTTTGAGAGTCCTTGTAGGCAGAAAATCATTTAGAAAGGTATACTTTTTTTATAAAATGGAGGCATCTCTAAAGAGGTACTTAATTTTTATTTGTTAGCATCGATGAGGGCACTATTTTGGGGCCTAAAAAGCCAAAGTGAGGGGGAGTCGGGATTTTGAAGACGGCTATTGGAGGAGAGAAAGGGGTTCGGGGGAGGGGGGTACCCAACACACTGCGATCTTTCTCCTAACAGGAGTTCAGCAGTTGCTGTTTACAGTTTTACAACACCAGAAACCATAAGCGGTTTAATGGTAGGAGGTCCTGAATAAGTGGCAGACCAAGGAGGGAAATGAAAGGCAGGATTAAGAGAGCAGGAAATAGGAGCAACTGTGGGGGTGATATGGGTGGGGACGGATAGGATTAAGGCTATGTTGTTTAGCCCATTTCTGAAATTGACTGCTTTTTAATGCCTAAATCCAGTTGCTAGTCCCAAGTACAATAGATGCACTGAATAAGTAGGATTTACATAAAGGTTGGCTTATCATTCACCAACTGATTCTATAACTCTATTCCGGTTGGAACTAGTAATTGGATTTAGGCCATGGTGATTTTTTACTTTATAGAACGTACTCCCCAAATATCCTGTTTCACTTCCACGGAGGGAAAGGGGGGCTCATGTGCACAGAATATATACACAACCCCTTTCCTTTCAATTATAAACATCATCCCTGTTTCTCTGAATTCCTGTACCTTTTGCCATTATTTTGCTATTCTTTCTCGGAGGTGAGAAGGGTGGGGTACAAATGTGTGGAATAAATAATAAGAACTTCTACTAGTTCCTCCTTTTTTGCTCCTTAGTCCCTTAGCAAGCATTCACTTCCCTGGTGAGTGCAGTAGAAAATGTTCACACTTACTTACTTACTTACTTACTTACTTACTTAGGCGATCCCTCGTAGTCCGAGGATGATGGTCCTCCAAGAGTGGTAACCTGGAGGTGGGTCCAGAGGTGACTGTGGAGCCCTATTCTTGACCTGCATCTTCTCCCACAGGGCATCGGTTTTCAGGTGGGAGGCAGTCCCTGTCGGGGTTGGCTTGATGCGCCTTCCTCTTGGCACGTTTCTCTCTTTTGCCCTCCATTCATGCCTCTTCAAATTCTGCAGCACTGCTGGTCACAGCTGACCTCCAGCTGGAGTACTCAAGGGTTCCCAGTTCTCAGTGTCTATGCCAGTTTTTAAGGTTGGCTTTGAGCTCATCTTTAAATCTCTTTTCCTGTCCTCCAACATTCCGTTTTCTGTTCTTGAGTTCGGAGCAGAGCAACTGCTTTGGGAGATGGTGGTCGGGCATCCGGACAACATGGCCAGTCCAGCGGAGTTGGTGGCGGAGGACCATCGCTTCAATGCTGGTGGTCTTTGCTTCTTCCAGCATGTTGACATTTGTCTGCTTGTCTTCCCAAGAGATTTGCAGGATTTTCCGGAGGCAGCACTGATGGAATCGTTCCAGGAGTTGCATGTGACGTCTGTAGACTGTCCACGTCTCTCAGGCATATAGCAGGGTTGGGAGGACAATAACTTAATAAACAAGCACTTTGGTATTCCTACGGATGTCCCAGTCCTCAAACACTCTCTGCTTCATTCGGAAAAATGCTGCACTCGCAGAGCTCAGGCAGTGTTGTATTTCAGTGTCAATGTTGACTTTTGTGGAGAGTTGGCTGCCAAGGTAGCGGAAATGATCAACATTTTCTAATATTACACCATTAAGCTGTATCGCTGGCATTGGAGAGGGATTGGCTGGTGACTGCTGGAACAGCACCTTGGTTTTCTCAATGTTCAATGACAGGCCGAGCTTCTCGTATGCTTCTGCAAAGGTGTTTAGAGTGGCTTGCAGGTCTTCTTCTGAATGCGCACAGATGACGTTGTCACCAGCATACTGGAGTTCTATAACAGATGTTGTTGTAACCTTGGTTTTGGCTTTCAGTCTGCTGAGGTTGAATAGCTTGCCATCTGTCGGATAGATGATTTCCACTCCAGTGGGAAGCTTCCTGTCAACAAGATGAAGTATCATAGCGATGAAAATGGAAAACTTACTATAAAAATATGTGAGAGTTGCAGCTTACCATGAGTATAACATCAGTGCTAGGGTCTAAATCAGGACTCCCCAAACTAAGGTCCGTGGACCAGATGCGGCCCTCCAAGGTTATTTACCCAGCCTTCACCCTAAACTTTAGACTTCGGGTCAACCTAAGTCTGAAATGACTTGAAGGCACACAACAACAACAACAACAACAGTCCTAATTAACTATCTCATCAGCCCAAATGAGTGGGACATAATTTTATCTTGACGAACTGGCTTCTATGTATTTTAGTCTATATGTATTTTAATTTATTGTTGATGTACAATGTTTTAGATTGTATTGTTAGCATTGAATCCTTGCTGTTAGCCGGTCTGAGTCCCTAGAGAAGATTGGGATATAAAAGTTTAAAATCAATAAATAAAACAGCTATTGAAATACTGGTAAGTTTATGTTAGTTAAAATTGTTCTTACTTTTAAATATTGTGGTGTTGTTTTTTTAAAAAGAAAATTTGCATTGCAAATAAAATATGTGCAATGTGCATAGGAATCCGTTCATGTTCTTGTCAAACTATAGTCCAGCCCCCCAACAGTCTGAGGGACTGTGAACTAGCTTAACAAGTTTGAGGACCACTGGGCTAAATGCTCAGTACAGATAGATTACCTATATCCTTGTAGAGAACTTTACTTACTAGAATAGCTGGCATTGCCCCCACCCTCCCCAATATGTGACAGGAAGTTGCTGCTAACTATGAGAGAAATAAGGTTGAATACTATGAAGCCATCCACTGCATTGCTGTCAGCCTCCCCCCCCCCCTCCCCCAGTAGACTCAAATCAAGGAAAATCTTCATGAGAACCACCACTCCTCTTAATGTTCACCCAGCAACAACAAGAGTATCCCTCTGGGCAGCAAAACTAGTAAATCCTGATTGGATGGCCTACCATGAGAGTGTGCTTCCAAGGGCAAACCAAAAACGGGCAACTTGGAAGTCCCCAAACAGACTCAGAAGTGCAGTGGGCAGATCAAAAGACAACTTGGCAAAATGGCACTAACTAAAAGAATTTTCCATCTTGTCTGACTGTGGAGCAGAACAAACAACTCAACATCTTTATGCTTGTCCACAATGCCCTGCCTCATGTACATAGGAAGAATTGCACCGGGACTGTGGCACAGCTGGCTGGGAGTCAGCTGCGTTAAGATCACTACTGACCGAAAGGTCATGAGTTCGAAGCCAGCCCGGGTCGGAGTGAGCTTCCGACCAAAATTGTGTAGCTTTTGTCAACCTTTGCAGTCCAAAAGACAGTTACATCTGTCAAGTAGGAAATTTAGGTACCACTTTTGTGGGGAGGCTAATTTAACTAATTTACGAGGCCATAAAAATCTCCAGCAAGCATGTGGGGAATGAGGAAGTCAGTGTCACAGATGGATGGTGAAGCGACAGCTCCCCTGGTGGCCAGAAAAAGTTGGAATGTTAAGTAGCCTCAGACTGTCTGTCTGTATGTGTTGTGGTTTCTATGGCATTGAATGTTTGCCATGTATATGTACATTGTAATCAGTCCTGAGTCTCCTGTGGGGTGAGAAGGGCAGAATATAAATACTGTAAACAAACAAACAAACAAATAATTGTTTAAATCAACAGAAAATGCAGTCGCTGTTGCCCGGATTTGGTCAAAAATAATTCAACCACTTGTGCTCCTATTTTATCAGTTTTATACTTATGTAAGCAATGTTTTTGACACAAAATAAATTAATAAACCAGAATAGTAACCTGTACAATGACCAAAAAAGCAGGTTGTGATGGCATATGCCATAACTCACTAACAGGATGCCAGCTATTGAGTTCTTTTGGATTTTTACCCTGTTGAGAAAGTTGCTAGGTTGAGTGACGCCAACATCTCTTTTAATAGGTCCGAGATGATCTACCGAGTGGAAGAAGCAAAACATGAGATGGAATCTCGTTTAGATTCTCAAAGGAGGCATATGGTGCAAAAAGAGAGCCTTTTGCAAAATGAAATTGAAGAGTTAAAGGTATTGTTTGTATTATTGTTTGCTCAGTGGTTGTCTTGCTCCTCAGGGTTGTTGACTTACACACAAAATGTTTATTTTTTTGGGAGGCAGACCATTTTAGACCCAGGGGAAGCTTTTGTTTCCTAAAAGGAAACATACAGGAAGTAGATATCCAACAGATAAGGTCAGACATATATTTACATATTAAAATGTTTGTGCTTTTCAGAGTCAGATGTCTAGAATGATGTCCGACATACAGACGCTGATGTCGACAGAGAGGCAGCACCGTCAGCAGCTGGAACAGGCTGAGCTGGAGAAACGGGAACTGCTGGAGTTAATGAAGGGTCTCCAGAAAGACTACCGGTTGACTAGGGATGGAAGCAAGAAAGCAACAAACCTCCGACCTCTGACACGACTGGAAAGTTTAAAACGCAAGCCCCGGGAGGTGACTGTCATATGAGCAGAAAGCACTTTTCAAACACTTGTTTTTGGTGAACAGCTGGAACAACTGGAATTCAAAACCCTCCTCAATCTGTATTTGAACTTATTACTGGAGAGAAAAGCTGATAAGAAAAGCAACTTAAATCTATACCTAAAAAAGGGTCTAAGTACCTTGGTGCTAGATTATATAGGAACATCTTGAGTTCTTTGGGTTAACTTCCCTTTGTTTATTTCCTCTCCACTTAGAATAGGTTGTGGAGGATAGCACTTTTAGGATTTAACTGTTTCAGGGAGTAAATTAGTAATTTAATGTGTGAGGATTTTTGTATTTTTTCTTACATAAATGTGTAACAAAACTTGTATTTCTATTGTATGCAGTTGAGACTTTCCCCACCATTATAGACAAAGTACTATGGTTTAAGGACCCCCTGGTGGCGCAGCAGGTTAAACTGCTGAGCTGCTGAGCTTGCTGACCGAAAGGTCGGTGGATCGAATCCAGGGAGCAAGGTGAGCTCTCATTGTTAGCCCCAGCTTCTGCCAACCTAGCAGTTTGAAAACATACAAATGTGAGTAGATCAATAGGTACCACTTCTGTGGGAAGGTAATGGCGCTCCATGCATTCATGCCGGCCACATGACCTTGGAGATGTCTATGGACAATGCTGGCTCTTTGGCTTAGAAATGGAGATGAGCACCACCCCTCAGACATGACTAGACTTAATGTCAGGGGAAACCTTTACTTTTACTATGATAAAGTCTCAGATTTATGAACCTTTTTAGTGCAAGCATTATAGGAATAAAGCCATAAAATAATTTTGCAAACAAAAACAAAAAACAACCTTTTTAGTGGTGCATTCACTAGGTGATGAGTGCTAAGTTTATAGCTCCAGGTAATTAAAAAGCTACCTCAACTACTATAACAGAAGTAATTTGTTAATTTCAAAATAAAATATTTTGTTTTGCAACACAGGCTTATGAATCAGAGCAATAATCCATTTTGACCAGGTTATTTAGCTTTCACCTAAATAGAGAATACATCTTGGAAGTGCCTTTTTAACATAATAAACATTTGGTGGCTAGACAGATAAACAAGCCAAAGATTTTGTGGCAGGCTAGCATTGAAGATCTGTATTTGAACTTACTACTGGATCTTATCTTTTTCAAATCAAGTCATACTGCCGAGGATCAGATAGGAACTTATATGCAAACATTCTTTATTCCTGTGTTGCTGTGAGTTTTCTGGGCTGTATGGCAATGAACTTTGTCTGTTTGGGGTAAGTGTGAATGTTTCAATTGGCCACCTTGATTAGCATTGAATGGCCTGGTTGGTTGCTGCCTGGCTGGGGGGGGGGGGGATCCTTTGCTAATCAAGGTGGCCAGTTGCAATATTCCCACTTGCCTCAAGCAGACAAGAGTACCATTATTCCACAGATATATAAACCTCACTCGCCTAGTTTCTAACAGACCTCACAACCTCTGAGGATGCCTGCCATAGATGTGGGCAAAATGTCAAGAGATAATGCCTCTGGATCATGCTCCTATAGCCCACAGCAACCCAGTGATTCCAGCCATGAAAGCCTTCAATAACACTCTTCGTTCCTTTTACTAAAACATGTTGGTTGTTTAAGCTCTTCCGTTAAATCAGTCCTATGGTTGTTTTCATTATTATTATTATTGCAATTATGTCGTTTTTGACTAGAAGTGGCACAATGTTTAGTTCTAGACCTGAAGAATAAACACCTAAGTTACATAGAGATGTTTATGTCTTCTTAAACAATAGCATGAAATCTTACCACCAGGTTAAATGAAGTTACGATATTCCTAATAGCCATAAATAGTTAAGTCGTGGTATTGTTACGTCTGGAATATCAGTATGTAAAGGGATCCTGTAGCAGTTTAGAGACCGAGAAAAGGCTGGTAGCGAAAGCTTTCATGAACTCCTCACATTTGTGAAGTAATGAGAACAGACATTTATAGACAGACTGTATGTATGAATTCTCAAAGAAATGCAAAACTAGGCATTTCAGACCATGTATCTAAAGTAGTAGACTTAATTTATGAAAGCTTATGGTCTCAATTTCTCTGTCTATAAGGCACTACAATATCTCTTGTTGCATATATACATTTTTAAGACTCCCAAGGCATTTTAGACAGCATTGTACAACTGTAAGGTGTTTTCTCCTGTCGTAAGGACACTGTCAAGCAATCCTGTGGCTAGCCAGCTTTCCCACTTCTACAAGTGTCAATAATGTGTTTCCATTGTATGCTGAATCAGGTGTGTCAGAATGGGAAAACAGTGGTGCAAAGTAGCATTTTTAGATTAACATGTCTTTTACTAATTACTACCAAGGTCATAGACTGAAATTACAAGATATAAAAGAATTGTGACCATTTTTGGAGATGCTAAATTGCTAGAAAATAATGTTTGCAAGCTAATAAAGTGTTAACGTAGTGCCTATGTATGTTGCTTTGGACATAGGAATTATAGAATCAGAGTTGGAAGAGACCACAAGGACCATCTCATCCAACTCCATACTATGCAAGAACACCAATCAAACCACCCCTGACAGATGACCATCCGGCCTCATTTCAAAACTTCCAAAGGAGGCTCCATCACACTCCAAGGCAGCATATTCCACTGTCAAACAGCTCTTGCAGATTTTGCTTCAGCATCAGACATGGAGGGTTTACAAAGACAGAAATCCAGTCTTGATGCAGCTCTACCTGAGATATTCCTTCCCTCAATAGCCAGCAATCATTGCTGAATCCACTGGAAGAAGCAACAGTACTTATCCCAGTCAAGGGATCTCAAATTATGCATGTAAAGGAAAAGAAGCTTACACTGCATTTTATATAGTATCTACTTCCTATTGCTTCTCTGTCTTCAGTATATTTAAATTAAACTTTTGGGGGCAAGTGACTCAGATAAAAGGTAGTAAGGGAAATGTGTAAGCACTTCTACTAATCTGTCTAAACAAGCAAACATTACAAGGGGCAGATAAAAATGTACACTTGGTGGGGAGAAGCACAGCAGACCACAAGTTGGATGTAAAAATATGACAAAGATGGCATCATCAATGTAGGTTTTTCTGTATACATATCACTTTGAAATAGGAATAGTTATTTCCAGTATTTTTTATTCGGGGCAAATGTATTTCCTCATGGTGAAAGCAATTTTTTGCAAGTTATTTTTATTACCATTCTGCAAATTAAGGAAGGTCAGTGCAGTCAACAAGTCTTGGGTGACAGAATTTGTTCCTGCAATGGTCCTATCCAAGCACCAGAATAAGTAAATGGGAATATTATGACCTGTGGGACATGAGCTGTATGTAGCCTTCCAAGGTATTTTTGCACGCAGACATTTCTCACATTTTAAGCCCATTGAGGTGTTTTTCCAACACAGGAATTGAGTGGGTACATCTGATTTTGAAAAAGGGACTTGTAAAGCCTAAAACAGGTCAGGGGCAATGGTCAACTAAACCCTCTTCCAACTTCAGGGATACTTCTGGCCATTTTTGGTAGAGTGGAGGAGCAGCATGTCATCCCACAATTTGCCTCCTCACTTTTTGTGCTGGAACTGGATAGGTCCCAGTTCCTTTTGTTAGGCTTCCTCACCTTCAGTTTTAGAGTAGTCACTTTTATGTTAGTTTTATGAGGGTGGAGTTTAAGAAAACCCTTCCTGGTTTGTATCAGAAAGTTTGCCCACCCCTTTGCCTGAAGAAAGGGAGCCATTTCAGATTAGAATGATTACCACCAGGGAATCTTGGATGCAAGATGTGTTTGCAGTTTCCCAGCGAGATCCTGGCTTGGACAAGCCATTTCAAGTCAATTTCAACCAATAATCAGTTAACCAATAACGAATTAGCATCTTGAGCACCCGAGGCCCCTATACCAGAGTCAGCAAGCAAGTCTTCTCAGGAAACATCCACGACTGGCAGCTTCAGGAGTTACCGTTCAAATTTTAAGATATGGACTTTGTTGTGTGGAAAAGGGTGGAGACAGACCCAAGACCACTTAATAGCATCGCAGATGGACGATGAAAGCGACAGCTCCCCTGGCGGCCAGAAAAGTTAAATAGCCTCTGTCTATATCTTGTATATGTTGTATGTCAAAATTGGCATTGAATGTTCGCCATATATGTGCACACTGTAATCCGCCCTGAGTCCCCTGCGGGGTGAGAAGGGAGGAATATAAAAGCTGCAAATAAATAAATAAATAAATAATAAACTATTACCGTTTCTCAAAAGAAATAGAATCCTAGAGTTGGAAGAGACCTTGTGGGCCATCCAGTCCAACCCCCTTGTCAAGAAGCAGGAATATCACATTCAAAGCACCCCCAACAGATGGTCATCCAGCCTATGTTTGAAAGCCTCCACCACACTCCAGGGCAAAGAGTTCCACTGCTAAACAGCTCTCACGGTCAGAAAGTTCTTCCTTACGTCCAGGTGGAATCTCCTTTCTTGTAGTTTGAAGTCACTGTTCTGCGACCTAGTCTCCAGGAAGCAGAAAACAAGCATTCTCCCTCCTCCCAATAGCGTGGAAATGGATTTGGTGGGGTTCCTTGCCCAAACAGGAAGGCAATCCAGCATTCCCCAAGCTGACAGAAAGTTAGGACACTTTAATGCTAAAGAGACATTTCAAAGCAGCTTGGGTACAACTGCGCACTCTTTTCCTCATAAAGAAACTGTAATACAACCAAACAGTCCAAGAAAGGAAAAGTAACTTCGGCTCAAGCTTTGTTTTTTTTTTTTAAAAAAGAATATTTATAGGTCTAAGGCAGCATCTGATCCAAATACAAAAGTCCAAAAGGGGGGAAAGCATACTGATGATAATTTTGAATGAAAATCTTAAGAGGTTACAGCGCTTGTAAGCATAACAGTTATTACTGAAAGCTAATCTTAAAACACCTACTTTACATGCTACCAAAAACTGATAAGGAATTCTTTGCAACAGGCTTACGGCCCCTGGAAGGGACATCGGTTCTTCTCAAATCATCAAGGAGATATTGTCTCTCTAAAGCTGTACGACAAACAAGGTTCGGCCACATATGGACAACTTTAGGCTGAATTACAGTACGGTGCCACGTGGCTACAAGTATGGATGTATTGCACTGGAGAGGTCAATCCAACATACCCCAGAAGAGAGCCACATTTAAAAGCACATTTTAACTTGTACTTCTGGCACACTGCCATTTTGTGCCAGTAAACACCAGCAGCCATACACACACACAAAAACCCAAGTTTTATTGAAATCTTAGATCTTGTATCAAACAAAAGTAGATTCTTCAAAAAAATTGATCTTGCTGCTGTTGCTGCCAGTTACCAGTGAGTCTAACATTGGTCCTCAGGTACTTAAGCCTTTTGCCGTCATCTTGTATTATTCACAGTCAGGACACTCTCAAAAGTCTATCGAGTAAAAGAGCGGACATGGCGTCCCCTTCCACTGCCTCCGCTCACAAATTTTCCTCTCGAGCCACCACTGCCGCTGCTATTTGCACTTGCCCAAGAAGGTCCAATTCCCCCGCGACCTCGGGAAGCACGGTCACGAGGACTTGGCCGATAACCTTAAAGCAAAAGGGAGTTAGGTGATTAATAACTCTTAAAAGGATCTATTCTTTATCACTTCATATCACAAGATTATTATAAGTAAATACAAGACAATATAAAACATCAAATATGAATAATTCAATATTAAAATATCACGCTTCTACCTTATACCTTGATTCTGCCCTCCCCGGCTCTTTTTCCCTTTCATATAATGTCTACTTAGTTTGTGAGCCTACAACTGAAGACTTTTTAAACAAAAATTATTCTGTAAGCCTGCTTGCCTGAGGAGTGAGATAAAAATACTTTACGTACTTCTTAGGTAAATGTCAAGAGTCTGCTATGTGGCTGCAACAGTTTTAACTGTATGGAAAGTCCCACCTTTTTTCCCCTGTTACTTTTTCATCTCTATAGACAATATCATATTAGGGTTCTAAAGCACGGGTCTGTGTTTCCCAATTGCCTTGTTTGCTGCTGCAGAATTCTGGAAAATGTAGTTTAGATGGAACCTTTTGAATTCTCAGCCAGAGGTCCCCAGCAACTCTAAAATATATTTTCCAGAATTCTATAGGAGCAAACCAGGACATAGGGAAATGCGGATCTGCACCTTAGAATAATGTGATATTGCTCGAAGAGACAACACTTTTATTTTAACATATATTTCACCCTATCAAGTGGTTAAAATATCCTAGGCTCAGGTATTTTGATCTGTGGTCTTGGACACTTTCCCCTGATCCATCTGCTGTCCCAAACAGTTTTACATTCAAATTTAAATGTACAGTACAATTGTTTTCAACTAATAAATGTGTAAGGAAGCTTGAGTAGTGCACATAAAGGAAGAAAGCATGTTATACATTTCATTTTAGGGAAAAAATGGTTCAATGTATGTATGTATTTATTTAGTTACATTATTTCTATCCCGCCCATATCAGCCCGAAGGCGACTCAGGGCGCATACACAGTCGGCACAATTTGATGCCATAAAATACATACATTGATAAAACAAAAAGAAACATTACAATACATTTATGTATTGTGCATTCAACATACCATGAAAAAACAATAACTTACCTGCAGAACTTAATGGTCTCAGAGGTGGAAGCGGCCCCCTGGTAAAATTGCTCTGTCCCCCTCTGCTTTCATTGTAGGTCCCTCGTGGAGAACTTTGGGCACTCCAACTTGACCCTCTGGCACCTTCACGGCGACTGTAATTTCCTAAACATAAAGCACAGCATCTGTAGATTGCCCTTATTTTTAGTTTCTAAACATGTACTTTCTGGTCACTGTTAAAGGCCATACTTTTTGCTTCGATATTAGGGCAATATCACCTAGAGCTTACTACAAAAGTATGCCATTCTTAAAACGAGAGAAAGCCATTGCATTAGTACTATCCTAAGTTTCACTTTAAGCAATGTGTCGATTAACCCCATTTCAATTCTGTCCCCCAAGTGCCATTCTAAGAAGTAGAGAACTTACCTTTGGAAGCAGGTGGTGTGAAAAACCTATTTTGGCTATGAAAGGCTCCTCGTCCTCCTCGGTTCCCTGAGAACCCGCCTCGTGAAGTGATCTTCTGTGAAACTTTAGGCGGTCTCTTGGGAGGTGGTATGCCATCAGATGGAACCACTTCTTTGCTCTCGGCAGCCACAAAGTCATCAACGTGCATAGAAGGCGGTCTGCTTGTATTCTGCTTCCTCTGGCGAAAGATATCATGGGGCCGGATGCCTTGACCAAATGCTCCCCTGCCCCTTCCTCTCGGCAGGGGCACAATATGAGCCCTCTTGGCAGGTTCAATGTATTCTGACTTTCCACTATTAAGCCAAAAAGAATGGCATGGTGACATGAATATAAGGTATTTTTCAATGAGGAACACAGAATGGTATTTCAAAGAATCAATGGATACATACTAGAGAACAGGAAAAATTACACATTCTTCACAAGCCAGCCAAAAGAAAAACATGATTAGTGCTGTTTGCAGAAGAATATTCTTCCTGTCCTTGTGGCTCATAGCCACAAATACTACAGTTGTACATGGATGATTGTTGATTCAACAACTATTTCTAATGGCAATTAGTATGAACAAAATTTCACTCCAAACTACAGCATCAACCAGACTCCAGAGCTAAGCTTAAGAAGCTCAGAGCATAGCTATTGACCAGCATGCTTGGGGTGGCAGAGGAAGTTTCTGCCTCTGCCTAGCTGCTACCCTCAAAGCACAACTCTGCCACTGATCGGCTACAGAGCTCTGCTTGGGATAGTTCCAGCTGTTCATTATTTTAGTAGAGGAAAAGGAGCACCCTGGACCCCAGCATACAGATGCTCTTTCCCCCATTAGTGTCCAAGAGAAGTCAAATGAGACCAGGAACATCCAGCAGCTGTTTAATGGTCTGAAAAACAGCTGTTCCATGATCCACTGCCTCCACTTGTTGTGCACTAAGGTGAAGATCTTGTGAAAAAAGGTAATTAATACCTCCTTCCACAAGACCTCAGACAGTGCACATGCAGGCATAAGCCCCAACTGCCCCTGTGTATATCATCAACAAGATGCTAGACCTTACTTCCTTGTTCTCTCATTTAAGTTCAGAAGACAGATGGAATACCATATTTACTCAAGTACAATGCACCATTGACTGTAATGCACACCTCAATTTGAAGGTGTGCATTACAATAAAAAATATAGCTGTCAAATGTAATGTGCAGCCCCACCCTGATGGAAGAGGGCGGCTTCCCAACTAAGGCTTCATTCAGGATGCCTTCAAAACAGAGGGCGAGGTTTTGAAAGCTCATGAATGAAAGCCTCATGAATGAGGCTTGAAAAGCTGCAGCCTATTATCAGACCAAGGCTGATAAGTTTGCTAGCCTCAGCCTGACAGAAGGGCACAAGCGGGTTTACACACATGATTGCAACTCACAATTGACTGTAATCTGCACCTTACTTTTTGCTAAGTAATCTATCAAAAAAGGGTGTGCATTACACTCAAGGAAATATGGTACTCTACTTTTGTTGGGGTTCAGCCTATGTGTGAACCTGAACCTGATTCTCTGATTGTATTCCCTGATGCCAATGTAGATGTCAATGTGAATTCTGAGGCCAATTTAGATGATGATGGTTTGAGTAGTGAAAATCCTACAGCCTTGGAAAGTGAAAGTCAAAATTCCCATGAGAACATGCATTCTGAGCAGAGCGGAAAAGTTTCACTCCCTTTTCCTCCCAGCCTTAGTTCTCCAGAGAATCTGACACCTGGTCTGCCTAATGAGGATAGGCGGGGGCAGATTTGGCAGAACCGAGGAGAAGCACAAAGTTTACGTAGGTCAGCTAGATTGAGAGAAAAGCAAACAAAAACGACAGGTGTGTCTCATAATAGATTTCTCGGCCTTAAGTATGCCTGGCCTGAATGCAGCTTCAGACCAGGCATCGTTCCAGATTCATGTGCAAGCTTTTGCAGGTCTCCTGATTCAAGTGGCCTTGTTCCTCGGAGGTTTTCTAGTTGTTCCAAGTACGGTTAGTGGATTGCTAACAGGTTCCAGGATTCGGCAGTTTTGTTGTGTGTTTTATGATCTTGTTTATGGACATTTCTTGTTGCTGATTTTTACTGTGACTTTTTACCTTTGCATTTTTCCTCTATTTTGTATTCATCTTTCATCAATAAAAAAGGATTGTTTTCCTGAAGTAAAGTGTGGTGGATGGGTGTCTGAAAGTCCAGTTTCCTGCTCTGGGTTGCAACAACTTTTCAATAGAAGTTTTTTCTCAATTTTAGTACATTCATCTCATGGGTCTCAAAAATCATTACATGTTTGTTTTTTTCTAGGATAATAGTAGATACTTGAAATATATCTCTTCTAGATACATTTTATTATATAGCAAAATACCCTTGGTGCTTCAAGCTCAAAGTTTAGTACCTTGTAAGGTTTCTGTCAGTTAGTCAATTTCTTTATTTCTGCTCTGGGATATCAGGTTTCAAAGTTTTAGGGACTTCTAATCCTTGCTCTTGTAAATCCCTTAATAGCAGTGGAATCCTTGGGGTAGTTTCCACTCAGGTTAACGGCATTAGCTATCATTCACAGCAATTCGCATTCCACTCTTTTCTATTTAAGTCTCACAAATTAACACAGAAATTATTTTTCCCCACTCAATCTCCCAAGGAACAATCCAACACAAGTCGTTTGGTGTGATCTAGTATATAAAAGCAACTACAAGTGTAGTGAGGAAATCCAAATCCATTTTCAGATATGAATTTGTACAAACATAAAAAAGCCATTAGTTACCTAGAAGTAATAAACGTCTCGTGCTTGTGCTTGCCAAGTTTAAAGCCTTTTGTAGTTTTTGTCCGACCAGGAGAAGACGGTTCGCTCAAAAATGACCTCTCCAGCTCTGCTTGTAAGTCAAAGTCACTGCATCCTTTTTCTGACAATTCAATTAAGTCAACCTTTACCTGTTAAAAAAGCAGGAAAAATAATGTATCCTCCCTTATGTGACACCTTGATAATACAGCACAATTAGAAAGGAACACACGATCACAGGGTGAAATCAGGGAGAAGCAACCTAAATGAAGTCCCTGATGGAGTCTATAACAATTAAATGGCCAGAAGGATATCAGAGCCGGCTGTTTGTGATTAGATCAGACTCACAATATAAATGTTTATCTCTCACATACACATGCACACAAAAGGGCATCGTGTACTGTTACTTTCTGCATAATGCATATGAACTAAAGCTACACAAGCCTTTAAAGGAGATTTAAGGAGTAAACTCTAAGTATAATTTTCATATAATAGAAGAATTTTTACTTCAAAGTTTGCTTCTTAAATTCGCTTTGTCAATTCTTCACATAATAAAGAATTAGCGGTGAGTATGAGACATCTAGGGACAAAAAAGCATTAAAATACAGCAATCTACTCTGCTAGATTCTTGCAATTACGTGAGATAAAGATACATTAAAACCAGCTGAGCTCTTGAATTCAGACTGACAAAAATTAAGGAAGTAAAGTTGTAACTCAAAAATAAATGAACAAACACCTTTTTTAACAACTGCACTCATGCCATATACCAAGTTTTAAAAGTAAAAGTTTAATGCAAGAGACCAGGAGCCTCTAGGTCTTCTAGCACAACTCTATGGTCAACATCCCGCAGAAATTATCAATAAAGTTGTGTTGGAGAACAAGAGATTCCTAAAGAGAACTTGTTATTAAAAACAGAAAATAAATCCACAAAAGTTAAACCCACAAATGTAGAGAGACAATGGTAATTTTGATTTTTGTATTGTTCATTGGATTTTAAGCAGTAAAATGTCCTATCTCCTGAACCCCTTCCTGAGTCATTTCAAGGCCTTTACCATATCAAGATCCGTTTCAATCTCTTCTGCCTGGAAAGGGGAGAACCACATAGATTTCAGCTGGTCATCCATAACATCTGCCAAGACGTAGGCAGTCCTGCAAATAAGCACATTTTCAATTAGTGGTCTTTAACGTTGGCTCGCAAAATAAATTTCTCTGTGTTGCATGAAATCTATTCCTGTGAGGCAACCAACCTACTCGCATTCAAATATTTGCCACATCTTAATCAAGACCTATTCTTTCCTATTTTATTTCTCCATTATTCAGATAGCCAGCAGAGCAGCACAAGATGGTTCCTATATTCACTTCAGCAACTAACATTCTAGTTACCTTATTACTTTTAGAAATGCCTCCATCTTTCTGTCAAGAGGATTGCTCACAATACATGGACACTAAATAATGGTCTATAAAATACAGAAAGAGGAAAGGGCAAGCAACATTAGAAATAACTAGGAATATGTCTATGTAAGAATAAAATGGAGACAAACATACACTAGGTCCAATTGAATTTAGAAAGAAAGATAATGACAGATGATAAAAGGATAGCTGGAACTTTAACATCCACTAACCATTAAAAAGAAAGCTTCTAGAAACTATGTAGTTAATACTGCCCCAAACAAGGAGATGTCACTATCAATAAAGAACATATTAATAACACTTGGGATGATTTGAACAAATGCAAGTCAACAGAGCCTAAGGGGATTTACTGCCAAATGGTCTTTAAAAGATGTAGTTGGGCAATGTTAAGTACATCAACCTATTTATCACAAAGCAGACACAAAAATAGCGTTGTGGGTTGAATCTGGTTTCTTGATGTGCAGAAGGCTGGGGAATCCTCTCTGTACTGCACAGATAACAAATGTAGGTATTTAAACAAAAACCCAAACATACTAATCTATACACATGATGTTGACATGTACTCATTCTCTGACAGTCTAAAATAAATGCTCGTAATTTCACCGATTATTAAAAAGATGCTGAAGAGATTCTGGTGCTGGAAGGATGGGTTCGACATCTTGGTCGCTGAGGGAAGAAGCATCGCCAGCAGATTCCAGCATCTGACGGAGCCCAACCACGTTCTCCAATAAAGACTCCAGGCTGTCATCTTCTTTGGAACGTTCCTGTGTAGGAAATAAGGCGTATGTAAGGAGCAGTAACACCCTCTATATTTAGAAAATCAAAATACACTGGCAACCTGATGCAAACAACAAATCAGTGATAATTCTACACATATTGCACATTCATATCATTACAGATATATGATCCACTAATTGCATAATTATGAGGACTAAGTGGGTACCTTTTCATATATCTTAATTTTTTATCAGAATGGATGACTGCTCCATATGTGTTCATCTTGTATGGATTTCTATTCTAACACAGAATATATACATTGTACACCTTGTATTTTATGCTTTTTAATTTTACTATACCAATAATAATAATAATCTTTATTTATATCCCACCACTATCTCCCAAAGGGACTCGGGGTGGTTTACAAAGTACTCAAAGGTGCAAACACATAAAATACAAAAATTCCAGAAACAATAACATAAAAAATAACACCCAACATAAATATCTCACTTCACAAAACCCCCTGGTTAAAATCAGGAAAATACAACAATAGCTGCAGGTATAAAACAACAATAATCAATCTCAGTCACATAAAGAGCATGGTGAAATTTATGGATCCTTGCGTATATTCATCAAAGGAATCTAAATATGGTTGAAGGCTTGTCAAAAAAAAAAACCCATGTCTTCAATTGTGTACAAAAGGCTTGAAGAGTGGGGGCTAGTCCGATCTCGCTTGGGAGGGCATTCCAGAGGGCCAAGTAGGCCCTCTCTCTCGTCCCCATCAGCCAGACTTGAGACAGAGGCAGGACCGAGAAGAGGATCTCCCCGGTAGATCTTAATGCCCGTGCCAGTTCTATGAATTTCCATTGTTGCCTAAGCCTTCCCTTCATCCCAGTTTCAACTACTGGGGCCTTTAGAAGGAGAGAAGAACAGGCAGGCACAGCTCCCTATTCTCGGCCCCAGTCTGCTGATTAATGGCCTTCCCTCCGTTCCAAGGGCCACTATTCTGGCCTCTAAGACATGCATGGGCAAACTCTGGCCTCCCATAATTTCTTACAGCCGGTTTGCCCATGCCTGCTCTAAGAGGACAGAAAAACAAATTAGCACAGAAATATAATGCCAAGGCCCAACAGCTCAGGAAAGATCTTCCTTTCTTCCCAACTGCGACTGACATGGTCTCAGAGAAAGAAAGGAACAGAAAGCACCTGTTGCATTTAATCCCCTTCTTCAATATCATCTCCTTTTCCAGGTCTACCAGAGGGTGTGTTTTTTTTAAGTATTGTAAGGCTGAGAACAGGCAATTGTCAAATTAACAATTAATGTAAAGCATGCAAATCCTAAACTCATGAGAATATGGTTCAACAAAAGGGACCCATTTAACATTTTTCACATCAGCAGTGAACAGTATCTATAAACTTTAAAGTAGCATTTTGTGTAATATAAACATAAAAGGCAAGGTAATTTAGAAATCAACACATATTTTTGTCACTAATTTTACATTACCAAAACTAGTTTCTCCAGTTCAAGAAGCAGATTTTCTGGAGTTTCTTCTTTGTTTTGCAACTGATATTTTAATTCTGCAGTAGTAAGGCCCAATGTTCTAGAGGGATGGGCTCCATCTACTTCTGCAAGACTTCCATCATCTCCACAACAACCCTAAGGTATATGAAGAAGACAGTGGTTACATAAAGAAAGCTTTGCAGGGTATTAAAAATATTACACCATAGCAATATGATAAAGCTACACCCACAGTGTCATGACTGAAAAACACATGGTGTCTAAGAAACTCTACAGGGGATATAACATGTTATTCTGTATACAATTCATTTTCATTGATAGCAAAGCATCTGTTCTGTGCTTTAAGATGGTAGATTTCACTCTGCATGTCAAAGTATGAGGTCTCTTTCCTCTTCAATATCAACATGAATAAAAAGATATTTAACAAACAGATAAACAGTTGCATGTTTCAGAACATAATTTGCAGCCCTGCCATGAGAAGACCTTTTCTCAAAGGACTAAAAACAGCCTTCAAACTATTCTGTCTAGAGCTTCACTAAGGCCACAAGGGAGAAATAGAAGGTATAATGTGTTGTCGAAGGCTTTCATGGTGGGAATCACTGAGTTGCTGTGAATTTTCCAGACTGTATGGCCATGTTCCAAAAGCATTCTCTCCACAGAACACAAAAAATGCTGGACCACTCTAACAACTACCATGTCAGACTACACAGAGAAGCCACTGAAATCCACAAGCATGGACAATTTCAACAGAAAGGAAGAAATCATGAAAATGAACAAAATTTGGCTACCAGTATTATTTAAAAAAACCTCTAAAATCAGGACAGTAAATAAAGAACAACACTCAGAAAGCAGTGGAATTCCGGACAAGAAACAATCAGGGCTAGCTAAGACCTCCCAACAAAGAATTCTCCCAGGCAGTAACCAGCCTGGCTTTGAAGCTGCAAGGCCATTAAATGCTAATCAAGGTGACCAATTGAAACATTCACACTTGCCTCAAGCAGACAAGAGTTCTTTCTCCCATCCTGGACATTCCACAGATATATAAACCTAATTTCCAACACACCCCTCAACCTCTGAGGATGCCTGCCACAGATTTGAGTGAAACATCAGGGCAGAAGGCATAATGTTCTACCCTGCTGATGCTACAAGATTAGCACAACTTTTGGCTTATTTCTTTATCTAGAAGTAATATTCAACTGGTGCAAATCATTTTGTGTTTCTATTGTTTAATTTCATTATCACCTTTATGCTGATGTCATTTTATTGATATACTTTTCAAAATTATGTGAAATGTTTTTAATATTGTTATGGCAATAGAAAAGTAGGTTATAAATAAACTTATAACATGGGTTTAAAAAAATGCACTTCAGGTATAGGTCATCCAAAATAATTGAAAGCCATGATATTTGGTTTTAAACCATAACTTCTGGGAAAGTTATATATCAATTTACTTACCAGTGTATCAGAATTTAGTATCTGTCTCACGAAATCCAGAAATGAAGAGGCAAGTTCCCCAGTGTCCTTATTGAAGCTGCTTACTACTCTCTTCAAGACCGTTTGCAGAGCACCAGAATGTTTTCCCAGAGAGCTGTTTTTGTATCAAAAATAATAGAACATAATGTTACATGAAGAAAAAACAAGATGAACAGTAAAAACGAAAGTAAATAATTTTGGATAGACAACTTCCTTATTTTTTGAATGAATTTGATGTATTTGGATTATTCTATATGTCAAAGAAGTGACAATTCATCTGAAAATGTGATGTACATATCTAAGAATTGGAAGCTATTTTCCAGCCCCTAATTCTCATAGTAACCTTGTTTTTGAGAGATTTGCTTAGAAAAAAATTGTAAATACAAATGGAAAGTTGCACAACTGACACAAACATACAAGGAATGCCTTGGGAGAGCAGAGAGAAGATACATACCTTTTCAGGTGATACAATCCATAATCATGCTCCGAAAGAAACATCATTGTCCTGAAACAGGTTAGCAAGCAATTATAGCTGCTTTCCGCATTAGCAAGCGTTTCCATTAGGGAGTCACAAGTGGAAGCCATCAGTTCCTTGTTTGGCAATGAATTGGAAAGCTGCTCCAACTCAGAAAGAGTGGTCTCTGAAGAACTGGGCAAGATCAAGGCTATGTCCTGCCAAAAGAAGGCACAGCATTATTGAAAGCAGGAAGATAGTAGCACAAGAATAACTCATGGCCATGGCAACCAAGGCAGCAGCTGGATAAAGAGCTAGTTTAGAGTATGGGTCAGTGCGGTGGGATTTTACAACCCCCCACTTTTTTTTTCTCTGAGCAGGAGCCTGCCATTGCACACTGCTAGACTAACAGTTGTAACATTATACACCATGCAACACAGAGTTACTACTCTCCACATATCACTCCAAAGTTATCTCGGGAAAGAAAGAACTAGCCTCATGGACCTTATGAATTAATACACTTTTCAATGTAACTTTCTTTTTATTTTCTAGTGATATTTATTTAGAAACATGTAATATTTTTGGAAAAGAAAAAAAGTAGTAATACAACACAATGGCCTATGTAAAGCACAGAATGCAATGCCAACAGAGTTGAATCAACACAGCTCTGAGCAAACAACCCATTTGCTTGGCTCTCCACTGAAACCAAACATTTTTAAAGGGCCATAGCTAAAGTCATTTATTTAACCTACATTGACTTATTTGATGTATAGGCCACTTTTCACCCAGAATGGGTTAAGATTTGTATATTTCAGCACCAACACTCCTGGTCAACACTCGAGTACACAAAGCAACATGGACATAAAAGATTCATTAAAATAATGCATAATTTGAAATGCTTGATTTATCTCTCTAGTGTCTATGAAATAACAGACATATTCAAGCAACCTGGGAATTAGGAAATTAGATTAAATTTGCTGGATTTTGCTTTAGCATATAGTCTGTGCCCTTTTTGACAATATCCAAGGACAAGTGTTTAGTAGGAGAATTAGGGTTATTTGGATTTTCAGATTACCTGGTCGCAGAGAGATTGCAGAATAGATGCTAAGTATTCAGCACACTGCTGATGAATAATGTTGTCCCCTGCAGTTCGCATGACAGACAAAAGCTCCAGGTAAACTTCAGCATACTTTTCGTCACCTTTGCTAGTCCCATTAATCAAGTGCAAAATAGCCAGTTTACAAGCTTTATGTGAAACCAGGGCGTCCAGTAAAGCAAGTAAGCGAGTCGTCTGGCCAGTGTATTGTTTCTCTTTATCTTCAGGGTTGCTGAAATTATATGAGTTTTATAAGAAAACAAAATGAAAATTTGAAACTTTCATTCAGAGAATTATACATATATGCATAAAGAACCACTGTAGTTACCATTATAGTGGTACTGATTTCCCCATAAATTGTTTTTTAATGGTGATTTTCCATTAATTTATCAAAGACTGCTGCATGATTAAAAGGTAAGGTTTCCTGACGCTAAGTCTAGTTGTGTCTGACTCTAGGGGGTCGTGTTCATCTCCATTTCGGTATTGTCCGTAGACACCTTCTAGGTCATGTAGCCAGCATGAATGCATGGAGCGCTGTTACTGTCCCGCAGGAGCAGTACCTACTGATCTACTCACATTTTGCATATTTTCAAACTGCTAGGTTGGCAGAAGCTGGGCCTAACAGCGGGAGCTCACCCCAGCAACCCATCTTTCAGTCAGCAAGTTCAGCAGCTCAGCGGTTTAACCCACTGTGCCACCAAAGCGGCCACTGCATGATTAGGTGGAAGCAAATATAATGTAATTAGAAATCAGACTAGACGAGGAATCAGTGACAAAGTGTGGAAAATAGTATCTTTGCTTCTGTATTTTTTGTATGGATACAAGGGAAATGGGGCATTCGCTCACTTGTCTATAACGCTTACCCATCCAGGCATATTGTTAAGACATATAACAATGTACCACAAGTTATTATTCCTCCCTGGGAAAGCACAATCACCCAGGTCTATAGCACAATGCATTACCCAAATAGAAGCAAAGAACTGCACCAGTTACAAAGGAAGGGTAGAAACACAAAGTCCGAAGCAGCTGATGTTTACAGATGAGCAAATGGCAAGTGAGATATAATCCACCCTGCAACCTCATCATCACTGAAATGTTTACTGGCCCGGGTTTTAAAATTTGTGAAGTCAACTTTTCACTTGCTTCTGCTAACTTCACAGATACATTTGTAGTCGACATGACAGACTTTCTTGGTCGTTCAAATGTTGTGAAATTCCCTTCCATTGAATGCTAGGCTGGCCTCCTTCCTGTTGTGCTTCCACAACAAGCACAATTCAACTGGCTGGTTGCTGAGGAAGGTCCTTCTAAAAGGGAGGGATGTTTCATGTCATCCTCCCCATCCCTCCCTGTTGTGATTCAAGACATTGTGGTTTTAGTTTTATGTCTTCTGTTGTGAGATTCTCCAGATCCCAGTGTTGGGAGAAGAATGGGGTAGAAATCCAACACAAGATGATCATAGCCTTCAATGTGCTGCAGGTGTAATTGTATTCAATGGGATCAGTCTGGCTGTTACTTCAGACAAAGTACTGAATTGTACCTTTGCAGATCTTCTACAAGCAGGTCCAAAACAGTCCTCATGATAAGGAGAGCAGTTGGTGAGGCCAGATCACAGAGCTGAACACAAATGCGCCTGAGCATGTGCTGAATAGGCTGACACGTGGAGCCAGAGAAGGAGCGCACTATTTCTTGCAACAGTTTTGCTTGAACATGAAGATGCATGCTCCATAGTTTCCGAGTGTTGAGAGCTACCGCTATGTCATGCGGTTCAATAACCTACCAAGAAAAAAAAACAAAACATAATAGCCAAAGTCACATTTATAGCAATGTTCCTTGGGTGATCTCTAAGCAATTAGGCATCTGCTTTGTGTTAATTGTATGTATGCACACAGAGATTTCCCTGCAGCAAAAAAAAATTGTAACGCAGAGATGAAAACAGTGACAAAACATCCCTCAATGGGGAAAAATGCCTTGCTGCCTTTTCTGTGACTGAAAGGAGATTCCATAAGAAACAGCTTCCAGACACTTATTTAGACATCTGAGCCACATTCTCCCTTCTGCCCCAACTCCTGTGTTTGCACAGTTTAAAGTGGGGGGGGGGGGGGGGGGGAACCAAGCTCAAACACTCAAGATTCAAAGAGGAAAAGAGAGACAGATGTAATTGTAAAGCAAAGTAAAATCAGAAAAATCTGCTTGCCTTCAGAAATTCGAACAAACCTGGGGTTAATGAAGACTTTAAAGTCAAGCGCAGATCCCTTGTAGTTTTTTTAATCTGAATATAAACCAAAACCAAAGCATTTTTATCTAAGCATACGAAAAGAAATACACCAAAAATATAAAGGAACAACTCAGTGTAGTTTTCCCATTTGCCTATAAACATATTCAGGACTCTTTCTCTAGCAATCTTCCACTGAAAACAAGAGAACTGCAGAACCAGGTAAGAAAGTACCTACTGTTCCTACCACAGAAGCAAGAGAGATCTTGTAAACCCAGTGTTGGTTTATATATTCAAAATTCCTTGAAGAAAGCAGCTTTCACATTGCAGGCAAAGGGGGAAGTAGCTTATAAATCAGATACCCGATACTAATCTACTTGCCTGGAGACCCTACATCCATTTCTTTTTCTTTCTTTGTCGCACTACTGCATGTTTGTAAAAAAAATAGGAAAGCAGTAGAAGTAAATGTATGCAGCATTTCAGAAAGACAATGACTGGAACGGCGATTTGACGGACGAGATTGTTTTATTGTTTTAATTATTGTTTTATTGCTTGTAGATATGCTGTTTTTTAGCTTGATTTATGTCTAATTGTAGTGTATAATTGTAATTCTTTGTACTGGCATTGAATTTTGCCATTACTTATGTGTAAACCGCTTTGAGTTCCCCTCGGGGTGAGAAAAGAGGTATACAAATATTGCAAATAATAATAATAATAATAATAATAATAATAATAATCTATAGTGGGCAGAAATAGTAGAATGCTAATTCATCTATTATCTCTATTGCTTGGATGTAGCCATGAGGCTATTCTGTAAGGGAGACTTCTCAATGCATGAAGTGGGGTTCAGGCAGAAAAATGCTTTCCTAGTATAGCAATAAGCATGCAATTTCACACAGACAAAAAAGGACCTTAGGTACTCCATCACGAGATACTTACCAAAGAGTCTACAGTTAGGCTAGTTTGCAAGACATTTTTCACTGAATAAATACTAACATATAAGTAAATACTCGTTATGATAAACTAGTAGAATGATTTAAGCCAACTGACATCAAAAGGTGTTTCCTTGCTCACAAAAACTATAATGTCAACTGAAGATACATTACTCAGCTCTTCATTTGTCACCCCTTAACTATGCTCAAATCATGAGATTTTTTAAACATTTTATTTTAAAGCTTATTCATGCTTTGTACGTACCTGAGTGGTTTGCATGGGCAGGGGAAGAGGCAGCAATTCAGAAAGTAGTATGAGGCCAGAGAAAAATCCTTCAGGAATTCTCAGAATAGAAATGAGGACCTCCTTGAGCATGAGTGACCAAGTATTATTGGCCAAAGTTTCTTCTGAGATAGTTAGCTTTTCATTAACACCTTGGGTAAAAGTCAACAAAATATCAACAATGTCATTCTGGATTTTTTGTTCATCGCTGTCTAAGCGTCCTGAGAGGGGAATAGAGCACAAAAGCATGTGTAAGGTAATAAGTGCTGAAGGAACACGCATGTCTTTGAACTCAAAGGACCCTCTCCGCAGTAGTTCAGTTAGCATGGTTTTCAAGAGAGTGAGGGTACATCGGGCCATGGAAATGGTGGTGACCCGATGAAGGGTGGTGCCCATGTTGACATGGAGCCTCCAGGGCTGAATAAGGATGCTGTTCAGCTTTTGCAGAACTCGGATGAAAGTGTCCATTCCCTCGGAAGAGAACAGCTGAATCACTGCAAGGTTCCATTTAAGGTCCTTTTGCTGACCTTTAGGAAGAAGAAGAGAAAAGATCAAAAGGTGTTTTTTTTTCATATTCCATCTTCCTCTCATTACAAAATAGATTTGGTCCAATTATTTTTGGGGGCCACTGTTAGTGATCAAGAAAATGCAAGTTTAGATCACCTAAAATTTCCCACTGAGAAAGAAAATCCCTTCATTTTCTCACAATAGAGACTTGACAATCTGACATGTACAAACACCAAATACAATTATCCCAAAGTAATAATAGTATGTTTCAGAGACAACATAGAAGGTCTGATTACATCAGAAATACTGTATGGGATAAGAACAGGCTTGGACAAACTTCAGCCCTCCAGGTGTTTTGGACTTCAACTCCCACAATTCCTAAGCTGTTAGGAATTGTGGGAGTTGAAGTCCAAAAAACCTGAAGGGCCGAAGTTTGCACATTCCTGAAGAAGAACAAATTTCCTACCTTCAACCGGTGGAGGAGGACATGCAATATGGCACAGAACACGAAGAGCAGTAGGAAGACCAACTCCTTCCTGGGTCATCAAGCTATCAATATTCTTTCAAATTAAAAAAAAAAAACATCGTAAAAATAATGATTGCTCAATATTCAAAACGTATTCAGTGTAATACACAGATGAGCCTTACTTTTCAAGAATTAAGGATAAACTGACTTTCACTCTGTGTGCTCTGCTTTTAAACAAGGAAAAAGGAATACCTATAGCCCACCAATATGTTTTAGATTAAGAAAGAATGAATACTCAGCATTTTAACAGTAAAAGTATAACTAATCTATGCTAAGAGAGCATGAATATGATCTTGTTTTAAAAAGTAAGAATACCCTTGTTAGATCAGGACCATATCCATCAACCATTATTCAGGCAAGAAAATCTACAATCTGGTATTTAGAGAGTATACCAGAAATATCTTGGAATATCTTCTGCATATCTTTCAGTACAAAACCCCCTAATTTAGAAACTAATTTCCTAACTTTTGCCCTTAAACTACACACATCATCTGAATAAGGGCCTATGGTCCAAATTTAGATCTCTCTTCACTCTTCTTCACAACAATTTGTGCAATTAACAACTGCATTAAAAACAATACATCCAGATTGGGTTTCAGAAGATTATTATTTGAATTACTTAACCAAAAATACTATTTAAAACAAGCATAGTCTACGTTTTCAATATTATAGTACCACTATTATGCTGAAATTTTCAATTTGCCTATTTTGAAACTTTAAATAGATACTATGTAGCAATGTTTGTTAATTATCTATGTTAGAATTATATTAAAGAGCAACTCTGTGACATTATTGCACACCCCCCCCTTGCAAAATGTAAACCCCCAAAAGCTTTTTACATAAATAATTTTCAGAAAATGTAGGTACTTTTTTTACTAACCTGTTTGATATATTCAATGAGATTGGGGATACAATGAATTTCAAATCGAATGGTTTTCAACGGCTCTAGCCATTTGCTAAGTTCTAAAACAAACAAAAAACACAAGGCAACTTGATAAATGTTATTATGTTAAACTGCCCCCAAAAATGTAACAACCATTAAAGTGAAGGTAGAAATAGTTGTATAGTTACAGCTGTTTCTACATAAGAAAGGGAAAGAGTATTAAAAGAATCCTAAGCCTGGACATTTTTACCACTTACAAAATTATTTTCATCAATGACCAGTACATTAAATAAATTAGGAAAAATTTAGGTTTCAAAACTCCTTATAACATGAAATAAATATTCAGTTTTTCAGTGATGCAGCCAAACAATCTGTTTTAGAATAAAGAGATCCGATTATACATATTGTCAAAAATTGACTATTAGAACGTTCATGTTACAGATACAAAAAAAAATGTGTTTTTTTCTTAACTGTTTCAAGTACTCGACAAATAATGACACATACTGTACCTTGCAACTTAGTATTATTTTCATCAGGTTTGCAAAGTTTTAACAAAGGTGCTGAGAATTGTTCAAGCATTTGGACATCGCTGGAGGACTGGACCACCAGAAGAACAAGGATGCAGGCATAGTTATAGGCAACTGACTTCTTTGACTTGGAATCACTGAAATAGAGATTTTTGCTTAAAACAGAGACATGTTTTTTCAAACTTGAACCCTGACAGAACATTCAGGATTATGATTTACATAATGCCTGTTTTATACAGAAAAGGAGAGGATACTGTTCACAAATTTTGCACTTTTAGGGAATATTATGTTTCTTTGTCCTTTTCAAAAAAACTTTAAAACAAAATTAGAAAAAAACAATGACAATGGCCAGAATCAAGAAACAGCCCCAAGAAAGAAAGAAACAAGAACACTGATCTGAGCTCAAAACATGGATTTTGGGTTCTTCCATAAATAAACATCCCTGTGTTTAGCACAATCACTATGTTCTGTAAAGCCACATCTATGGTTGTCAATTTAAATAAAACAAGAATACAAAACGAGTGACCCAATAACTTCCATGAGCCCTGCTTGGCATCCTAATGGTAAGGGTTGTTATACCTGTAACCCAAAAATATGAGAAGTACTCCAAGTTCCCTGACCACATACTGTATTGTGGAATAGCAACACAGAGGAGTGTTGTTCAGGGCTATATGCTCAGTATTCTAACCACATTCTTAATATTTGCTTTATACAAACTGTTTAACATTGAAACTCAAAAGAAAATAATTGTTTATAAAACAATAAAAATTTAATTTCCTTCACACAGCCTAATTCTAAGCACAAATCAGATCAGAATGCTCTGTTTTCACTTTCTTTTTCAGAAATTATTACATATGCAATTTTAAAATTCACTTTTAACTTCTACTATTGGGTTTTCCACAAATAATATGAGAGAAGTGTTTCCAAACAAAACAAAAATCTGATGCAGGTATAGGTATTGTTAGCATTTCTGCATAACTAGATGCACACATATTTCCTGTTCCAAAAAAAGATATTTTTGTGGTCTGTACCCCGAAGGATTTCTACAGTAGTGAAAATAAAAATACCAGCTTTCTTATGAAACAAGATGAAGAGGAAAAACAATATGCTCCCTGCTCCACCTTCAACCACAGTAATACCTAAACCCATGCAGAATATTCAGTTTGAAATATTTGGTCACTATTCTTTCATGTCATATTTGTTTCATTTCTCAGGCAAAATTGCAGATTCGTAAACTATCGAGTGACTGTTTTCAAACTCCGTCTTGTACAGGTTGTTCATTTGACAGACTGGCGAGGATGCTGATTAAATATCCTTTCTTTCTGCCCAGCAATAATTGAAACCCAATGAAGAAGAAATTGTATTTCACAGCGCAGTGAAATACAGACCGACACGCGCATGGATAGTTTTCCACTGCATCATAAGGCCAAAAACCCCCCTGAAGATAATGTAATGGAAATTAAAGAGTTACCCTAGTGCTTCTTTGGAATAGAACTCCATTAAAGTAATAAGGCTCTGCAGATTCTTCTCAAGGCTGAAGACATGGGCAACAGCAGCTCTTCCCACAGGGTTAAAAGTGATCAAGTAAAGGTTATGAAGCGTCCCCAGAAGATCTGAATGGTCGGTCTCATCGGTGTCCGTGCAGCGCTGGAAGTGGCAGAATAGTTCCGAAATGCACTGAAGAGTCTGTGTTGAATGAAGAAGCCATAGAGGAAAAGCTTCATCACTTGCCCCGTCTGTCTGGAGGCCTTCTTCTTGATCAGGATCAGAAAACTGGCAAAAGGCTCGAACCAGCAGATTTGTGGCTTCATACTCGGAGAGGAAAAAAAGGAGACCTTTCTGTGACTGAGCCAAAAACCTCAGTATATCCCTAGCAGACTGGAGCACCCCAGGATGGACATTTGTTACTGGGTTTGACAGCAGCAACGTGATAGATTCCAAGAAGTGGTGGTTATGAAGATACCTGGAGAAACAAAGTGAGTTGTTTGATTCCACCAGAAAATATAATGTATCAGTCAAATTTACCACCACTACCCTGTCATTTGTGATTATTAGCTTACATGCCATCAGAGAGAAAGCAACACCAAAAAATTACAATTCTCTCTTCATGTTAGAAATCACATTTATGAATCCGGTCTGCACAGGAGTCCATTAATATAAGAAAGTAATGAACAATACAAAAGTAAAAATGAGAAGAATCTCATCTTGAATTTAGAACTGCATCTAACTAGCAGTGTTTTTCCATTTTTTTTAAAAAAAGACAGGAAATTCTAACATTTTATTTAAAAAATGCTGAGTTTTCCTTTTAACTCAAGTAGTCAAAATAATATGTTACAAAGTTTATTACAATTAAGAATTCTGCAGTATCAGAAAACTGACTTCAGATTAATCCAAACATAAAGCAATTCACAAAACTGATTGTCATTTATTACTATGGGAGTCAACAGAAGGGGGAAGATTGCAAAGCAACTGTTAGTCTTTATTTATTTATTTATTTATTATTTGCCATATTTGTACCCCACCCTTCTCACACTGAAGGGGACTCAGAGCGGCTCACATATATATAGGCAACAATTCGATGCCATACAAACATACATCCAACAATCTAAACCTATACAGTTACAGAAATAGAAAGAGGCCACATATTTTTCAAGGGATGAGATGAAGATTGGTAAACAGTTCAGGCCCAGCCTATCTATTTGACCACATCTCCCAATATGAGCCTTCCCGAACTTTATGATCTGCCAAGATAGGCCTTACTCTTGGTCCCACCCCTGTCTCAGGTGTGACTGGTGAAAATGAGAGAGAGGGGGCCTTCTCAGCAGTGGCTCCTCAGCTCTGGAATGCCAGAGGCATCAGAATGGCTCTCTTCCTGCTATCCTTCAGAAGGCAAGTAAAAAAATCTTTCTCTGGAAGGAAGCTTTTAGGGAAGACAATGGGTAACCTGTTAAATGGCTACTGGATTCGACTATGGCAATAAAATTAAATTGGTTTTAATATCATCTAATACTGTGTTGCTGTGAATTTTCTGGGCTGTATGGCCATGTTCCAGAAGCATTCTCTCCTGAAATTTTGCCCACATCTATGGCAGGCATCCTCACAGGCTGAGGGGTTGTTGGAAACTAGGCAAGTGAGGTTTATATATCAGTGGAATGTCCAGGGTAGGAAAAAGAAATCTTGTCTCCTTGAGGCAAGTGTGAATGTTGCAATTGGCCACTTTGATTAGCATTTAATGGCCTTGAAGCTTCAAATAATATTCATCTAATACTGTTTATCAGGTTTATTATGTATTGTTGTTTTACCTCCAATTTTTATGCAATTTTCGTATTGTACTGTTTGAACAGCATCAAATTCTGCTGAGTGTTAGCCACTCTGAGTCCCTCAGTGAGAGAGAGAGAGGGCGGGATATAAAACAAAGTAAATAAATAAATAAAATAGGAGTAATTTAATAAGATACCATTGAAGCAACTCAGAAAAGAATGCTAAATAAGAGATTC